>NC_083875.1:105832177-106450177 GCF_032452875.1 Bos javanicus | reverse complement strand
AAGATGTTTAGGGTCATGTTTTAAAGTCATCACAACTGCCTTCCTACTCTGTTTGGGAATAAGAGATTAAAATCAACTAACGTTAACCACTTCTCTTCCCAAACATGTTCTCACATATCTGTTTAAGTATGTACCCATTGATTAGTAACAAGATGACCAGTTAATCTCCTCACTGTCAGGACATACCAGCATCACTTATTTTTTTCCACAAAGAATGGGGGCGATAGCCTCTGGTCTCCAGCCTCTGGTTTCCAAGTCCTGCAGCTACCAGGACAACGAGTGATGGACATTTCCTGTAGACACTCTAGGGGGTGTGCAGATGGCTGTATGGCAGGCGGCTCAGGTAGATCCTATCTAAGAGGTCCAGGCCAGGCTCTAAAATACTATTTCTGTCTCTGCACAAGCCCTGCTCCGATACCTTCCTTAACCCTTCCATGCCCATCCATCCTAGCTCCTCCTGACCAATTAAACATGGTCAACATGGGCTCAGGTACTAATCTCCCTACAAAACTAGAATGCCAACCACCCCCTTTCCTCCCATCTCTCTCTTGGGCCCTATTAGCATCTTACTTTAGATCTGAGTACTTCCAGGGCAAACAGGTATCCACCTACCCTCCTCCAAGCTGTAATCCCAAATGTCTCCAAAAGGCATTCTACCAGCAAACCCACCCCAACCCTCTTTTCAGTGACTCCAGAGAAACTTAATGTTTTTAAGGTGATCAGTTGCATTGCTGTCATCTCTCTTGCTGGAAAAAGAAAAACAGCAAGTATACACAGTCATTCTTTGGCCAAGCATCCTATTACCTATATCTATGGAATTTAACACATGTTTTTGGGACCCTATGATATGTTGACTCCTTTGCTTGCAGCTGGGGAGAGAGAGAGATGAATCAAATATATTACCTTGGCTTGGAAGTGTTCCCAGCCTGATAAGCAAGAAGTGCACATAAACAAGCAAATTTCAAGAGAATGTGAAATGTGCAAAAATTGAATGAGAGGAGAGAGAGACAGAATCTCCCAAGTGTGATAGGATCCTGGTGAACAAAACATGCCCTGGATTTTAGCAAGGAAACATAAGTGGGGAAAGGGCATTTTAGATCAAAGAGAGAGTATGAGGAAAGGCTTGGTATGAAGCAGTGCACTCCTGTAAGATCCTGTATGCTGGCGCCTAGAGCAGCAATGGTGAGGAGGAGATGGGAGAAGAGCCACAGGATGAACAGCAGAGGACTTTGAAAGATTAAGAAGTAGAGGCCTCGACCAGAATGTGGTGGAGCTTTTGAAGGGGTTCAAGCAAGGTGTGGAGAAGGCAATGGCCACCCACTCCAGTACTCTTGCCTGGAAAATCCTATGGATGGAGGAGCCTGGTAGGCTGCAGTCCATGGGGTCGCAAAGAGTCGGACACAACTGAGTGACTTCACTTTCACTTTTCACTTTCATGCATTGGAGAAGGAAATGGCAACCCACTCCAGTGTTCTTGCCTGGAGAATCCCAGGGATGGCGGAGCCTGGTGGGCTGCCGTCTATGGGGTTGCCCAGAGTCGGACACGACTGAAGCGATGCAGCAGCAGCAGCAGCAAGTAAGGTGGGTGGAGTAGCAGTGATGTTTTAGAAAGCTGGGAGAGGATGTGCTGGGAAAGGTCGGAGCTGGAAGGCTAGTTGAGTTTATGACAGTTGCCTAGAGAAGAGGCATTACTCACCCACACCAGTAAGACAGCTGTGGGGTCAGGTGAGAGAAGTCGGTTTGAGACATATGAGGTAGAGGGAGGAGCCCAGAGTAACCCCCCAGTTTCTGGCTTGGAGGTACCAAATCCATGTGAGATACAAGTAATCTTAGGGGAAGGAGAGCATCACACATACACGTTTACCTGGCTTTATGATATCGGAGAAGGCAATGGCACCCCACTCCAGTTCTCTTGCCTGGAAAATCACATAGACAGAGGAGCCTGGTAAGCTGCAGTCCATGGGGTCGCTAAGAGTTGGACATGACTGAGCGACTTCCCTTTCACTTTTCCCTTTCATGCATTGGAGAAGGAAATGGCAATCCACTCCAGTGTTCTTGCCTGGAGAATCCCAGGGACGGGGAGCCTGGTGGGCTGCCGTCTATGGGGTCGCACAGAGTCGGACACGACTGAAGCGACTTAGTAGTAGTAGTAGTATGATATCATTTATAAACTTGGTTCATGTCATTCAGAATTCCATGTGAACTTTTAATTCAATTTAACAAATACTGGCTGACTTATGTTACCTGCTAGAGACTGTATCAGGCACGAATAGGGAACCTGGGGGTAAAAAGGTAGTCTATTCCTTTGTCTCTAGAAGGCCTTTCATCTCCTTAACCAGTATGGCTTGAACAGCCTCAAAACCACGCTTATTAATACTGAATATAACATATTCATCAAGACTTGAGTGAGAAGATCAGGGCATCTTTGTGGTTACACAAACTAGAACCATCTCAGTGTCAAAAGTAGCAGACTTGGTGTCAGCCCCTGAGTATAACTGTCAATGGAAAACATAGCCACCGTAAGTATAGAATATGGAATTTAATTCATTGGCTTAGTGACTTTCCATTATATATAGATGATCCCAAGCATCTATCTTAAATATGGAGTGTCATCTTGAAGTTTAAGATTCCTAAGACATTGTCAGAATTTTTAGAGCTGAAAAGTCCTCTTCCTTTGCATTTCCATAAACCTCTGGCGTGAGTTACTTCATAACAGTTGAACCATATTAATTGTAATTGTGTAT
Source organism: Bos javanicus (assembly GCF_032452875.1). Taxonomy (NCBI): domain Eukaryota; kingdom Metazoa; phylum Chordata; class Mammalia; order Artiodactyla; family Bovidae; genus Bos; species Bos javanicus. Next base: position 106,447,433 of record NC_083875.1, on the reverse strand, counting down.
GTCTTCATCATTAGACTGTGAGTCCTTTGCAGTTCCCAGGAGGGCTTCCCAGGTGGCCCAGTAGTAATGAATCTGCCTGCCAGTGCAGGAGACAAAAGAGACGTGGGTTCAGTCCCTGGGTCGGGAAGATTCCCTGGAGGAGGAAATAGCAATCCACTCCAGTGTTTTTGCCTGGAGAATTCCATGGACAGAGGAGCCTGGTGGGCTACAGTCCATGGGGTCGCAAAGAGTCAGACACGACTGAGCACAGGTAAGTCAAGTCCTCTGGAGTGACTAGGTCTTGTTCATCACCTTTCTTAGCATCTAGATGGCACATGGTACGGAGGAGGAAGTTCAGGGAATTAAACCTTTTAAAATAAAGCTTCTGTGTCCTCATTCTACAGATGGAGACATTGAGGCTTAATGGGAGAAATAACTTATGCTGAGTTCAACTAGAGAAGTAACAACAGGGTCAGGAATAAATCCCTGTTTATTTTGATTGCTTAACATTTTTGTGGCTGTTTTCTCATCCTGCCGGGCTTGGTTTGCTAGCTAATTAGCCAGAAGTTGGAAACATTCGCTAGCAGTGAGCAAGCCTTCATTGTCATGAAAACAAATGGCCATGCAAATGTAACCCTTAGCCCTGTATTAAGGACAGGATTTGTTTCTTAAGTCCCTTCATTTACTCAAATGCTAAGAGTCAACAATGCCTCCAGTGTAAAGTTTTATTTTCCTCTGAGAACACACGCAGACACACACACATGCACACACACGAACACCACAGAAGCACGTGGTACAAGCCGAGCAGCTGAAAAGGATGTTTCGGATGAAATCTTGGCATTTATTGTTCCTGTGTGACCAGAGGTAGTCAAGGTTGCCAGAATTCAGATGGACTTCAGTTCAAATCCCTACTCCTCCACGTATCTGTGAATGGAGATAGGACACCTATCTCAAAGGGCAATTTTGAGGATTAAATGGAGGAACAGAGTCATTTCACCGCTAAGTTGCTCTATCGCCATGAATGAGCCAGCTAGCCTTTCTGGGCCACTGTATGTGCATCTGCAGAACGGATTCAATTAGATGATTTACAGAGTCCCTGGAAGCTGGAACATTCTATGCTGCTTCTCCCTCGGGATCTATTTGGATTTGGGATGAAGTGTTGCAAGCACTGGAGACATAAGGAAGTGTGGACCTGAGCTGACGCATGTTGGCTCCTGCTGCCTTGCAAGGGCTCCCTGTCTGAAGCAGGCCTTTTATCAGCGTGCATTTGAGCTCTGTCCACGGTTTGCCTGGCCGTCGCTGCAGTCCCCATTCTGTTCCCCAGGGTTTGGGAAAGAGCCAGTGGATGTGGAGATCCACAGGCAGGGTTTCTTCCCAAGAGCTGCTTGGATGGTGAAACTCACAAAGTCCAGAGAGATTTCCTGTTTTGTTTTTCACAAGCCCCAGTGACCATTGATTACAAAAACCATACACACACACACACACACACACACACACACGCACGCACACACACCAAAACAAAACACATACGCAAAACAGGATGTTCTCCCTCCTCCCTTTGCTGGAGTCCAGGGCAAGCTCTTGCCATCTGTGTCACTTTCACCCATGCCTCTGGATTTCCCCATTGTGATAATGAAGCCCTTAGCTGTAGCTGGAGATGTTACAGGATCATAAGCCACGAGCAGTTTTACATGCTAATTCAAGTAAGGGGGAAACTGCGAATGGAGGAAGGAGAAAGTCTGACAGTGACCTCCTGCCAGCCCACCTGGTTTCTGCCCTCACGAGAGCGCCCCCCTCTGGTGCTGAAGGAGAACAGACGTTTATTCCTAACATCAGTTGACTTGTAGGCAAGTGTTAGTCACTCAGTCGTGTCAGACTCTTTGTGACCCCGTGGACTGTAGCCTGCCAGGCTCCTCTGTCCATGGAATTCTTCAGGCAAGAATACTGGAGTGGGTTGCCATTTCCTTCTCCAAGAGATTGTTCTAACCCAAGGATGGAACCTGGGTCTCCTGCACGGGCAGGCAGATTCTTTACAGTCTGAGACACCAGGGAAGCCAACTTTAGGTAATGTAGCAATATCAAACCTTAGTAAGGACAATGCTATTGTTGTGTGCCAGACTCTGACCCACATAAATTATATACAAACAATGAATGGGATATATTTATACTTTAAAAGTTGTTCATTGGGAATTTTTAGTTTAAGTTGGCATCCTGTGTTTTTATTTACTGAGTCTGGCAATCCTACTTGGAACCAACCCCACTATCCCAAGTAGTTAAGTAGAAAAGACCTATAATTCTGAGCCACAGAGGTCTGGGTTGGGATTCTCTTTTCATCATCCGCTTGCTGTGTGATCTTGGGAATACTACTTCACTGCTCTGATTCCTAGTCCTCACCTGTAAATGAAGATCATAGAGTCTGTTTCTCAGGACCGTTGTGAAAATTCCCCTTTAATTCCCTTAAATTATTCCCTTAAATTCCCTTAAAGTGTAATTATCTTACACTGTGTGGCTAGGTGCTTCCTGAACACCGTGCGTGCACGCTAAGTCACTTTGGTCGTGTCCGACTCTTTTGCAACCCCATGGACATTAGCTTGTATTATAGTTCTTTTTTATTTCTTTGGGTCGCTATTCTTAATTCAGGAGACATTAGATCATTTCTTCATCCCTTAGGAGAGAATATGAGAAAGGACATAGGGCAGGAATAATCGAAGCCTTCTCATCAGAGGCCTTGAGAGGACTGTGTTGGAGGCTCACGCGATAGTGTTCCTGTTGCACGTCTTCTCCTTCTAGGTCTGTGTTCTTTGCTAAGGAGGCACACCCACTTTACACGAATGTGCTGTGCTTGAGTCTTTTGACCAATGCAAGATGCAAAAAGTGTCACCTGGGTAATCAAGTGTCCTTAGTAGTAGGTGTTGGGAAGCTTTAAAAAGTACACAGAAAGTAAAAAATCATTAAAGAAAAGAGAAAGGAAGAAAGCATGTGGAACCTGTTACCTGGCAAAGAATAAAAGATCAACACTCTCTGGAATCCCCAAGTTTAAAGAAGAGCTGTCAGACATTCTGAATCCCCAGTGCCATGCAATGGCAGTACAGATGGAGCGATTAAAGCAGAAAGCATGGAGCTTCCCAGGCGGCTCAGTGGTAAAGAATCCACCTGCCAGTGCAGGAGATGTGGGTTCTATCCCCGGGTCAGGAAGATCCTGGAGAAGGAAATGGCACCCACTCCAGTATTCTCGCCTAGGAAATCCCATGGACAGAGGAGCCTGGCAGGCCACAGGCCACAGGGTCATGAAGAGTCAGACATGACTGAGTGCCTGAGCGCACACGCAAAGCCGAAAGCACATCTAAGCCTAAGCGTTATGATCAGTTTTTTCAGTGTCCATTAATTTATTTAATAAATCTTGACCGAATAAGTGTTCTCAGTCTCATGAGAAGACTCATGTGGATAAGGCGTGGCCTGTGTTCTTGGTGAGATCAGAGTCTGTTGGGTGAGACGGGCAAATGAATGTGTTGGTTAGCTGTGACGCAGCACGCTGTGGTGTCTGGAAGAGAAACCTGCTTCCAGGCTTAAAGTCAAGGTAAGGTTCCCATAGAAAAGAAGGGTGTATTTGAGAACAAAAGAGCAAATTGGTTTCCAAGATGGTGGTGGGGTTGAGAGTATTCCAGTAGAGAGGACAGGGTGTGTTTTTTTAAAAAAGAGCAAGAGACAGTGAAGCACATTGTAATTAAATAGAACATTGATCACCACTTAGAACAAGGGTCAGCAAACCAGTGACCTTCAGAATGAATCAAGCCTGTCAGCTGTCTTTGTAAATAAAGTTTTACTGGAACTCAAACATGCCCATTCATTTAAACTATCGTTTATGTTGCTTTCATGCTGCAAAGGCAGAGTTAAGTAATTGTGGCAGAGACTGGCCATAAAGCCAGAAATATTTACTATTTGGTCCTTTGCAGAAATGCTTTGCTATCTCCTGATTTAGAAAACACTTTTCCTAGACAGGAATTCAGTGTTGATGGCCATGGTAATGGTTGCATATGTGTGGATGGTAGCATGCAAAGGAAAATCAGGAGTGGTGAGAGATGAGACCATGGAGGTGGTCAGGAGCTAGAGCAAGGGATTTAGAGTTTGTCCTGAGGGCTCTGAGGAGTCTCTGAAGGTTTATAAGCAGCATGGTGAGGTGGTCAGACTCCTACAGCAAGCAGTGTGCTGAGGTATTAAAGAGGGCAGGGTTTGGAGCCAGACCGCCTTGGATCAGATCCCAGCTCCATCAGTTACGAGCTCCCTTCAGTTACCAGAACCTCAGACAAATGACTTACCTTCTATGTCTCAGTTTTCCAGTTGGTAGAATGGGAGATAATAAGAGTTATTTTTTATTATAGCTATTGTGTGGGCTAGTGAAGGTGAAATAAGTCAACATAGGTGGAGTGTCAGGCCCAGGGGAGGATCTCACGGGATGCTATTACTGTTCTGCCTCAGTGATCACTCTGCTACTGGGTAGGGAATGACTCAACACAGAAGAACCTGGTGCTAGAATGCTAGGGCCTTAGGCAGGAGATGGTGCCCTGCGCCCAGGAGGACAGTTCTGAAGCTCGGGCCACTACCGGCGTGGCTTCTGGGACTGACTCTCTACTCTCCACCATTGTCATCATCCTCTCTTTTGTTCTCCTTTGTTCCAGGCCTTCAGGAGTGCACTGATGAGCTCTTACTGGTGCTCGGGGAAAGGGGATGTGATTGATGACTGGTGCAGGTGTGACCTCAGCGCCTTCGACGCCAGTGGGCTCCCCAACTGCAGCCCCCTCCCGCAGCCGGTGTACGTATGTATGGGCCCCCTTTCCACAAGCTCATACGCCTGTCCTGCCAGCCCAGGCCATGGCTTGCTTCTCCTCTCAGGGTGCTTCACCAGAGGCCTGAAGTCTCTGGGGGCCTGCTTCCTCCTATGCAAAAGCACGGAGCTTTGGCAGAACAAAATCGTGGCTCAGGGGTAGACGCTTACACTGCAGCATGTGCTATTTTAATAGCACCAAGCCATCCATCGTTACTTCTTTTTACCCATCCATTCGGCAAAAGTTTACTGGATGCCAACTACTGCTTTGTCAGGTCCCGTGTTGACCACCAGGGCTACTGAGATAAAGAAAGGGTAGGACCTTTTCTAAGGAGCTTCTGTTATTCATTCATTCAACAAATAAGTTTTGAACACCTGCTATGTGTCAGACACTGGAGAATTCACTAATGAGCAAGACAGGCCCAGTGTATGCACTTAGGGAGCTGACCATTTAGGGAAGGGGACAGATGGCAAAGCAAAAACAGAAGCAGCGTACCATTTAAATGTTTAAATAATGAAAACATGAGAGAAAAAGAAAAGATGTGCTAATGGAGAGAACAAAACGGGGAGGCTGTAGTTGGAGGAGAGGGAGATAGCCTGGAAGCCTCTCTGAGAAGACCTGAATTAGAGTCAGGCTTGTCAGGCAGCCAATGGCAACAGACATGGTTCAAGAAAAAGACAGAGCGCCTGGGAAAGCCCTGACCCGGGAAATTCACCATTTGAGGAAGTAGAGAAAGGTCATCACGATTAGGGGAGTAAGGTTAAGAAGGAGGATGGAGTGGGGAGCAGAGGAAATCAGGGCAGGAACCAATACTGAGGACCCCTTGTGAGACAGTCATTGAAGAGTTGGCGGCTATGGTGGAAAGAGAGAAGGAGTCTGGGCTGGGGGACATGGAAAGTCACCGTCGTGTTTCTGTCCCCAGCTTGCTGTGTGACTTTATGCAGAGCGTTCTCTTTTCTGGACCTTGCTTTTACTTCTATGAAATGAAGGGATTGCACTTTTTCTCTCAAAGGACCCTCCCCGTTCTCACCTTCGAGCATTCTGTTATTTCTTCCTTTATAAAAGGATTCCTGCCCTCTGTGAGGGGTTATTGATTTAAGGATAGTGAAAGATTGACTGATACACTGGGGGACTGAAGAGAATGTCAGGGAGGCTGGAAGATACTGTATTTGAAGGCACTGCCAATTTAATTGACAATGAAGCATCATGGAGAAATGATTTAAACAAATGGCAAGCTAATCGATTTTCTGTGGGCACGTACTGTGCACTTGGATTAATTTACTGGATTCCACATGGATCCTGAAGGGTAGCTCTTCTTATCCCCGTTATAAACAAGGAGACAGAGGCTGAAAGAGGTGAGATTAGTTGCCTAAGTATATGCAAAGGGTTACTGGTGGGTTGAATCCAAGTTTGAAACCAGACTGAAACCCACACTTTTAATCTGGACACATGCACACTTCCTTGGGGCCCAGACAGTACTGGCTGGCAAAAAACCCCCACCTTCCCTGTCATCCCCCCAGGCTGCGACTCTCCCCAACAGTAGAGCCCTCCAGCACCGTGGTCTCCTTGGAGTGGGTGGACGTTCAGCCAGCTATTGGGACCAAGGTTTCTGACTATATTCTGCAGCACAAGAAAGTGGACGAGTACACAGATACAGACCTCTACACGGGTAAGTAGAAAGCCCAAGGCTTCCTCTTTTGTTGAGATGGTGTGACAGAGGAGGGCAACTGGGATTATCTAAATATCTCTGCACACTTGGTGTTTTCTGAACTGAGAAGGCATCGGGAAGTGTCATTGTTTGGTGTCTGTGACCTCATGCCCACACCTGTGTGCTTTTGGTGTGATTTTCAGCAGGGGAAGGTAGCAATTTGTACTTGGAAAGAAAATTCTGAGTCTCTAAGTTGGATCCTCAAAGTCGTATACTAAGGTGTTAGTTAATTCAAACAAGGATTTGACCTTTTCTACTTGGAAGGGTCTACAGGTTACCTTTTTTGAAGACCTTGATCTGTGAATATGTTATCTCTGGGACTGAGATAAAGACATTCGAGGGATTCCCGTTTCCACTGTGATGTCCTGAGACAGTTGTCTTTCGTGTTGGGGTGGAGGATATGGAAATCACCCAGACCTGCGGAAGAAGATGGGAAAAGTGGCTCCTGAGTGCTTTGTGGCCAGTCGCTCAGTTGTCTCCGACTCTTTGTGACCCTTCTGTCCATGGGATTCTTGAGGCAAGAAGACTGGCGTGGGTTGCCATTTCCTCCTCTAGGCCTGAGTGCTTTGAGTATTCTTAAAGAGTGTACAAGAGGCTGCTTCCTCCTGAAGGTGGATCTGCAGAGCTGGTCTGGCTGAGGGCAGGTGGGGAGCCTGGGTCTGTGGGAGCTGGACTTGAGGCTGGGCCACGAGAGCAGGCCTGGCGCTGGTGAGTGTCAGGGGCCTGGGGCCATGGGAGCCAGCCTGGTTCTGGGGTGGGTCGAAATCTGGAGTTGGTGCTAGCTGACCTCATGCTGGGCCCAGATGGAACCCTGGGTTCAAGGATAGATCACCTGGGGGCCTTTGGAGCTGGCAGGTGCCAAGGTGGCATGGGAACCTGGGTTCAGGGGAGCCCACAGGGAGCCTGGTGCTACAGAAGCTGCACGGGCCCTGGAGCCAGCAGTTGCTGGGTTGAGCCAGAGGCCTGGATCCACACAGACATCTGCTGGGAGCCGCCTGCAGCCATGAGAGCTGACTCTGGAGTGCAGGTGGAGTGGGCCTCAGTTTTCTCTTTCCTTCCATAGGGAAAGTCGCAAAGAGTCGGACATGACTGAGTGACTTCACTTTACTTCCATAGGGATGGTTCTGTCTCTGCACTGGGCTGCTCAGGCCTGGGGAAGAGGTTATAGGAGTAACATGAATCTATCTTTCTGACCCTCCTCAAAGCATTTTTTTTTTGTTACTTTTGTGCTTCACCTGGGAGCTACACTCTCTATTTACCTGGAAACCTTAGTTCTTGTGCGTCTGTTTCTGTGCATGGACAGTTATTCAAATTGATATGTTGGTTCAAATTGTCCCCACAGTGCTGTGATTCAGATGGATGGGTTCAAATCATTTTTCGGTGGAGGTGGTTAGAAGGATGATGGGGTATTGGGGATAGGGGGAGAGAGGCAAGTGGTAAAAATTCTTAGGTGACTGTTTTGCTGATAGTAGTCGCCGAACAATTACCAAGTCTATTTTGATAGATCAAGTCATGAATACCAGAGAGGTCTGTGACCTTCCCGAAGTCTCACAACTGGTCTGTCTTGCTCCCAACACAATGCTTGTATCTTTATTTTTTATATTTGATGGTAAAAAGCTGAATGCTAGTTTGCTGCTTTGCTTTAATTAGAAAATGAATATTGAATTATGTGTGCCATAGTTTATGTTGCTTAGTTTGTTAATATGGTAAATTATATTGATACATCTTCAAACGATAAAAAAAAAAAAAACCTTGCATTCCTGGAATAAATCCCACACAGTCATGATACACTATCTTTTTTATATATTGTTGTATTTGTTATGTTTAAATTTTATTTAGATTTTTGTATTCTTGTTTGTGAGGGGTTTTAATCAGTAGTTTTCTTGTAATGCTTGTATCTGTGCTGCTGTCAGCATAACTCTGGGCTCTCAAAAAAATTTGCAAGACACTTTCTTCTTTTTAATTTTCTCAAAGAGTTTGGGTAGAATCTGAGTTTGGGTGATATAGTTTTAAAAATTGTTTGGTAGAATTCACAAGTGAAATAATCTGAGCTTGGAACTTTTCTTGGTTTAAATTATTAATTTAATTCTCTGATAGATATAGGGCTACTCAGGCTATGTATTTCTTCTTAACTGATTTTGGTACCTTGTGTGTTTTAAAGGATTTATCCATGTCATGTAAATTATAAAATTTACTGGGAAAAAAAAAAAAACTTGTTAGTGATATTCTGTTATTATTTTAATATTTATGGAATTTATAGTGATGTCAATCTCTTATTCTTGATATTGGTAATTTCTTTCATCTCTCCATGGGATTTTTCAGGGAAGAATACGGGAGTGGGTTGCCATTTCCTACTCCAGGGGATCTTCCCAACGCAGGAATCAAGCCTGTGTCTCCTACCTCTCCTGCGTTATCAGGCCGATTCTTTACCACTGAGCCACCTGGGAATCCCTATGTTCTTAAAGAATCAGGTTGAATTTCACCTATTTTCACTATTATTTTTCATTTTGTTGATTTCTACTCTGATCTTTGTTGTGTTTGTGTTTTTGTTTTTTTCCTTTTGATTATTTTGGATTTTGTTTGTTCCTATTTTTTTTGTTGTTAATTTTAACTTGGTAGCTGAAGTTGTTGATTTGAGATTTTTCTTGTAAGACATTCTAATTTCCCTTTAGTTTTCTTTTTTGACCCTTGGGCTCTTTAGATGCATGGTACTCAATTTCCAAATATTTGGAGACTTTTTAGATATCTTTCTCCTCGAGCTTTAATTTGATTCTACTATGTCAGAGTACATGCTTTTTATGACTTTAATCTCTAATTTTTCTATGTTATTTTATAGTGGAGTAGGGTTGATTAACAAGTTGTGTTTTCGGTGTACAGCAAAGCGATTCAGTTATACATATGTTCAAGCTCTTTGCCCATTTAGGTTATTACCGAATACTGGGTAGAGTTCCCTGTGTCATGCACGAGGTTCTTGTTGATTATCTGTTTTAAATATAGCAGTGTGTACATGTCAGTTCCAAATTCCCAATCTTTTCCTCTCCCTGATCCTTCCCCCCGATAGCCAAAAGTTTGTTCTCTGTTTCTATTTTGTTAATAAGTTCATTTGTATTGTTTTTTGTTTAGGTTCTGCATATAAATTATATCATATAATATTTGTCGTTGTCTGACTTCACTTAGTATGATAATCTCCAGGCCCATTCATGTTGCTGCAAATGCATCATTTCATTTTTAATGCCTTAGTAATATTCCATTGTATGTATGTATCTCTCTTTTTTTTAAATCTATATATCAGTTGATGGACATGTAGATTCCTTCCATGTCTTGGCTACTGTAAATAGTGCAGCAATGAATATTGAGGTGTGTGTATATTTTTGAATTATTATTTTCTCTGAATCAGTGCCCAGAAGTAGAATTGCTGGATCATTTAAAATTTATTGAGACTGATTTTATGGCATCAAATTTGGTCTATCATTGTTTTCAGTGTCCAGTTTAAAATCATGTCTACCCTTCTATTTATCAATGAGTTTCTCTGTGAATACCAGTTAGATCAAATTTGTTGGTTGTGATTTTCAAGTCTTCTGAATTCTTTGATTTTCTGTCTTCTTACTGTTCAGTACTTGAAAGTGTAGTATTGAAACCTCTGATGATGATTGTGGATACATCTATGTATGTATCCTTATAGTTCTATCAGTTTTTACTTTATGCATTTTGAAGCTCTTATTCACTGAGTAAACATTTAGAAGTTTTATATCCTCTTGATGAATTGAACCCTTTATTACTATGAAATGGTTGTCTATATCCCTTCCTCCTTTGTCATGTAATAGATTAGGTGAACATCAATGCATGAGTTTATCTCCGGGTTTTCAATCCTCCCTTGAGTCACAATTTTGTTTTTATGCCAGTACCATACTATCTTGATTATAGTAAGTTTTTAGTATAGTCTGAACTTAGGGAGCATGGTTCCTTTAGCTCCATTTTTCTTTCTGAAGATTGCTTTAGTTATTTGGAGTCTTTTGTGTTTCCATACAAATGTTAAAAAATGTTCTAATTCTGTGAAAAATGCCTTTGGTACCTTGACAGGGATTGCACTGAATCTGTAGATTGCTTTGAATATTAGTATAGTCATTTTCACAGAATTGATTCTTCTGTGGTATATCTCCATTTGTTTGTGTTCTCTTTGATTTCTTTCATCAGTATCTTACAGTTTTCTGAGTATAGGTCTTTTGCTTCTGTAAACAGGTTTATTCCTAGGTATTTTATTCTTTTTGTTGCAGTGGAAATGGGATTGTTTCCTTAATTACTCTTTCTTTTTCAAATTACTCTTTTTTATATTTCTTTGTTAGTGCATAGGGATGTAAGGTATGTCTGTGTATTAATTTTGTATCCTACAACTTTACAATATTCAGTGATTAGCTCTAGTAGTTTTCTGGTGACATCTTTAGGATTTTTTAGGTACAGTATCATGTCATCTGCAAGCAGTGACCGTTTTACTTCTTCTTTTCAAATTTGGATTCGATTTATTTCTTTTCTTCTCTGTTTGGCCTGGCTAGGAATTCCAAAACAATGTTGAATAAAAATAGCAAGACTGAACATCCTTATCTTATTCTTCATCTTAGAGAAGATGCTTTCAATTTTTCACCATTGAGAATTATGTTTGTTGTGGATTTGTCCTGTATGACCTTTATTATGCTGAGGTCGATTCCCTCTGTGCCCACTTTCTGGAGAGTTTTTATCATCAATGGGTGTTGAATTTTGTCAAAAGCTATTTTTTCATCTATTGAAATGATCATATGGTTTTTATTAATCAGTTATGGTTGGTAGAATTTGTGTTTGAAACCATCTGGTCCTGGACTTTTGTTTACTGGAAGACTTTTAATCATAGCTTTAATTTCATTACTTGTGATTGGTCTTTTCATATTTTATATTTCTTCCTGGTTCAGTCTTGGAAGGTTGTTCCTTTCTAAGAATTTGTCCATTTCTTCCAGGTTGCTCAGTTTTTTGGGCATATAATTGCTTGTAGTAGTCTCTTATGATCCTTGTATTTCTATGGTGTTAGTTGTAATTTCTCTTTCATTTCTAATTTTATTGATTTGAGTATTCTCCCTTTTCTTCTTGATGAATTTGGCTAAAGGTTTATCAGTTTTGTTTATTTCCTCGGAGTCAGCTTTTAGTTTCATTGATCTTTGCTATTGTTTTCATTTCTATTTCATTTATTTCTGCTTTTGTCTTTATGATTTCTTTCCTTAACTAACTTTTTTTTTCCTTCTGTTCCTGCTGATGTTCTTTCTGTAATTGCTTTAGATACAATGTTATGTCATTTATTTGAGATATTTCTTGTTCTTAAGGTGGGATTGTATTGCTATGAACCTCGCTCTTAGAATAAATTTTGCTGCATCCCATAGGTTTTGAGTCACCGCGTTCTCACTGCCATCCATTTCTGGGTATTTCTGATTTCCTCTTTGATTTCCTCAATGATCCATTGGCCATTCAGTAGCATCTTGCTTAGCTTCCATGTGTTTGTGGTTTTTTTTTTTTACAGGTTTTCTTTCTTTCTCCCATAATTGATTCCTAATATCATAGTGCTGTGGCCAAAAAAAAAGATGCTTGATACAATTTCACTTGTCTTAAGTATACCAAGGTTTAGTTCATGACCCAAGATGTGATCTATCTTGGAGAATGTTCCATGTTCTCTTGAGTAGAAAGTTATTCTGCTGCTTTTGGATGGAATGTCCTATAGGTATCAATTAAATCTACCTAGTCTAATGTGTCATTTAAGTCTTGTGTTCCCTTATTAATTATTTGTCTGTATATCTGTCCATTGGAGAAAATGGAGTGTTAAAGTCCCCCACTATTATTGTGTTAATGTCAGTTTTTGTTTTCATGGCTGTTAGCATTTGCCATATATATTGAGGTTCTTCTGTGTTGGGTGCATAAATATTAACAATTGTTATATCTTCTTGGATTGATCCCTTGATCATTATATAGTGGCCTTCCTTGTCTCTTGTAACAGTCTTTATTTTTGTCTGATATGAGTACTGCTACTCCAGCTTTCTTTTGATATCCATTTGCATGGAATATCTTCTTCCATCCCCTCTATCTTCTTTCAGTTCAGTTCAGTCGCTCAGTCGTGTCCGACTCTTTGCAACCCCCTGAATCGCAGCATGCCAGTCCTCCCTGTCCATCACCAACTCCCAGAGTCTATCCAAACCCATGTCCATCAAGTCGGTGATGCCATCCAGCCATCTCATCCTCTGGCGTCCCCTTCTCCTGCCCTCAATCTTTCCCAGCATCAGAGTCTTTTCAAATGAGTCAGCTCTTCACAGTAGTTGGCCAAAGTATTGGAGTTTCAGCTTCAATATCAGTCCTTCCAATGAACACCGAGGACTGATCTCCTTTAGGATGGACTGGTTGGATCTCCTTGCAGTCCAAGGGACTCTCAAGAGTCTTCTCCAACACCACAGTTCAAAAGCATCAATTCTTCAGTGCTCAGCTTTCTTTATAGTCCAACTCTCACATCCATACATGACCACTGGAAAAACCATAGCTTTGACTAGATAGACCTTTCATGGCAAAATAATGTCTCTGCTTTTAAATATGCTATCTAGGTTGGTCACAACTTTCCTTCAAAGGCGTAAGCATCTTTTAATTTCATGGCTTCAATCACCATCTGCAGTGATTTTGGAGCCCAGAAAAATAAAGTCTGACACTTTTCCCCCACCTATTTCCCATGAAGTGATGGGACCAGATGCCATGATCTTCATTTTCTGAATGTTGAGTTTTAAGCCAACTTTTTCACTCTCCTCCTTCACTTTTATCAAGAGGCTTTTTAGTTCCTCTTCACTTTCTGCCATAAGGGTGGTGTCGTCTGCACATCTGAGGTTATTGATATTTCTCCCGGCAATCTTGATTCCAGCTTGTGCTTCATCCAGCCCAGTGTTTCTCATGATGTACTCTGCATATAAGTTAAATAAGCAGGGTGACAATATCTTCTTTAGTTGATTCCATTTTGTTTCTTTTGTTGACTTACTATAGTTATAACTCTCTTTTCTTTTATTAGTGACTATTTTAAGGTTCATACATTCATATTTAATGTATCACAATGTGCCATCAAGTGCTATTATAGCACTTCACATACAGTAGAGGAACCTTATATGTGTACTTTTATTTCTCTCCTCTGAGTCTTTATCTTGTATTGTCATACATTTTACTCATATAAAGATGATTCATAATTATTGTTACTTTCCTTAAAAAGTAAATTACCCTTTAAATATATTTAATTAATAAAATTAGTGTTATGTGTTTACTCATGCACTTACTTTTTTGATGCCCTTCATTCTTTCACATGCATCCATATTTTCATCTGATTTTATTATCTTTCTGTCTGAAAGATATCTTTTATTATTTTTATATTTCAGGTCTGTTAATGATGAATTCATTGTGCCTTTTTTTTTTTTTTAAGTTGTTACTGCTGGATACTGTATTCTAGACTGACATACTTTTCTTTTTGTAATTTAAAGTTGTTGCTCCTATATCTTGCTTAAATTATTTGTATTGAGAAATCTCCTTTATTTCTATTTTTGGCCCCCTCTATAAACATACTCCCCTCCCCCTGGCTGCTTCTAAGATTTTTTCCTTTACTATTGGCTTTGAGCAATTTGTTATTTATTATGTTTGAGTTTTATTAAGCTTCTTAGATTTATGGGTTTAAAGTGTTACCCCATCTGGAAAATTGGGGGCCATTATTCTTCCTATTTTCCATCTTTTTTCTCCTTCAGTGACTCTAATAATAAGTGTATTTAGTCACTTGAAATTGTTGTTTATCTCACTGATGCTCTTTTCATTTTAAAAAATTATTTATTTTTGTTTGTTTCATTTTGAATAGTGTTTAGTGCTGTGTCTTTAGTGTTTCCTGCAAAATCTAATCTACTGTTAGTCTATGCAGTGAATTTTTTTTTTTAACTCAGACATTGTAATTTTCATCTTAGGAAGTTCAGTTTGAATTTGGCTAGTGTATTTATTTCTTAACCTTTTTGATTTATGGAAGAGAGTTATAATAATGGCTTTGATGTTCTTCTTTCATAATTTTAACGTCTGTGTGAGTTCTGGGTCAGTTTAAATGGACTGATTTATCTCCTTATTATGTGGTGAATTCCCTTGTTCTTTGTATGCCAGGTAATTTTTGGTTGAATGCCAGGCATTGTGGTATTTGCCTTGTTTGGTGCTGGATATTTTTGTATTCCTATAAATATTTTTGAATTCTATTCTGAGACACAGTTAACTTACTTGGAAATAGTTTGATTCTTTTTGGTCTTGCTTTTAGAATTGGTTAGATGGAACCAGAGCAGTGTTTAGTCTAGGGCTAGTTATTCCCTACTACCGAGGCAAGACACTTCTATGTATTCTACACAGTGGCCCATGAATTGTGAAATTTTCCAGTGTAACTGGGAGGAATAAGCACTATTCTGGCCCCTCTATGAGCAATGGGCATTGTTCTATCTGACCCTCTTGGTTTGGTAGGCTCCTTACAAACAACCATCCACCAGTACTCTGATGAGTTGAAAGATCTCTTAAATTTTGAGAAAGATCTTTTAAATTTTCTTTCTGTGCAACTCTCTTCTTTCCCTTATTCTATTCTATAAGCTCTCAGTTTTTTGGTCTTCCCAGACTAAGAACTCTGTCTTCTTAATTTAGGGAGTCTACCAGTTATCTCCTTGCTGTGCCCTAGAAACTCTCTAAAGGCAGGAATCTGGGGGAGTTTTAGGGCTCACAGAATTTGTTCTCCATATTTCAATATCTCTGGCCTCTGGTCCACATTTTCAGTTTGAGAACTCATGTTCTTTTCTTTAAAAAAAATTAATATTTCAGGCAGTAGGGTAAATAAATCTAGTCTCTATGTCACCATCTAGTCCAGAAATGGAAATCTAAGATTCTTTCTTCTGACTGTTTAGGAACCAGTGTTCTTACCTAGGAGTTCTTTTTGATAGAGATTAACTTTTTAGTTACATGATCTGGGAGCACTCTACAGATGTTACCCCTCCTTCTCCTTGCTACCTTTCATAAGTTTGAAGATAATGACATATCTGCCACCATCTTTTCAGGTTCTTCTAATTCTTCTTTGTGTTGCTGCTGCTGCTGCTAAGTCTCTTTAGTCGTGTCCGACTCTGTGCGGCCCCCATAGATGGCAGCCCGCTAGGCTCCTCAGTCCCTGGGATTCTCCAGGCAAGAACACTGGAGTGGGTTGCCATTTCCTTCTCCAATGCATGCAAGTGAAAAGTGAAAGTGAAGTCGCTCAGTCGTGTCTGACCCTCAGTGACCCCATGGACTGCAGCCCACCAGGCTCCTCTGTCCATGGGAATTTCCAGGCACGAGTACTGGAGTGGGGTGCCATTGCCTTCTCCACTTCCTTGTGCTACTTGACCTTAATTCTCTCCAGCATCCAATTCTTGAATTTTTCAGTGACAGTTGTCTTTAAAGAAGCAAGACAATGACTCTTATGTCCTTGTAATTTGATATCCTTCCACAGAACCTGACATACATAGATGTTTAATGTTCACTAAATTGAATTGTATGTGGGTAGCTATATACATGTCTTAAGTTTTCAATTCTGATGTTACTTCCTTGAGTGCTGTGTGGTCTTATAAAGTCCCAGAGATTAGCTGAGTACATCATAATCCTAAAATGTGTCATGATTAATTGACACCAAAGATGATTGGCAGTGGATATCTGAAACAGAAATTCTATCTCTTTATCTCCATGCCACTTTTACTGTATCTCAACAATCTCAAAGGTGAAGTTGGACCAATTTTAACAACTTCAGTCTACTTTATTGAGCGTTATCTTAGGGAATGCAAGCCTAATTAAGGAGCTTGGGCTTCCTTGTTTTTTGAAAATCTAGCTTCTGCTTTTAGTTCCCATCACTTCTCATTGAGAAAGCAAGAGCCAGTCCGCATCCTTTCTGCGTCTCAGGTTCCCTATCTGTGGAATGGGATAGCTACGAGGCTACTTTGAGGGTCAAATGTAACACAGTTCTTGGGACATGGAAGTACTAATAAACTGTAGTTGCTTGTAATTTCCTTGAATTTTTTTTTTAAAGGAAACTTCAGCATTAGGAAGAAAATAAACAATAAAATAAGGTTTAAGACGTGTTTTGTTAGAGCATTAGGATTACTCACACATTTGGCCAGGTGAGGCCAGAATAAGGAAATGTGGGCTTTCTCTTTGATCTCTCCAGATTTTTGCTGGCAGCCGAGTCCAGTGCTGTAATTGTTTATTCACAAGCTCATGCATGCGTGTGCACAGATATACATGCATACACACATTCTTTCTCTTTCTCTCCCTCACACATACAGGCACACACACATTCTTTATGACTGCCATCTGTTCAACACCCTTTTGAACTAGCTGTTGAAATGCTCACTCTCCCTCCCCGTCTCCCTCTCCTGCCCCCCACCCCTGGGTTTGGCGCCCGCTTTGTTTCCTTCAGAGAAGCCATTGCTCTGTCCGTCCTGGGACTCTATTGGGAAAGCCAAGCATAACTAGCCTCCTGTTTCAGTTGTTTGGAGCAGAGACAGGGCTTGTTTTGGGGGGTGGCTGAATTCCCCGCACGCTAATCTGTCATCGATATTAAAAACAGACGTCTGGTGCTCCCACGTGGCCTCATCAGAGCAGTTGGCATAGGTTTGGGCCTCTTGGGCAGGGGTAGTAGATGCACGGGGGCTGGGGGCTGGAATAAGGAGGCGGGCTGAGGCACAGGCATATCTAATGAGTCCAAACCCCATGTTTGACCTACAGAGGAAAAGGCTGAGGAAGGTGGGACGGCGCGGCTTGTCCAGAGGTTACATACAGGAGTCAGTGCTGGAACGGGGGCCCTGGTTTCTGATCTTCTCTCCCTGCCAAGTCCACACATCTTTCCACCAATGATATTACCTCTGGTGTGCATTGCTGTTGTTGAGAATAAACCAAGAAGCAGGCAGACATGAGAGAACATAAGGTGTCTGTGTTTATGGGCAAGATGGAGTATTTGGACACCTGATGGCCGCTGGGGGCTCTGACCTAATAGAGAACGTGGCCCTTTAGGCACATTGCTTCTTTGTCCTACATGGCAGTTCTGAGAATCCCCAAACTTTAGAGCGGCAGGACCATAAGCAGTGAGTGCAACCCTTCACTGTAAGGGACAGAAAGGGAAAGACAAGGAGAAGCGTCTCACCCAATGTCATGACCGCCCCCACCATACTCCCCTGCACTGTCTTTGGTCATCTCCTGGAATGGTTCTTTAACCTTTTAAAAGTCAGAGACTTCTCTCTCTCACCGTGAGATTCCCAGCTTCCAGCTTTTGGTTTTTGGTTCAAGGCTGGAAGGCCAGCTGGCTCTGTTGGTCTGCACAGCAACCAGACGCAGGCCCTCTCCACCACCCACCACATGTCTTCGTGAAAGGCAGCAACATCTGGAGCTGGTCTGTGCCCCTTTCTGTGCTGGCATCCAGGAGCCTGATGGGCTGCTCCAGCACCAGGCTCTCCTCCCAGCTCTCCCCTCTTATCGTGTCTCCCATTCTCTGACCTCTAGGTCTCTCTCTCTCTCTCCTTCCTTCCTTCCTTCTTGTTCTCTCTGTATGCATGTCCTTCTTGGCATCTATCTCTGTCTGCTCTTTTGTCTTTTTTTTTTTTTTTAACTTCATGTCACCTTCGGTCTATGTCTCAGCCTATCTTTTCCCATCTTTACTTCTTCGGTCCGCTTAGGCATGAGCTGCTGATCTGGTTTCATCTAGAACCGAGTCAGGAACAATGTCCTGAATGGTCAGAAGATGTCTGTACCCACCCCAACCCCGTTCTCTCTTCTCTCCTGTTTCCATCAAGCCTCATCTACAGCAGAAAGGACACCCCTACACACACCCTCTCTCCCTCGCCATCCCCTCCACTCCAGCATCCCTTCTTAGACCTCAGATTGCTGACCTTGTCAAGCGAAGGGGAGCAGTTATGGAGGCGAATTGTCTGGGGAATCAACTCAAGGCAGAGGACCGCCAGGCCCCCAGCCCCCAGTAGCCAAGGGGACGGTGGCGGCAGGGCTGTGATGGAGCGATTGCATCGGAGCTGTTTATGAAATACCGTAGGAATTACTCATAGCTCCTCGAACAGCGCGGGCCGTGGCTGAGCCGTACCCTTTGTCTGAGAAGCCAGAGGGGGCCTCACCCGCCTGCTGTCTGCTGCCCGGGACCAGCTTGAGGGAGGTGATGTCATTGGAGCCCAGGCCCCGCTCCCCCAGCTCAAGTGGAGGGGGTGAGGGAAATATGTGTTACAGGGCGAGGTACAAACCAACACGACTGCAAACATCTGGAACTGATCTCAGGTCCTCAGAAAATGTTTCTGTCACTCTAGCCGCTCTTGGGGTGAGAGGTTTCTCAAGTCAAGGGCCTCCAGAGGGAAAAGGTACTTGGAGGGTCTTAATTCTCTCCATTCCCGCATGCCACCCAGCCTGCCTTCTATATCACAGGGTGGGTTTTTTTTTTTTTTTTTTTTTTTAACCAGTTCACAAAGCACATTCATCTGTTTCCTTCGTGTATATGGAACTCTTACTATGGTTCAGATGCTACAGAGCATGGTGGGCATGGAATCGGAGCAAGACAGGCCTGATTCCCACTCTTGTGGCGTTTACATGTCCACCAGGAGATAGATGGGACTTTCCAGGTGGTGCTAGTGGCAAAGAATCCACCTGCCGATACAGGAGACACGAGAGATGCGAGTTCAGTCCCTGGGTCGGGAAGATCCCCTAGTGGAGAAGATGGCAACCTGCCCCAGTGTTCTTGCCTGGAAAATTCCACAGACAGAGGAGCCTGGTGGGCTACAGTCCATGGGGTCGCAAAGAGTTGGCTGCTCCTGAGCACACATGGGTTTTGGGTTTTAGGAGATAGATAACAGTTTAGCAAGAAGTTACGCTAAGCATGGTCGGTGATGAAACAAGTTGGGTACTGTAAAAGCAAGAATTAGATGATTCTAACTCAGTTTAGTGGTGTCAGTAAAGGCTACACAGAAAGTGAGTTCAAGATCCTGCTCCCACTAGTTAATCATACTGGTTAAACCTCACTTAAGAATACCAGCTCCCATGTAGGACTCGCCCTCTGGCCGAAAAGACTGCTCTTCTGGTGTCCTTTTTCTCCCCATGGCCACTTGTCACCCTGCTTGACGTTTGAAGCAACTTCGCGTCACCCACCATAGATACCAAGAGAAGAAAAGTTAGCTTGCCCTCTGTTCTCTCTAGAACCTCCTTCCAGGGCAGAGAAGAATTAGGATACGCAGGTGCCTACCTCCCATTCAAAGACTTTTTTTAGGATTCAGTCCATCCTGCCTTATGACCCTAAAATGCAGTCATCCACCCCAAAAGATAAAATCAAATATCATCCAGTGTCCATCTTCTTTCCTTAACTGAAACCGATGCTCTAAGCATCAGTGCTGCTTTGGAGTCTCTTCTTCCTCCATCTGTATTCCACTCGGTAGGTGCTCAAGTCCTCCTGGGCTCCCTGCCCCAGTGCTGCCCTCACTCCTTCTCGTCTCCAGCAAGCTTGCCCCTAGTGGCCACCTGCTGCCAGTGCACCCCCTGGAGTTGTCCTGTGACGTTGTTGTCCCACCAAAACTCATTAGCTCCAGCATCCCACTTTCTGACCATTGTCTTTTATCCTGTCTGATTTTTGATCTCTCATTCCTACCACATCTTTTAACTCAATTTGATTTCCCATTCCTCGGTATCACAGCTCTATCTCCATCCATCGGTTTCAACTTTTTTTAGAGTCACCTCCCTATCCATGTGAAATGGATTGCGTGTTTATGTCCCCTTAAAATCCATATGTTGAAACCTTAACCCCTGATAGTATTGGCGTTTGGGCAGTGATAAGCTCATGAGGCAGGGCCTTCATAATTGGATCAGTGTCCTTTAAAATGACATCCCAGAGAAATTCCTCACTCTTCCACCATGAAGTTACAGTCAGGAGAAGGACATCTATGAGGAGTGTACCCCAAATTGGTTGATGCTTTGATCTTGGACTTCCCAACCTCCAGAACTATGAGAAATACATTTCTGTTGCTTAGGAGCTACCCATCATGATATTTTGTTATAGCAACCCAGATGGACTGAGGCCTCATGGCAGAGCTCATGGCTCATAATTTAATCACTGTTCTCAACCAGCTCCTGATCTCTTTTGCCTTTCTGGTCTTCAGCTGCCTTGCATGGGCAAACGCCTACATTGGATGCATGCCACAGCTCTCCATCTCCTCCTCTGCTAGTACGTAAATCAAACAGCCAGAGCAAAGGACACAGTTGCGGATACTTGGCACCAATGTAGCATCAGTCGCCAGTGTCAGCCATCCTACAAGACTCCTATCAATTTGCTTTCTGTTTCACCGTCCTTCAGCACGTGGCAACTTATCCTTCCCCCTCTCTCAGCAAATGATTGTGTCTCCTCATTTGCCGAGAAGATATATGTGTGTAGGAAGTAGGTAAACTTGTCTCCTTAACTATTTTAAATCCATATGCTTCTCTCTGCACATTCTTCCTCTCCTGATGCAGTGCAGGAGGTTCTCTTTTCCTCTAACGTTAATCCTTGTATTGCACTGTTTCCTGTGCCCTACTAACTTCCTAGGAAACTTGATGTATCAGTTATCTCCCTATATTCTCTGTTTTCAACCTCTCCTTCTTTAGTTTCCGATCTGTCCTTCCAATCTCTCTTCTTTTTACTATCATTTAAATGTGCTCTTATGTTTTTCTTTAAAAAAAAATTCCACATCTTACACTATATCATGACCATCCCACTCCTTTTCTTTATAAACACACTTTTGAAAGTAGAGTCTACAGCGGCTGACTTCATTTCTTCACTTTCCACTCATTCCTTCACTCCCTCTAGTCTGTCCCCTGCTACCTCCAAGTTTACTGAAAGCTTTTTCTCCACAAGCATCTATAACCTCCGTGTCATTAAATCCAATAACTTTGTTTGTGGCCGTAGATTTACTGTGTATCTTCAAGCATTCTACAGGCTTCAACATTCCCTTCTGAAACCTTTGTGGTTTTGTTGTCGCTGTTTCTCGGACACCAAGCCCTCCTTCCTGGTTTTCACCCCTGACTCTGGAACTCTGCTGCAGCCTCCCTGGCAGATTGTGTGCTCCTGTCTGTTATTTAAATCCTAGAGCACCTCCGATCTTGGTCTTTATCTCCTTTTTTTCAGTTTAAACTCTCTCTCTCTCTCTCTGGACTCACATCCACTCCCATAGTTATACTCAATATACTTACGGCCCTTACATTTGTGTTTTCACTTCTTTCCTCTGAGTTCTCTATCCATATCGAACACAAGCAATTCAAACTCAACGTGCAAAGCTGAACTCATTTCCATCTCCCCGCTAGTGTGCTCCTGACGACTTGCTCATTTACTCTCTACAACTGGTACCACTATGAATTCAGTTCCTTGAAGCACATTCCCAAGATTTAGCTCTTTTCTCTAGTTTTTCTTTATATTCAACTTATAACCAAGTTGTTTTGCTTTGATCATCATTATTCTTTCCCCCAGCTTTACTGAGATATAATTGACATATAACATTATCTCTTCAATCTATTCCTTTCCTTCTATTCTCATTGGCTGGTCTAAACCACCCATCATCTCCTGCAACCGCTTTCTAATTAGTCTTCCTATTAGCCACTATTCCATCCCCTTCAGGCATCAATTCTAAAGCCAGACTCACCCTTCAAAATACAGCGTTTAGATCCTATCCAGTGCCTAGCACAGTGCTTGGCATATCAAAAACTCTTGATAAGTATTTGATGAATAGATTTATAAATATCATTTCCCTAATGTGAATCCTTTAAGAGCTTCCCATAGCTCTTATAACTAAATTAAAAAACAAACAAACAAAAAACCAGTCCATTCTGAAGGAGATCAGCCCTGGAATTTCTTTAGAAGGAATGATGCTAAAGCTGAAACTCCAGTACTTTGGCCACCTCATGCAAAGAGTTGACTCATTGGAAAAGACTCTGATGCTGGGAGGGATTGGGGGCAGGAGAAGGGGACGACAGAGGATGAGATGGCTGGATGGCATCACTGACTCGATGGACGTGAGTCTGAGTAAACTCCAGGAGTTGGATGGACAGGGAGGCCTGGCGTGCTGCGATTCATGGGGTCACAAAGAGTTGGACATGACTGAGCGACTGAACTGAACTGAACTAAGGTTATGAATAATTGCTTTTGGTCACTTCTCCAGCCTTCTATCTGCTCTTGATAGATTACACAGATTTTCCTTCCCAATTAGAATTTCTACACTCAGAGCTCAGCTTAAATGTAATTTATCCAAATTTCTAGATGATATTTGGCCCTTTCATTGATTATGTAAACTTTCAGCATTTAATATTCCCTTTGTGGTGCTTAGTGACAATTATGAGGGATGTATTTTGATTTGGGGAAGGGAAGAAGAGTAGAACATTTGCCTTTTCTCTCTGGAATACCAGCTCCTCCAAAGTGGAGTGACATTCATTTTTTTCATGACTCAACCCCAGTGCCTAAAAAATGCCAGGATTATAGGAGGCACATAATAAAGACCTGAAGTGTGAGCAGGAAGCAGTGAGATGGAGTACAAGTTGAGAGGTATATGAGACAGAAAACATTCCAGGTGGAGGGAGAAGCGTCTGCAGTGAGCTTAGGGTATAAAGGGTGGCATGCTGGAGGACACATTGGGAGCGGTGGGAATAGAAGAGACTGTAGAAGGGGTGAGATCGTGGTGAGCTGTTTAGGGCGTGCGGAAGGGTGAACGCTTCACCACCCTTGCTGCTCTACTGGGAGATGAACTTCAGGGCCTTTGAATCCATTATTTCTTTTGATCTGAAAATTATCCCTTCCAAGTGAGAGGGAATTGTCATCTCCATTTACTGGTGAAAGAGTTGAAGATGAAGCATGTAAAGTTGATAGTTGGGAGGGCAAACTTCTAAGAAGAGTGGGGTCAAGCATCGAATGTGGGTCTTCTGACTGTTTAATTCACATTTCTTTCCATTTCTCACTGCTAGTGTAACACTAGCCAGAGGCAAGAAGCCCCAAGATTTGGGGAACAAAAAGAATGGTGGACTTTTTTTTTTTTTTTCCTACAGAACTTCATTGCCCTAAAAAGGATTCTGTGTGGCAGTGAGGTGTGGGCTAGGTGGCCCAGTCTGTAGGCCTAGGTCTCGGCTTCTGCTGCCCACCTGGAGAGATGGCCAACATGGAGCTGGCCATGGACTTGACTGTCTCGTCAACAAGACGGTCCTTAAGGTGAAAAGAGAATATAAGAAAGGGGCTCACCTGTAAGGTCTCTCCCTCCTTCATCTGACATGGGGAGGTGGGAGAGCAGTAGGTTTTCCCTCTCAGACATTATCAAGTGCCTTGAAAACGTTAATTAATTCTCTGTTACACCTCGACTATCTCTCTGTTTTCTTCCCCACTAAGACCACTATAGATAACTTCCTCACCAGGCTCCCATGCCCTTAGTCTTATCCCTGTATTCAATCTTCCTCATGCTGCCAGGATCTTATCTGTCTACACTTGTGTCTCCCCAAGTATACTTCCCATATATGACTACATTAAGGAAAAAAAAATCAGGACTAAACACCAGAATTTCTCAGTATTATTGTGAACAACCAAGGAATGATGTATGATGTGTGTGTGTGAGATGCCTGGTGCATAGAATATACAGTAATCATGCATGTTCTTTCTTTTGCCCTTACTATCTTTGAAAATATACATAATGCTCTTATCTGAAATAATTTCCCTTAAGCTATGGGTAACAAGCCAACGGCTTTTTAAAATATTTGAATAAGTTGTCAACACTTAAAATCAGGAATATTTTTACATATTTTTTAAAATCTTTTTCTACTGAAAAAAGGTAGCTTTTGTTAAGCCTGGGCTCTTCCCACATGACAGACAGCAGGGGACAGGAGAGTGTTTTAGCAGCTGCCCCGTTGAGAGAGGGCGTGTATACTCTGTTTGCGTGGTCCTCTTCTTCCAGGCTGTCTGACATCCAACTACTACTTTAATGTGTTAGGTGCTCTGCTCCTGTGGATATCTGAATGTGCCATCTCTAACTTAGACCAGGGACAGAGGACATCATCCCTTGAGAGTTTTGTAATCACCATTTCTTGAAATATTTTCACCTGCTTCTTGCCGTAACATGGGCAGGGGGTTTGAACTGACTGTTGAATCATAACAGAAATGTCTTATTAAGATCACCTCAGTTTTTGAATTTTACTGTGTGCCCCACAAGACTGCTAGCTTTTTGAAGGTGTCTTTCTAGTTGATCACTGAATTCATTTGTTCGTTTTCCCCAGCACACCATGTGACTTGTAGTAGAAGCCTAGTGAGTAGTCATTAAAGGAGTACACTAAACGAACAGAGCTGAGATGCTGTGGTTAAACTCATGTAATCTTCCAAATAATCCCAGGGTGAAGTTATTGTTTTTATTCTAATTTCACAGAAGCATAAGCAGGTTCAGAAGTAGCCCGCTGAGCATTATGCATCCAGAATCCTTAAATATCATACTTACAAGACCCTTACAGATCAGTTAAGCCAGTCTCCTCAATTCAGATGAAGAGACTGATGCAGAAGTCAAGGAGCTCCCACTCAGTCTCTTGGTGAATGCAGATTGGCACAGAGGCAGGGTGTCCTGGGCCCAGCCCAGTACTGGTCTCCCACCATGTGCCCTTAGGAGTATCCAGGCTTGGATTTGGCCATCAATTCCATTCTAGTCTTTGTAAACTTCCTGTGATTGAATTCCCTCTCCTTGAGTCATCCTGTCCTGCCTCTCAAGGGAGAGATTCTGGGTAGGGCCCTGGAGCCCTGCAAGATGAGATCAAGGAGTTAAGTTCATTTGACTCCAACCCCTCAGGAAGAACTCATTTACCCTGCCCTGATTTGGCCTCACCTACTCTCATGGTAGAAGGCGAGGGTGGACTACCCTGGAGAGACGGAATTTTGTTATTAACCAACAGTGAAGATGGGTTTATAAGAGAATAGTAATGAGGCTTGTTGTAATTGTTTTGGAGACTGTTGACACATTTAAAAGCCTCAGGCACAGTTGGCATCAGTGATGTAGGAGAGCTTCCCAACACCTACTCCCTGGGAGTATTCCCTCCATGATTCCCAAGGTCCTTTTAGAATCCTAGGAAATCTGGAAGAAACCATAGAGATCACAGGCAAATCTCTACCCATTGTCCATCCCCCACCCTTCACATCTTTCTCAGTCATTACAGATGAGGAATAAGATCAGAAGTGACTTGACTGAGGTCAAAGTTCATGAATATAATTCTGTAAGCCTAGAGGGCATATCAAGAGTCCTGGAATAATTGCTGCCCTCAGCATTGACCATTCAAGCACCAAAGAGCTGTATCACAACATCTGTGAATTCAGGTTCACTCATTATTTCACATCCCAGGCAGCAGTCATCCTTTAGGGGCATCTGAGTTTTGGGGAGAAAACCTCCAGGAAAGGAGCATACCATTTTCAAAGGCCAGAAAAGTCAGCCATTCGTGTAGGCAAATAAATTCCTTTATATAACCCTCCTTGAGCTGTATTTCCATTATATTTGAAAAACAGAATGATACAACTTGAAGTCTTTCCCTTCCTGAGTTGACTTTTAGGAAGCCGACGCCTAACCTAATGTGTAAGGGCAGAAGTCAACACGCAACTTCTTTCTCATCCTCAGACGTATCAAACTTTGCCTCTATTTAACCTCCACCTGGGTCAGGAAGATCCCCTGGGGAAAGAAATGGCAACCCACTCCAGTACTCTCGCCTGGAAAAATCCCACAGGCGAAGAAGCCTGGTGGGCTACAATCCACAAAGTCACAGAGAGTCGGACACGACTAAGCGACTTCACTTTCTTTCTTTTAACCTCCGCCTAGAATTTCCTGCCCCTACTCGTTTGGATTGTTAGCACCTTCATAGCAGTCGGTCTCTTCCTTCTTTTGTTTTCTTCTTCACTTTGAGGTGTCCCTGACCACCCAAATATACGCTTACTTCTATGTCTCTCCTGTCGCATCCCCTGGCAGTATTGCTCTGACATCGCTTACCATTCTCTGAAATAATCTCACTTGTTTATGTTTTTGTGTATTTATTTTTGGTTCCCCTGCTCTTGAATGTAAGCTCTATAAGGGTGAGGACGTCAATTGTCTTAATCTATGCTGTATCCCTAACACCAAAAATAGGCATTATGCTATTATCAGAACTCATGAAACCAGACAATTAAACCCACCATGAGTGGAGAAGCAGAAAGACATCCATCATAAAGACAGCCAAAGTGAGGATGAAGCAAGATGGGTAGCATTTATTAAGCACCTGCTCCATACTAGAAACTTTGTACGCACTATAGAAAGTGTAAAACTAACTAAAGGCAATGGGAAAGAGAACCAATGCCTACTGAACATTTATATAGCAGGTGCCCCTATAGTATTTAATCATCAGAATTATTCTCAAAATAGCTATTATTAACTTTATGTCACAGGACTTTCAGAGGGATAGAGTCACTTTCTGAGGCATATAGAGTTGTTAAGTGACAGTGTTAGGGTTTGAACCAAATTCTTTCTCCTTTGGAAGTCTCTATTCTCTTGTCCGTCAAGGCTATGGTTTTTCCTGTGGTCATGTATGGATGTGAGAGTTGGCCTGTGAAGAAGGCTGAGCGCCGAAGAATTGATGCTTTTGAACTGTGGTGTTGGAGAAGACTCTTGAGAGTCCCTTGGACTGCAAGGAGATCCAACCAGTCCATTCTGAAGGAGATCAGCCCTGGGATTTCTTTGGAAGGAATGATGCTAAAGCTGAAACTCCAGTACTTTGGCCACCTCATGCGAAGAGTTGATTCATTGGAAAAGACCCTGATGCTGGGAAGGATTGGGGGCAGGAAGAGAAGGGGACAACAGAGGATGAGATGGCTGGATGGCATCACTGACTCGATGGACGTGAGTCTGAGTGAACTCCGGGAGTTGGTGATGGACAGGGAGGCCTGGCGTGCTGTGACTCACGGGGTCACAAAGAGTCAGACACGACTGAGTGATCTGATCTGATCTGATCTGATCTGATTCTCTTGTCCCTACTCGTAATGGCTTCCAAGGAATTCTTGAAGGGGAAAGAAATAAAACCAGCTTTTTAAATGAAAAAAAAAAAAAGAGAGAGGATGTAATTATCAATAAAACTAAATACAATATTTAAGGGGTTTGTTTTTGATTGGAGAGGAAGGACTTGGCATTGTTTTCACAGCACAAACCATGGGGAAATTTAAACTCTGAGTCACTTGGGTCATATCCTGGGCTGGGACCGAGGGTTCCCATGGTTCATTATGCTGGGGATGGATGTGCTGGCCTTGGGTGTGTGATGAATCTCACCTTTGGAAGATTACATCTGGTTTTTCTGCAGCAGCTGAGTGTCTCAGAGGAGCCCCGGGCCTGGAGCATTAAGGAGATGAGAGGTGACAGAACTGAGAGTCAGTGAGTGGGCTCCACTGTCCGAACCCAAAGTGACAGCAGAACCCACGGTCAGTGAGCTTGGGTTCTCCTAGTGTTCGTCACCTAGAATCAGCTCCGTGGACCCCTCGGTCGATGATTCTGTAGTTTATAAGTTGGAGTTTTCTCTGCAGGCCAGGTTGATACTAGTGGCTCATGTTTTTAAATTCTTTTCCAGCTGACGCATACTTATGGACCACATACCATGTGCCACAGTTGGTTTCAGGCGCTGGGGAAATGTTAGAGACGGTTCGTTGGTTCGTTGCATCATCTGACTCATTCGAAGTCAGAGGCATGTATTCGTGCTGTTTTTTGTTTTGTTTTTCTATCTTGGTTAACCTGAAAATCCTGGAAGATTGGGAGCAGGTGATTTACTTGACAGGCACGCGCAGGAAGCGGTTGTGAAGCTGCTTGGTCAGTGACAGCAGGAGGAAAGAAGACCAACACAGAGGTGTGTTCAACAGGTTATCACCGAGGTCCCATGGGCTCAATTCCTCGGGTACCTTCTGGGGACAGATGCCTCTCAGAATTGCAGCCTGAGGGTGCAGAGCTGGGCTGTGTCTGCTCTGGCTCCCTGCACATGAAGTTGGAAGATTTTGGTTCCTTCCACTTTTGGCTTACCCTTTTGAGCTGAGCATTTCCATGGCATCAAGAAAGGCCTCAGGCCTGAAAGCAGAAAGATACACCTGCCCTGTCTTAAGGTGGAGGTTACTGGAGCATCACAAAGTAAGTCTGAACTCACACTGAAACTATTTCAGTTGAGGCTGAAATTGGAGACTAGGGACATGTGATGACCTCATACTTGCTCAGAAAATGTGTATATTGAAAAACTACATTTGCCAAGCATACTGCTGTGCTCTTGGAAACCAGTGTTGTTGTTTTTGTTGTTTAGTCACTAAGTCGTGTCCAACTCTTTGCAACCCCATGGATGGTAGCCCACCAGACTCCTGTATCCATGAGATATCCTAGGCAAGAACACTGGAGTGGGTTGCTATTTCCTTCTCCAGGGGATCTTCCCAACCCAGTAATCTAAGCTACATCTCCTCCATTGCAGGAGGATTCTCTACCACTGAGCTACCAGGGAAACCCTTTGGAAACCAATGGGAACATGATAAATATTATCCCTTTTATCTTGAAGCACCCGATCTGGAAAGAGAGAAATAAAAAACAGACAACTGTATGATCATAAAGTAAAAATGAAATATGGCTAAACAGATAAAAAATGCACCATGGAATAAGATGAATCTGTGTTGAGAAACTGGTAATCAAGGAGGTCTTCATGGCCTTTGATCTTAGCTTAGAAGGATACGAAGGGTTCCAATAGTAGAGATGAGTAAGAGGCAATCTAGACAGAGACAAAACATGGAACTAAAAATAGGTGTGAAGATAGACGAGAAAGATACCTGGAGGAACACAGTCTGAGAGGGAGTGGGGTTGTGGTCAAGCGGGTGAGTGTGTGGAGGCCGGGTGAAGACACTTGGACTGCGTTCTCTGGGCAGGACAAAGTGATGGAAGGTGGCTGCGGGCCCAAGACGTGGTTGGAATATGCACCTTCTCAGTTAAGAAAGGCTGGCTGCAGGTGAGGTATCATGGGTGGTGGTAGTGCAGGGTGAGCCCCTCCAGCCTGGGCTTTTATAGGGTCTTGGCAACAGAACAGAGGCTCTCATTTGGACAAGTGGGATCAAGGTAAAGATATAAAGCAGGTTAGCTCCCTCCAGACATTCTCTCTCTCTGACGTCCATCTGGAGAATGGCATTGGCATCCCATTCCACCAACCAAGGCAGTTTGATCATTTTTATTAATGTGTGGCCTAGTGAGTTTCCTCAGCCTTCATCCATCAAACACGACATCAGGCCTTCAAGAGCAGCCCACACCCAGTGCCTCGGAAGCCCATAGATCATGCCTCGAGGCAGGGAAGCAGATTCCCTTTTATCTTCCTTGCAAAAGCACAGATGTTTGGAATGTCAGTAAATGCACCCAGCCTTCCTTGGGGTTCAGGCATGGCTTCTCCTGGGATGACCTCTTTGGAATCCTCATTCCCAACGCATTCCGGGCAGACAAGTTCTCCATGTGTTCCTTTAGAGCTGCCTCTGCTTCACTCTTCCAACCCATGTGTCATGGGCAATGCATGTGTGTGGTCACATCTGCCTTGTCTCAGCTGCCAAGGCCATTTGCAAGGCACCTACTAATCAGTGTCTGAAAAATACCTTGATATCCAGATGCATGGCTTAGTTTTCTTTAGACCTCACCTACATCTCCCTGTTATCATCTGAGGAAGAAAAGCAGTGTTAAGAAGGGCTGGGTCGGGAGACCTGACATGAAGCTGAGGCCCTGGGTGGTCTTGGCACTCTCCCCTGTGGGCCTCTGTGTCCCGTCTCTGAAACCAGGTGGTTGAAATGGGTCACCTCTGAGGCCTTTCTGCCTTTAAGGTGTATGATTTCCAGCCTCTCAGGTGTTAAATGAATTTATTACCTCTATTCTTTTACTCATTCTTGGCAATGTGCCTCTATTTTTCAAAATTTCTCTGGAAGTATAGCGCTTGTGTATATATATATCCGATGACACTGATCTTGTGTATCTTGAAGAATTTTCACAAAATGAACACAACCCTGCAACCAATACCCAAATCAAGAAACAGAGCATCGCCTGCCTTTCAGAAACTCACTTTGTGCTCCCATTCAAACATAGTCCCTCCTCAAGGGTAAATCACTACCCTAACTTCTTTTAATATTGATTAATTTTCCTTGCCTTTGAAGCTATAAATTGTATGTTATGCATTCTGTTCTGTCTGGGTTCTTGCGATCACTGTATTGTGGAATTCATTCATATTGTTAGAGTTGTAGATCATTATCATTATTATTTTTATTGTAATTATTATCATTTCCCTTGTTCTCAAGGGAAGCTGCAGGTTTTTATTAAATTAAATGTATTTATTTTTAATTGAAGGATATTTGGTTTACCATATTGTGCTTTCCATCTTTTCTTGATGTAACAGGTATGTTGACCTCTGGATAAAAGGCTCCTTGTGGCCACATCTCTTTTGATACGGTTGGTAATGAAGCATTTCCAGAGTTATCTTCCTGGGACACATTAGATATGGAATAGATATGTGCTCATTTGGAGGATGAGATATGTGCTCATTTGGGGGATCATTGTTATCACTGTAGAATAATATGGCCTTCTGCCACATCCACCTCCCCAAATCAATCCTCTAGACCTCAGTTTTCACAAGAAAAGAAAGTTGTTGTACCAATTCATGTAAAAGTTTCCTCATAAATCTATTCTTTCTGAGATCCCAGAGTGATAATCTTTTCCTGTTTATCTTAAGTTTATGACATGGGTGAGCCACCCATGTAAAAATGGAGAACTCAGCTATTTTTCAAAAACGTTGAGCTCTGTGCTTAAAATCTATGCATTTTATTGTAGATAAATGATATTCCTCAATTTAAAAAAAATCAGTGTTATCAGAGAAGAGTGTCATTTATTGAGCCATTTGACATAATACTGTTCAGCAGTAAAAATGAAGCAGGAAGTGTACTATTCCATTTTACTGACGAAGACACTCATGTTCTGAGATGCTGATACATCTAAGATCCAGTGTGTCCAGTTTTTACCCATCATTGTTCCAAAGCCTAGCGCAGTTGTAACTGGCTCTACCTTCTCCATGAAACCTTTCCTGATCCCCACTCCAGGACCTATAAAAATTCTGAGTTTCTGAGATATCTTCCCTCCAGAAACTCTGGCCTAGGCATCATCTCGGTCTGTAGCTAACCAACCCCCTAACCCCTCCAGCACTCTCTGTTCAGTGAATAAACAGGCTTTCAGTTCCCAAGGCTGTCAATCGGCTCTATTTTATAAGTCCTAAATTTGCTACTAAAGTATTTTACAAGATACAACCAAACAAAAGCAAGTCTTTGAACAGAAGGTCACAGTTTTGGAAGGGCCTGTTTGGGTTTTAACAGCTAATGCTGGGCATTAAATTCATCTTAAGCAGAACCAAAATTTCCCTCTGGATAAGAGGGATGGGTTTTCAATGACCAGTGTCATTTGGGATCCTGGAAAGCAGAGGGTGGGTAGTTTTGGCGTGCTTTATGCCCAGTGCCTCATTCTTGAGTTGACTCAGGTTTCTGGGTGGAGTTACAGTTTTGTAGTAAGACTCTGGCCCCAGGACAACAGTCTGGCCAATTTCCCCTCAGGTCACTCTAAATGGCAAGAAAAATTACTGGTAACCTTTTCACAGGGCAAAGATGAAATTGGGACCTTCAAATCCTTGTCTGCATGAAAGTATAATCCCTTTAACTGGAAGAATAAGGGGGTGATGCTGGAATAGTCTCTGGAAGGGCCTGGGTGTAGACATGAAGGACTTCTTGCCTTTGGGTAATCCTTCTACTTTATGAGCTCCCCTTCATATATCATCTCATCAGCTGCTTACAACAGTCCTGCAACCCAGAGTGTCCTTAGACTCCTTTTCCAGATATGAAAATGGAGACTCAGAGAGGGAAGGTGATTGAACCAAGGACACACAGCTAGTCAGAGGTGCAACTAGGGCTCAGCTGTCAAGGACTCTTCTCTTGTTGCCAACCAGCCATCCTGCAAAGGCTTGGGGTTATCACAGTCAGTTCTTTCTGCAACTCCTAGGAGCTTATATCAAGATCCCTGCTATACAAAAGACAAAACTGAAACCTGGGCATGGTAATATGGATGGCCCCAAATTAATTACATGGCTCAGTCCCCAGTGGAAATTATCCCAGTTTTTCTACCCTTGAATCTATACCAAGAACTTAATAACCCTCCACATGGAAAGAATGTTTCCTTCCAAGCCTGGCCTCAGATCTAGGTGTTCTGGTCTGTAACTCTATTGCTTTTTACCATGGCCAGTTGGTTTTTGGAAATCAGGTTTCACCGGCTGTGAATTAGTGCTCTCTAGTAGACAATTGCCATTGAATTAGCAGAATCTTTCACTTGAGAGCATGGCTTCTTTCTAAACTCAAAGTCTCCATCAAGACTGTATCTTAAAGATCTCACTCTTAAAATCTGTCATTCATTTGCCAAAGCCCGAAGACCTTCTCAGAATGATCACCATCATTCACTGCATATTTCTGTAAGCAGACACTGTGCTAAGGACATCAAATATGCTTTCTCAAAACCTTACAGCAATTCTGTGAGCTATAAACTTTTAGTCTTTTTTAAAAGAAGGGAAAACTGGTGCTCAGTGAGGCAAAATCATTTTTCCAATGCAGAACTGGAATTTGAACAAGGTCTACCAGTGTCCCTGCCCTTTCTGGTATGCCAGAGTGTCTTTTAACTACTGGCCATAGACCTTCGATGTTGGAAGGAGCTTTAGATACTATCCAAGTCAATGTCCTGTCAACTCCCATTCTAAAGATGTGCAAATTAAGGCCAAGAGGAGGAGGAAGGGATTATTCATTAAGAGGAATGTCCCCATACTTTGCATTAACCTAATCAAGTAGGTTTTGAAGACTGGCATCTGCCTATAGGATTCTCTGGGTTTGGGGATTCAGCTTACCACTGATGCCAGGCATACAGGGAAGAATCAGAATGCACCTGGATACTACCCAGAGCTCCAGGGCATGGTGAGAAGAGCTGCCTACACCTTTTTGCCTCTCTGGAAGCCAGGACCTTGCCTTCAGCCTTGTCTGGGGGACTGGGACATTGAAGTTTAGAGGACCACACCACTCACACTTCCCTGGAAAATTCCTGTAATGTTTGACCCACCCATTCTCTCTCTGCTCTGCTCCTCTCCTTCTTCCTGAATGAGACATAATCCTAGCAACTGGCTTATGTCACATTTCACTTTGTTTGGAGAGGATAAGATTTTCCCTCCTCTTAATTGAGTGATTGAGCCTCTGTGAGCTCACAGATCTAATCTCGAGACTTGGGCGGGTTAACCTTGGTTATTGAGACATAATAGGAAATAGTGCTTTGGAGAGTTTGGGTTAGAGGCAGTGATTGAAGCTTTTTCTCAGAGGCCCTGTTTGAGGACAGGCCAGGGTTCCTCCCATGCACTTGGGCCCCTCTAGCTCTGAAACAGGCCACTCAGCGACTCTCTCTGAGACGAAGGTACGTACATCAAAGGCTGGGGAGACTGTGTCTCCTTCCAGTCATATGCTCTTTTTCCCTTGAGGCCCTCACTTCCTTGCCATTTCAGACTCAAGGTTTGTGAACGGATATGATACACACAAGCTTTGGACCTCAAATTCTCTTTGGTTCTGATTTAATTAAGCTACCAACGTTCTCTACAGCCTTTGCAAACTTGCTTCTCCTTTCAGGCTGTGTTTCCCCATCTGAAAAAAACAAAGAAGGATGTGGTGGTAAAAAAAAAGAAAAGAAATCTATGTCTGCCACAGTCTCTTTTTGAATGAAGGCTTTAGGGCTCATTAAGCATGATTCAGTCTAACCGGCACATGTTCTGAATGTCAACGGTGTGCCAGGCACTGGGCTAAGTGCTGGATTCCATTGGTGAACAAGAATAGGCAAGGACTCTGCCTTGTTGAAATTTAGAGTTGAGTAGGGGAGATAGATTTAGATTACTGTGATGCTGAATGGTTTGCCTTGGAAACAAACTGAGATCATTTGAGATTGCTCTCAGGTACTGCATTTCGGACTCTTTCGAGGGCTGTTTCATTCCTTCTAAGGGATTCTTACCCACAGTAGTAGATACAGTGGTTATCTGAGTCACACTTGCCCATCCCCATCCACTTTAGTTCATGGATTCCTAAAACGTCGATGCTCACTGTTGCCGTCTCCTGGCTTGATCACATCCGATTTACCTTGATTCATGGACCTAACATTCCAACACCACCTTGCCGACAAAGGTCCATATAGCCAAAGCTACAGTTTTTCCAGTAGTCATGTGAAGATGTGAGAGTTGGACCATAAAGAAGTCTTAGCACTGAAGAATTGATGCTTTCGAATTGTGCTAGAGAAGACTCTTGAGAGTCCCTTGGATAGCAAGGAGATCAAACCAAGCAATCTTAAAGGAAATCAACCCAGAAAACTCATTGGAAGGACTGAAGCTGAAGCTCTAGTAGTTTGGTCATCTGATGCAAACAGCCAACTCATTGGAAAAATCCCCAATGCTGGGAAAGACTGAGGGCAGGAGGAGAAGGGGGCAACAGAGTATGGGATGGTTGGATGGCATCACTGACTCAGTGGACATGAGTTTGAGCAAACTCCAGGAGAGAGTGAAGGACAGGGAACCCTGATGTGCTGCAGTCCATGGGGCGGTGGTGGGGGCATGGGTTTAAAGACTTGGACATGACTTAGCAGCTGAACAACAAGCAACAAGTGGAGATAAACAGTAAGTGATGGACTGTAAGCATAATGATTCCTGTGGAGGGAGGGCATGCTGTTCTTTGCTAGTGTACAGCAAGAACTGTTGAAAAGCCGTTTTGAAATAAAATTTTAAAAAATTTATGGCATCAAGAAAAAAAGAGTCTTTGTTTAGAAGTAGGTATTTCTGCATGATTAGTAGGACAGATCACATTGTTAAAAGGTCAGCATATCTTTAAGCGAGTCTTAAAGATAAGGAAAACTGCATCATTGCAGGCTCTCCCATCCCATCAGATGGCTTCCAGCCCAGGAAGCCTATATCTAGAGAAGCTAGACCACTGAAAGCTTAAGGGAGTGCCTACCTCTGTATTGATGTGATAATTTGATTAGCATCTATAAATATTACAGATATTAATGTTAATACCTGTACTATTTGATTAGTATCTGTAATATCTTAGGCGAGGCCCGAAGTCTTTGTCACTCAACATTGCATTCCAATACTCTAGAGCAGTGTCTGGCACATGGTTAATACTTAACAAATGTTGTTGAATGAATGTGGTTGAGAGGAGATGAGACAGGAGCCAGATCACAGAAGGACTGGAAAACAGGCTAAGCTGTTTGGACTTCATCCCACAGGCAAAGGGGAGCGTTGGATGGCTTTTGAGGATGATCATAAACATGATCAGAGTGGCACTTTGGAAAGAAAGGTAACGCTTCTACACTTTCTGCTCATAGTTCTTTGTATTTAGCTCAGCTCCATGCACAGAGGAAATACTCAGGGGTGTTTATAGTATGAGTGAATGGATGCATGAACAAACAAAGGCACGATGGCCACAGAAACGGCTGGATAGGTGGAGATACAGCATCCAACACAGACTCAGAACCAGTCATAGTGAGGTTTGAAATCTGTTATATTATCTAGTAGCTATGTGACACTTGGTCAATACTTAGCCTTCTTTTCTTCCTTCCTCTTAGGTTTTTTTTTTTTTTTAAACTTTGGATATTAGTACACATCTAATGAGTGCTCCATAAATTTCAGCCTTTGTATTCTTCCTTTCATGGGGAAGATGCATGATTTTCTAGGAAAGCTACGAAGGATGATCCCTGGACCCTCTCATTCTCTGCATAGTTCATAAAAAATGTCCTGCAAACCTTTGAGTTTCCAGAGCCGATGTCAATCATCCAGTACAGTACAATTCCTTCATTGTTTAGTCAAGAGGATCAAGCCCTGGAGAGTAGAAAGAGCTGATCCCAGCAAGTTAGAGAAAGAGCTGGGTTTTGAGCCCAGGTCTTCTGGTTCATTACTTTTTATTCATGTTTGGACAATGCATTTATCCATGAAATTGGCCTTATGAGTTCCAATATTCTAGAGGTAAAATGGAGCCCTAGGTCCTTAAATAGTCTCAAGGGTAAATGAAGTCATTCTTTTAGTTTATGTAGCGCATCACTTTGGCCATTCCTTTTGTCTAAAAGGTGTTGTGGCCATAGATTTGAACAGTCAGAAGGGATGGGATTAGCAAAGATAAATTTGGTAAGAGAGGCTGCTTTGCTCCTCCCTATATTGCCTCAATAACTTCAACTCCTCCGAGGGTTCCTGGGCCCAGGCTCTGGATGGATCCAGAAATTGTAGTAGAGTCTCCATGAGCTGAGTAAGAGATAAGAAGAGAGTGGGTGGAGGGAGATGACCACCACTTAGGTGCCACACAGTGTCAGAGCAAGGACATACTCAGGGACCATCTCGCTCACGTCCCCCAGTTTGCACAGAGATGAGGAAAGATTGGCTCAGATCATGCAGTATTAGAGCAGAGATATAGTCAACGGGGTTGGGTGTTGGATCAGATATAGAAGGAGAAGGAAAATGAAGGTCCAGCTAAGATAACATGTATGTGAGGAGGGATGCTTTTCTCTGGGAAGCAGACTTGATTAAGGTGAAAGATCCCTTCTGTTTGAGGTATGTTGTATCTAAGGTACTTGAAACATTCAAGTAAAGAAATAGCAACATAGTTGGATATGAAAGGTTGTTGTTGAACCAGGCAAAGAGGCCGGGATTCTTGGCCTCTGGACGAGAAGAATTCAATCCGGGGCCAGAAATGAGGCTTGATCACTCAGAGCTTTTGTGTAATAAAGTTTTATTAAAGTATAAAGGAGATAGAGAAAGCTTCTGACATAGGCATCAGAAGGGGGCAGAAAGAGTACCCCCCTGCTAGTGTTAGCCATGGAGTTATATACTCTCTAATTAGTTATTACAGTGAATCAGAAGAATGTCTGGAGGTTGTAAAGACCTCAATAGGTCTACTCCCATAATTTGCACCTTAAGATAACAGGATTAGCCAGAAGGTTTTTTTCCAGAGACTGTCCTCAAACAGGATACATTATTGTTATATAATCCTAAGGAATGTAGAGGGACAAAAAAAGTTTGTCCTTTCTTCCTCCTTGAGAATTCCAGACCCCTCTCTCCTTGGGGACCCCTAGACTTCTTATCAACCTGCCTAGGAAATGACTCTCTCAGATATGAGGACCAATCAAGGGAGAAGATGGGGCCAGGCACTGGACCTTTGAGAGTTAATCAGATGAAAGGTGAAACGCTGCATTTGCTTACACTGTCTTGATGAAGTCAGTTGACTTAGAGAAGAAGCGGGCTTGGGACTGAGTCTTGAGCAACGCCAGAAAATAACTTCTGGGTCAATGAGCTGACCTACAGAAGAGACTAAGCAGGATCAGACTGATGGGACAATAGGAAGATTGGGGGATCGAGCAACCAAGAAAAGAGAGCTTCAGGGAATAAGGGGGTGGTCAGGAGGCTGCAGACTCAAGTTGCCCAGATTCACATTGGTGATAAATTGGTAGAGGCAAAACTTGAACCCATGTCTGCGATTCCGAAAGCCATGTGCCTTCCAAAAGGCTATGTTGCAACACAGCCATGAGAAAAACTGGATGGTAAAACGTCTGTGAGTGCAAGCAGAATGGTCTGCTCCCTCCTGACTCTGGCTCCTAGACCCCAAATGCCCTCAGAAAATACCGAAGCTTAACGGAAGGAAGGTCAACCAGAACTTGAAACTCATTCTGAGAACACTAAGGCTCCTTTCTGCCAAACTTTCTCCCCACCCCCATCCCTAGGGAAAAAGAGTCCAACAAAACTTCAATTCACTTATAATTGCTCCACTCCCAGAATTAGAAGGATTCTTTTTTTTTTTCTTATTGGTCTCCTTCTAACACCCTCAACTGATGCTTTTACAAAACTGTTATTTTAGGGCTGTTTGGACTTGTTTTCTACATAGCTCTTGTTTTCTATTATTTCTCTCTTTTTCCAGGGTTCAGACTAATTAAAGGAAGTGTAAATCACACCTCGTTTGCACAAAATACCTTTCATGAGGTCTGGAAGCAATTTAGCTTCTGTTTGCCAAAGATCTTTAGGAAAGAAAAAAAAAATCCCCTTGGTTTAAAAAAGATTAATTTCTCGGTGCCAAAAAAACCCATTAAGTGCACCTCCCATTTCTGGGATCTTTTATGGTTTTCATGTGAAAATGGCAGCCAGGGTCAAAAGAGGGAAGACCAGGCTGGCTCTGCAATTACGTCTGGCCCTCCCATGCCACCAACCTGGCAGTTCTGCTGCAGAGAATGGAGCAGAATAGCCTGGTCTCACAGTGCGTCCAGAGAGAATGGAAGATCTATCACTGGCTATCTTCTACTCCCGTCCCCCATCTCAAATTGTGACTACTGGTGGTCTTCCCAGCGCCAACGGCCCTTGATCTGAGATGAAGCTTATACGCGAGGCTCTGGAGAAGACGGGGGAGGCGCCACCCTAGGACACTTCTTATGCCTCCATTGGAGACCTGCTCCCTATTTCAGTCGGTCTCATCTCCCCTTCCCTCCCCCTCATCTCTGCCTCTCCTGTCCTCTTTATGTTCACCTTTACTCTGAGAACTGACCCCTGCATCTCCCCTTAGGTGGTGGTGTTCAGTCACCAAGTCATGTCCGCCTCTTTGTGACCCCATGGACTGCAGCATGCCACACTTCTGTCCTTCACTATCTCCTGGAGTTTGTGTAGACCAATGCCCATTGAGTCCATGGATGCCATCCAACCATCTCATTCTCTGTCGCCCCATTCTGTTCCTGCCCTCAGTCTTTCCCAGCATCACGGACTTTCTCAATGAGCCAGGGCTTCACATCAGGTGGCCAGAGCATTGGAGCTTCAGCATCAATCCTTCCAATGAATATTCAGGGTTGATTTCCTTTAGGATTGACTGGTTTGATCTCCTTGCTGTCCAAGGGACTCTCAAGAGTCTTCTCCAGCACCACAACTCGAAAGCATCAATTCTTTGGTGTTAAGAATTTGGAACCACGAAGAACCTTCTTGTTACCTTCTAATGTCCTCATTTTCTTTTTTAAGATTTGTGACAGTCAAGGCCGGTCAGGGAGATGGATTGTCTGTGGACCCACACCCATGACCCAGCAGAGCCAGAGTTAGGCCTGAGGGCCAGGCCCTCAGTCCAGTGCCCTTTCCTGTCTTCATAAAGACGACTCTAACAGTAACAATTTCTGACAACAGGATGGGGGGAGAAAATGCCATCAGCTTGAAGGGATGGTGTGTGCTCTACCCATCACATTATACCCCGATGACGCTTGTATCTGCTACCTTCTCACAGAGTCAGTCACGGGAAAAGAGGGAGATGAGCTGGACTGACTATTGAGGTGGATGTGGTAACAGTAGAAGAGAAAAACGTTTGTGACAGATCCTGTGCTCAGATCCTAACCCTTCTGTTTTGACGTGGGTGACAGTGGACACGTGGCGATGCACTACAGCTTTCTAGGCCACGGCATGTGCTGAGTCACTCAGTCGCGTCTGACTCTCTGCGACCCCACGGACTGTAGCCCTCCAGGCTCCTCTGTCCGTGGGGTCCTCCAGGCAGGAATACTGGAGTGGGTTGCCATTTCTTCCTCAACAGCAGCCCCATCTATAAAACAGGGATAATAGTACCACTATCCGGGGGCTGTCTGAACTAAATGAGCTCGGGTCTAACAGACCCACAGTAAGCCATCAGTAATCAGAGATCCGTTTCTTCAAGTGCCTTTTTTCTTGAGAGGGAATCAAAACCTCCATATGTGGCTACTTCTTGGCCTCCCTGTCCTCCAAGTGTGGCATCTACTTCCTAAGAAAATAAGTAAATAATAACAAAAATATTTGGAACTTGTTAAAGCATGAAATTTCCAGACTGATTTTCCGCTGATCTGAACCTTCTGTAATTCTTCTGAAGAGAAGAAAGTGTCACAGACAAAAGTAACTTTATCAAAGAATGAATTGCATACTACATTTCCTTGGCTGGCATTTTT
Organism: Bos javanicus; assembly: GCF_032452875.1. NCBI lineage: Eukaryota > Metazoa > Chordata > Mammalia > Artiodactyla > Bovidae > Bos > Bos javanicus. The sequence continues at coordinate 106,406,817 of NC_083875.1, read as the reverse complement.
TTTTTTTTTTTTTCATTTGAAAAACCCAACTTAAAAAGAAAATGTTGGTGGGGAGGCCCAGTATGGGGAAGGGTAAGTGATGTTACCTCAGGGATCAGTGTGCTAGGGTCGGAAGAGAACATGCTCCAGGTCTCCACTGCTGCTGCTTTACATAATCTCAGACACAATTGCTTTCTACTTTTCTGAACTTGCGATTTCATAATTTCAAAATGAGAATGGTAAGAGTCGTAACTAGAGAATTAAACATGTACTAGTCCCAATGGACTTCTCACACTGTGAGAAGTCACTCACTTTCTAAATAGCGGAAGTGAGTGAGAGAGAAAATTCTGGAAGAAAGAAAAGAATGTAAGCGGTTCCAGAAAGCACCCTCAGAGTCAGAACGTTGGAGTTGGAGTCTGGTTCTAAGAAGAACCAGGACTTGCACTTTGGAGCCTCCATTTCCCAATAGTAAACTGATTTTCTTACTCTCCTCTCTGAGCCGCCTGCCCCTAGGCCGGGGCCCCTCACCCCGTCACTGTTCTCTCGGGTTTTGTAGCATTTTCCTAGCTGGTCTCCCTGCCTTCATGCACCCTTACCCTGCTGCCCCTCTAATTTCCATCAGTGGGAAGAGTCTGGGGCCCATTATCATTCTCCTCTGCCTTCAGAATAAGGTCTTTGTTTCTTAATATGGTTGATGAGGTTCTGCAAAATCTTGGCCTTGCCTGTCTCTCCAGCTTCCTCTCTGTCCACCTCCCCTGGTCCTGCCCTGCCGCCTTACCTGCTGCTCCCCTTCCCCCCACCGCCGTGTCTTCATCCTTCTGCTGAGATGCCCTTGCATACCCCACCCCCCCTTTCAAAAACTCAGCCTCAATGTAAGACTGTCTTAGGAGGCCACTTATTATTGAATCTACAACTTAGATCAAGTGACTCAGTGTCTCTGGCCCCAAGTTGCTCATCTGTAAATTGGGGATGCTACTCCCCTCTCCACTGGGTTAATGCGACAACTGTGGTAGCGGGGACAGCTCACTCAGCATGGGGCAAATACTAAGCGCTTTTCAGAAGGCTAGTCCTCACTCTTTATTCTTGTCGCTTGCCTGCTGGACGTTGCTTCCAACCCAGACTCTGTTCTCACAGGCTTCGCACACAGCCCTCTCCCACGTCTTCCCCTCTCACTGCCCTGTGCGTTAGTTCCTGAAGGTTCTGCATGTGGGTACTGACTTCAGGTCCCAGCTCTCTCACTCGTATGACCCTCTGCATAACTTAGTCTGAATCTCAGTGCCTCATCTGTAAAATGGGGGCAATAGCAGCATCTCTCTCTCAAGACTCTTGTTAACATTAAGTAAGAACATGCATATAAGGTACTTAACAGAGCTCTTGGCACACAGAAAGAACACAGTAGATGTTTGCTCTTGATGTTGCTGTTGCTCTGTACCCCCGTGCCTGGCAGGGAGAAGTACAATGACCGTTGAAAGGATGAAAGCGCTCTGTGAGCAAAAGGGAGTGTGGGATGAGTTTTCTGATGGTTTTCAAAGGAGAGAGCGTAACAGGCCCAGGGTGGGGCTTGCTTTGCGTGATCACGGGGTCCACCTGGGCAGCCCTGTTCCTGAGCCCTAATCTCTCTCTTCTGTTTGAGAACCAGGGAGGGGATGGGAAGGGGAACGTGCCCAGGTGTTTGTGGCAGGGCGGGCACAGGCACACAGAGAGCCAGCAACACGTGAGCCGGCGGGCCATCCTTGCCAAGGTGCCCTAATCCTGTCCCGGAGCAATTCCTGCATTCCCACCCCAGCCTGGAAGCCTCTCACACTCCCTTTGCAGCCACACGAACAAACAGGACCACCCCACTTCTACGCTGGCCCCTGTGGGGTCTACCTAAACCATCTTGGCTTTCCTGGGTCTGATTGGAAGCTCCTTTTGAAAAGCTGAAGTACTCTGGACCCCGGGTGGTAGACTACCCCAAGTTTGAATTCCAGCTTTCCTACTTACCAGGTTTGTAATTAAGTCCAATGACTCAATATCTCTGAGCCCCATTTCCTTGCCTGTACAACAAGGGTATTAATCCCCATTCACAGGCTTGTCATGAAGGTTACCTGAAACAATGCAGGCAGTGCAGCGAGTCAGCTCCTAACAGATACTAAGTCTTCTTAGGGGATTAGTCCCCCTTCCTCTTCATGATCTACATTTGCCTCCTGGAAGCGACTCTGTGCCAGCCTCCCGGACACAGGTTGAGTTGGCTTCCTGTAACTGGGAGTGTTCAAGAAGGGGCCAGATGGCACCTAAATGTGGACAGAGGGCTCGGGATCAGTGACTTTTTAAGTTCTTCCAAACTTGAAAGTCGCTCAGCCGCGTCCAACTCTTTGCCACCCCATGGACTACACAGGCCATGGAATTCTCCAGGCCAGAATACTGGAGTGGGTAGTTTTTCCCTTCTGCAGGGGATCTTCCCAACCCAGAGATTGAACCCAGGTCTCTGACATTGCAGGCAGATTCTTTACCGGCTGAGCCGCAAGGGAAGCCCAAACTTAGAATTCTGCTGTTCTGTAAAATACTTCTCAGGTGAAGATATCAGTGTGCAGATAAGGGGGCTGTACTCCTCCCCACCGCTCCTGCCCTGAGCTTCTCTCTCAGCATAGCATCATGGTGGATGGATACCCCCCATCATGTCTTCTGCATTCCCTCAGCAGTTCACAGTGGAGCTCACTCACATTCTCCTGCCTAGCTTCAGCACATGGGCCGGCCTAGAGGCGGAGGCACCCGGGGACTGTGTGGAGGGGAAGTGATTAAGGCATTAGTCCACAGGGCCCTCCGCAAGAGCCACCCGCCCTGAGCTTTCTACCGCAGACTCTCAGCCCATGCCTTTCCCATGTGAACGATGTTAGGAAATCCCCTTAGAGGTATTTTCTCAGCCTAAGACCTCAAGACCCATGTGATGGTAATTTATAAATATTTATTGATAGCCTACTATGTGCCAGCCTCGGCACTTGGTGGGGTTATGCTGTCTGTCTGCTTGCTTTTTCTCTGTCAACCTACAAACTAAGACTCAATGAAATCTGCAGATGAGAATGCAATGCCCCTGCCATCTCCCCAGCCTCATCTCTGCTCACTCTTCTATAGGGATCCTTGGTTCACCCACACCAAAGCAGCTGCCTTTCCTGAAAGACTGTGTCTTCCCATCCTTTCAGGCTTTATCCCCCTTCTGAACTTCTCTTTCTCTCTGGGATGTTTTTTCTGGGCTCTTGTGTCTTTTAAAACAGTAAGCTTGGAATTTTTATAAATAATCTTTAAAAAGTTAGTTTCATTTTGGAAAAACAAAGAAAAGTCAAGCCAGGGAAAGTGTTGCTGCTCATAAGAAACACAGTACCTATCTCGGTGTGGCAGTTTAGAGGGGGAGGACTGTATATTTTCACCAACCAGGATGGATTCAGAGTAGAGCCATGAAGGTCACAGTAGGACCTGGAAGGAAGGAAGGAAGAGGGTATTCAGGTGCAAGTGCAAAGACCTGAAGGTCAAAACTTGTAAATCGTGCCCAGGGACGCAGAGACAGATGTGGTTTACGGAAGTGGATGCTGCGGAGGATGAGGCTTGAGCCTTAGATGGAGGTCGGGTGTGCAATGCCTTGAATGCCAGGCTGGAGCACCTGATTTTGATTCTGTACTAAGTGGAGAGAACTGAAGTTTAACGCAGCAGGAGTAACATTATGGGACCTGTGCTAGAGATGAGTAACGGAGTCGCTGCTCTGACATGTTACATCTGAGTGAATATATGGCGTTCTTCTGCAGATTGCTATCTAGTAGAAACAGGCCAGCATTTTAACACTGACCTCAACTTCTTTGGAGGGAGAAAAGGCCAATCCCCTTTTCAAGAAGGAGCTAGGTTTGTTATGTTTCTCTGCTTCTGCAACAGGCTAAATTCAGGTAAAAGTTGACAGGTGCCTTCCTCTGGGATTAGGTGAGCTCTTTGCTTAGGGTATCTCAAACACGGGCAGCTTGCCCTCTGTAAAGCTGCAGGAAGCTCACCCTCAAGGTTTAGAACACAACTGAGGTGGGTTGAGGTGAAGTGGGAGGCAGAAAGGGGACAGTTAGGAGCAGACCTGGGCCATGGAGCTGGCCTTAGAGTGTATTGGTAATTGCACGCGTGTACAAAGGTTCTCCTAGCCCAGAACGGCCACACCCCCTCTCCCTTCCATCTGCCTCTGCAAACAAGGCCCATGGACTTCCTGCCTATTTTGCAAATAAAGTTTTATTGCAATACTACCTACATCCATTCATTTACATTTTGTCTGCGGCTGTTTTCACATTACAACAGCAATGTCAAGTATTTGCAACAGAGACTGGATGGCTCACATGAAAATATTTTCTATCTGACCCTTTGCATTAAAAAAATTGCTGATGCCTGATCTGACCGAGACTTCTCCATCCTTCAGAGCATAACTTAAATTCACCTCCTCCAGGAAGCTCTCCCTGACCTTCCTGGTTCTCACTGAGGGTACTCATCTCCCATATTCAGTGCCACTTATTACCCACTAATTATTACTCTCATATTTCCCCTCTTCTATGTGTACTTTTAAAATGGTTTCCCTAAGTACATTGTACTGCTCTTGTGGGCAGGGACCACATTTTAAACTTTCTGTCAAGTTACGTTAAACAGTAGTTAGCAGAGTAGAAATATGTGTGTTTTGTAGAGAGACAGGCCTGGTATCAAGTCTTGCTCTTCCCCTTGCCAGTGGCTTGACTCGGGACAAGTCACCTCGTCTCTCTGAGCCTCCCTTCTCGTCTGTAGTCTAGCTTGATGACACAAGCACACCCCATGAAGACTATTGGCAGATCCAAAGAGACAAAGCATACAAAAGCCAAAGCAAAACAGCACATTGTTACTGCGGGAAATGGAAACTCAACAGTAGTTGACTCTTGCTTTGGCAGTGTGTAGATTTAAAATTTTCTCCCGTGAGATAGTTAGGGAGTTTGGGATGGACATGTACACACGGCCACATGTCAAATGGATAACCAACAAGGACCTGCTGAGTAGCACAGGGAACTCTGCTCAATGCTATGTGGCAGCCTGGATGGGAGGGGAGTTTGTGGGAGAATGGATACATGTGTATGCATAGCCGAGTTCCTTTGTTGTCCACCTGAAACTATCACAACAGTTAATTGGCTATCCTCCAATATAAAATAAAAAGTATTTTTTAATTAAAAAAAATTTTTTTCTCCCATGGATGTCTAGGAGGGAAAAAAAAATTCCATTATCCAAGTGTTTTGAGAAACACTGCATGTAGCTGCCCCCTTTCTCAGAAATTCATAAGATTCATTCTCATATTAAAAGCTCTGTGGGAAATAAATCTGTTTAACTTTATTTAACCCTGTGTTTTGCAAATTTATTTGGCCACACCTTGAAATAACTATTCACGTCTCATGAGAGGTAAGCTCCGAAAACATACTTTCAGCCGATTGGGCCAAGTGGTCCTTGGGTCTCCAGCAACCCTGTCGTATTGAGTTTGCAAAAATAAGTTCTGCTTATCAGCCTCCTCTTTAATCAACTGGAAGAAGGAAGGCAACGAAAACCCACATTTTTGTATAAAAATAATGCCATTTAGATCTGTTTGTTCTATAAGTCAAGAAGTAGTCCACGTGCATGCCCCATGTCCCAGGGATATTTGCCACAGAGGCCACTGGAGAGTTCTGCATTTGGGGCGTGTGTGTGTTTGCACTAATGCCCACGTGGGCCCGTGGCTCCTTCCTCCTCCTGCCAAGGTTCTTAGAATCATGTACCAGAGGCATCGCACATCCTGGTACATCCATGACTATTCCTTTTCTTCCACTGATTGAAGACCTCTCACAAGTCCCCCTTTGACCTCCTTGGGTTCAATCCCCTGGAAAAGTGTCCCTTTTTGTTTTGCACAGTTGACCCCTCCCTCTTTCTGGAACGGAACCCTTGGGTCTCAACCATGGGTCTCTGTGGAAGGGGGAAATTGAGGCCTTGGGAAATTACTTGGAGGATGGTGAGGGGGGGTGGTGTGCATGAAATCATTGGGTAGGTGTGGGTTTGAGGTTCTAAACTGGTGACTACGAATTGAGAGCAGCTGGTACTTTGGCCGGTGGGGGCCAGCACACTTTGCAGTCTCTTTCGATGGGGCTGTGACCCGAGTAGGCGGCCAGGGGAGTCTTCCCTACCATCTGCCCAGGCCGCCGCTGCTGTGCACCCACTGCCTCAGGACACTGAACGACACCCTCTTTCTTCTCAAAAGCATGTTGCTTTGCATCAGAAATGATATCGTCATCTCAGCCTTTGTTAACGAAGTTGAAAAGTCTCTAGGAAGAGCCAGAAAGGGAAGAGGAAGCCCCGGTTGTGAGGGCCGGGTGTGTGTGTGTGTGGGTGGGGGCCACGGCCGACAGAGGGCGCTCCCACACCACGCAACGCTGACGGCCAGGCTCCCGCCGGCGGGGAGAGAGGGGGCCGGCTGACCTTTCTCGGGTTGCCAGAGCAGCGGAGGTGTCAGCTGAGAACGGTCACAGCCTGGGGAGGAGAAGGGAGGGAGGGAGGCTGGGGCACCCGAAGGGGAGGAAGAGCCGGCGGGGAAACACAGGCACGCATTTCACGGAGACCGGGACACAGGAGACAGGCAGCATACGCACAGCGCACCTACAAACCGCACATGCAATAAACACCGCACAGACACAGCACACAGCCCAGATTTTTTTTTTCCTTTTTCTGAATCACACAGGATGCAGAACCACAATGCGAATGCAATCCATAGTACGCAGATACACACAACATGGCCCTCTCGCCCAGCTAAGCCACAACAAAGACAGCACACAGACACACACGTGTAAACACATCTCCCCCGGGCAGATTCAGCCATGTACCATATGCAAAAGGCAGGTAACGAAGACCCGCATGGTAAGCACGCATGCACACACAGACACACACAGCCTGGGGATAGCCCACCACCGCAACAGACGTCCTCAGAGACGCGTCATAGACAAGCAACAGAAGCACGCGTGATGCGTAAACATGGCCAGTTCCCCACAGGCGTGCTGTAAAGACATATGCTATGTACCATATGCCACGTCTATCCACCCAGCGCAGACAGGCGTGCCGATCACATGAGATGTCATCCGCTTGCAGAGCACACTGCACACGCAGCTCACACTCACTGTACGGGCACAGGTCCACAGGCATCATAAGCACTCGGAGTTCAGTAAATGTTTCTATAAGAGAAAAGACAAGGAGGCCAGAAATGGGGTAAGAGAAGAGAACGAGGGTTGAGAAAGATGAAGAAAGGACAGGGAGAAGAGAGAGTGAGAGAGGAGGGTTGGGGACCAGGTCTGGGGCTCCACTCGCCTCTCCTCCTCCCCACTCCTCACCGGTCACTGGAGCAGAGAGCAAACCAGCTTCTGGTGGGGCGCCTGGGGGAGGCCACACCGACTTGGTGGCTACAGCTGGGGTGGACGGTGGCCCCTGTGAATGTGAGCCACCAGCGTGGGGGCAGGGTCAGAGGCACCACACCACAGCTCCGTCTCCCTGGGGCCCTGCAGCTCCAGGGAGACCTGTCCCGACCCATGCCATCTCATTTAATCCTGATCTGTGAGCTGCGTACAGTCCACAGTTTGACTGGCCCCTGGCCCCAGGATCACCAAGAAACAATTACCAGACTCTGAGGGTAGATTTCATTCTCCCCTCTGAAAGTGCACTTTTTTCAAAATAAAAACGGAAAACTTGAGTGATCCTATGAGGGGCTGTCCCTCCAGAGAGGACAGGGCAGATCAGGATGGTAAAGGGCTCCTACAAGCTTGCTTATCACATAGGAAAGTATAACCTTCTTGGAAGCACAGGATTTTCAGTGAAGCAGGTTCCAAGCAGCAGACCTTCTCGAGCGACCATCCTGGTGTAGCCTAATGCAGGGCCCCAGGATATAGAAACAGGAGACTCAAAACCTGTCTTCCAAAATGTACAGCATAAGCGGGGATAGACAGCATCTTCGACTCAATGGACAAGAGCAAACTTGGGAGAGATAGTGAAGGACAGGGAAGCCTGATATGCTGCAGTCCACAGTGTCGGAAAGAGTCGTAGGTGACTGAACAACGGCAGGATAGAGTCACAGAATGTTAAGTGGAAAAGGGTTAAGTGAACGTATAGAAGAATGTATAGAGTTTAGTTCCTTTTATATTGATTAGGAAGAAAGAGGGCAAAGGGGTGAACATTAATTGAAAGTCTGTCACACACACTGTGCTGGGCACTGTGCATCCATTATCTTGGTTACAGCTCATAAAACAAACTCTGGAAAACAGAGCTTAGCAGCTCCACGTTACAGATGAAGAAACCGAGGCTGCAGATGTAAAGCCGCCTGCACAGGGCTGCACAGTGAGGGGTCTAGATTCAAAGCCGTCAGCTGGACTTCAAGCACCACCTCCACTTCACTATATGGCAAGAATTATTTCCTCTGGCTTTTCAGATCTTCAGTGAGAGTCAGCAGAAAGGGGAGAGAGACAGTCTCAGCAAAGAAACTCTGAGTTAGCTGGCATGAGGGCATACTTTAGATTCTCCCAACAGTAAGAGGGAATCCTGGGTGATAAAGTTCCTGGTCATTCTGCAAGGGCCTGTGTCCTCCAGTTTCTGGGCCTGGCATGTGGTCCCTGACTTAGGTGCTGATATGTGGTTCCCGTGTTCCTGATGAGACCCACCATCCTTGTGTGCTTCAGCCCTTGGCTCCGTCATGGTTCTGCCTGCTGTTTGAAGTGGGTGTTGGGGATGGATCTCTAGCTTCCCAGATTTCTCTCATGGTCTGTAGAGCCTTCCTGATGAGGATGAAAGAGGAGAGTGAAAAAGCTGGCTTGAAACTCAACATTAACACACTAAGATCATGGCATTGGGTCCCATCACTTCATGGGAAACAGGAGAGGAAAAAATGGAAGCAGTGACAGATTTTATTTTCTTGGGCTCCAAAATCACTGTAGATGTTGACTGTAGCCATGAAATTCAGACACTTCCTCCTTGGAAGAAAAGCTATGGCAAACCTAGACAGCATATTTGCAAAGACATCACTTTGCCAACAAAAGTCCCTATGTCAAAGCTATGGTTTTTCCAGTAGTCATGTATGGATGTGAGAGTTAGACCATTAAGAAGGCTGAGTGCCGAAAAACGGATGCTTTCAAATTGTGGTGTTGGAGAAGACTCTTGAGAGTCCCTTGGACTGCAAGGAGATCAAACCAGTCAATCCTAAAAGAAATTAACCCTCCGTATTCACTGGAAGGACTGATGCTGAAGCTGATGCTTCAATACTTTGGCCACCTGATGCAAAGAGCCAACTCATTGAAAAAGACCCTGATGCTGGGAAAGATTGAAGGCAGGAGGAGAAGGGGATGACAGAGGATGAGATGGTTGGATGGCATCACAGACTCAATGGACATGACTCTGGGCACACTCTGGGAGATAGTGAAAAGGACAGGGAAGCATGACTTGCTGCAGTCCATGGGGTTGCAAAGAGTTGGACACAACTTAGCAGTTGAACAACAGCAACGACTATAGACCAAAAAAATAAGAAATAGCACGAGAACCAGGGAGCCCGGTGTGGACGAAGGCTGAAGAGAACTGGATCCTGTTTTCCAGTGTGCATGGTCTGGAGCTCATCTTTCTGTTCTCTGAGCGCCTGTTATGGGCTATTGGATAACAGCAGGGGTGGAAGGAACATTTGGGGCCATCTAGTGATGGACAGCTGAGGTCCAATAACATCCCTCAACTTATTACTGCCGTGCTTTCATTGGGCTTCCCTGGTGGCTCAGACAGTAAAGATTCCACCTGCAATGTGGGAGCCACAGGTTCGATCCCTGGGTTGGGAAGGTCCCCTGGAGGAGGGCATGGCAACCCACTCCAGTATTCTTGGCTGGAGAATCCCCATGGATAGAGGAGTCTGGTGGGCTACAGTCCAGGGGGTTGCAAAGAGTTGGACATGACTGAAGCGAATAAGCGCACACGCTCTCGTTAATAAGTGTGTTAGCCTCCGTTTATTAAACACTGTTGTGCCAGGAACTATGCCAGCGTGTGTTGTGTTCACAGCACTCCTCTAAGGCAGGCGCTGTGTGTGTCACTTTCACACACGAGCAGACCAAAGCTCAGAGATGCGTAGTGGCTTGCCATGGGCTTCACAGCTACCCAGTGACAACACTGAGGTGCAGATCAGGCATGTCTGACTCTGAGCAATCACTCCTAACTGTCCTGGCCTCTGGCTTTCCTGACCAACCTACATCCGTGGGCAGGGGCACTCCTCCACACTCGCCTGATTTAGGGAGAAGAACACTCAGATCAAGGAGAACAATATGTTGTTCAAAGTCACAGAGCTGGTTATCAAAACCCAGAGCCCCTAATCTCTCGTCTGCTCAGCTTCCTACTGCTCCCCGAGCCAAGCATGGCCCTATCACTTTTCATGGTGTCAAGGTTATAAAAGGGCTCGTCTTGACTAGAAAAGATCACTTTGGAATAACTAGAAAGTGGTGTTGTCCCTCCCCTGGGTCCCTTTAGCACGTCACTCAGTTGTTGACTGTCTTGCAGGTGGTTCCTTTGGAAAGGAGAACCCTCTACCTCCTGACCCCTTGAATGTCACCTGGCTGAGTTTGGTCAAGCTCCATTTTAGGTGACGTCAGCTGCCTTCATTAAAGCCTGGCACTGTCCACAAGCAAGTGCTATGTGATAGCTGGCCCTGGGATCAGAGGGGGGCCAGCTTCAGACTGGTGACGTAACAGCCTCGAGTTTCCGCACCGAGGCCTGTGTGTCGAGAATGGAGGGTTAGCCGACGAAGCCAGGAGGCCACTGTGTTCACATGTTGTTATTTGTTCTGGTGGGATCTGGCTCTTACTCAGCAGGGGGATTTACGCTAGAATTATCCAGCTGTGTCTGAAATTTGGCTACAGACTCAGATTCCCAGGATGAAGAGGTCAATGGCTGCCTTTGTCCTTAAATATATTTCATTTTCTCCCTAGCTATTCTTGGTAGACTAATGACTTAGGGCAAAGCGTCCACAAAAACTCCTGAGTTAACGATGGGCTGATCTGCTGACACAATCCGGGGTGCTAAAATTCCAAGCATCTTTGTCCCCATGGGGAGGGCTCCCCAGATTTGCCCTCTGCATAATGGATTTCAGGGTCATTCCTTTTAACACTGTGCATTTCATAATCTCTGTCCCCATTTGAGAAGGAGAAGTGAAAGAGTATATCCCACCTATGGGGACTTAATCTGATTTATTAATGGCCTCTAGAGCAAGATACAACATTTTTCCAGTAGTCATGGATGGATATGAGAATTGGACCATAAAGAAGGCTGAGTGCCAAAAAATTGAAGCTTTTGAACTGTGGTGTTGGAGAAGACTCTTGAGAGTCCCTTGGACTGCAAGGAGATCCAACCAGTCAATCCTAAAGGAAATCAACCCTGAATATTAATTGGAAGGACTGATGCAGAGGCTCCAATACTTTGGCCACCTGAGATGAAGAGTCGTCTCATTGGAAAAGACCCTGATGCTGGGATAGATTGAGGAGAAAAGGAGAAGAAGGAGGCAGAGGATGGGATGTTTAGAAAGCATCACCGACTCAACTGGATATGACTTGAGCAAACTCCAGGAGATAATGAAGGACAGGAAAGCCTGGCACTCTGCAGTCCATGGGGTCACAGAGTCAGACGTGACCTAGTGACTAAGCAACGACAACAACAGCGAGACAAAGTGCTGGGTTATAGTTTCAGCCCCACCATTTGCTCAGAGTTTAGTAACATCTTTAGAAAGGATGGTGTTACTATCGGGTAGTAACCCCTCATCGGGTTGTTGGGACGTGCTGTACACAGTCAGGGTTCGGTGACTGTTAGCTGCTGTCTTTGCTGCCTCTTTCAAGTTGTCATGAGAGGCCCAGTCTCTCTGAAGCTCAGTCTCTACATCTGTGACATGGCGACAGTAATCCTCACCTTGATGTTGGAGAGTGCGGTGTGAAATCAGAGAGGCTTCATGGAGACTTGCCAGGTGTTAACAGTAAAGGCTCAGGAACTAGGGAGTATGGTCTTAATTCCCTCCCTCCTTCTCTCTGTTTATCCCTCTCTTCCCTCCTTGAGGTCTTCTGTGAAAAGTCCCCATAAGCCCAGGCTCTACGTCTCTTATTTAAGCCACCTCTTATTGGTGTCCTTGTCTTCTGCCTTCTCTCGTTCCGTCCTTCTTCCACGTCACATCAGGTAGTTTACCCAAGGCCGTCTTGGTATCACAGACCCTCTCTAAGAAAACAGCAAGTGACCACTCCCATAGCAGAGCCTCCATTTCAAGGAACGTGAAAGCCCCGATCCACCTCCTGGATTCATGGAGAAGCTGAAGGTACCCAAGGTTTCCAGCCCGGTGACCTGACAGAGACTTCCAGGGACAGGGAGGCTGCAGGGTTCTCCTGAGAAGAGCACTCGGGAGTGAGGCGGAACTGGGGAAGTCTGTCCAAAGGTGCCCAGTGGAGAGACAGAACCCGGGGCTCGCAGCCTTGCAGAGGTATGCTGGAGCCACTTTACACCTGAGTCCTGAGGACAGTCACACATCTCTTCCCAGCTCCACATTCAGTGATGTCACGTTGGGAGTGGTGGAAAACTGTCATAAACTGGCCATGGTAGAAGGATTTACACCGTGGAAATCAGCTGATGCTATAAGTCAGCACCTCTCCCACTTTTTTTTTTCCTCTCCAGAGAGCCAGTTGTTAAACATTTACCAGCATACCGCTGGACCCCAGTCTCATGAATGGTTCACAAGTCATGTGACCTCTTTGACCTTCAGTTCCCTCACATATACATCGAGGCTAGTTTGTTATTGTAGGTCCTCTGAAGCATCTGAGAAGCAGATGCTGAGATGGGATGAAATGTTCAAGGTCTTTCTTAGGAGAAACTCATGTATGGGAGATGAGAAGTTGCTATGAAGACTGGGAGTGTCTTCAGATTGTGGTGCAAGTGAGAGAAGGAGAGAGAAGTTAAGGAATGTTCATTGAGGCCTTTCAGGGGCTCTCAAGGTGGTTTACCATCCAAAGAGGAGCCCTGGGTCTCAGTATACCTGCTGTGCCCAGTCACTGCTTGGGAGCAGGCTTTAAGAAGTGTGGCCTCGATGCTAATGTAGTGATGGAATTTGGAACACTCAGACTAGGGTTCTTGGTTAACTGAGCCTCTGATTGTTGAACTTCCTAGACGCATTCTCCTGGCCCCCACAGATATAAACACATCAAACCCCACTGGATGTGTCTTATCCAGATCACGTCATACAACTTTAAAGATAGTTTCTAAGCAAATAAATCTGTGCCAAGCACTGTGCCAAGTCTAGAGGATAAAGAGAGATTTGAAACGTGGTCCTTAAACTTAGGGGACCCATCCAAGTGAGATTGATAAGTAAACAGACACACTCAAGACAGCGTGAAAAGTAAGGGGGATGGCAGGGAGGCTTGTTGGTAAAGCCTGCATAGAAAAATACGTGATGATCCTTGAATGGGGACCAGTCGGGTAGAATGGGGATTCTGGACAGAAAAAAAATCTTCAAAGGCAAACGCTCAGAGAGATGGAAGAGCACGTAAGATTCAAAAATTTGCAAGCAAATCAGCATGGGTTCAGCATAGATACAAGAGTGAAGTTAGAAATGACCCTGGAGGAAGGAATCAAGGCCAGACAAAGCTAAGGGATTGGATATATTCATTCACTTTTGTAGACTGGATAAGGGAGGAGCATTACAGACTTTTCATCAAATGCATTTTTTAGCATAATCACTGACTGCAGTTTGGAGGATGGACTGAAGGGGTAAGACAGGAGACAGGAAGTCAGGACAGGAAGTGAGGTCCACATGAGAGGCAGATAGCAGGCACACGGATATGGAGAAGCACAGTCAATTAAGAGGCATTTAAGTGATAGCACCTACACGAGTAGATGGCTGTTGGATCTGGAGGATTATGAGAGTCTATGATGGTGACCAAGTAGCTAGCTTGAATTATACATCCTTGTAACTAAGTCTGTCTCTTGACTTTCTAAACTGTAGTTCCTGAACTTCCGGTCATAACCGTTTGTAGATTATGAAATCAACTTACTCTATTTTGTCCAACAGTTAAAATGAATATATAATGGATTATATTGCAGAGTAAATATTATTTCATAAAGCTTTGTTTTGAACTCATATCGATGCATGTGTGTAGTAGATTGGGATGTAAAATATATGAATCACAATAAAGACCCTTTTCTAGTCTATGAATTTTTGTAGGGCAAGAGTTGCAGCTTACACTTTGTAAACTCAAGGAATTATAGAATTGGAGGAGGCCTTTGATTCTGACTTAGAGGTTTGGTGTCATCAAGCCCTGCCTCTGCACCCTGCTCCTCCCCTACCTCCGCTCTACTTCTTTTAGCTGGAAAATTATATTTGAGGAGGTTACGTTCTTTCTACCAGATCAGGTAATTCTCATACTATTCTTTGTAATACCTGGTTAAACTAAGAGAAAAAATAGATTGATATATGCCTTTATGAATGAATACATGAATGGCATACCTTATAGATTAATGCAATAACAATTCATGAGTAAATGAATGAAGGAACAGATGAGTTCACAAATGAATTAATAGATGAATATATAGCTGTATGAAAAACTGGGTGGATGGATTAATGAAGGAAGGTGAGGGGGAATGAGGGGAGGCAGGAAGGAAGGAGCTCTTGAATCCCCTTACAAGCACTGTGAGTCAGTAGATTTCCAGCTAAGGAGTGAAGAATTTCTGAGTGACCCCAGGCAGGGGACCATCGCCAGTTGGAAATAATCATGTGGCCAGCAGAGATCAGCCAAACTTGACCGAGTGATGATGGCCTTGCAGTAGACTTTGTTACACACTCGTTTATAGGGTGAGCTATTAACTGGCCCCACACTGGGGTAGTCAGGCGCCTGACATCAGAGAATGAATGAGGTGTTTGGGGTGGGGAGAGGTGGGCTCCTTTCCCCAGCCCTGGTCTGCTGAGTCATCCCCAGCACCAAGGGCTTCCGTGCTATTATTCATCAGTCCCATGACTAGGAGCCAACCAGTTCCATGCAGCCCGGGACACTTCAGAAAGCGGCACATTTAGTTCAGGGGAAAAGTGCATTAAGGTGAACAGCAAGAACGGAAGGAGCCACTTGAGATCATTAAAAGTTAACCAAGCCTAAGTCATTTTAATATTTGAATCAGATCTAGATTTGAGTCTGTGCTTCTCTACTTACTTGCTGTATGGTACTGGGTAAGTCCTTTACCTGTCTGAGCTTCAGTTGACTCATCATAACACCAATCTTACTTCTATAATCTGTATGCTTTGCAAAGAGTTTATGGTAAATAAATGCTTATTATCTCCATCTTTTCTTTGTCCTTCAAATTTCCCACACTTTCATTCACTTATTAATTCATTTATTCAACAAATGTCTGTGGAGTGCTCACTGGGTACTAGGCATCAGGTGCTGGGGATGCATGAGTGAGCGAAACAGACAAAACTCGGGGGGTGGGATTACCATCACGTTTCATAACTCCAGGGGCACCACTCACATAGGACTCTAGAAGCAGAGGGAAACAATATTTTTTTTCTAAAAAACAAAATATATTGTTTATTAGAAGGTGATAAGGGGAACCAAAGAAAAAGATGAGCAGAAAAGTTATTAGAAGTGGAGGTCTACAGAACTTTAAATAAGATGGTCAGAAGAGGGCAGCCTTTGAGCAAGACCTAAAGGAGGTGAGGGACGTGGAGGAAGAGTGTCCCTGGCAGGGGCCAAATCATGTGCAAAGCCCCTGAGGTGGAATCTTACCTGCTGTATTTGAGGGGTAGAAAAGGAACCGTGTTCTATTTCCAATTCCTTTTCCCTGCCACTCTGCTGGGGGAATTCTTAATTAAGCCACAGGCCTCGTCCCCTTTTCCTTGAGCATCTTGTCAGAGGAAGTGCTTGCTGATGGTCTGGTTATAGCTTTTCTCACACAGCAGAATGCAAGTTCCATGAGGCAAGTCCTTCTGACTTGCCCCCTCTCTTTTGTCTGATAAGTGTCTCCTCATTCCTTGTCCTTCAGCTCAGTTCAGTTCAGTCACTCAGTCATGTCTGATTCTTTGCAACCCCATGGACTGCAGCATGCCAGGCTTCCCTGTCCATCCCCAACTCCTGCAGCTTACTCAAACTCATGTCCATCGAGTCAGTGGTGCCATCCAACCACCTCATCCTCTGTTGTCCCCTTCTCCTCCCACCTTCAATCTTTCCCAGCGTCAGGGTCTTTTCAAATGAGTCAGTTTTTAGCATCCAGTGGC
Source organism: Bos javanicus (assembly GCF_032452875.1). Classification (NCBI taxonomy): domain Eukaryota; kingdom Metazoa; phylum Chordata; class Mammalia; order Artiodactyla; family Bovidae; genus Bos; species Bos javanicus. The sequence goes on along the minus strand of NC_083875.1, from coordinate 106,390,565 downwards.
CAAAGTATTGGAGTTTCAGCTTCAGCATCAGTCCTTTCCATGAATATTCAGCACTGATCTCCTTTAGGATGGACTGGTTGGATCTCCTTGCAGTCCAGGGGACTCTCAAGAGTCTTCTCCAACACCACAGTTCAAAAGCATCAATTCTTCGGGGCTCAGCTTCTTTATAGTCCAACTCTCACATCCATACGTGACTACTGGAAAAACCATAGCTTTGACTAGATGAACCTCCTGAGAAATCTGTATGCAGGTTAAGAAGCAACAGTTAGAACTGGACATGGAGCAACAGACTGGTTCCAAATCAGGAAAGGAGTATATCAAGGCTGTATATTGTCACCTTGTTTGTTTAACTTATATGCAGAGTACATCATGCGAGATGCTGGGCTGGATGAAACACAAGCTGGAATCAAGATTTCCAGGAGAAATATCAATAACCTTAGATACGCAGATGACACCACCCTTATGGCATAAAGAGAAGAACTAAAGAGTCTTTTGATGAAAGTAAAAGAGGAGAGTGAAAAAATTGGCTTAAAACTCAACATTCAGAAAACTAAGATCATGGCATCCGGTCCCATCAGTCAGTCAGTTCAGTCACTCAGCTGTGTCTGACTCTTTGTGACCCCATGGACTGCAGCACACCAGACCTCCCTCTCCACCATCAACTCCCAGAGTTTGCTCAAATTCACGTCCATTGAGTTGGTGATGCCATCCAGCCATCTCATCCTCTGTCATCCCCTTCTCCTCCTGCCTTCAATCTTCCCTGGCATCGGGGTCTTTTTAAATGAGTCAGTTCTTTGCATCAGGTGGCCAAAGTATTGGAGTTTCAGCTTCAGCATGGTCCCATCACTTCATGGCAAATAGATGGGGAAATAATAGAAACAGTGAGAGACTTTATTTTGGGGGGCTCCAAAATCACTACAGATGGTGACTGTAGCCATGAAATTAAAAGACACTTGGTCCTTGGAAGAAAAGCTATGACCAACCTTGACAACATATTAAAAAGCAGAGACATTACTTTGCCAACAAAGGTCCATTTGGTCATCCTTGAAGGTCCTGCCTAAGCCTTGCAGTCTCCAAGAAGCGTTCTTTAAATTGTCAAGGTCATGCTCACCTTTCCTTGACCTGAACTCCAGACTCTACACAGAAGAACATTATAGTACCGTGGCAGTCTAATAAGTGAGGCTGAAGAACCTAAAAAGAGTCTTAAGATTAGTTAGGGAAATGGTGGTTAATCCAATTGAAGTTGGTTTCTTTATTCAGTGACTTCTCAGAGACTTAAATATGGTGAACTTTAGGATCCCACTTTAGGAGATACTGGGTTGAAACTTGCGTAGGAGTCTCCCAGCTTCTGCAATGCTGTTTGGTTTGACCTCAGCTGCTGTCTGTCCCTCAAGCTCCATGGCCCAAAGGCGGCCGCCGTGGTTTGGGTTTCTGCCTCCTGCTTGTCTGCTGAGAGAAAGGCTGCTCAGGATGCAGCAATGACCTCAGACTTTTAAATTTTCCTGGCCAGTAGGGAACCCCTAATGAAATATAAGGAGTCACAATTACAAGAATTGGGAGAAAGCCAAGGGAACGAAAAGGGAACACCTATGACCCAGGCCTGTGAAGAGGAGGGCATGGCTTTTTCCGTCTCAGCCCTCCATAGCTACCTTCTCAAGTAGTCTCAACAATAAAAGTTTGGCAGGTCAGTTCATGCTGTAAAAATTAAATTAGCAGCGGTATGTAATGGATGAAGCTTGATAGCCATAGGGATGGGATCTTTATCTTTGCTCCCTGGGGCTTGTGGGGGATGCCAATGAACCCCGCCAGATTTTGACAAGGAGATTCTTGTTTTTTCTGTCTCATTATGTCCGTCTTTCTCAAAGTTGTGGTGTTTTTCTCATTGGTGGTCTCTCTTGTCTCGGGAACTTGGTTTGGCTTTTTCTGATCCGGAACCTGACGATCCAGCGACACTTTAGGATGTAAAAGGTGAGAACTGGTATAGCAGAGAGATGAGAAAATGCAAATTATTTTGCCTCCACTTATTTTATTTTACTTCAGTTCAGTTTGGATCAATAAACATTTCTTGAACTTCTACCGGAGCCTTATACCAGACATTGGGGAAACGAAGATGAATAAATCATAGCTATTGATCACAGGAGCTTTCCAGCCTGGTTGGGGAGACATTCAGAGAAAGGTGACCAAATAGCATGGTGCACACTGCGTGAGAGAGTGAAAGATGAGAGGGGTGAGGGGGAATGTTTGGAGACTCTGTGCTCGTGAGATGAGCTTGAGTGTGAAGCAGGAACTGTATTACTCTTTTTAGAACATCAGTTTTCAGCGTATACGATGTCTGCAGACTTCCCCACCCTGCAAACTCTCTCAGCCTCATTTTCACAAATGATCAGGGTCTTTCTGTCTACTCTGTGCCCAGTCATCCTGGTATGTGTACGCTTTGTGTTCTGCTCCTGTGGTTACCTTTCTCTGCCCCTTTGCCTGTCAAACACCAGTCGTGATTCTTTGAGATAACTTTCACTTTCTCTGAGAAGCGTCCTCACCATCTTCCTTCTCCACCTTCTATCCAGGCCCACATATGAATATTTGAATTCTCTTGCCTCTAAACCCCTGGTGACTCAGCTGGTAAAGAATCTACCTGCAATGCAGGAGACCTGAGTTTGATCCCTGGGTTGGGAAGATCCCCTGGAGAAGGGAAAGGCTACCCACTCCAGTATTCTGGCCTGGAGAATTCCATGGACTGTATAGTCCAAGGGGTCACAAAGAGTCAGACATGACAGAGCGTCTTTCACTTTCAAAACAACCTAAGTTTCTAGCGATGGATAAATGGATAAAGAAAATGTAGACAAAAGACATATGTTATATATACATATATATAATGTGTATGTATAAAACATATGTACACACACATACGGACATATGTTCATTTATAAAAGGAAGGAAATTCTCTTTTCACACAACACAGATGGACTTTCAGTCACTATCCTCAGTGAAATAAGTTTAACAGAAAATGAGAAACACTGTGTGTTCTCACTGACCATGTGGAATCTAAAAACTCAAAGAAAACAGTAGAATGATGGTTGCCAGGTACTAGTGGGGAAGGGTTGGGGAATGGGGAGTGTTAATCAAAGGGTACGTATTTTCGGTTATAAATTGAGTAAGTTCTGGGAATCTAACATACAGCCTGGCAACTATAATTAACAGTGCTGAGTTATATATTTAAAAGTTATTAAAAGTAGCTCTTAAAAGTTATTAATGTACAGTTTTTTAAAAAGAAGCCATTATGAGAGTGCATGGAACTATTAACTAACCTTGTGGTACTAATCATTTCACAATATATTTATGTGCATCAGATCATCATATTGTATACCTTAAACTTACATATATGTCAATAATATCTTTACACCTGTAGGTCATGTGTGATGGCAGACCATTTGGGGCCCCGCTGGGCTGTGGCAAGTATAATACAGTAATTCAGAGTAGGCATTAGAACCAGACAGTCCTGGGTTCAAATCCCAGTCATACTGTCTGTTAAGCTCCATGACCTTAAATACGTCACTTTAAACAATTGCTTCTTTACCAAAAAAATATGGACAATAATGGTAGCTGTCTGTTTTATTGTTGTGAGGATTAAATGAAAAAATAAAGGGAGATAAATTGCCAGGAAGCAATAATAGTTTTAGTTCAGTTCAGTTGCTCAGTCGTGTCCAACTCTTTGTGACCCCATGAACCGCAGCACGCCAGGCCTCCCTGTCTATCACCAACACCCGGAGTCCACCCAAACTCATGTCCATTGAATCGGTGATGACATCCAACCATCTCATCCTCTGTTGTCCCCTTCTCCTCCTGCCCTCAGTCTTTCCGAGCATCAGGGTCTTTTCCAATGAGTCAGCTCTTCGCATCAGGTGGCCAAAGCATTGGAACTTCAGCTTCAGCATCAGTCCTTCCAATGAACACCCAGGACTAGGGAGTAACAAAGGCAGAGTAGTGTAGAGGCCTGTATGAAGAGTATAGAGAACACACATTCTTAAATCGGACTTCCAAAGTGCAAATCTGGATTCTGTTACTAGAGTGTAACCTTGGACAAGTCCCATAGGTTTCCTGCAGCTCAGCTTCCTAACCTGTAAAACAGAAGAAACAATACCGGCCCACAATCCCTTATCCAAAATCCTTTATCCAAAATCCTTAGTTCTAGGTGTGCTTCTGGATTCAGATTTTTTTTTTTGTAGGGGCTGGAATTTATTTATTAAAAAAAATTTTTTTTTTAATGCAAGATATTTGCTTTACATTATGCTGGCTTCTGCCATACATCAACATGAATTAGCCATGGGCATACATACGATCCCTGCCTCTTGAACCCCCTCCCACCCCTCTAGGCTGTCACAGAGCACCGGGCTGAGCTCCCTGCATCACACAGGCCGTCTGTTACACGCATGATAACGTACACGTTTCTGTGCCACTCTCTCAGTTCGTCCCTCCCGCACTGTGTCCGCTGGTCAGCTCTCTGTGTCTCCGTCACTGCCTTGCAAATGAGGTATCACCTCACACTGGTCAGAAGGACCATCATTAAAAAAATCTACAAACAATAAAGGCTGGACAGAATGTGGAGAAAAGGGAACCTTCTTGCAAGGTTGGTGGGAATGTAAACTGATATAACCACTATGGGGAACAGTATGGAGATTTCTTAAAAAGTAAGGGCTAGAGCTACCATGCGATCTTTTTTTTTTTTTTCTCTTTTTTTAGAAAGGTGGGTATGCCATTTTCACTCAGCAGCTCCATAATGAAATGCCAAACTTCTTTTCTGCAGCTCTACAAATAATGACATAAGCACACTAAGTCAAATTAAAGATAAAAGACTGTAGATAGCTCACAGTGAATCCGGATTAGAATTCGCCTCTAAATAAGTTGTGGAAAAAAAGCCAAAAAAACTGGATTTGTTTCACCTCAGTTCTCAGCACTAGTCCCATAGGGCCAGGTAGAGGTAGATTCACCGTGTGTCTGATGACCTTCCCCTCCCTGAACTGTGCATCTGGTCTGCTAAGATTCCCAAGGTTTCTGCCTTCTGCTTCTGTTTGGGGGCTGGAGTAAGTTTAGGACAGAGGCTTTACCCTGGAATAAGGGTCTAGTGTGGAGATCCCCAAGGTCCCTGAGCCACCCTGGGTACCCGACTGCAGAGAAGGGGAGGCCTCCTCCAGCCCCAGAGACTCAGGTCTTCCCCAGGAGGCCCTGGCTGGCGGGACAGAAGGCTGGGAGAGTGGGGTTGAAACTGCTTCCCCTGTTCCCCAGGTGTAAGCTCCAGAAGAGCAGCAAGTCACCATTTCTTTTGTCCTTTCTGTTTTGTTGGCTGGTCTGTTCTGAGCACCTACAAGAGTGGCGGGCTCAGAGTAGGTGCTTAATAAGTATCTGCTGAATGAATGAGAAAATGAACACGAGTGTGCACTTATTAAGCAGCTAGCACATGCCAGGCAATCTTACACAATCTGTTCAACCCTCACGTCAGTCTTGTAAAGCGGATACGGTTCTCATCTCCGTGGTCCCTCAGAGGAGAACTGGGGCTCAGACAAGCTCACATCACTGGGATCCATGCCTCGGCCGCAGCCCTGGCCGCTGTTTCTGTGCTCCCGCAGTCTTACGAGAGACAGGAAGGGGGTCCCCTGTCAGCCAGCACAGACCAGGCCCAGGCACGCGGTCTCCATCTCAGGCCTCGCCACGTGTTCCTACTGACAGCCCGGCTAGTGGCTGCAGGCAGATTGCAGCAGCTGGACGTGGTCATTTTACTTCTCTGCTGATAGCTCTGTGATGGGACTTCTGTAAAAACAAAAATCCGCCCGTGTGTATCCAGTCACAGCCTCTTGGAACATGAACAGTACTTGAAGCAAATACAGATTCAGAGCTGCTAAGGAACCAAAGAGCAAAATAAGAGGTGTGTGTGGTTTGTTACAGTGTTTTTGTTTGTCTGTAATATCACGGTGCCTATTTCACCCTGGGGGCTTATAGAAAATATTACATTTGTTTATATATACTTAGAAAAAAAGTAGGGGATATACACACCAAGATGCCAACAGTAGTTATTTTGAAGTGCAGGGATTGCAGATAATTCATATCTTTTTTTTTCCATCTTTGCTCATATACAGTTTCCACTATTCCACTGGAGGACCAGACATTACTTAGGTAATTTATGTGGGGATGTGAAGAGACTCAGCCACAGCTCCTCCAAATTGCAGTCCTTTCGCTTCTGAACCAACCTGTGGTTTCTTCAAGGACAATTTCCCAGTGACACTGTCACTGTCTGAATTGAAAGCAAGAAAGAAAAATCAGAAAGCACGTCAGAACAATGGTGGCCGTCCACGCCTAGACACTTAGGAAAGGACCGAAAAGGGAAGGAGAGTATGACCTATGAACGTCTGTCACGTGCCACTCACCAGGCGGAGTGTTGTCGTCACACTCTCATACTTAATCCACCTAGGAACGCTGCAGAGTTAGACATTCTTCCCGTTTCACAGAACAAGAGACAGAGACTTAAAGAAGTTAAGTTCCTCCAAATCACATATCCAGAAAGCAGTAGCCATTTAAGCTCAAAACGCTGGGCTTTTCACCACTCCATCACTGAATGGAACAGCGCTTAGCCACACGCAGTGGCCCATCTATCTGCCCTCTTCACGTACATTCCTGTCCGTTTCTGTAATGCTTGCACTTTACCTGTGCTGAGCTCTGTGCACGTGTGGACGCCTACTCCAGTGACTTCCTAGGTGCTTTCAGGAACACAAATGGGTAAAGTGGGTGGAAAATTACTTCAGCATGTGACTGTGAATGTCGTGGATATAGAATGCCATAGATACATTCTTATCACTCAGAGCTGCTGGCTTAAATTTGGGAACATCTGTGTCATCACCGCCCTTGAAAGCCAAACCGGAAGGAATCTTGGCGACCTAGTTTATCAGCCTCCTTCTTGATTTCTCAATTTTTCTTCCTCCCTCCCCCCTCCTCCTCTCTCTCTCTTCCTCTCTCTTTCCCATCTTCTCTCTCTGTCCGGCCCTCCCTTCCTTTTCTCTGTCCCCTTTCCCTTCTCCTCCCCGTTCCTTTAGTATCAGCAGAACCCGTTATTCAAGCACAGTTTAGAAGGGCCAAATGTACAAAACAAACTAAAAGCAGGTGCCTTGGGGATCTAGACTGAAGTCTGCTCAGCGACCCTCTGCTTCTCTAAAGAACCCTGGGACCTAAAACCCATGGATCTAGACCTTCATGCTTGTCACCAAGGAGGAAATTTAAAACCAGGAATACAAAGACACTTCTCCAAGTGTCTCAGACACTCCTAAGCAGAGTGACTTGGGTTTCAAGCATTCACTCACCTAAGGTCTCTCTTTACATTTATTACAATTATTTGTTCAGATTTTCTCTTTCTCTGCAGGAAGGTAGAGTGCTCAGAGGGCAGGGGTGGTGCCCGGCTGTTCTCTGTCGCACCCTCAGTACTTAGCTCTGAGCCACGCATCTTTTGGGTGTTAAATGCAGTATTGCTGAACGGATGATCAGCCGGATGAATGTAGTAGATCCTTTTTGCTCAGCCTGATGCTGCCACGCTGTGAGTTTATGACTTGTCCCCATGATGGATCAATGTACTCCCAGAACTAGTAGCCCCTAACTGGAGCCACTAGTTATCCTAAATACCCACCCTCCATCCACCCCAAGGCCTCTCCTCATTCCACAGCCCACAGCTCTTGTCATTGAGCTACCAGCTCCAGGGTGGGGATTTAGTCTTTTTAATTTAGCTGACCCCATGTATTGTTCAGGGAACGTGAAATTCACAGAAACATCCATCTCCATTGCTTCCCCTCTTCCCTCTGCAGAGCTCAAGACTTCCTTCCTCCCCACCACACCAACCTCACTAGAGTCTTCAGAGCACTGTTTAATAGCGGCTTTCCCTGAGGTCAGCTTCAGTCAGGGGTCTTGATGAACCCTGATGGCCTGGGTGTGGGTGGAGGGCAGGGAGGAAGAGGGTGCGAAGTGTTCTGAGTGGTGAGGGATGAGCCCACCCCCTTCCCACTCAAACCCGTTCTCTGCAGTTCGGGCTTGTCCTGGCCTCACCCTCCTGCTCGGCTGTATTTCAGGCTGGGGTGGCGTGGGGGAGGGTACAGGAGCCGGGATCTGTGTTAGGGCTGTTGACTTGCTTTTGGCTCAGGGTTTCCAGCTGCGCACGAGCTGGCTGGCCTGTGCCTCTGGCCTGGCTTCTCTTCTTGGCTGGTGTGCAGAGAGGCCCAGGCCGGGGTGCTCAGAGAAGTCGCAGGGCCTCAGCCTCTTGCTGTGGTGGCCTCCAGGCGGTTGTGGGCCATTTCGTGGAGCTTCGAAAGTGGAAGAGCGCTTGGCTCATCCCAGGGCCTCTGCTGACCTGATTCTCTCCCTTCCACACAACTGGTTGAGGAACATAGATGCTCTGGAATATCTGGGAATCACATTATACGAAAGGATTTTCCAGGAAACCAAAACTCGGTTTCCCTGAAAACCGAAGTCCATTCGATCCCCTTAAGAATGTTCTGGCTGGCAGGTTCAGGATTTGAAGAGCTCACATCATCTGGGTTTTCCTTCTCAAAGGACCCTGGAAAATCAGCCAGCACAGTTTCTCCTATCCCTCGTCTGAACATCACTTCCCAGTTTTGTCATACCCGGGATATTATTAACTTAATGCATTCTTCTTAAAATGGACCCGTTTTTATTGTTTTTATTTTTGGCTGAATCAATGATTTTTAAATGGAAATTTTTATCACTACCAGTAAGTGATTAAAACCAGGATTACTTGCCATAAATAGAAGATAACTCTAAAAATCAATACAATGAAAACAAAACAAAACAATTTTTATAGAATTCTGGACAGCTGTTGTTGCCTCTGGAAGGCTCTGGATTACAGCTTTGTTATGCATCCCCCCTTTTTTTATTTTGTTTTGTTTTTTAAAGGAAGGTTGTCAGGTGTTACAGATTTGTCAAAAGCATTTTGGCACCAAAGCAAGCCATTCTCACCAAAGCAAGCATTCTCCATGACTGAATTGGAAGGGCTGAAAGAAGATTAGAAAACTCTGTTGTTATTACTAAATGGTTTAATTCTGATGTGTCCCACACTTTGGTAAACACCTTGTAACCCAATAGAATGTTTTTCTAACCCGAGAGGGGATGGGCTCGCTGCCGCACGACAAATCTGTGCAAGTGGTGGTACTAAACTAGACCAAGGACTCTGCGCCCCAGAGTGTGCTCCCCTTGCTTCCTAACAAATGCCGAATCGCCTCTTTGAAGGGAACAATTCACTCTTCAGGAGTGGGATCTCTTGGGGAAAGACTGTCAAGAAAAAGATTATTACTATTTTTTTTTTCCATCACAGCACTCTGTGTCTACGGAATCATTAAGAAAGATACTGATTTTTTTTTTCACGTTTTTTCTGCTTTACTGAGTAAATTAAGTGACTACTATAGTGATAAGGGGAGAAGGCAATGGCACCCCACTCCAGTACTCTTGCCTGGAAAATCCCATGGACAGAGGAGCGTGGTAGGCTGCAGTCCATGCTAAGGGTCGGACACGACTGAGCGACTTCACTTACACGCATTGGAGAAGGAAATGGCAACCCACTCCAGTGTTCTTGCCTGGAGAATCCCAGGGACAGGGGAGCCTGGTGGGCTGCCGTCTATGGGGTCGCACAGAGTCGGACACGACTGAACTGACTTAGCAGCATAGTGATAAGGTAATTTGTGCTAAATTATATAAACTAGAAAATAAATCATCCACAAGCGTGCTGAACTTTGTTAATTAGTAGTTTAATCATTCAATACTCGTTGAGTAACTTGCATCCTCAGATATATTTACTTATAGCTGGTAGAAGACTCTCTGAAGGCTACTGTCCTATTCTTCCACTGCAATTTTCTGAACTTCAAGTTTTGTTCAAGGTCGAGTCAGCAGACTGGTAGACCCCACGTTTGACTTGCCCAGATGTTCTAAGAGAGGTGAGAAAAGCTGTGACTTTTGTTGAATACACACAAGGCACCAGGGCTACCTAGGTAAGGGCTATTATCACAACCTCATGATAGAGTAGAGACTTAGCTGAAGCGTTTTGTCTGAGTCATGCCCACCTGGGCAGATAGAAATTTGGCTTGGGCTCGAGTCTTTCTGGTTCCAAACCTGGCACCCTTTCTGCTGCATGTCAGAGCTGCATGTTCGTCAGCATTCTGAGAGCAGGCAGTTCTTCCCACACGCACTTTCCATTCCATCTCAGGGCCAAACTCTGTGCCCTTACACTGAGTTGCTGCCCAGGCGACATCTATCAGCCGTAAGGGTGATACAACAGATGCGGAGAGTTGAGATCCAGAAGAGCAAAGTGAAGAAAAATAAGCAATGAACCCTGGCTCGGTGCTCTCTGGACTTTAGCCCCTCATCTAGGGTTCCTTGGAGGTGAATGCTATAAACATCTCAAGTTGCATCATTTTATTTATTTTTAATCTGGGAACAAAAACGAAGTGAAGTGAGACTGGTTATTGATCATACTTGTTTTAGAGTCAAAGGTAGACACTCTGGCCTCATATAAGACACATCTGAAGATTCACATAATCTTCCTAAAACCAACAGACCATTTAAAAAAAAAAGTGAAAAGGAAGGTACTTAAAAAAAAAAAAAAAAAGCAAAGAGGGGATCTGTTTGAAATAGATGGGGAAACAGTGGAGAAACAGTGTCAGACTTTATTTTTTTGTGACTTTCCAAAATCACTGCAGATGGTGACTGCAGCCATGAAATTAAAAGACACTTACTCCTTGGAAGAAACGTTATGACCAACCTAGATAGCATATTGAAAAGCAGAGCCATTACTTTGCCAACAAGTCCATCTAGTCAAGGCTATGGTTTTTCCAGTGGTCATATATGGATGTGAGAGTTGGACTGTGAAGAAGGCTGAGTGCCAAAGAATTGATGCTTTTGAACTGTGGTGTTGGAGAAGACTCTTGAGAGTCCCTTGGACTGCAAGGAGACCCAACCAGTCCATTCTGAAGGAGGTCAGCCCTGGGATTTCTTTGGAAGGAATGATGCTAAAGCTGAAACTCCAGTACTTTGGCCACCTCATGTGAAGAGTTAACTCATTGGAAAAGACTCTGATGCTGGGAGGGATTGGGGGCAGGAGGAGAAGGGGACGACAGAGGATGAGATGGCTGGATGGCATCACTGACTCGATGGACATGAGTCTGAGTGAACTCTGGGAGTTGGTGATGGACAGGGAGGCCTGGCGTGCTGCGATTCATGGGGTCGCAAAGAGTCGGACGCGACTGAGTGACTGAACTGAACTGAACTGAGATACCTCTTGAGACTTTCAGCCAGGGGAAGCCTTCTGTCTCACCCGGCCCTCTCCTCTGTACTGGGCTTGTTGTTTGCAGCTTACCACCCTCTCCTCACTAGAATCTGTCCCATTCTCTTCATGACACAAATACACTCATAGATCTCCAAAGGAAGCTGTAAAATCCCACCAAAAGTTCTTGACTATCCTACAGAGGTCGTTTCTGCATTCTGCCCATGGTGGCTTGGACCAGAGTACATGCATGCTAAGTCACTTCAGCTGTGTCTGGCTCTTTGTGACCCTATGGACTGTAGCCTGTCAGACTCCTCTGTCCATGGGATTCTCCAGGCAAGAACACTGGAGTCAAAACCTGGCTCCAGGTGATGCCAAGTTTCAGGGTACCAGCCTTTGGGTCTTCATCTGTCCTTAACCCCTGGGTTGGGCTTTTCACACGAGCATATGAGATCGAGTCCTTTGGCTGGTGGGATGCTGGTATGAAAAGGTTCATATACCAGTTCTGCTGTGGCCCACTGCATGGTCTCCTCTCTGGTTCTCAGGATAAGGAGTCTGGACAAAATCAACAGTTTCTCAAACTATGTTATCAGAAACTTAGGTTTATCTTGAGACATCCCAGGAGCCACCATGGGAGGGAAATTAAAGACAGGAGTTTGTACCCATTCACTTCGTGCTACCAGCAGAGCTGCTTACCTCTAACCTGTTGGGTTTTCCCCTGAGATTTGATTAGGCATAAATGATTCCGTTTAAGAGTTTGAAGCACCCATTTTGTAAACTCGCTGTCAGTTAAAAGAAACACCTACCCCCATGCATGCATGCATACACACACAACAATACCCTCAAAGAAAATAAATGAAAACAAGTGAAACACGTTATTTTCCTAGCAATATGCCTGTTTTATCATTACTTTTAAAATATTTATTTATTTATTTGGGTCTTAGTTGCAGCATGTGAGATGCATGCAATCCCTGACCAGGTATTGAACCCAGGGCCCCTACAGTGGGGGCTGCAAAGTCTTAGCCACTGGGCCATCAGGGAAGCCCCAGTATGCCTGTTTTGGGTGATAGATAATTCAGGCATGGGGAGGAAGTTGAATTAGAGCGTGCTTTTGTGATTTACCCACACCTCCACACGTCCTGTGAGGGAGGAATCTTCCTCTTTGGCCTTACAAGAGTCCAGTGGGCCGACTTTGGCCTCTGGAAACTGCTGGAACAAGGGACAAAATTCTTCATGGACACTTCTGTTTCTCTGAAATTTATTACAATCAAGGGCATATGTACATGTGTGTGCATGTGTATATATGTATGTATATGTCTCTATACATGAACACCCGTGCATATTCATGTGTGCACATGAATGCACACATATTCACACACATGGTAGGCTGTTTCAAAATGTGCCAGCTGTATCTTTATGGATAGAACTGCAAACTTGGTTAGACATCATCTTGCTTTTCTTTGCTCCTAGTTCTCCACAGCTCTATTCCCTAAGAATCTGAGATGTCAAGGTCCTGCTTCCTTGCTCTCCAGCTCAATTTCTTATCCCTCCTAACCTACTTTTCAGCCTCATTGAACTGCAGTGGTCCAGGGGGAAGTGGGGACTAAGTTGGAATGATGGTAGTAGGGAGGGTGGGAGGGATGCTGAGACACAGAATCCATAGTGCAGTGGAGTTGGTCGTAGCAGTGGTGGGGGTGGGGTGTGTGTGTGTGTGTGTGTTTTGCTGGAGGAGAAGACTGAACGGACAGAGTGGACATAGACTCTTAAGAGTTGAGTCAGGACTAGTGACTATATAGATGCTGCCGCCAGTTTCCCAGTGGAAAGGAATACAGAAGAAACAATTCTGGAGAAAGAGAATTAAGTCCCAAAAAAGTCAGGAAGGGAGGCTTCAGGGAGCTGACATTCCTGGGCAGGGGCTGACCTCACAGAGGTGGAGAGGCTCAGTTGCCTCCTCAGATATGCCTTCCCCAGTCTAGGGCCCAGATGAAACCAGACAGGAGGAAGCGGTGGGTAATGGCAGCAGGAAGGGGTGTTCACACTGACCTAGTCAGTGGGTCAAAGATGAATTCTGATGTGGGAGCAGGCCAGGCTGGGAGGAGAGAGAGAGAGGATTTAGATCAAGGGAGGGCTAAACTATTTTGCAATGTGTGGTCCATTTATAAGAGAATCACCAGGGAGAACATGTTAATAATGCAAATTACTGTGTTGACCCCAAAGCTACTGAATCAGAATTTCTGGGAATCTTTATTTTTTACACGCTCCCCAAGTGATCCCATGTCTCCTAATGTTTGCGAGTCACCATGATGGAGACTCTCCATGGGATGATGAAACCAAATGAATGTTCTCCCAAAGGGTTCTGCAGGCCTGTGGAATGCCCCTCCTCCTCTCTCCGCACCACATCCTGGCTTCTTGTGAAAGGCGGCGCAGGCTGAGTGTGTTCCGCTTCCTTTAGACCCGAGGTTAGGTCCCTGTGCGCCCAGAGGCTGACATCTCCTGACTCCGGGGGCCAAGCCTGCTTCTCTTCCTGGCAGACAGCAGAACTGCTGGAGCAGGAGCAAGCAAGGCATCTGCGGGGTCAGGAGGGCCTGAGCTCCAATCTAGACTTGGCCTTGTCCCAAGCTTCCCTACATCGGCAGGGGCGTTTCTCCGTTTTTAGGGACGGGAATTCCTGCCTATCTCACGGGACTGTTATGAGGGGGGAGTAAGGTCTTGAGTGTACAGTGTGTTCAGATCCGCCAGCCTCAGTTTCCGTATCCGTTAAAGAACCTAATGTCATCTTTACAGCTGCAGCCTTTCAGGCTTCGCTCTTGCTTTCTGCCCCCCTCCCCTAATCTCCTCCTCACCCAGACTTCTGACAGTGATGCCCACATCCAGCCAAGGAGGTAAGAATAGACAGCCTTGTCTTATAGGCAAGAGTGCTGTGCCCCAAAGCACAAGTATAGCAATGTAGGTACCTAGATTGAAACCTAGATTTGTCAGAATTCACAGCTTATGCTCAGAGATGTTATACTGGTGTAAATCAGATCTTTCAGTTCTGCGGTCTGATAGAAAATCCAGAGTATTAAGTATTATGGACGAGAAACAAGATTTATAGGAGATGAAAGGAATGATTTTGACCATGGGTATCTGGGAGAGCTTCCCTGGTGGTTCGGATGGTAAAGAATCTGCTTGCAATGCAGGAGACCTGGGTTTGATCCCTGGTTTGGGGAAGATCCCCAGAGAAGGGAACGGCAACCCACTCCAGTATTCTTGCCTGGAAAATTCCATGGACAGAGGAGCCTGGTGGGCTACAGTCCATGGGGTTGCAAAGAGTCACACATGACTGAGCAGCTAACACTTCTCACTGTTCGTCTTGGAGGGCTGCTTGGTCAGAGTGGAATTAAAACAGGTGTACTTCATAGAGCTTCCTTATGATCCAGAAGTCCCATTCCTGGGTGAAAATTCAGAAAAGAGGAAAGCTCTAATTAAAAAAGAGCCATGCATCCCAGTGTCCGTAGCAGAACTGTTGACTATAGCCAGGATACAGAGACAACCCAAGTGCCCAGCAACGGACAACTGGTTTAAGATGTGTGTACACATACACATTCACGCACAGTGGGATATTACTCAGACGTAAAAGAGAATGAAAAATACTGTCATTTGCAGCAACAGAGATGGACCTAGAAAATACCATACTCAATGAGGTGAGTCAGAGGAAGACAAACATTACAGGATATCACTTATATGTGGAATCTAAAATATCATACAAATGAATCTACATGTGAAGCAGAAACTGACTCACAGACAGAGACAGCAAACCTATGGTTACCAAAGGGCAAAGGATGAATTAGGAGCTTGGGATTAACAGATACACACTGCTGCTGCTGCTAAGCCGCTTCAGTCGTGTCCGACTCTGTGCGACCCCATAGACGGCAGCCCACCAGGCTCCCCCGTCCCTGGGATTCTCCAGGCGAGAACACTGGAGTGGGTTACCATACATAAACTAGGTAAGCAGTAACGATTTACTGCGTGAGACAGGGAACAATATTCAGTATCTTGTAACAACCTATAATGGAAATAATCTGAAAAAATCCATATGTAACTGAATCACTTTGCTATACACTGAAAACTAACACAGTATTGTAAACCGAATATGCTTCAGTTTAAAGAGAAAGAAAAAAGACTATCCTCAAAGACATAATTTTTAAAAGGGACATTTCATTAAAAAGTAATAAGTAGGATTTTGAAGGATCCTACTTATGGAATCAGTAGGCTGGGAAGTGAACATATCATAAGCAAAGGAGTGGGGGAAGTTAGTGGTTTTACAGATAGTGTAAAAAAGCACTGTGGGGACTGGCGAGTAAAGAGGCGTTACAGAACCAGGTGTCGAGTGCCACGCTAGGGAGGGTGTCCGTGAGGAAGGTCCAGCTGCGGTGCTGGAGGCCTCTGTCAGCTGCTCACTGTTCAGCAGAGCAGAAGCCCAGGGTCTCCTGCCGCATCCATTCCCTGCCTGTAGCTCGAGTCCTTTCCCAAAGGTTCCAGGGCCCTCTCTGCTGGGATCACCTTGCAAAAGAGCATCCATCCCAGCCTCTGCCTGAGTTGAGCAAGAGACTGGGAGTGAGGAGGCAGCAGCTGTGAGTCAGACTGCCCCCATGCAGGCTCCAGCCCGGGGCCCCAGCGGGGACAGAGCTCTTGCTCTCGGCTGGGTTGCGTTTTGCCGAATACGCGCTGTACAGCCAAGCATGGCTCAGGACGGCCCGGCCTCGCTGGGAGCCAGCCAAGTGGCTCATGCCCCTGTTCTCCTCTCCTCATCCCCGCTTCTCTTCCCTTGCTCCCGTTCTTGCCTTTCACTTCCTTCTCTTCTTCTTCTTCCTTTTTAAATTTTCCCTCCTCCACTTTCTTTTTCCCTTTTTGTCCAGCTCCCGCCTCTCCTCTTCTTCGAAACCTTTTATTTTCCGTATTTTGTTACTTGCAATGGGAGTCAGGAGACCCAGGCTTAGACCAGGCTTACCGGTGACTCAGTGGGAGGCTGTGGACTCATCCCTTTCCTCTGGGCCTCACTTTGCTCATCTGTCCAGTGAGGCAGTTTGATTAGATGGGGTTTTAAAGACAAAGAGCCTTTAAGAGTCCTCCTTCTAGAACCCTCTGCTTCTGCATCTTCACTTCTTTCATAGATTCCTTAAATGACAGGGCTCTAAGAATTCATTTAGGGCCATGGGTCTGCACCAGGCCGCCTCCTGGAATCACCTATTGAGCTCTCAATACTTACTGTTGCCCAGACCCCAGAGCAGACGGATTTGATGTAAATTTACGGGGTGGGGCTCATCTTTTTAAAAAAAGCTCCCCATTAGGGACAGTTAACTGATTGAGAAGAAGCTGCCCTTTGGAGAAACTGAGGCCAGTATGGGGTAAGGGACACGACGTCCAGGGTCACACGGTGAGTCAGCTCGGAGAGAATCAGGGCCAAGAGTCTTGCCATCTCCCCCTCCCCGGTCCGGACTTTGAGTCACCTCAAGCAAATGCCACCGCCTGCAGTGGGGCCAGGCAGGAGACTCGCCTCTGACTCCGCCAGAGCCTGGCTTCCAGGCAAGGCCCAGACACAGCCCCATTAAGCCAGGCGTGCCTTACGGGAATCGCGGCTGGCTCCAGCTTCGAAAACAAACACAGCGCGTTGGTTTTCTTTGGCTTGGGTCCCCCGGTGGGGGAACTGGGAGGGGAGCACCCGGGGACACGGCTTTGCTGCTCTTCTCCCGGGCAAAGCGAGGCTGCCAGATGGGGAGGACTGCAGACAGGTGGGCAGGGCCACCTGTGGGGGTGAGTGGGGGAGTGCATGCCTCCCCCAGCTGCCAACTGGCTGCCTGAGAACGCATCCCCCCCGCCCCCCACACAGAGACCGATGCCTCCGCTTGGGTGGCAGTTACAGGTAAACCCCACACCTTGACCTGCCTCAAAGCAGACCCTCTGAAGGGCAATGCATGCTCCAGTTCTTCCCTGCAGACAGCATTGATAGTGGATGGAGACCTCGGTTGGGCTCCTCACTGTAGCTGCTGTTTATTCAGAATTTCCTGCGTGCCAGGCATTTTGAGACGTTCCTTCTACTTTCAATATAATTCTCATGGGGACTCTGCACAGCACGCTGGGGTAGGACTGATTGGTTTGCTCACCTCACAGATGAAGAAGCAGAATTCAGAGAGAGGAAGTCACCGTTCCAGGCCATGCAGCCTTGAAGATAGTTGCACAGCTCAGTCTCAGGCCTGCCTGACTCCTAAGTCCGTGGCCCAGAGCCGCTCCCTGACACCACGGACGTGTGATTCAGCAGAACTGAGTTTGAATCCTCACTGCTCTATCACAGGTCCTGTGCCTTTAAGCAAATGAATTGAGGCCAACTCTGGGCCTCAGTTGCCTCCTTTGTAAATGGATGCTTGCTCTACCTATTTCACATGACCGACGTGAGGATCACGTGAAAGGTGGATGAGAACGAGGTTAGCAAACAACAGATCTACTAAGGGAGGATCGCTGTTATCACCAAACACAGCTGTGTCTGCATGCGGGGAACCACCGTCACACATCCACCTGTCCATACTTGTGACCTTGGCCATTCCTGGCAGCCTCTGTGGTTCCCAAGGACTCAGGTGGAGGAGTGCAAAGGGAGAGAGGCAATAATAAGAACCTGTTTATAAAACACTTCACATCTCTCAGATGAAAGCCTCTAGATAAATATCATGGCACCACATAAATAAAACATAAATGAAATAATGTTATTCCCACCGCCTCCCTCCAGCATGCCTGCAGATGCACTCATCGAAGCTCAGGGCAGCTGGGTGAGGTCCAGAAGAGCAAGGGCTTTGGACACAGGGTGGCTGGAGTGCAACTCCGGCTCCTTCCGTGCCCTGGCTGCGTGGTCTGGGGGCTGGTCCTTAGCATCCCTGAGCCCAGTTTTCTCATGAGACAGCTGGGAATAAAGCACATCCATCACCCCAGTGGCTATCATGCAAGCTTTTGTGGGTATCTCTGGTATCAGTTCAGTCGCTCAGTCATGTCCGACTCTATGCAACCCCATGGACTGTAGCACGCCAGGCTTCCCTGTCCATCATCAACTCCCGGAGTTTACCCAGGCGCATGTCCATTGAGTCCGTGATGCCTCCAGCCGTCTCAACCTCTGTCATCCCTTTCTCCTCCTGCCTTTAATCTTTTCCAGCACCAGGGTCTTTTCCAATGAGTCAGTTCTTTGCATCAGGTGGCCAAAGTATTGGAGCTTCAGCATCAGTACTCATCAAACTAGATACTCTGTACCTCTTGACATGCCTGTCTTCCCCATTCTACAGTAAAGCTCCATAAGGCAATAGCTGTGCTTTGCTTGGATATCACGGTATATGCTCAATAGATGTCAACTCCCTTCTCTCCTCCTTTTTTTTCTCGTTTTACTTGGAGGGTAATTGGTTTACAATGTCATGTCTGTTTCTGCCTTACCACAATGTGAAATCAGCCGTAAGTATACATTTACCTCCTCCACCCCCACTGCCTTGACCCCCCTCGTACCCTCTGCTATCCCACCCTCTAGGTCATCACAGAGCGCCAGGCTGGGCCCCATGTGTTATATAGTAGCTTCCTGCTAGCTATCTGTTTCACACCTGGTAGAGTATATATGTCAACGCCGCTCTCTCAGTTTGTGCCCTCTCCTTCCCCACTGTGTCCACAAGTCCAGTCTCTACATCTGCATCTCCATTCCTGCCCTGCAGATAGGTTCATCTGTACCATTTTTCTAGATTCTACATGTATGTGTTAATGTACGACACTTGTTTTTCTCTTTCTGATTGACTTCTCTCTGTATACCAGGCTCTAGGTTCATCCACATCAGTTCAACTGATCCAAAATAGTTCCTTTTTATGACTGAACGATATTCCATTGCATATATGTACCTTCGTAAAATTACTCCTTTTTTACTCTCCCAGGCCAAAGTTCAGTTCCAGGTCTGTCTCTAACTTAATCTGTTACTCCCCTAGAAGAGGGGCTTGAGATCCCTGACTTATTGAGACACTCAGGCTCTGCTACTTACCAGTTGTCTGACCTTGGGCAAGTCAGCTCACATCTCTGAGACTCAGTTTCTCCATCTCTGAAATGGGCACAGTGCCTCTCCCACACATCCAAATCCTTGGGAGGAAGTTCAAATATGAAACTACCAGTACACATTCGGAAAGGAGCAGGGAGCGTTATTTTGTAGTGGAAACTCAGTGTCTATCAAACGGATGCCTTTGATTTGACAGCAGCATCTCTGCTAGGGCCTGGACACCTTACCCATGGGATCCTTTCACAGCATCATCTAAGGTTCAGTATCTTCAGCCCTTCACTTTGGGGTTGGAAGACTCAGACATCACTGCTCTATCTGCTGTTCCCAAGTCATTCTCATCTGTGTCTCCTCACTGACTTTTCCTGTGTTCTACAGCCAGGGCTGAACCTCAGGTGGAAGCCAAGACACCAGGAACTGAGTCTGGTCCTGAAGTCTTATATCCTACTCTGCAGCTCATTTTCTCTTTAATGGGAAACGAAGAGACTCCAGATGACAGTAACCATCACCCCTCACATTAGTGACATATTTCTCTCTTCACAAGGACCTAAAACAATAGGAACGCAGAGAGGCAAGTGGCTCTCCTAAGGCCGCTCAGCAGTAAGGTCTCTCTGGTGTTAGAATCGTGTCGTATTTCTCTCTTCATCCCCACTACCTATCACAGTGCCTGGCCTGCACTCTATTCAGAAAATGCTTGTTGAATGCATTCTGACACTGACAATATGTGAATCTCCGTAACGTTTTTTTCGCTGCTAAAAATTAGTGATTTTGAAATTAGAGTTTAAGAAAGCTTTCAGGTTTTCTTTAAAATATATATATAAATCCTTCAGCCATGATTTTCAAATGTGTTTCTCCAAGTTTAAGGGATCCATGGCTAGACCTCAGGGGACAGCAGGCGGTGTGCTGGAATAGCTGATGGGAGGGGAGGTACTCGTTGCATCCCTTGGCTTCTCTTTCATCTGTCTTCATATAGAATGTACATGTAAAGTTCTGGAACGGTGGACTGTACTGCTTTGAAATGTTTGAAACATGATTTAAGGTAATGAGAAGTCATTAGCCTATCCCAAATGAGACTGTCAGTATAGAGTGGTGGGGTGTATGTGGATACTGGAACCCACAGTTCATTCTCTAACTGTGGGAGAAATACTTTCTGTATAAATCTTTAGGGCACGTCTGCCGAAACACGTCTAAAAGTCACAGAACCTCTCTGGCATCTAGCCAGAGCGAGGGGCTGAAACCCCAGGCCCTCTCAAACCCTCTGGTTCCTTGAGGATAGCCCACGGCCCCAGGCAGGCGGCCCCCCGTGCCAGGTCTGGCATCCCTGACTGCAAGTTGGCACATGTGGAAGCTTGGCCCAGCTCTGGGCCAGAAGTTGCTGGGGCAATCCAAGAACATCTCTGGGAAGCTGGAAGGAACAGTCCCCGAGGGGGCAGGGGAGCAGGGCCCGTCCGTGCGGGCTCCGGCATCCCGGGAGCAGGTAGTTAGGCCAGAAGCAGGAGCAGGCCACTGGCATTCCCACCAAGGGTCTTCTGGCTCAAATTCCAAAACAAGCTTCGGAGAATGTTTCTGCAGCTGGGAAGAAAGATGGGGGAATCCCTCCGAAGCCTTTTTATGCTTCATGACTTTTTATGTCCTTGAGACCACAGCCACAAAAATGTCTCTCGGCTTCATCTTCTTTGCCGCGTTTCCCACTGATTTTGCTCCTGGAAAATTTCTCGTGTTTGCTCCTGTGGTCTAGAGGCCTGGCCCCCCAGTGCCTAATCCAAAGTGTGACCTTTGGTGTCCAAAGTAGAAGGTCTGTGAGCCCTGACTGTGCTCCACTGTAAGCTTCTGATACTCCTGCAAACTAAGCAAGCAAACAGCCCCGGCACAAAAGTGTCAGTCTGTCAGAAATGTGATAGAAATGTCAAAAACACATTGGATCTTGGTAAATAAAGGAGTTCAAGCCATCCTTCCTTTTTATCTGGGATGTGTAAACATTATGAATCACCCATAAGAAGAAGAAAAACAGCAACAAGCAACAGTAGACCATTTCAGGGAAAGACCTGCCACTCTCATGTCGAAGATACCTGTGTCCTCAGTTAATGGTAATTTTGATGATGAACGTTTGGAGGGGGGCAGGGGGTGCTGTCATAAGGTGAGTAACTTGACTAGACACAGAGGGCTTCTGGGCTGCTTCCTGTCTCCTATCTGGGGACATTCCATTTTTCATGGCAAATATCTCACTTCTCCCCAGACACTGCATATTCCTTAGTATGACTGCTTCAGTGCAAGTTGCACGGTTGATTCATCACTGAATACTAGGATGTCAGCCATAAAGTGTCCTTGGAGAGTTTTGAGTGCAACCCCCTTGGTTTTGTAAACGAGGGCCCTTTTTGGAAGCTCCTGCCCAAGTACTTCCTCCGGGAATACGATACGACTAACCCATCCCCTGTTCTCTCTCTTACAACCAGACTCTGTCACGTTATAATGGGGAGGAAAGACAGTGGAGGGCTCAGTCATCCAGCCCATGTCACACTGACTTTGCAATGGTCAGTGACAAAGCTCGAACTCCAAGTTCTCATTAATGTCATCCAGGGGCCCCATAGCTCGGCAGAAGGTACCAACGGGACCTTCAGGAGCATCATCCTGACGTCACAGCTAGTTCTGGGGCCAGAGGGTTTGTCAGCAGGCCCCAGCAAGGGGCTGAGAAGCTTCTATCAGCTCCAAATTCACACAAGAGGAAAACAAAATTCCATCATAATGTTGACCATCTGTGGATGAGGATAATTTTTCAAAAGAGGCCACTGGAGAGGGAGGATGCGGAAAATAAAAACTATTGTCTTAAGGGAACATGATTTGAAGCGGATTGCTGATGCAACTGAGCAATAGTGATTATGGCATAGCAATATATGTTACTCTACCTTCCCGGGCTTTTGGTTTTTAAGTGATTGTAAGCTTCTTTTTATAAAACTGAGGGTTTTTTTTTTTAACGTTTAATTTTTATTTATCTATTTTTGGCTGTGCTGGGTCTTGGTTGCTGTGCAGGCTGTTCTCCATTGGGGTGCGCAGGCTTCTCACTGCGGAGGCTTCTCCTGTTGCAGAGAATAGGTTCTAGGGTGCACGGGCTCAGTGGCTGTGGCTCCCGGGCTCTAGGGCTCAGTAGTTGCGGTGCAGGGGCTTAGTTGCCCCAAGGCATGTGGGATCCTCACAGACCAGGAATCAAACCCTGTCTCTTGCATTGGCACGCGGATTCTTTATCACCAGGAGAAGCCCTTAAATACCTTTTAATTGTTTGAACTTTATTTTATTGTGGTAAGAATATTTAACAGGATCTCTACCCTCTTGGCAAGTTTACAGGCTTTCAGTATGTAACATAGTATTGTTAATACAGGGACAGCACGGCCCAGCAGATCTCTGGAGCTTTTTTATCTTGCAAAATTGGAACTTTAACCCCATTGAGCAGCAACTCCTCATATCCCTTCCCCACCCCCCGCCAGCCCTGAAACCCACAGTCTACCCTCTGGTTCTGGGACTTTGAATGCTTTAGACATCACATATGCCTGACAGCGTATTAAAAAGCAGAGACATTACTCTTATGACAAAGGTCCGTCTAGTCAAAGCTATGGTTTTTCCATTGGTCATGTATGGATGTGAGAGCTGGAGCACAAAGAAAGCTGAGCGCAGAAGAATTGATGCTTTTGAACTGTGGTATTGGGAAAGACTCTTGAGAGTCCCTTGGACTGCAAGGAGATGCAACCAGTCAATCCTAAAAGAAATCAGACCTGAATATTCATTGGAAGGACTGATGCTGAAACTGAAGCTCCAATACTTTGGCCGCCTGATGTGAAGAACTGACTCATTGGAAAAGACCTTGATGCTGGGAAAGATTGAGGGCAGGTGGAGAAGGGGGGTAACAGAGGATGAGATGGCTGGATGGTATCACCGACTCAATGGACATGAGTTTGGGTAAACTCCAGGAGTTGGTGATGGACAGGGAGACCTGGCGTGCTGCAGTCCAGGGGGTCGCATAGAGTCAGACATGACTGAGCAACTGAACTGAACTAATGATTGGAGAGCTGCATGATTTGTCCTTCTGTGAGGGGCTTATTTCTCTTAGCATAGTGTCCTCAGGGTTCATCCATATTGTCCATACTGCAGACTTGCTTTCTTTTTTTAAGACTGAATACCATCCCATTGTATGTATATTCCACATTTTCTTTGTCCATTTATCTGGTGATAAACATTTCAACATCTTGACTATTGTGAATCTAGACGGCAACGAAATGTCACCTCACGCCTGTCTGGATGCCTACTGTCAAAAGAACAAAAGGTTGGCCAGGGTGTGTTGGCCAGGACGTGGGGAAATCCGAGTCCTATACTCTGTTGGTGGGAATGTAAAATGATGCAACCTCGAGGGAAAACAGTATGGAGGCTCCACAAAAATTAAATACAGAACTACCGTGGATTCCACTAGTCCCATTTCTAGGTGTATCTGACGGAATTTCAATCAGGATCCTGAATGAAATGGTAACAGCTTTGTTCTTTCAACTTGTTATTTTTTTTTTCTTTCTGACAATCTGTTTCAAAATTATGTCATAATCAGCAAGAGAGGATCAGTTTCCCTTTATGAAACTCATGAGTATGAAGAATGCCTTTATTTTCTTCACATTTTTTCTATTCATCAAGGAAAGAAAAACCAAAAAAACAAAACTTGCCAGATGGTCCTTAGGATCCATAGTTAGTAGAGCTAGTATTCAATTTAAAATAGTTTTAACAAGCTATATTGCTGTCCACACCTACAGTATGACTTTTTGTGTGGACTGGATGGTTCGAAAGGTCAACATCAAGGTTATTCCAAAAATAATGCTCTTAAAACAACACTTTGATGAATGGAACTGATGTTGGTCTTTAATAGCTCCAAAATGGTGTCTCTGTTTCCCAGAATCTATAATTAGGCTTTATTCATAGTTGTCTCAGTTATTTTTAAATTTCACAATGAACTTATGTTTTTTTGCAATGACACCCTTGCAATGATCTGTGACAGAAAGTAATATACAGGTTAACTTGAATTGGTCTGATTTTAAAACAACTTATTCAGTTGAAGCAACAGAATTTATTAGCCACCCCCCTTATTAGATGTTAGAGGATCTTATAAACCACCAGAAGTTTACATCACCTTTTTATTTTATTAACAATCATAATAATGTTCATTGGATCCTGTAATAGTTTGTTGATTGTAATGTGAATTAATAAAACTTTCTTAAAGGAACATTATCTATATGTATCAGAAGACAACATATGTAAAAAAAAAATCATAAAAGATTTACATGAAGGGATGTTCATGATAATGTTAACTATAAAGGAAATAGAAGAAAATAATTTAATTATTACCATAAGGCTTCCCTGGTAACTCAGCCGATTAAGAATCTGCCATCATGCAGCAGACTCTGGTTTGATTCCTGGATTGGGAATCCCCTGGAGAAGGGATAGGCTACCCACTCCAGTATTCCTGGTGTTCCCTGGTGGCTCAGACGGTAAAGAATCCGCCTGCAATTCGGGAGACCTGGGATCGATCCCTGGGTTGGGAAGATCCCCTGGAGGAGGGCATGGCAACCCACTCCAGCATTCTTGCCTGGAGAATCCCCATGGACAGAGGAGCCTGGCGGGCTACAGCCCATGGGATCTCAAAGAGTTGGGCACAACTTAGTGACTGAGTGCACACGCACACACAGACACACACACATGGTTTAATAATATAGATGTTCCAGATTTTATTGAGCATTTCTTCAGTTTTGGACATTGAGACATTTCCAGTTTCTCACTTATTTTGAAGAGTGCTAAAATAAACATAGGCCTTTGCATTTTAGACAAAAAGAAAAAAAAAAAGATCTTATGTAAAGTCTGGTAATTGAAAGGAATTTCAAACCTACTAAAAACAATCGGCTTCTCTGACTGAGTGTACAAGCCATTCTCTTCTCCCATTGGGTTTCTGTTCTTATTGAAAGCCCCGTCTCTGCAAGCTCCGTCTGGAGTTCTTGCTTCAGATGTCCTGGTTGGCGCCCTGCACACAGAACGTCGGGAAGCCACCTACAGGCTGGACAATCACACGCCAAGAACTCTTCCAGGCGCCAAACCTGCCGCCCAAGCAGTTGGCTGCCGTGGTGAACACATTTCACCACAGGCCCAGAGTTTCCCCTCTTAATATGTTATTCCATTCACCATTGGATCTCTGGGGAGCTCGACTTCAGAGAGGATTAAGAATTGAAACTGCAGATAATCAAGGGAAAAGTACAAGAAATCATTTTTGCTTCTTTCTTCCAGCATCTTCCTTTCAGAAGATAAATTTAGGTGGATGTGATTATTTTCCTCCCTTCCTTCTTCAAGCCTGTGGTCTGGTGCAAGACCTAATGAATGGAGAATTTTCCCACCAGGGATGAATAACAATTTAAATTAGAACTAGAAAATCTCAGAGCCAAGAGGATCCTTAGAAATAAGTCTACTATAGAGATAGAAAAACATGGGAATGGAGAAAGTAAGAGTTATATCCAGTATTTCACAGCTAGTCATTGCCTGGAAAAACCAGCCTCAAGTAGCTGAGACTCAAATACTATATTTCATCACCTTGAGATGCCGTTGATTTTAAGAGCCACTTTATTTTAGGTGCCATTAAGAAAGAAAAGAAAATGCTGCCAGCTGAACTATAACCCAATGCTTTCTTATGAATTGAATTTTTAGACTTACTGAAAGAGCTCATTTATTCTGATTATATTTTTATAATACATCACTCTCATGATATAAAAGTAAAATGTTCAGATATTCATAAAGCTTTTTCACATTAAGGTTCTGCCTTTTCTGAATCACTTTTTGACTTAAGGTCATTGAATTCCAGAGTGTTCCTTATATTGTCGTGCTCTTTACCTACCATAGGACTGGTTATGCTGTGTTTCTTTCCCTCTCCCAGTGTATTTTTTTTAACATATAGTTTACATGATATAGTTTACATACCATGTAATTCACCCATTCAAAGTGTACAACTGAATAGTCTTTAGTACGTTCACACCACAGTCAGTTTTAGGACATTTTCAACACCCCCCTTCTGCCCAAATAAAACCATTACCCATTAGCAGCCACTCCCTATATTCTTCTCATTTCCGGAGTCTTCCACAGTCACCAAGTCTTTCTGCCTCCGTGGACATGCCTCTTCTGAAGCTTTCATAGAAATGAAATCTTACAGTGCACGGTATTCTGTGGTTTGTTTGTTTCACTTAGCATAATGGTTTTAAGGTGCATCCATGCTGTAACATGCGTCAGTACATCACTCATTTTCACTGCCTTATTTACTCAAGGAGGGCGCCATTATTCCCTCTGGGGTTTTCCCTAAGTTTTATTGCGGGTGCTCTCTCGACCTTACCAGCAGTTGTCAGTGAAGCCCGTTGAACTAGAGTCAGGCTTCACGTTCCTTCCACAACTGGCTCTTAAGTAGCCTGTGGCCTGAGACGTTGAGGGCTGCCCCCATCCCGCTGTGCCCCTGGGGATGACAGCCAAGTTCACACAGGTGCTTGCACGGACAGCTGCTGCCAGGCTGGCGGAAGTTGTTTGACGTCATCACCGCTTGTCCTGCACGGCTAAATTTCAGACGCATTGAAAGATAAAAAAAAAGGAATTTATTTTAGAGTTAATAAAGCATGGACTATATCTTCAGTACATTTCCTTAGATCAGTATGAGGAGAACTCATGCTGAGCTCCCGCAAACAGACTTGGGACACAGCCCAGAAACTTGCAAGGATATCAGAAGCCATGCGTCAGACACCACCCACGGCAAGAGTCCCCTCCAGATCAGTGGGTCTCTGACCTGGGGTATGAGAACCATTTGGACAGAGTTTGAAAATGCGGACAGGTCCTAGCCGTGAAGATCCTTTGGCAGTAGGGCTCACATAGAAGCAGAATCTTTTCCTGTCTGCCCACATCCTTCCCTCCCTGTCCCCCTCTATTTTTTTTCTCTTTTTTCTCTTTCTTTCTTTCCCTTTCCTTCTTTCCTTCCTTCCTCTCCTCCCTCCCTCTCTCCTTCCTTCCTCCCTTCCATCCCTCCCTCTTGCATTTTACTCTTATCTTTCTTTCAGTCTTTCTGTGTCTTCTTTTTCTCCTCTCCTCTCAACCTCTCTCACTCTCCTTCTTTCTTTTCTGAGAGTCTAATTCATAACTGGAACCACCGTTCAAGCTCAATCCTGGCAGATGAGCCAGCAGCATGCCAAGCATCAATGAGGAGGGGGTCACAAGGACGTTTGGATCATGCAGATTTGTTTCCAGTCCTGCCATGGCCCCTTAGGAGCAGTGTGACCTTGGGCAAATTGTTAAGACTCTCTGAACCTCAGCGCCACCCTCTGTAAAGTGATAGCAGCCTAGAGGGTTGTGATAACGCTGGGGAATCACACTTGAGAGTGCCTTGTGTTTACAAACAACACTTCTCCCAATCCCAGGTGCTCTGGCTCAGGTCTTCTCTGGCTTCAATCATTAACACCACCCCTCAGTATCGATGACTTAAAACTTAATTTTTTTTTTTTTAATTCTGTGCTGGTATCCTATTACTCACGTGTGGCAGCTGACCCAGCTCTTCTGATTATGTGAGTATCCATGAGGTACTCTGATTTCACCCATGTGGCATTCGGTGCTCTTTCAGATGCCCATGCTGTCCTTAAAACTTTTCTCCAAGATGCTCTGCTGGGTTTTCTGGCTTTAGAAACTCAAGGGCAGTCAGTTTCCATCACAGTTCAGTTTGGCACCTCCCAGGGCTTCCCCTACACATTGCACAGGTCACTTCATCTCTCACATGTCCACAGATCCTAGCTAGATAGAAAATCTGCAGTTGTCAGATATGATAGAACTGCCAAATGAATGTGAAGTTACCAATGTAAATTGTGGAACTAAAATTTTGGTTCTGTTTGTTCTGCCATTGTGGCAACGTGGAGATATTTTGGTGAACAAATAGGCCAAATAGAAGAAGGCGGGGGGAACCCAACTATGAGTAAGCAGACATGAACCACATGTCAAACAGAACTTCACACTGACGGCTGTGCTCTCTCACCGTGCTTCCACATCCGAGCTGCTCCTTGAGAACGTAAAGATGAATCAAACGTGGTTCTGTTCTGGAAACCGTAGTCTAGCAGGCAAGCAGAGCACGACATGGACAAATGCAGTACAGCCTAAATGTTTCCATGGAGGAAGCAGGAGAGGTAGTTGCAATAAAGACTGTAAAGACTGTGCCCTTAACCCTTACTGGGGGATGAGATGGGACCTCGCTGGGGCATGGTTTTCTGTGTTTATAAATAAAATAAAAATATCTATGTATTCATTCACTTCACAGATGTTTTTCTCGTGGCTGTTGGATGTCATATACCATCTGAGGTGCCAGATATGCAATGGACAAAAAGAAATTGTCTCTTATCATTGGAGGGCTTATCAAATGCAGCCTTGAAATATTGAACCAATATACATATGTAGACAATTCACACTGTGATAGGTTCTATGAGGGGAACTATTTGATATTATCACAGGATAACTATAATACTTGCTTTATAAAGTTGGTTTGAGTAGCAAATGTGACTACTCACATCAAACTCATAAAGAAAGCATATAATTATTCCCATACCACAGGTAATTATAATATTATCTGTATATCTGTATAATTATCCCCATACTACAGATGGGGGTTTCCCAGGTGGAACAGTGGTAAAGAACCCACCTGCGTGTGAAGGAGGCATGGGATACACGGGTTCAGTCCCTGGGTCAGGAAGATCCCTTGGAGCAATAATGGTAACTCACTCCATTATTTTTGCCCAGAAAATTCCATGGACAGAGGAGCCCAGTGGGCTACAGTCCGTGGGGCCCCAATGAGTCAGACACGACTGAGTGACACACACATACTACAGATAAGGAAAGAGAAGCTGTTAGAGGTTTCCACAATATGGCAGACGTGCATGTAGGAGAGCCTGCAGCATGTATGCAAACCTGAGCCTTCTGATGTCTTAGCCTTTGTATGAATGATATCAGCAACAAATAATACAGGCCAGCTATAGGGTAGAGAGGAAAAAATGGATAGGTCTGTTGAGCGAGTTTTGGACCAAGAGGCTAGAGAAGACTGCATTTGAGTTAAGCCTTGGAAAAGAGTAGGATTTCAATAAAAGGGCCAATGCTGGCAACAAGTGAGGGGATGGGATGAGGTGGCCTGCCAAGTTGAGGGAGTAGCTCAGGCAAAAACATGGAGGTATGAAATCGGGAGCCATTTGGGGATGGATCTGGAAGGGATGGTTTGTGGAAAGAGTGGCTCTGGAGTGGTGGTTGGGAGGTCACTGCTTAGGATGGCTCTAAAGAGCTTTCACCTTCTTCTGAGATCATGGCGATCAATTAAGGGCCTCTTAACAGGGGATCAGTATGCTTAGAGCTTTGTTTGAGGCTGGCACCTGTAGGATAAAGGAGCAAGAAGCCTCCCTTGGCATCCCGGGGAATTCTCAGTGCTTCTTTTCTGCCATAACTGTTGATTATATGGGGCTTTAATTAAATCTCTCCTGCTCACTTGCTGCCCAGGGCTAACATTATCTCCCCAAACCAAGGACCAGTGATAGAGATGAGACAGATAGCTTTTGGATGTGGGTTTTAATCTGTTGCTTGGTTTATTAACATGTTACAGCGGCCATGGAGGGCAGAAGCTGTCCTTGGTGGTTAGGCTGTCAGGCTGCACAAGGGTAGAAGAGGTAAGGAGACCCAGCCCTTGTGCTGGGAAGTCCCTTGCCCCAGGGCTCAGCTTCCTCCTGGGCTTCACCTTCTACCCGCCATTGTCTGCTCTGTCCGCAGGGCCCCTCGCAGAAGCAAGATCTACTCCATGGTGCCCACATGTGTTGCAGTCGTCGGCTCTTTTAATTCTCTTTATCTTGACATTTATGCCCTCTTGGAGCAGAGACACCTAGGCAGCTTAGAGACAAAAGCCGGTTCATCTCCACAGAGAGGCCTGAGACCTTGGCCACGGAGCCCCGAGGAGTGAAAGCCGACTTTCATGTAGAAGTTGTATAGTGGGGCGCTCCCAGCCTCACAGACTGCAGAGTTACTGACAACTCTTCATATTTACACAGGGGCTTTAAAGTTTTCAAAGCGGTTCCGTAAACGTTATTTTCCTTTAAGCTCAGAAGAACACAGGGAAAATAGGAGTTTTCATGCCCGTCTGACACATAAAGAAACTGAAATGCAGAGTGACTCCAAGGGTCATTCAACTCAGGGGTCAGGAAACCTGGTATTGGGACTCATGCCCTCTTGCTCTAAATATAGAGCTCTTTCCATTACACCATGCTGCCTCTCAGAAGTCGGTGAAAGGCTGCGAGGGAAAGGTGTTTCTGGCACCTCAACATGGAAGGGAACTCTGACTACATTTTCCCATGGAAACATTTTTGCCCAAGGTGGTTGAGATCTACAGCTCACATAGTAAAGGCCTGTGTTTCAGCAACCCGCTTGCCTTCCAGTCAACGTACTTATGTTTCACGCAGCGCCTATAAGACGAGACGATAGAATGCAACTTTAAAAAGACATGTTCTTACTCTGGTGAAGAATACAGAAATTTGCAGAAGCCTCTAAAAACTAGGAGCCTTAATATTCATCCCATCAAGAATCACCTTTCTGCTCTTTGCACCAGGGTGTCCAATTCACGTTGAAAAGAGTCTGTCAATGAAGCGGGGAGGCAGCATCCATAAGGATCAGAGTTTTAGAGTAAGACACACTTGGTCCAAATCTAAGTATCTGAGCTTTGTGATTAAAAAAAAACAACCAAAAAAAAAATTTTTTTGGTCTTTCTATCCTTGCTAAAAATCCAATTAGCCTTGATCAAAAAACACATTCCATGCGTCTGCTGCCCCTGAGACAGTGTTTTCCTCCTGGAAGTTAGCTCTGACTCTCTGCCTGTTTCATTGAGGGCTGGTTCTAGTTATGGGAGGCTCTTGACACAGCAAAGTAATAATTTGTGAAGTAAGGCCTGTGAACTTCATGGTTTAGCAAATTATGACTTTAGAAAATAATATTCAAAGCTGGCGTCAAAGGCTTGGTTAAGCAGGGAATACCCACGTCTACACAAGCCGACCCTGCCAGCCAGCCCATCTGAACCTCTTCCTGCTGCCTGTCTCATCTGTGTTCGTTCTTAGAACCTCGTTGAATAATTGTCAGTATCAAAATCACAGGCTCTTCCTATTACTCAGTGCCTACTTTGGACCCAGGACTGTTAAAGGGTCTTTCTGTAGAATATTATTCATACCAGTCTGAGTTCTGAGAGGAAGGCATTATGACCTTGTAAAACTGAGGACATGTAAGTTTAGTAACCACCCAAGATCAATATATTCTTTCTATACCATGCCATCCCAGTAGACTGTTGTTCAGTCACTAAGTCATGTCCAACCCTTTGTGACCCCATGGGCTGCAGCACACCAGGCTTTCCTGTCCTTCACTGTCTCCTGGACTTTGCTCAAGTCCAGTTCACTTCAGTTGCTCAGTCTTGTCTGACTCTACAACTCCATGGGCTGCAGCGTGCCAGGCTTCCTTGTCCATCATCAATTCCCAGAGATTGCTCAAACTCATGTCCACTGAGTCAGTGATGCCATCCAACCATCTCATCCTCTGTCGTCCCCTTCTCCTCCTGCCTTCAATCTTTCTCAGCATCAGGGTCTTTTCCAATGAGTCAGTTCTTTGCATCAGGTGGCCAAAGTTTTGGAGCTTCAGCTTTAGCATCAGTCCTTCCAATGAATATTCAGGACTGATTTCCTTTAGGATTGACTGGTTTGATCTCCTTGCTATCCAAGGGACTCTCAAGAGTCTTCTCCAACATCACAATTAAAAAGCATCAATTCTTTGGTTCTCAGCTTTCTTTATGGTCCAACTCTCACACCCATACATGACTACTGGAAAAGCCATAGCTTCGACTAGACAGACATTTTTTGGAATAGTATGTATCTGCTTTTTAATATTCTATCTAGATGTATCATAGCTTTTCTTCCAAGGATCAAGTGTCTTTTAATTTCATGGTTGTAGTTATCATCTTCAGTGATTTTGGAGCCCAAGAAAGTAAAGTTTCTCACTATTGCCATTGTTTCCCCATCTATTTGTCATGAAGCAATGGGACTGGATGCCATGATCTTCATTTCCTGAATGCTGAATTTTAAGCCAGCTTTTTCACTCTGCTCTTTCGCTTTCATCAAGAGGCTCTTTAGTTCCTCTTTGCTTTCTGCTATAAGGGTGGTGTCATCTGCATATCTGAGGTCATTTATATTTCTCCTGGCAGTCTTGATTCTAGCTTATACTTCATCCAGCCTAGCATTTTGCATGATGTAGTCTGCATGTACATTAAATAAGCAGGGTGATAACATATAGCCTTGATGTACTCCTTTCCCAATTTAGAACCAGTCCATTATTCCATGTCCAGTTCTAACTATTGTTTCTTGACCTGCAAACAGATTTCTCAGGAGGAAGGTAAAGTGGTCTGGTATTCCCATCTCTTGAAGAATTGTCCACAGTTTATTGTGATCCACACAGTCAAAGACTTTGGCATAGTCAATGAAGCAGAAGCAGATGTTTTTCTGAAACTCTCTTGCTTTTTCTATGATCCTACAGATGTTGGCAATTTGATCTCTGGTTCCTCTGCCTTTTCTAAATCCATCTGGAAGTTCTTGGTTCATGTACTGTTAAAGCCTAGCTTGGAGAATTTTGAACATTACTTTGCTAGCATGTGAGATGAATGCAATTGTGTGGTAGTTTGAGCATTCTTTGGCATTGCCTTTCTTTGGGATTGGAATGAACCCTGACATTTTCCAGTCCTGTGGCCACTGCTGAGTTTTCCAAATTTGCTGGCATATTGAGGGCAGCAGTTTCATAGCATCATCTTTTAGGATTTGAAATAGCTCAGCTGGAATTTCATCACCTCCACTAGCTCTGTTTGTAGTGATGCTTCCTACGGCCCACTTGATTTCACATTCCAGGATGTCTGGCTCTAGGTGAGTGATCACACCATCGTGATTATCTGGGTTGTGAAGATGTTTTTTTGCACAGTTCTTCTGTGTATTCTTGCCACCTCTTCTTAATATCTTCTGCTTCTATTAGGTCCATACCATTTCTGTCCTTTATTGTGCCCATCTTTGCATGAAATGCTCCCTTGGTATCTCTAATTTTCTTGAAGAGATCTCTAGTCTTTCCCATTCTATTGTTTTCCTCTATTTCTTTGCACTGATCACTGAGGAAGGCTTTCTTATCTCTCCTTGCTATTCTTTGGAACTCTGCATTCAAATGGGTATATCTTTCCTTTTCTCCTTTGCCTTTAACTTCTATCTTTTCTCGGCTATTTGTAAGGCCTCCTCAGACAACCATTTTGCCTTTTTGAATTTCTTTTTCTTGGAAATGGTCTTGCTCACTGCCTCCTGTACAATGTCATGAACCTTCGTCCATAGTTCTTCAGGCACTCTTTCTATCAGATCTAATCCTTTGAAGCTATTTGTCACTTCCACTGATAATCACATGGGATTTGATTTAGGTCATACCTGACTGGCCTAGTGGCTTTTACTACTTTCTTCAATTTAAATCTAAATTTTGCATTAAGGAGTTCATGATCTGAGCCAGAGTTAGTTCCTGGTCTTGTTTTTGCTGACTGTATAGAGCCTCTCCATCTTCAGCTGCAAAGAATATGATCAGTCTGATTTCGGTGTTGACCACCTGGTGATGTCCATGTGTAGAGTCTTCTCTTGTGTTGTTGGGAGCCAGTGTTCGCTATCACTAGTGGGTTCTCTTGACAAAACACTGTTAGCCTTTGCCCTGCTTCAGTTTGTACTTAAAGGCCAAACTTGCCTGTTACTCTAGGTATCTCTTGACTTCATACTTTTGCATTCAAGTCCTCTATGATGAAAAGGACATCTTTTTGGGGTGTTAGTTCCAGAAGGTCTTGTAGGTCATTATAGAACCGTTCAACTTCAACTTCTTTGGCATTAGTGGTTGGGGCATAGACTTGGATTACTGTGATGTTAAATGGAGTTTTCTCAAACCCATGTCCATTGAGTCAGTGATGCCATCCAACTGTCTCATCCTCTATCACCCCCTTCTCCTCTTGCCCTCAAACTTTCTCAGCATCATGGTCTTTTCCAATGAATCGGCTCTTCATATTAAGTGGCCAAAGTATTAGAGCTTCAGTTTCAGCTCTGTCAGTTCTTGTGATGAATATTCGGGGTTGATTTCCTTTAAGTGACTTGTTTGATCTCATTGCTGTCCAAGGAGTCTTCTCTAGCAAAACAGTTCAAAAGCATCAATTCTTCAGCATTCAGCCTATACCTGACTACTGAGAAAACCATAGCTTTGACTATACAGACCTTTGTCAGCAAAGTGATGTCTCTGCTTTGTAATATGCTATTTAGGTTTGTAATAGCTTTTCTTCCAAGGAGCAAGCGTCTTTTAATTTTATGGCTGCAGTCTCCATATGCAATGATTTTGGAGTCCAAGAAAATAAAATCTGTCATTCTTGGATTCCCAGTAGACTAGGTCTGTTCTGTTTCCCAAGCAAGAAGTTAGCCTTCTCTCAGAAGGTGAGACAGCCCCAGAGTACCTGAATTTTCTTTTTCTTATCAACAGTTACTACCTATGCCAACTCACCAAACATATATTATGGTTTAGTAGAGAGAATATAGAACTTAATGACAGGCAGACCTGGATTTGAGTCTTAGCTTACTGTATGACAGGGCAAGGCATTTGGCCTCAGTTACCACATCTGTACAATGCGAGTCAACCTCTTCCTTTCCCTCCTTACTCACCTCCTCTTGTCTCTCCATCCTCATCGTTTTTATAATCTCTATGGTCATTTTCACAGTGTTGTTATAAAGACTAAATGAGATAATGGATGTGAAAGGGATGTGTAAAGTCTATGTGGTGGCAATGATGATGGTAGTGAAGCAGTCAGTACCTTTTGAGCTCACAATCATGTCAGCTTTGTGGCGGGGGATGCAGATGAGCACCTTACTGTCTCATCACTCGATCCCTGCACCTGAGGCATGGGCTCTCTGAGTCTGAGGCCACAGGCATCTGGAGGCCTGGACCTCAGCCCTCATTTCCATATGACACACGCGAAGAGTGTGGTCAATGCAAGACAGCCTCCTCAAAAGTTTCTATGTGTGTGGCTCCTTGCTGTAGTTCTGTTTCATTTTTCTTTCCATCAAGAAATCATATTTATATGCAAATAAGCATGAGGGACATTATTATAAATTGTCTACATCACTCGTTCTCAAAATGTGGTCTGTACCAGAGGCAACAACAGTGTCTCGGAACTTGTTAAAAATTTAAACTCTCTGGCCCCATCACAGATTACCGAATTAGTAACTCTGGGAGTGAGAGCCCAGCAATCTCTGTTTAAGTAAGGAACTCGCCCACCAGGAGAATCTGATGCATAGTAAAGTTTGAGGACCATTGGTCTAGATTATCTAAAAAGCAGAACATTCTTAAATATTTCATCTTTCTTATTGCTGACTAATGACTTCTGACGACCTGACTCAATGGGTCACGACACCATTACTGAGGGCCAGACTGGTTCGTGAAGCAGGCTGCCCAAAAGAGCCACCAGGAGGAATCAGGCGGCCTTTGGCTGCTACTAACAGTAACTGCAACTCATGTCAACTTAAACAATAAGGAAATGGATTATCTCGTGTGCCCAGAAGTCCAGAGGAAGAGTGGGTCCAAGTGCAGCCTGTCAGAGGCCCACATCCAGGCTCTCTGTGATGCTCTTGTTTCCTCCCCCAACTGTGTGCTGGTTCCTTCCCCAAGCTGGCAGCAAGATGGCAGCCTGGCGCTGATTGCAGGATGACCACAGGTCTGTGAAATGTGTATGCAGACGTGTTCAACAGAGGAAATGGGCTCTCTTCCTAGGTTTCCAGCCTAAGAAACCTCAGGAGTACATTTTCCTGATAAGCTCTAGCACACGGTCCTCATACCTGGCTCATGTGCCTACCACCAACACAAATATTGCTAAATAACAATTGCCTTACAATGTAGGTATTGCTGTCTGCTGTTTTCTGTTGAGGGGGAGAGAGCAGCCCCCAATCAAAATCAGCATTCTGTCACCAGAAGAGGAAGAAAAAGTCAAGATTCACAGTGACATCCAAATGGGAACTGTTTGACAATTCAGCTTATTGGGGAATTTGTTTAAAAAGGCAGAAGTGAGGCAGAGGTGCCGAATGGAAAAGATGCTGCACAGGCTGAGCTCCCTGGAAAACGGCTCCCTGGGCATCTGCTCAAGTCCGTCTTGCTCTCATCTCCCAAACTACTTCCTCTGCATCCCACAGGCCTGCCTTGTTTTCTTCCCAGCATGGAAGCACTCCCTTCTTTGTTCCCTACTCATCCCTTATCTCATGTGGGGATGCTGAGGAAAGGTCACTTGGCAGAAATTAGTGAAGGTGCATCCAGATTCTAGATCCTTCACAGTAACCCCACATTCATACTTATTGCTATGGCAAGCCAGTTCCCTTTCTTATCCTCAGCTTTCCTCCTCTGTAAAGTGAAAGTAAGAACATTTGCTCAGAAGTATTGCTGCAAGGATCGAAAGAAAGAAAGAAAAGGAAAACGCCCTGTGAAGTGTAAAGTGCTATACCTGTGGGCAAGGCTGTCAGTGATGCCTCCATGGATGAGGGCTGCCCAGTGGGGGTCTTTCCCCTGTGTTCACACACGCACACGCACACACACACACACACACACACACACACACACACACCCTGACCCCACAGGCTGTTGACTGGTCCTGTTGAAAGGACACTGAAGTGACATTCCTGCAGGTTGTAGAGCTGGGTGGGATGATAAAGATGATGCCCATATCAGTACCACCTCCATGTAGCCAGTGTCTGATGCCCACCTCCCTGGACCACCTGACTCTGCCTTTAGCCTGCTGTGTGGCCTCAGGCAAGGCACTTTCCTTTCTGTGTGTGCTTCTCTACCGGGGAAACAGAAGATTCCCTTCAGTGATCTCTAAGGGACCTGGCTCTGACTCCGAGGACTCGAAATGGCAATACCCCAACTCTGCATTTGAAGGGAATACCGATTCAGAGCCTGGATAGACCTTGGTTCTCATCCCATTGTGGTTGCTCACCATCTGTATGAGTTGTTGATCTTGCGCGCCCATTCCTTCTATTGAAAAATGTGCATAATAATGCCAGCTTCACAAGTTTCTGTGAGAGTTCAAAAGATCGGATGTTTTGGGCACCCAGCACAGTGCCTGGCCTGTAGCGTGGGCACATGAGATGATACATGTTTTTGTGACACCATCTCCTCCAAGCAATCCCCAGAGGCCCTCTAGACCCAAGAATCAGTTTACTAGATGAGAGAACTGACATTCCGAGAGGGCAGGTGAGCCACAGAGGAAGTCAAAGTACAGCCCAAGTCCAGGCCCAGTTTCCTTTCCTCTCCAGGGAAGCGAGGAGTCAGCGACTCCTCCCTTCCCCAGCAGGACTTGGCCATCCCCAGTAGGCAAGTGGAAACCTTGGGGCCATGAAGTAAGCCATCACCTCTTTACAGAGCGGAAATTGCACTGAAGGGGTAATTGGCTTCCTCCTGCCTGGTGCTCTGGAGCCTTGGAGAGGCTGCAGTGAGCCCTGCCTGCCCTCTTCCCATGAGGTCTCGACTTGATACCATCCCTTCCTCCACTTGGCCACTGGTGGCTGGTCTGCAACACGGATGCTCTGCTTGCTGCTCCAGGGCGA
This sequence comes from Bos javanicus, assembly GCF_032452875.1. NCBI lineage: Eukaryota > Metazoa > Chordata > Mammalia > Artiodactyla > Bovidae > Bos > Bos javanicus. The sequence goes on along the minus strand of NC_083875.1, from coordinate 106,352,497 downwards.
GTGCCAGTGCTCTGGCTTGTATACAGGATGGCCCTGGCAAGGCCTGTGTCTGGGTGGAGAACCCACAGAAGGAAATCACTCCTAACACCTCCACCTCCTGTAGCATCACCTAAGCAACAGAATCCCAAATAGCGCTGTTCCCCAGGGTGCACTGGCAGGTGATGGGAAGCAGTAATAGGAAATACGACTTGGTGGGAGAGAAGGGGCTTTGGGTTTGAGTCTGACAGCTCAGATCACCAGCCCCACCTCTGTCGTCACCAGTGGGAGGCCTTTGGAGAAGTTTCTTCACATCCCCAGACCTCAGTTTATTGATGTATAAAGTGGGAATGCAAATGCCAGCTTGCCTAGCCTCTTGATGTTTCCTGGGGAACTATGAGTTCAGTCATTCAGTACACACTTATTGAGCACCTACTGTATACCAAAAACACTCTTCTAGAGGCTGAGGACACAGCACTAAACAACAACAGAAGTGTCTCCCGGTCATGGAGTAGAGGTAGGGGGTGATGATAAAATGGATAAAACAGCAGCTGGGGATGGAGGCTGGGGGATTCATTTTAGTTAAGATGATCAGGGAATACCTCTCTGATGGCGTGACTTCGGAGTCATTGATGCAGCATCCGCCAGGGGAGAGGGGAAGTGGCTGTGGCTGCAGCCGCGGGGTGGCCCTGGATCGCGCAGGTCTTATAGACCAAGGAGAGGAATTGATGGACCCAAGATGCCACACGCGCTGTAAAGCTGTATGTAGCCCAGCGTGAGTGCCCCTGGCCCAGAGCCACCTCTCCTTGCCTTGGAAGCATATTTTATGCATCAAGGGTAAGCACTGGGCCAGACACTTTACATCATGTTAATTCCTTGAAACATTCCATCAAGTGGGAGTACTTACTCCTTACAGCAGAGGATGCTGAAGGCAGGAAGCCCAGTTCTGTTGGTGTCCAAAGTCAGAGCTTTCTTTGCCTGTCGTGGCAGACTCCTGGTGTTGATTTTGTTTTGCCTTTTCCCTCCTTCTCTTCTTCCTTCCTTCCCTTTTACATTTCTGATGACTGTCCATATTGATTTGCATTCATGGGTGAGAGAGAGGTGGAAACAAGGAGGGAAGCGAGGTACTAGGGAGAAGCTGAGTTGGAACCACCAAAGGGTCCCCAGAACAGAGACTCTGTGAATGGATCGTCCAGATGGCTCCATTCGTCAACAGTCTCAATGTGATTAAAGGAACGGGTGGGCTGTGGGACACCGGAAAACACACAGCGTGAGAAGCCAGAGAGCTGCTTGCGTTCCTGGCTGCTGCTGCTTGTGCTGTGACTTGAGGCAAATTCCTTCCCTTCGCTGGATATCGAGGCCCTACATACAAAGTAGGGTCTGGTGTATTAGGATGGTCAGTAGTGATTGGGTGAGGAAAGCGTTTCAGTTATCTTCAGAGGATGCAACTTGTGACGACACCTCCACCTCTATCCTTTCCTTATAAAACTGAAATCTCAGCCAAGCAATTTTCCCCGTGGCCTTCGGCAGGTCACTCCTCCTCAGTACATCTCGATATCTTAATCTGAGATGTGGGGGAATAGCTCTCGTCCTTATGAAGCTGAAATGTGCTGAAGTGCACAAAATATTAAGCATGCTACCTAAAAGATTATGTGGGCATGCTCAGTTGGGTCCATCACTTTGCGACTCTTTGGACTGTACCCTGCCAGGCTCCTCTGTCCATGAGATTTCCCAGGCAAGAACACTGGAGTGGGTTACCATGTCTTCCTCCAGGGGATCTTCCTGACCCAGGGACTGCATCTCCTCCATTGCAGGCAGATTCTTTACCCACTGAGCATCGGGGAAGCCCAAAAGATTGTGAATAATATTCAAATTATTATTTAAATTATTGATATTAGTTGAGAAGGCAAGGCAGAAATGCAAGCAGTAGTTAGACATATGTCCTGCTCTTAAAGGTTACTGTAAGCATCAGACATGACCAAGTGCTTAACAATCAGTAGTGGTTATCACTCTCCTGTTAAGCTTGAAGTGAAATGGGTTGTCTTCTCAGTCCCCAGCACGTTGGCCCCTCTCTCGTCTGACCCTCCCAACTGTCTCTTCTGCCCTCCTCTCTGCCTTTCCCTTGGTTGAGCTCACACCTAGGAATGGCACATACAGTTGCACGAGTTCTGCAGTGCAGAGTGCTAACCACCTGCTAGAGCTCCCCATTTCAATTAAACACATTGTAGATGTGTATTAATCATTGATTAAATGTCTTGTTCTAAGAAATCCAAATGCTAAGGAGATTTTCAAATACAGAGAAGGAAGGTGAATGAAGGAAGGGATACTTGTTTTTCTCCAGTTTGCACAGAAGCGGCATCTGGGTTAACAGTGACTCTGAGCTTCAGTCCTCCAGCCTGTAAAATGAAGCCCTGAAGCACAGGCTGCCCCGAGCTTCCCTTGGCTTTGGCCCCTTGCGGGTCCAGACGTGCGCACTGCCCGACTGCGCTCATGGTGTCAGTCTGCACGACTGTGGAGAGGGGAACTTGACGTGGGTCATGGCCACTTCGAGACCTGTGGGTCCCTGGAGCCTTTGCTGTAACCACAGGTCCCAGTGAACTGGGGGCAGTAATCCTGCCCTGTCTGCCTCCCAGGGTTATTGTGAGGATCAAACGAGAGAAAAAGAAGGCTTTGTAAACCCCAAGGAACTGTACAAACTTGAGCGATTGTTTATATACACAAGCACATGTATATGTGAGTATTCACGTGTGTGTTTATGTTTGTACATATAAATATATATATATGTACGTGTATATGTGCACATATGCATATATACAGATACTTTTATATATGCTATATAAATGTAGATGATATATGTGTATAATAAACTTTATATAAATTATTATATATAATATATATGGCTATAAACTTGTAGAGTTAGGTATGAGTTAGTCACTTATAAACCATGTTTACCCATCCAGTGTAACTTAAGGCGTGTATTAAACAGTAGGAAAAACTGACCAGCCAAATTTTCCAAGCTTAAAAACCCTTTTATAGCTTTCATTGTGGACTGAAGAGAGGACTTGTTTCCCCTTCTCTATTTAAAGGAAAATTTTAATATAAACGGGGAGGCCAGGGAGTCACTTTAATAGAGAGTGGAAAAGAAAAAAAAGAAGTCTGTGTGGGGGTGGGATAGATGAGAGGATTTAGATGAAACAATGGCCATCACCCACCCACTCTCCTGTCTTTACCTTCCAGATCAACGCTCCTGGGGAGCTAAGCTTGCCCTGGGCAGATGTTCAAGGGCCCCTGTGTCTGGTGGAAGTCCTCCCGGCCTCTGAACCTCTTCAGAAAGTCACCTCTCCCTGTGGGGTTTAGGAGGGACCCTGAGGCCACCCTCCTCCAGCCAGGCTGTGGGAAAGAGTGTCTCTGACTGTGTTGGTTTCGGGTTCAAAGCTGAGGATGGAAAGGAGCCGCGTGCATTGTCTGGGCGCAGGGTCTGTCTCCTCTGTCAGAGCAGAGGCAGGGCCGTGGAGAGTGGGGTGAGGAGGAGCACTGGCCAGCCCTGGGGAGCACCGGGCATCCTGCTCCTCACCTCACAGCGCGGGCTTCAGCGTCCTGCTGTCTGCCTCTCTGCTTCCCTCCCTGCCTCTGCCCCTGTTGTTTTTCTTGTCTTCTCCTGTTCTCTTTTTTTGGATAATTTCTCCCGTCTTTCTGTCCTGCCTCCCTTCCTCCTTTCCTCCCTGTTTCTCTTCATCTTGGTCTCCTCCTGCCTCCACTTCTCTTGGTTTTGATCTCTGCCTGTATCTGTCTCTCCAGGACTCTCTTTTCCCATCCTTGACCCCTTTTTCCCTTCTTCTCTATTCCTCTCTAGAGCTGTGTTTCCGCTTCAGCCTCTCTGTCTCTTAGTATTTCCTGGCTCTGGTTCTCTCTGACAGTCCTCCTCTGCTCCTCCCCATTTCCTCCTCTCTGTGTGTCTCTCTCTGTCTGTCTTTCTGTCTCTCTCACTTGGAAATCCACCTCTCTGGTCCCACCTCCTTCTCAGTGATTCACCTCAGTGCGGTGGAATGGTGTTGCTCGCACGACCAGAAAACCTGACTCATCTCTGCTGGCCTCCTCCCCACACTCCCGGAGGCTCCCTGCTGTGGGGCCTGAGCACAGGGCTGGGATGAGGGAGGCATGCGTATTTGTGTATACATGCGTGTGCAAGTGTGGTGGGAAGTGCATTGGGTAATGAAATGGACCCAGGGTCTCATTCAGTCCTCGCTGGTGCCTTGATGGGGGTCCCCAGAGGTCATCTTTGGAGGGTCCTGATCAGACTAGGTTTGAAGGTTAGATTTGCCTGCAAGGGGAAAGAAGAATGGCAAATAGAGGCCCCCTTATGTGCCAAAGATCCCCAGCTATCTGCTAATCCCAGGCCTTGAGGTTTATATTTAGTAAAGGGAAGAAGCTTTAGGCATTTAACATTTTTTAATGCTAAATGAGCACATAGTTTGTGCAGCTCTGTCTGGGAGGACAAAGAGGTGCTAAATTCATGAGGATAATTCACTTTCTCTGGATTGTTGAATTCTCTCCCTACCCAATATGAAATGGTCTGTGAATTGGTAGTTTTTATAATAGTACTAAAGATAATAAGGGTACCATTGGTTGAATGGTTACCATGTGCCAGGCACTGTATTGACTGCCTACATTAATTCTCAGTATGATCCCATTGTTCCTTTAATGTGGGCATTTTCACATCCTCTTACAGATGAAGAAAAGGAGGCTTAGAGAGATTAAGTTGATTGGAAGAGTCTTTGAGCAAAGTCAGGTTTCAAACCCAGGACTAAGCAAAGTATTGCCTTTTCTGCTACTTTGCCTTCCCCACAGGGGGCCTGACACTGGGGTTTTAGTAAATATAACTAAGTCAGTGACACATGGGGGGCTCAGTAAGGGTGAGTGCGAGGTGAGTGCCTCCTTCCCTACTTCACGGGGTGGCTGCGAAGCTGTGTCAGTCATGGTTGGGCTCAGTGTGTGGGTGAGGAAACAGGAGCACACAGCTCTTGGGCTGTACAGGAGAACGGCTGCCAATGCATTCGATCAGGAGTCAGGAAGCCTCTGTGCTGAACTTCAGTTTCCTTTCTGTAGAGTGGGACTGTTCACTTCCATCTTGGTTTGCTCACCTCACCCGTCACTCGTGAAGCTTAAATATGAAGAGGTAGGGTCATGCAATGCAAACTGTAAAGGGCTTTGCAAAGGAGAAGGCTGAAGGAAGAGAAAGGCACTTCTCATCATAGAGGCAAGAGCCAAAGGGTTCATGGGCAGCCATTGTGAATGCTGAGATGATGCAGTCAAAGGCTTGGCTGCACAGAAACACCAGGGCTAAGCAAAGATCAGGAAGCCAGAATACTAAAGAGGGAGGCATCTTGAGATGTATGTATCAGGGAGTGTTAACCTGACAATTAGCAAAGAGCTCAGGAAAGCTAAGAATGAGGAAGCAACGTGATCTTTAGAGGAAAACAGAGGGGTTGCGATGTTGACATTAGCTGCAAGATCAGATCAGATACAGATTGGGAGGAAGCTTGATGCCCTTTCTTTCCATCGTGGCCATTTGCGTCTGCAGAAAGAGAGGACCTGATCTGCACAGGGTGTCTCAAAGAGGCAGGGCTGCCGTGTTTCCCCTGACTCTGGATTCGGTGCTTTTTCACACAAGGTCTGCTGGCCCCATGGGATGGCTCTGGCACAGTTCAAAGATTGCTGCCCAAGTAATATTCCATGTGTGTATGTATCACATCTTTATTCACTCATCTGTTGATGGAAATTTAGGTTGTTTCTATATCCTGGTTATTGTAAATAGTGCTGCTATGAATGTTGGGGTGCTTGTGTCTTTTTGAATCATGGTTTTCTCTGGATATATGCCCTTTAGTGGGGTTGCTGGGTCATGTGGTGAGAAAAAAAAAATTAACTATATGTGATCATGGATGTTAGCTAGACTTGTTGTGGTGATCACTTTATAATATATACAAATATCGAATCATTATGTTGTGCACACGTGTGCAACAAACAAAGCTTGCTGTATAAGGAAGCTGTGACCCACGTGCCTGTTGTGGGCCTCCTTCCAGATGGAAAGGAAGTCCTGCTTGTTCGTCAGCTTGCTTATTCTGCACGCCCATGACAGGGCTGAGATGGTGAACAAGAGGCTAGATCCCTTCCCATAGCTCCTCCTAGCCCACAGGGGAGAGAGGCGCTGAGTAGGTGTGACAGGACAGTGGGTTAAAGACCACAGTGGAGACAAGGGCCCCAGGGAAACCCAGCGGAGCAACCTGACGCTTGCTGGATGGAGGGGCGACCACGGAACGCTTCCAGAAAGACACTGGAGAGGAGCGAAAACAAGTTATCTCAACATGTTTGGAAACCTGGCTGAGTCATTGGCTACTGACCTCTCCAGCCTTGGTGATGGTGGTGGCTTAGTTGCTAAGTCGTGTCCGACTCTTGCGACCCCATGGACTATAGTCCTCCAGGTTCCTCTGAACGTGGGATTCTCCAGGCAAGAATACTGCCATTCCTTCTCCAGGGGATCTTCCCAACCCAGGAATTGAACCCGGGTCTGCTGCATTGCAGGCAGATTCTTTACCGACTGAGCTACAAGGGAAGCCACCAGCCTTACCCACCTCCATTCAGTCAGTGGATCTTTAACGAATGACTGCTGTGTTCCCCACACTCTGCCAGCCACTAGGGAGACTATAAACAAGATACAACAAGATGGACAAGGCCCCTGAACCCATGGCACTAACATTTTAGTGATCAAATGAAAATAAAGAAGTAAGCAAAGAAATATAGTAACTGCAGGCTATCACTAGCCCTTGGAAAAAAAAGTCACAAGTTCTGTGAGGAGGGGTAACTGAGAGCAGGCAATATGGGTTCTTTAGAGAGAGGGTTCTGGGGATGTGGAACTTCAGCTGAAATGAAGGAAGGGAACCCAGTCCTCTAGAGCTGAGAAGATTCTGGAAGCTCTAGGCCCAGGAAGTTAAGCCTCAGTTTCCCTGCTCTGGAGCATCCTCAGTCCCCAGCTTTGTCTCCTTTCCTCTGTGTCCCCAGCAGGTATGTTTCCAGCTTGGTGAAGGTCCTTTGCCATCACCGTCTGTGTGCCCTGGTGTGTCCTGGGGGCTGAACACCGATATCCTTACTACCTCCCAAAGGATGGTCTCTTCTTCCCTTCTCTGACTCCAGAAGCACCCACCCTGGCATTTTTATCATCTTACCTGACACTCTGGATTTCCCCGAACAGCATGCTTTTACGGATGCGTCACTCTGCAAATTTTAAGGCACTTCTATATTTTTTTATGGACTGCATCAAATTCACTCCTCCTGAGCCCCTTGCAGGGTAAATACTGGCATCCTCCTGTAGAGACATGGAGACTGAGGCCCACAGAGACAGAACAATTAGGAAGTGCATGTTGTGGTGGAAAAACCACAGGCTCTGGAATTGGATAAGCCCAGGTTCAAGTCCCAGCCTTGCAGTGTAGTAGCAGTGTGGTTAGGCACCGTGCCCCAATATCCGAGCTTCCCTTCTCCCCTTGACCAAATGTGAATAATAGCCCAGCTCTGCCAGATTGTATGCCGTTTCATCACATCTGCGGTCAGAGGAGCTGATCGGGCCCACCGTCAGCACACAAGCTTTCTGCCTTGCCGCCCAGAGAAGGAGACGCTGAATGAAAACTGGAGACATTTGGAAGTGTTCGAGGCACTGAGAGTCTGATGAGAAGCACATTTTGTACCGTGGGGTTCTTTCCACTTCACAATAGTGTAATGTTTAGGAATGCAATTTTAAAAAGGAAAGGAAGAGAAGAAAGCCCTCGGTGGATGAGTGCCGTGACGGCAGTGAACACACATGTGGTCCTCCGAGAGTGATGGCAAGGGGCTATCCTTTCACCCCCTCCCCTACAGTCTGCTCCCCAGACCGGCTCTCCTCACACATGTTAGCAATAGCCCGTCCAGTCAAAGGTATTAGCATCATTGGTCCTCGGGATGGTGGGGATGACGAGGGCTTTTACGGCCTTAATTAATCCAACTGTAGAAAAGGACAGGCTCTGTTAGCCAAGTGCACATTAATGCTGAGTTTAATATTATTAAATTCCGTATTAGGATCAAGTTGCAAGACTGTCCGGAGGGTTGCTCACGAAAGCAGCCCTCGCCAGCCTGCCTTGTTAAGCTGTGAGCACCCCAGGGAGGGGCTTCGCCCGAGTGGCTCGGGACCGTGCCCACAGTGCGTAGCCCTCTCCCTGGCATACAGTGGGCATTCGGTAACTGACTGGGCTGTCTCAGCAGTGGACCTGTCAAGTCTGTCCTGGACTTTGATGACGAAGGCTTGTCTGTCGCTCTTTCTACCAATTCCTCAAAGGCAGAGACTGGTTCTTTACAGCAGATGCCGCCGGGGCTGTGATACAGCCTCTCGGCCCAGGGTTATTTCAGCTGCAGCTGTGGTGCGCACTCAGGCTCACCTTGTGCTGCCAGCGACCTCAAATGCACACTTGCATTTTCTGTTCCATGGCTCATATGAGACTGAGCTCCCTGGGCCTGGGGGCAAACCATACTAAAAAGAGTGTGGGGAAATTGGCTCCCCCCAGGGAGGCTTTCTACCAACGGCTGTCAGAAATCGGGAGGTATGGGTTCCAGTCCCCCAGCGTTTAGCCCAACAGTTGTGGGAGCATCCCTCCCTTCACTCCTCGAGGGTCCCTTTGGAAGCAAGCCCCCATCATTCACAATGACAAACAGTGACACACCTCATTGCTGACTGTCCCTCTTCCCTGTCTCATCCTTCCCGTTCCCCATGCCTGTTTTCTCGGAGTCATCTCCCAGATACACCATCTGCACCCAAGCCCTTCACTCAGGCTCTGTTCCCCGAGGAACGCAAGCCTTCTTCTTCACGTTGTGCTCACAGCCATCAGCTTGGTTTACATGTGTGTGTGCTAAGTGGCCTCAGTCATGTCCAACTCTTTGTGACCCCATGGACTGTAGCCCATCAGGCTCCTCTGTCCAGGGGATTCTGCAGGCAAGATTACTGGAGTGGGTTGCCATGCCCTTCTCCAGGAGATCTTCCCAACTCAGGGCTCAAACCTGCATCTCTTACATCTCCTGCACTGGCAGGTGGATTCTTTACCACTAGCACCACCTGGGAAGCGCAGCTCGGTTTGCAGTGCACCATAATTACACTCACTCCCTAGACAACTGTTTTTGGAGAACGTGCTGGGTGTAGACACTTTGCTAAGTGAACAGTCTCTTTATCGTGGGACTTATATCGTGGGCAGTATAGTAACTCATCAGTATGTGATGTGAAATAGGGGCTAGAGAGTAATTAAGTTAGATTGAGTAGCTGAAGAAGGCTTTTCTGAGGAAGTGACATTTAAGCAGCCCCCGTCTGAGTAAGAAGAGGGAGTGAGCTATGCAAAGACATGGGGAAGAACTCTCAAGCCATGGAGACCACAGGTGCAAAGGCCCCGTGGTAGGAGCATGCTCTGCATCCTAGAGGAGGGGGAGGGTGCCAGCCTGGCTGGAGTGAGTGAGTAAGGAAGGGAGCACAGGCGGTCAGGTCAGAAGACAGGGCGAGAGGAAACAGGACGTTGGAAGTACTCAGTGATTTGGTGAATAACAGGATCTTTGTGTGCTCTGCCCTCACAGTGTTTTATGATGGGAAAGGCTCAGGTTTGAGCATCTGACAGCTCTGGCTTTGAAGCCCAGCCTTGTTATTTTAGATGGAGTGTGACCTTGGGCAACTTGCTTAAGACCTGTGAACACTTTTTTTTTTTTCTCATTTATAAAATGGCAATCATAACGTCTACCTCATAGGATTTGTATCTGGTAGGACTCCTGGTTGCAAGTAACAGAAAACAAGTGGAAACTAGCTTTGGCAGAAAAGGGAAAATACTGAGTTGTGCATTTGAAATATTCAAGGGTATATCTAATTGCAGACCCAGCTGATACAAGGCTTCAAATGATGTCACCAGGACTTGGTCTCTGTCCCAGGAGTTAGTCTGATAGATCAGGCCTGGTCACTTCTTACCTCTTGCTGGTCTCCAACATGGACTATCATGCCACTGATCACCTAAATCATATAGACTAAAATCGGGGGAGAGCTGGCTCCCTGGTGGAAAGCCAGCATGCTCTAAGTAGCAGGAGGCAGGTTTTAGAGCAGGTCAAGCCTACAGATGTCCACTTCAGGGCTGGTATGAGTAATCTAGGGTGTAATAACCGTGGCCTGAAGCAGGGATTCAGTTCCCTGCCAGAGATTGGGGACAGGCCAAGTCAGTGAGACTAGCAAATCCTAGCCACTAGACCAGTGGGCAGGGACAAGACCCTGACCCTTTGGCTTTGTAGGAAAGAATTCCCACAAAGACAGAAAGTAGTGAAATAAGTAAAATGTTTATTAGGAGGGAAAAGAGTACCATATGTGTGGATAGGCACATGGGCAGACTCAGAGAGTCATGCCCTTGTGGTAGCTTAAATCACTTTCATGGGGCATTTCTTCTGGGTTTGCCTTTGGCCAGCATTTTGATTTGCCTGGTTCTAAGACCGTATTTGGTATATCTCAGTGTTCTCCCAAGTGTGTGTGGGCATCTATCAGCCAAGGTGGATCCCAGCAGAGAGGCCTCTGGGTAGCTTGGCATCACTCCCCTTTTGGGGTTTCCCTGGTGGCTCGTCTGGTTTCCCTGGGGTTTACCTTCCCTGGGGAGGGTAAAGCGTCTGCCTGCAATGTGGGAGACCTGGGTTCGATTCCTCGGTTGGGAAGATTCCCTGGAGAAGGAAATGGCAACCCACTCCAGTATTCTTGCCTGGAGGATCCAATGGATGGAGGAGCCTCGTAGGCTACAGTCCATGGGGTCACAAAGAGTTGGACACGACTGAGCGACTTCCCTTTCACTCCTCTTTTGACCTCCAACGAGCTTTCTAGTCGGGAAAGTTTCCCTGATTTCAAGAATGAGAAATATTTGTCTCTTACCTTTTATCTGGGCAGGGCCCAGTCTCCTCTCTCAATTGCCCTGCTGTTGATATTTTGGAGTTTCTGTCCACAAGGAACAAACTCAAACTGCTTAGCAGGGGGGTGGGGGGGCCCGGGGTCCGCATGTACCTCCTGCCTCAAGAAGTCATGTGTGTGCTCTGTCATATCTGACTCTTTTGTGACCCCATGGACTGTAGCCTGCCAGAATCCTCTGTCCGTGGGATTCTCCAGGCAAGAATACTGGAGTGGGTTGCCATTTCTTTCTCCAGGACATCTTCCCAACTCGGGGATTGAACCTGCGTCTCCTGCATTGGCAGGTGGATTGTTTTACCACTGCCCCACCCAGGAAGCCTCATGAGGGTGAGCCAGAAGCCCCTTAGCACAACACCAGTCATGTAGGAGCTCTCAGTAGATATTGGCTAGACCACCATCACCTTTTTCAGAGCCCTTATATTTTTTGGCAGTCCCTTCCCTCCTATGGGCTTCTCTGATAGCTCGTTGGTAAAGAATCCACCTGCAAAAAAAAAAAAAAAAGAATCCACCTGCAATGCAGGAGACCCAGGTTCGATTCCTAGGTCGGGGAGATCCACTGGAGAAGAGATAGGTTACCCACCCCAGTATTCTTGGGCTTCCATGGTGGCTCACCTGGTAAAGAATCTGCCTGCAATGCAGGAGACCTGGGTTCAGACCTGGGTTGGGAAGATCCCCTGGAGGAGGGAAAGGCTACCCACACCACTATTCTGGCCTAGAGAATTCCATGGACTGTATAGTCCATGGGGTCACAAAGAGTTGGACACGACTGAGTGACTTTCACTTTCTCTCCTGCACCCTGGAAGTCCTATGCCCTCCTGAAAGAGACCACACAGGAGGCAGCCTGGCTCCCAAAAGAAAGCTCTGATGACCAGTGATAGTGTTAGGGAGATGTGTCTGGATCCAGGCTTCAGCCACTGAAGTTTGGTTTCATCAGATCAGTTCAGTCGCTCAGTCGTGTCCGACTCTTTGCGACCCCGTGAATCGCAGCACGCCAGGCCTCCCTGTCCATCACCAACTCCCGGAGTTCACTGAGACTCACATCCATCGAGTCAGTGATGCCATCCAGCCATCTCATCCTCTTTCGTCCCCTTCTCCTCCTGCCCCCAATCCCTCCCAGCATCAGAGTCTTTTCCAATGAGTCAACTCTTCACATGAGGTGGCCAAAGTACTGGAGTTTCAGCTTTAGCATCATTCCTTCCAAAGAAGTCCCAGGGCTGATCTCCTTCAGAATGGACTGGTTGGATCTCCTTGCAGTCCAAGGGACTCTCAAGAGTCTTCTCCAACACCACAGTTCAAAAGCATCAATTCTTCGGCACTCAGCTTTCTTCACAGTCCAACTCTCACATCCATACATGACCACAGGAAAAACCATAGCGTTGACTAGACGAACCTTTGTTGGCAAAGTAATGTCTCTGTTTTGAATATGCTATCTAGGTTTGTCATAACCTTCCTTCCAAGGATTAAGCGTCTTTTAATTTCATGGCTGCAGCCACCATCTGTAGTGATTTTGGAGCCCAGAAAAATAAAGTCTGACACTGTTTCCCCATCTATTTCCCATGAAGTGATGGGACCAGATGCCATGATCTTCATTTTCTGAATGTTGAGCTTTAAGCCAACTTTTTCACTCTCCACTTTCACCTTCATCAAGAGGCTTTTGAGTTCCTCTTCACTTTCTGCCATAAGGGTGGTGTCATCTGCATATCTGAGGTTATTGATATTTCTCCCGGCAATCTTGATTTCAGCTTGTGTTTCTTCTAGTCCAGTGTTTCTCATGATGTACTCTGCATATAAGTTAAATAAACACGGTGACAGTATACAGCCTTGACGTACTCCTTTTCCTATTTGGAACCAGTCTATTGTTCCATGTCCAGTTCTAACTGTTGCTTCCTGACCTGCATACAAATTTCTCAAGAGGCAGATCAGGTGGTCTGGTATTCCCTTCTCTTTCAGAATTTCCCACAGTCTATTGTGATCCACACAGTCAAAGGCTTTGGCATAGTCAATAAAGCAGAAATAGATGTTTTTCTGGAACTCTCTTGCTTTTTCTATGATCCAGCGGATGTTGGCAATTTGATCTCTGGTTCCTCTGCCTTTTCTAAAACCAGCTTGAACATCAGGAAGTTCACGGTTCACATATTGCTGAAACCTGGCTTGGAGAATTTTGAGCATTACTTTACTAGCGTGTGAGATGAGTGCAATTGTGCGGTAGTTTGAGCATTCTTTGGCATTGCCTTTCTTTGGAATTGGAATGAAAACTGACCTTTTCCAGTCCTGTGGCCACTGCTGAGTTTTCCAAATTTGCTGGCATATTGAGTGCAGCACTTACACAGCATCAACTTTCAGGATTTGGAATAGTTCAACTGGAATTCCATCACCTCCACTAGCTTTGTTTGTAGTGATGCTTTCTAAGGTCCACTTGACTTCACATTCCAGGATGTCTGGCTCTAGGTCATTGATCACACCATTGTGATTTTCTGGGTCGTGAAGATCTTTTTTGTACAGTTCTTCTGTGTATTCTTGCCATCTCTTCTTAATATCTTCTGCTTCTTTTAGGTCCATACCATTTCTGTCCTTTATAGAGCTCATCTTTGCATGAAATGTTCCTTTGGTATCTCTGATTTTCTTGAAGAGATCTCTAGTCTTTCCCATTCTGTTGTTTTCCTCTATTTCTTTGCATTGATCGCTGAAGAAGGCTTTCTTATCTCTTCTTGATATTCTTTGGAACTCTGCATTCAGATGTTTATATCTTTCCTTTTCTCCTTTGCCTTTCGCCTCTCTTCTTTTCACAGCTATTTGTAAGGCCTCCCCAGACAGCCATTTTGCTTTTTTGCATTTCTTTTCTATGGGAATGGTCTTGATCCCTGTCTCCTGTACAATGTCATGAACTTCATTCCATAGATTATCAGGCACTCTATCTATCAGATCTAGCTCCTTAAATCTATTTCTCACTTCCACTGTATAATCATAAGGGATTTGATTTAGGTCATACCTAAATGGTCTAGTGGTTTTCCCTACTTTCTTCAATTTAAGTCTGAATTTGGCAATAAGGAGTTCATGGTCTGAGCCACAGTCAGCTCCTGGTCTTGTTTTTGCTGACTGTATAGAGCTTCTCCATCTTTGGCTGCAAAGAATTAATCAATCTGATTTTGGTGTTGACCATCTGGTGATGTCCATGTATAGAGTCTTCTCTTGTCTTGTTGGAAGAGGGTGTTTGTTATGACCAGTGCATTTTGTTGGCAAAACTCTATTAGTCTTTGCCCTGCTTCATTCCGTATTCCAAGGCCAAATTTGCCTGTTACTCCAGGTGTTTCTTGACTTCCTACTTTTGCATTCCAGTCCCCTATAATGAAAAGGACATCTTTTTTGGGTGTTAGTTCTAAAAGGTCTTGTAGGTCTTCATAGATCCGTTCAACTTCAGCTTCTTCAGCATTACTGGTTGGGGCATGGACTTGGATTACTGTGATATTGAGTGGTTTGCCTTGGAAACGAACAGAGATCATTTTGTCGTTTTTGAGATTGCATCCAAGTACTGCATTTTGGACTCTTTTGTTGACCATGATGGCCACTCCATTTCTTCTGAGGGATTCCTGCCCACAGTAGTAGATATAATGGTCATCTGAGTTAAATTCACCCATTCCAGTCCATTTCAGTTCGCTGATTCCTAGAATGTCAACATTCTCTCTTGCCATCTCTTGTTTGACCACTTCCAATTTGCCTTGATTCATGGACCTGACATTCCAGGTTCCTATGCAATATTGCTCTTTATAGCATCGGACCTTGCTTCTATCACCAGTCACATCCACAGCTGGGTATTCTTTTTGCTTTGGCTCCATCCCTTCATTCTTGCTGGAGTTATTTCTCCACTGATCTCCAGTAGCATATTGGGCCCCTACTGACCTGGGGAGTTTCTCTTTCAGTATCCTATCATTTTGCCTTTTCATACTGTTCATGGGGTTTTCAAGGCAAGAATACTGAAGTGGTTTGCCATTCCCTAGAATTCCACAAATACCTACATGGCCAGCCCTGTGCTGGGTACTAGCAACACAGAGGCGAGCAAAACACAGCTCCCACCAGAAGCATCTTGCTGTCCATAGGCAGATACGTACTAGGAAAAACATAGACTTTGGACGGGGAATGTTCTGGTTCTGGCCTTTATGCTCCTGTTCCCAGGTGGATCTTGTTAGGCCAGGCATTCAACCTTCTTTGAACCTGTTCCTTCATTTGTAAATACACAATTAACCTAGTTCATTAGGTTTTACTGAATATTAATCAGTTCAGTTCAGTCACTCAGTCGTGTCCGACTCTTTGTGACCCCATGGACTGCTGCACTCCAGGCTTCCCTGTCCATCACCAGCTCCCAGAGCTTGCTTAAACTCATATCCATTGAGTCAGTGATGCCATCCAACCTTCTCATCCTCTCTCGTCCCCTTCTCCTTCCACCTTCAATGTCTCCCACCATCAGGGTCTTTTCCAATGAGAGTCAGTTCTTTGCATCAGGTGGCCACAGAATTGAATATTAATCAAGCCAGGGTTGTTATGAATGTTTAATCAAGGGAATTACATAAAACTGTCTAGCACTAAGAGCTAAAGAAACATCTTCTTTTCCCTTGCCTCCTTGATTGCCTACCTTCTGTCCTTCTTATTAAAATTACTTCATTTTGCAGAAAAAAAAAAAAAGAAGGGAGGGTAGGTGATAAGGAATTAGGTATTATGTAATGTATCTGAAAGCAGCTGAGTCTGACCACTAAAGAGTTTGTCATCCGGCAAATTGATGAGATACGATGAGGATGAGGTAGCATGGGGGAGGGAGCTCTAACATTGGTAAACCATTCGTGTAGCAGGTATACTGCATACATTATCTCATTTATTCGTTGCTGATTCTCTGATGATCCTCTACTTTCCAGATGAAGAAGTTGTCTTGGAGAGTTTAATCATCCATCCCTAGATAATGTAGTTCATTAGTGGTGGAGCCTGGCTTCAAAAGCAGGTCTTGTCTGCCCCCCCAACCCAATCTCTTTTTCCTAGCTCATACTGCCATGACAGCAAGTGTGAGAAGCATCCTGCAACCAGTTCTTCTGATTTAAAATAACATTAGGTTTTAGAAGAAACAAACCGACTGCAGCTGAACAGCGTGAGGCCCTCGAAGATGCATTTTGTCACTGACAAGGTCTCAGAATGAACTTCTACATTTGCCCAAGTAAAGAAAATGTGGGGGAGATGCAGAGCTCTGCTGCTCCCTGGGCACTGCAGTGAAGAGTGTCTGCGGGTTAGAGAGAGGCCAGGCCCAGGGTGGCCTCTAAATCCCCTCAGCGTTTCCTGAAAAGAGCGTGGCGTTCAGAGCCGGGACCTTTCTCCCCACCTGGGCTAAATAACTCACTGCCCCAGCCGCTTCCATCTTGGAATTTCTTTGCTGCTTTTCTCCCAACCTGTTTTCAATTTGCTCTCATGGCCGGCTTTGACTGTGACCTCAACTCAATCAGAAGCAAGAGAGAGAGAGGAGAGAGGGAGGGAGGAGGAGAAGGAGAGGGCGAACCAGGAGGAAGAGGACCGAGGCAGTGATGAAAGGGGAGGGGGAGAGACCACTGAGGCAGAGGAGGTGGGCCTTCAGGAAAATCACTCGGTGCTTTGCTGGGTTGGTTCTGAAGCTTCAGCACAATCGTGATTGACCTTTTCTGCAGATGGTAACGAGAGCAAGGCTCGGGCCTGAGTGGATCAAGAAATGTGTGGGGGTCTGGCCCGAGCCCACTCAGGTTACAGCCCCAGAAGGGCCATAATGGGGAACAGGCACATTCCTGTTCAGCGGCTCCCAACTCCCTGTCTGTTTTCAAGGAAAGGAAACAGAAAAAGAATGTTAGGGTGGTCTGGCACAGGCGTGGGCCGGGTGGCAGTAGCCGCCTGGGTCTAGAAGGCTTCTGCCATGCGGCCGTGACAACGTTCCGGGAAAGAGGGGACCGAGGTAGCCCGAGCAGTGTCTTGGGGGAAGGCGCACAGCGCTCAGAGGCGGGGGAGCCGGACTGGGGTTCTGGACTCTGAGTGAAGGTAGCTGCAAATCCTCGAACGGGGGTGTATTAATAACATTCCCGAGCCTCTGAATTTCTATCAGGGAATGCGGCAGGGTTTTAAGAGTCAAACATTTTAAGCAATAAAACTTTTAAGCCAAGATTTTTAAAAGACAGTCTTTATTCCCAACCTAAATAAAACATGGGCCATTGGTCTATAAGATAGATCAAACTGGAGTTGATCTGGTTGCAGTTTGGGGTGGGTACACAGGAGACCAACTTCAGCCCCCACCACATCCACTGTTTCTTCCTTCTGCCTGGAGGTCTAGATGCTCTAATTCACAAACCACCAGACTGCATTACATACGTGAAGTCTATGGAATGCCTTCTGTCTTTCCTGGGCTTTCTATTGTCCTCGGAGGTTTCAAGTGTGAGACGATGGCAGGGTGGAGCTGTGCGCCATGTAAAGGGCCCGGCACATAAGCAAAGCCCAGCGTATATGGTTCACATGCGTGTTGATTAAAGCTGGTCACAAACTGAGGTGCTCAGGCTGCTTGAGCAGCTGCGGAAGCTCTTCTGTTCTCAGTGATTTTATCGCATATGCTCAATGGCAGGACTTGTCCCACAGGCTCTAGGAGTTGAGATTTTATCGCATATGCTCAATGGCAGGAATGTCCCATAGGCTCTAGGAGTTGAGAGGCCAAGCTTGTTCCAGGGCTGCCTCCCACTTTGTGTACGGCCGTGGGCACGGCTACTTTCTTTATCTGGGCTTCAGTTTTGTCACCTGGAAGAGGAGCAGGCTGGGTAAAAATAATCCCTGGTGGTCCTTGTATCTCTCCTATATTGTGATGACAGCAACAATAATAACAAAAACAATACTCATAGCTGACTTCTGTTTTGAGCTGTCACTGTATGCCAGACATCGTGCTAACTGGTTTGTAAACAGCATACATATATAATATTTTATGTGATATTTACAACAATGCTGTTAAATTAGATCACATTATTCTACCCATTTAACATATGATAAAAATAGACGTGGAGAGTCAAGGAACCTGTCCAAAGCAAATTGTAAGTGGGGATGTACCAGGATTTAGCCCCAGGCAGTGTAAATGCAGAGCCCAACCTCTTAACCACTGCACTTTATTGCTGTTCATTCAATTATACCGCTGCCAGACAGGGAATGTAGTATACCGTGATACCACAGTGCATATGTTGAATTGCACAAATTCACCTTTGTACTCGGAGAAGCCCCCAGGCCTTTCTTGCCACCCCGCACCCTCATGGGGAGAGGAAGGACAGTGAGGGGTCGCTGCATTCACCTGTCTCCTTCTAGGCTGCATTGAAACCTTCTGGAATAGAGTGCCAATGCAAGCAATCTTACAATTTACTTTATGGGTCTGTTCTTGTATTTAACAACCCTTCCTGTTGTCAGATTACAAGCTGTGGAAGGTCAGGGACCATTTCTTTTATTGTTTCATTTCCCAAGCCCGTAGAGCTAAGAGAGTGGCACGAATTCAACTGCAATTCGAAAGGAATTGAGAAAGCTCCCTTTCTAACACTATTGGTTTTTTGAACTTTCTCTAGGAGGCAGCGTATCATCAAAGAATGGCTTTGGAATTTAGGAGGCTATGGGTTCAAATCTCAGCTCTCTCTCTTCCTAAGTTTGTGAGCTTAACTTTAGCTTTATCACAGAGATACTAACATTTAACTCCTGAAGACTGAATTTTGTGAGAATTAAATGGGAAAAACAAAGGTTGGTATGAAAATATCCATTTCCTTCATAGTAACTGCTTTTGTTTGGACGGTTATTATGTGTGTATAGTCCCAAACAGAACTGAACACTAAGCATCATCATCATGTGTTTGGCATGACTAGTTCATCTACTCCACGTTATCCAGTTTCTTTCCTTGAACTAAACCTATAAACTGAGACGTGTGCTGAACTTACTGACCAGTGGGGCTTTTATCCATGGTCTAAGTTATTCTGAAATGCATGGAAATGTCTGGAAAACTATGTCCATTTGAAATTGAATGTCAACCATCTTTTGGCTTGAAGACAGTTAATACAGGCCACAGCATACTGAATTCCCTCACTGAGGGCCAACTCTTTCTATGGCTATCTGGAAGCAAATGGAAAAGCAGACAGACATGGATTCAAGCTCAAAGAAAACAATTGCAAGCAGCCAGACTTGGAATCCTGAAAAACCACGAGAAACAAAGCCCTCACTCCATCCAGTGAATAGTCTCCTGTCTTTTCTCCTTTATTTTTCACCCCATATATTATTCTGCTTTGGTACCAATTGGAAGACATCTTTGGATTATGATTTTATTATGGAAGAAGCCTGATATAAGAGGCCTACAGAAAACACAGGGATGCCAAAATTGGTGATAAAAAGCATTTCAATTACCTCCTCAATTTTTTTTTTGGGGGGGGGGGCAGGGGTGGGACCAAACCTCTGATTCTAAACAGACTTTCTTCCTGGACTCAGCCTTTCTTTCTAGACTCCAATCTCATAAGAGTCATTGACCCTTTGCTGCAGAAAGGCAAACTGAGACTTGAGAAGTTAAGGGACTTGTAATAATTGTTAGAACTCAAATTCAGTCCCAAGTCTGTCTGGCAATAGCAGCTGAACTTGTATGTCCTGACTTTAGCCTGATTCAGACACTTGCTCTGGCACGTATGTATCAAGTCTGCTTTTTTTTTTCTTTGTAAAAAGCAGGAAACAAAAGACACATCAGACGTACACTGTTGGACCGCAGGGACAAACGTGTTTTAGAACTGTTGACTGTCTGAATCACCCCAGGGTCATGTGGACGGCTCAGTCAGATGACTGTCACATGGCTCACTTGTGAGTGAAGGTGAAACTCTTCTTTAAAAGACCAAAAGGAAGTGATCTGTAAATTCTGTCCACTCAGTTTCCTGGTAGAGAAGTGCCATGTCTTCCCAGACACACGGCCAGTGTTACTGTTTCATGATGATTCTACCATGTTGGATCGTCCTTAATCCCACATAGAGAGAAGACAGTTGAACAGACGTCCTCCTCTTGTTTATTGCTGAGAATCTAAGTAAGGAAAAGAGTGCAAAGCCCTCCATATCATGCATGAAGAAGAACAAGGAGTCAGCAGTTTGGAAGCCTCATCTCATTTCATTACATGTAGTAATATCACATATTACATGTAGTACCTCACTTGCCTCTAAAATCATCTTGTTTTAGAACTGGAAGACTTAGAGGCCGTTTGGTGGTTTAGTGGTTTACTTGCTAAGTCGTGTCTGACTCTTTTGACACCTCAGACTGTAGCCTGCCAGACTCCTCTGTCCATAGGATTCTCTAGGCAAGAATCCTGGAGTGGATTGCCATTTCCTTCTCCAGGGGATCTTCCCAACTTAGGGATTGAACCCAGGTCTCCTGCACTGCAGGCAGATTCTTTACCAACTGAACTATGAGGGAAGCCCCAGAGGCCATTTAGTCTGGCTCATTTACTTTAATTTTTAAGTAATTTTCTTTTTTTTTTTTTTTATATAATTACCTCATCATTGCAATTTTACTTTTTTTAATGAATCAAACAAGATATTAAATAAGTCAAGAAATATATGTGAAGGGTCTTCAAACTATTTTAGCCAAATGGCTTATTTGTTAAGTTTTGGAATTGCTAAAATACGAGAGGGCTTCCCTGGTGACTCAGTGGTAAAGAATTACGTTCAGTATATAGGAAATGAGGATTCTTCCCTGGGTTGAGAAGATCCTCTGTAGAAGGGAATGGCAACAGACTCCAGTGTTCTTGCCTGGGAAATCCCATGGACAGAGGAGCCTGGCGGGCTACAGTCATGGGTTCACAAAGACTGAGACATGACTTAGTGACTAAACAGCAGCAAAATACCAGAGGTGCTGATGATCTAGGTACAGGAGATATTTGTTATGGTACAAACTCCTCTTTTAGGGAGATCTTCAACTAAGATGGAAATCGAAAGATCCCTATGTTTTAGATTTAGAGCTGCATGTCTTTGCAATGTTTTAGTAAATCTTTCTACAGTGGCTTCAGAATATATTCCTTTCCTTTTGGGTGCATAGTTTCACTTAAGCTTATTGGAGTGAGTCAGGTTCTGAGTATCAGCTTTTTTTTTTTTTATGGTTATTAATTATAATCTGAGAAAACACTGAATCAGGTCTAAATATCTGTTTATTATTTCTGTTGCTCTGTGACTTGGCTAAGTCTGACACAAGTCCAAGGCGATGCAGTGGAAAACAGAAAAGCTCCTCAGTGAGAGTGCACATGCCTCATCCATGCTGATATTAATTGCCAAAGTGTCTCAGACATAACTGAACCTCCAAACATATTTGCCAAACTCTGGTTTCTCTTCAGATCGTATAAATCTTTCGCCTTTTACTAAAGTAATTTTCATTGATTTTTTTTTCTTGTTGCAAAAGCAATACATGTCCATTGTAGATAATTTTTAAAAGATAGATAAGCAAAACTAAAAGAGAAAGTACCCATTATCTCACTTTCCAAAGTCATATTATGCATTTTCTATATCTTATTCCTTTTTTAAGACAGATATACATGTAAAATTTCCACCAAAAATTAAATTATTCTGTAATAATGTAAACTGTTCTTTTTTAACTTACTGTGCTATGGATATCCTTTCAAATAACTTTGTTTTCCTCAATGTTATTTTTGATGACTATAAAATATTTCATTGCATCATTGACCTATAGTTAATATTACTGTCTTGCTATCATTAAATATTTAGCTGGTTTAGAATCCTTGCTAGTGTAAGTAGAACCACAGTGTTTATCCTCATAACTTAATCTTTGTGCACAGCTGTTTTTATTTTATGTTCTCAGAAATCCAAACAGTGACTGTAGTACCTTCACTTTTCAGAGGAGAGAACTGGAGTACAGAGATGGGAATTTAGTTGTCCAAAGTTATACAGCAAATTCTAGGCTAAGCCTAGATCCCAAGATTTCAGATGTTTAGTTATTCTTTCTAGTCTTCATCTTCCCTTCTTTTATTTTATAGAAAGACGTATCTGCTCACTTTTTTAAAATTGTTACTCTATTGACTGTGCCGGGTCTTCCCTGCTACACGTGGGCTCTTCAGTTGTGGAGAACAGGGTCTACTTGTTGCTGCAGTGCACGGGCCTCTTGCTGTGCATCTCCATGTCGTGGAGCGTGGGCTCTAGGTGCGTGGGCTTTCATAGCTGTGGCTCACGGGCTCAGTAGTTGCTGCCCTTGGGCTCTGGAGCACAGGATCAATAGTTGTGGTACGCATGCTCAGTTTCTCCAGGGCAGTGGGCTCTTCCCAGACTAGGGATCAAACCTGTGTCCCCTTCATTGGCAGGTGGAGTCTTTGCCAATGAGCCACCAGGAATGCCCATCTCATCTTTCTGATTAGCCCTGTTTCTAGTAAACTTCAGCAGCCTCCTAAAATCCAATGGCTAGACCAACGTTTGGGAATCACGGGGTCCAAGGCACTTGCTCGTCTACTGTCCCTTCCTGTCTCATGAGCTTCATCACTAATCAGTCATGGAACTCTTTCCTTGTTCGCTGTAACAGTCTCAGTCCAGCTCAGCATAACACACCATGAAGCCAGTACCGATGTGTAACAGTGACCATGTGACATGAGGCCTGTTTGACATCCTTAGTCCAACACCTTCATCATGCGAGCAAGGAAACTGCCACTCCAAAGAAGCTTGCTGAAGAAGGGGAGAGGAAGTAAATGGCAGTGACAAGGCCAAAATAGTTACTCTAGACAGAGAGCACTGTCCTCCTGTTGCCTTGTCAAGCATTTTCATTGCACAGTAAGCTCATTTGAGCTTTGCTATAATCTTATAAAGGTAGGTGTTAGTATCTCATGTCACACTTGAGAAAATGCAGACAGAAATTTAAGCAAAGAGTCATCAGGAGTAGACCCTGATCTGTGTCATTTTCATATCCTGTGCTTGTTCTGTCCATTAATCCTCTTAATAATGGTATCCAGACGTTGGATGAGTTTGGACAACAGCAAGAATGTCTGCTCACCAAGGCCTGAGCTGGGGAGCTCATCTCTCTTTGTCTCCCTCCAGGAGAATTCCTGAGTTTTGCCGATGACTTACTCTCTGGCCTGGGCACATCTTGTGTAGCAGCTGGTCGAAGCCATGGAGAGGTCCCTGAAGTCAGTATCTACTCCGTCATCTTCAAGTGTCTGGAGCCCGACGGTCTCTACAAGTAAGACGTACTTTGTATGTGGGGAGCGTGAAGCAGACAGGAAAAGTTTAAGTAGTCTGGGAGGCAAGGCATGAGTAATCTGTCCAGGCCAGCCAAGTGTTTTATAGACCAGTCTGTGTGTGCACCTTGATAGGCTAAGATTTAGAAATATCACCAAAGTGAGTCACAGAATCATACACTGCTAGTGCTGAAGGGCCCTAGGAAGCCAGTTACTCAGAACCATTCCTCCTACTGAGGAAGAAACAGCAGGCCAGAGAGGGGGCACAGCAAGTCTGCAAGGAGGGCAGAGACAGGAGTCTCTGCGTGGTGTTCTTTTCTCAATTTCATGACATCCCCTCTGAAAGATGGTAGATCAGCATATCTAAAGTCTATATACATTTGTAGGATATACATATACTCTTTCACTATTAGGTCCATCCAGACCCTTAGTAATAGTACCATTATAACTGTTTCATAGAGTATTGCACAGAGTCATTGCATCCCAATGTCTGGAGATGCAAACGCTGACTCATCTGAGACTCACCTGTTCATCTCCGAGGGGAAAGGGGCTCATTGTCTTTGTTTCCCAACTCAGTGAGTGTTTCTTCATTCATATGCGGCCACAGAGCTGTAACAGAGAGTTCTAGAGACCTGCTCTCTTCATTCTCTGATTATGAAGCCGTAAGCCACCTCCCTCTCCCATCTAGAAAGCTGCCATTGTTGACTACGGCACTGTTGACCAATTAATTATTCAGCTCACTCATATTTTTTCTTTTATTCATTGATTCATTTGCTTATCCATCCATCTATCCACTGTTTATCTCTCCATCTATCTCCCCCTTTCTTCTTTCCTTTATCCATCCATCCATCCCATTCATCTATCTATCCATTCATTCTTATACTCCATCATTCTTTCACTTATTTATTCATCCTTTAATTCACTCACATTTTTATTTACTCACTTATACTCATTTACTTACTCAATAGACCTGTCTAAATATTTCCTATGTCTTGGCACTGTTAGAAAGCAAGTATAAATGTGCCCAAGACAAAATCTCTATCCTCAGATAACTTAAAATCTAATGGTAGTATGAAAGACCACAGACCATGGATTCAAATCCGGGTTTGACATTTTTAGTTGTGTGGCCTTAAGTCACTTTGCTTCTATGAACCTCAGTAAAGCTGAAATAATAAAACTCAGGTTGTAGATGTGCATGAGAATTCAATAAGGAACACCTTAGCAGAGTGTCTAAGTATGTGCTCAGTAAGCCATGTGTGTGTATGTGTTAGTTGCTCAGTCGTGTCCAACTCTGTGAACCCATGAACTGTAGCCCACCAGGCTCCCCTGTCCATGGGATTTTCCAGGCAAGAACACTGGAGTGGGCTGCCATTTCCTTCTCCAGGGAATCTTCCCAACTTGAAAGGAAGGACGAACCAGGGATCGAACCTAGGTCTCCTGCATTGCAGGCAGATCATTTACTACCTGAACCGCCAGGGTAGCCCCTCACGATCTGTAAATGTCCCCCATCTCCAAAGGGCTTCCCTGGTGGACTGAGCGCCTACTCCTCATCTCCAAAACGTATCCCATCCCTATTTTCTGTGGAAGACCGTGACTCTTCTGAAGACCACTGGGCTCTTTTCAGCTCTTGACATATTCAGGCTCATTGTAACACTCAGTGTGTTCATGCTCCAGACTCAGGTATATCACCATGAGATGGAAATCAGGCTTCTGACCTGGGCTCTGCCAATGACTGTGTCATAGATGTTGGGGCCCAGGTTTTATTTTATACAGAAAGGCAGGATCAGTCAGGGACAGCAAGAACTCTAGGAATGGAATCCCTAAAGTACAATGGGTTATAGATATCTTTCAGTGGGACGTGTGGGCAACTTTTACAGCCGTGGTAGTGTTTACCTCAGGCCTTCAGCAATGACTTGGCATTTAGGTCTTTGGAGCATGAATCTGCAGCCTCTTAATCAGTAAACTCTGATGCTAATCCCTTGAGCTTTGGGGTCACTGCATCTGTGAAATACAAGTATGCGACGAGATTAAGAGCTTTATGATCCTCTTCAACTCTAAAGGCTATGATCGTATGAAGAAAGCAACATTTTGGAAAGAGTTCCTGCTGCCTGACTTCTGACCTCCACCCCTTATTGAGGGCATAGACTGGAGGCAGGCAGACCTCCACCCTGCACTTCCTCAGCTGTTTGGCATTGAGGGAACTTCTCAACCTTCCAGCCTCCATTTCCCTCCGTGTGTAAATCAGACAATATGGTGTCTGGTCTGCTGGGAGCCCGGGAGGATTTGATGAGCTAGTAACACCCCAGAATTCCTCACTTTGTCACAAGCCCCCAGTAGGAGTGTGAGGACGGTTAGCTGTTGTCTCTATCGTGCTTGCTGCCCCTGCTGTTGGAGTAATGAATTTCAACTCCCTCCCCCTGCATTCTCCAACTGCTGGGAGAGAAGATGTAGCAGACAGGGACAGAGCGCCAGCAGGTGGTTCCTGTCTGCTGAGACTTGAGTAGTGACCCTGTCTCTGGGTGACATTGTGGGGACTCAGCATTACCCAGGCTGGAGTCCTACAGGCCCGTTATGTCAAGAGAGGGAATGTTTTATGGAACCCCAAGAGCAATTAACCCCGAGAGCTGACACATAAGCTGCCATCCTCCAGGAGTGATGAGTACCTTCCCTAACCTCTTCCGTTCCTCTTTACCAACATCCCCCCCCACCTCTCAAAGCAGGAGCATCACTTCTTCTCCTGTCCTGGAAACGTGCTCGTCATGAGCCTGTCATCCCTAATGCTGAACACTTCTTTATTTTCTTTCTGAAACCAGTTATATTAACCCGCCTGGGATGCGGGCCGCTCTGACAAGGAGCCAGCATGTTGTTTGGACCCGTCTCTCACCCCACTGGCGGCTCTCCTCCCCTGAAGTCTGACCGACTCAAGTCTCCAGTTTTAAAAGAGTTTCAATGTCAGTTCTTGGGGTTTTGCATTTTCTGCTTGCTCATTGCTAACCAAAATGAGTTTTCTTCCTCTTGGGCCAAAAAGGCCACATGTGGCAGTGGAAAGGGCTCAGGCTTCGGAGATGAGCGGAGCTGGGTGTGCATCCTGCTGCTGTCCTGTACCCACGGCTGGCCCCTGGGAAGGCCCTGGGTTACTGCTCTAGACAACAGTTCCTCCCCCTGGGAAAGGGGGCTGGGAATCTTCTGATCTCATAGACTTGTACGGAAGAGCATGAAGAAACTCCATGAATGGGGTTTACCAGAATGCACGGCATGTGGGGGAGGTCTGCAGGAAATGTTAGTTTCTTTTTCTTCTTCCTCTTTCATTCTCTTTGACCCAGTTGCTGGTTTTCAGTGTCTCTTTTTTCCCCCAGGATAATCTGGGAAGAGCTACTCTTTAAGAGGCAAGCTGGGAGTCCCACTGGTCCTGAGAAGAATGAGCATCTAGGATCATCTGGAGAGAAGTAGGAGAAGGCGATGGCACCCCTCTCCAGTACTCTTGCCTGGAAAATGGCATGGACGGAGGAGCCTGGTAGGCTGCAGTCCATGGGGTCGCTAAAAGTAGGACACGACTGAGTGACTTCACTTTCACTTTTCACTTTCATGCATTGGAGAAGGAAATGGCAACCCACTCCAGTGTTCTTGCCTGGAGAATCCCAGGGACGGGGGACCCTGGTGGGCTGCCGTCTATGGGGTCACACAGAATCGGATACGACTGAAGTGACTTAGCAGCAGCAGCAGGCTGAAAAGAGGGAGAAGGCGATGGCACCCCACTCTGGTACTCTTGCCTGGAAAATCCCATGGACGGAGGAGCCTGGTGGGCTGCCCTCTCTGGGGTCGGACAGAGTCGGACACAACTGGAGTGACTTAGCAGCAGCAGCAGCAGGCTGAAAAAAAAGAGCATGAGTGCAGACTCCCGAGTTTTAATTAAGCACAGGTGGACATCAAACCCTCCATCCATGGCTGCCAGAAGAGGTGATGGAAGAGTTCGGATGCTTAGGCCCAGAGGCACGGTGTCTCAGTCAGAAAGTCTGGGTTCACACCCCACAACCACCACTTCTGTCTCTGGGACCTTGGGCGGGATGTTCACATCCTCTCCTGTTTCACACGTTCAGTGTCTTCAAAATGAAGATGGATTAGACCCACCCCAGCTAGAGATTTCTCGATATGCATCCTTCTGCCATTGGGACTTTTTCCTCATTCTCTCTCTTCTCCTCCTGGGCTTTTGCTCTTCCAACTTTTCTTACCTTCTCACTTTTGCTGTACCCTGCCATGCCTCTCTGCCCCTCTGTCCATCTCTCCTGGCTTTTTGTTCTGCCTCTTGTGTGAATATCTTCCGCATAGCTTACTGTCTTTGTCTGCCACCCTCCAGTCGTCCCCTCTTTGCCTTTCTCTGTGTTACTCTCTTCATTTGTGCTTCTCTGTGTGTGTCAGGTTTCCCGAGTGGGGCTGGTGGTCAAGAACCCGCCTGCAGTGCAGGAGACTTAAGAGATGTGGGTTCGATCCCTGAATCCGAAGATCCCTGGAGGAGGGCATGGCAACCCACTCCAGTATCCTTGTCTGGAGAATCTCATGGACAGAGGAGCCTGGTGGGCTGCAGTCCATTGGGTCACAAAGAGTCAGGCACAACTGAAGTGACTTAGCAGGCACTCACGCATATGTGTATCTCAGTTGCTCAGTCCTGTTGCTTATTCGAGTTCTGGTTCATCCTTCTCTCTCTCTCTCTCTCTGGCCCCCGTTTACCCCCACTCCCTCTCTCCACCCCACCCTAGGAAGGCAAATTGCTTTCACAGCCTCTCCATCCATGTAACTTTACACAGTACCACAGAGTTGAGACCGATTGTAGGAGTCAAAGTCAAGTCTGATTTTTTCCTTTTTTTTTTTGTCCTAAGCTCACCCTGGTATAACATCAGCACTCGGGCCAGTTTAAATTGAATTTCCTTGTTTGTTTCATTTGTTTTACTTCTGAATGAAAACAAAGAGCAGCAGAGGGCGCGGGTCCCCGGCAGCTCTGACTGTGCCTAGCTCCGGCGCCTTTGGGCTGCTGGAGTCGGAGGGTGACCCTGAGCAGGGACTGCCGCTCAAGGCGGAAGGGTCAGACCCAGCTGCATCCATCGCTTCTGCCCTCGCCTGGCCAGAGGCCTAGACACCCTTTTTGTCGCGGCTCCCCAATTTCCTATTATCCGAGGTAATTAGCCTCTGTCTTGTTTGGCCGCCTTGCCTTTCTCTGAGCATGGACGACTGCCAAAGGGTCCTGAGCAAACACAGCAGCAGCCAGGCCTAATTCCTGGGGTGGGGGCTCATCTCCACACGTTCGGAGGCTCGCCGCAGGCCTGCCCTCCCCTTCTGGGCCTCAGCTCTGTGAGAGGAATGTCAAGGAAGCCGGGGTCCTGCAACCCCATGCCCACACCCACAGGGGGACCAGAGGCTCAGGATGAGGGAAGAGCCTGAGGTCAGGAGTTGGACTGGGAGCAGTTCCCACACTTGCTCCCAGCAAGACCTGGGAGTTCTCCCAAGCTCCTCCCCTGCCTCTGGCCTTGATGTTCTCACCTGTGAAATGGAGAGGTTAAACTCAGTGGGTTCTGTGACTTGCATACTGAGGCAGCGATGGAGACTCCGGACCAATGGCCCAATTCTCAGAGGCCCCAGGGCCTCCTGGATAACAGGGGTGAAGCAATGGTAAGCATGTATTGGGCACTCACTCAGTGTCAGGAACCAGGCCCAGGATGTTCCAGGTGCTGTCTCACTCCGTCCTCACCATAACCCTATAGATCTGGCATCCTCATCATCATATTTCGTATCACAGGTGGGGAAACTGGGATTTCAGGGACTAAACATTTTGTTCAGAGTCACATGAGAAGAAGAGAGAGAGCTGAGTCATACCCAAGCCGACACCCCCCACCACCCCGCTGCCCTCACATGCTGCTCTTGGCCTTGTCCTTGTCCACTCACACACGTGGAATTCTCAGAAGTACCCGGTAGGGATAGTGGCGGAGGACCCTCTAACTACAAGCAAACATTTGCAATGGAGAGAACACCGGAGACAAGAATACCCCGACCTTCAGGAAAGGCACTTCACACCTCATCTTTCTCATCTGGAAAACGGAGCTAATTAATCCATCCATGAAATGGAGATAATTACACCTTCCCAAGACATTGCAAAGAGCAAACTGGATAGTATATGAGAAAGTGCTTTGAATCTGTCCTAAGACGTGTGAACATAAGAATTTACCATGATCACCTTGTCAAAAAAGCAGCAAAGGGAAGGGCAATAAATGTTTTGAAGGCATTTCCCTCTCCACACACTGCCGCATACATATTTTTAATTCAGGTCTTTGAACTCAGAGGTAAATTTGCACCTTGGTTCCAGTACCTAAGGGCTTCCCCTGTGGCTCAGCTAGTAAAGAATCGCCTGCAATCCAGGAGACCCGGGCTCCATCCCTGGGTTGGGAAGATCCCCTGGAGAAGGGAAAGGCTACCCACTCCAGTATTCTGGCCTGGAGAACTCCATGGACTGTATAGTCCATGGGGTCACAAAGAGTTGGGCACGACTGAGTGACTTTCACTTCACTTTCAGTACCTACCCCGTGTGGCCCTGGGCAGATTTCTTAACCTATCTGAGTTTCAGTTTTGTCATCTGTACAATGGAATCATCTTACTAATAGGAACGATTTCATAGGATCACAAGGATTCAATGAACCAAAATGTGTAAAGAGCACAAGATAGTCTGCAGCTCACTGTCAGTACTTCATAGCTGAAGAGAGGATGACCGCTGTTTCTACTCTTTGTTATTACATGACTCTACCTAAACAGTCACGCCTGGGGTCACTGTGCTGACTGCTGTGTTCACAACATTCCAGTGGGAGAGCGAGTCAGTCCTTCATCTGACCCTGATCCCTTTACTCATCACTCTGCAGACAGTGCTAGAATGTACCTTCTTTAGGGTCTTTGCTTCTACTCTTCTTTCCCCAGGAGGGCCTTCTCCTGACTCTTCCCATGACCCCAGCTCTGCTCTTTCAGGTCTATGATCAAATGTCATCTTCTTAGAAACAGCTTCTTTGACCACATTATCTGCAGTAGATCACACCCACCATACACACAGACATACAAAGCCATGCCACTTAATAGAGCAGTAGTGATTTAGCATCTGATTTACTTATCTGTTGGGTTTCCCTGGTGACTCAGATGATAAAGAATCTGCCTGCAATTTGGGGGACCTGGTTTTCATCCCTGGGTTGGGAAGATCCCCTGGAGAAGGGAATGGCAACCCATTCCAGTATTCTTGCCTGGAAAATTTCATGGACAGAGGAGCCTGGTGGGCTACAGTCCATGAGGTCACAAAGAGTTGGACACGACGGAGGGACTAACACTTTCACTTTTACTTCTCTGGTGTCTGCCTTTTCACACTAGACCATCCACTGTGTAGGGTAGGGTCTGTGTCTGCCTTCGTCATCCTATATCTCTGGTGCCTAGAACAGTGTCTGATGCTGGTAAAGAATCTAGTAAATAGTTGTTGAATGATTTTGGAAAAATGTTGAAGTCAATGCAGAAATCTGGAGACACTGACTTCTCATCTTCACTTCCTTTCTCACCAAATGTTCAGAAGACATCCACTGAGTGTCAGGCTGTGATCTGGAACCATATCTCTGTATCCATCTCAAGGTTTCTGTGTGTCTGTAGCTACCTACCCGTCTATCTTGTTGTTGCTGTCCAGTTGCTAAGTCATGTCTGACTCTTTGCGACCCCATGGGCTTCCCTGTTCTTCACCATCTCCTGGAGTTTGCCTAAACTCGGGTCCATTGAGTTGGTAATGCCATCCAATCATCTCATCTTCTGTTGCCCACTTCTCCTCCTGCCTTCAATCTTTCCCAGCATCAGGGTCTTTTCCAGTGAGTCAGCTCTTCACATCAGGTGGCCAAAGTATTGGAGTTCCATCATCAGTCCCTCCAATGAATATTCAGGGTTGATTTCCTTTAGGATTGACTGATTTGATTTCCTTGCTGTCCAAGGGACTCTCAAGAGTCTTCTCTAGCACCACAGTTTAAAAGCATCAATTCTTCAGCACTCAGCCTTCTTTATGGTACAACTCTCACATCCGTACATGACTACTGGAAAAAACCCCATCTTAAATCTTATCTACCTTAATCCTCAGAACAACTCTCTAAGGCAATGACTGTTACTCTTATGCAACAGATTAGGCAATTAAGGCATGGAGAGGTTAGATAAGTTGACCAGAGCCTCCAGGCTAGTAAATGGAGAAGATAAGATTTGAATACAGCCAATTTATTTCCAGAGGTTCAATTTGAAATTACTGCACTAGATCCTATCTCCCTGAGTTTGCATATCCCAAATCCATTGAGTCCTCCATGCCATCCAACCATCTCATCCTCTGTCATCCCCTTCTCCTCCTGCCTTCAATCTTTCCCAGCATCAGGATCTTTTCCAATGAGTCGGCTCTTTGCATCCAGTGGCCAAAGTATCTTTTATACAGAGCTCCCTACTCAGATGAGTTGGAAACACTATGGGAAACAGATTTTGAGTCCTGCCACCAGATGCTGCATGGCTCCCCCTGAATCCCAGACTTCAGTTCTGGTGATGCCATACCAACAGTTGAGCCCCAAGTCTATGAAGATCCCTGCTCCTCCTGGGGACACAGTCCTAATGCCAGTTTTGAGGTGCTCAGGACCTCCAGGTCTCATGGACTGAATTGTTTCCTGGCCATGTGTTTCTGCAAACAAGTGCAGGCTCCCTGTCCCCAAAATACTGTTCCAAAAGCCCAGGGGCTTGAAGCCTTGGGTGTAGCATTGCTGGGTTCCCCATCACCTCCAGGACACCCCCCACCCCTTGCCCGGGCACAGCCTGGGCAGCGCCTTGAAGAAGCATCCAGGGCCACTGCCATGGATACTATAATTACATAGTAGATGAATCTCAAAGTTTCCTTTTATTTACATTCCTCCACTGCCCTCTTCATTTCCTCTCTTTGTGCCAAGAATCAGCACAGAATTTACTGGAAAATGCACGAAAGTCATCAGGAGCCCTTCAGGTCTGGCTTTCGTAAGTGCTCGCCCAGAGGATGGGAAGCAGGGGCCTGCGGGTCATCCTGCGTCTGGCCCTAGGACGCTCCAAGTCCTTGGACGACACGCCATTTCCACCTCGGAGGCCCGTGTTTCTCCATTCGTGGGAGAGGGGTGGAGTGGCACCACCACCCCAAAGAGTGTTTCATGAGTTCAGATCAGTTCGGAGGCTGGGAGATAATAGCCCAGGATGTGGACTCCAGGCCTCGGTGATCAGAGACAGAAGGGTCGGAATCCAGGTTGAAGAGCTTCATCCGGCTCAAGGCTCCGTGCGTCTTCCCTCTTCCAGCTTCATGCTCCCATCTGGGCATGGCTGGGCTGGGTTCTCAGGGGACTCTCAGCTCCTAGGGGGAAGGAGATGTGCACAGAGGAAACCCCCCGTGCTGACTAGGGTCGAGGCAGCTGCCTCTGAGAGCCGAGGCTGAGGCCCGAGGTTGATCCAGGACACAGCAGGGACAGAGCCAGGATGGGCCTGACGGTTCCTGCCACGCTTTTGCCTGGCTTTTTCTTCCCGCTGTGAAACTTTCTCAGTCTCTCTTTTTTTCTCTTCAACCCCCTCCTCCCCTACTTCCTTCCCTCCTCTCTTCCTCCATCCTGTATTTCCTGCATCTTTTCCTTTCTCGCTCTCTCCTCTCTCTGAGTCCCCTCCTGTTCTTCCATCATCCCCGACTCCCCACACACTTTGTCCCTTTCTTCTTGTTTCTGTCTGACTCTCCTTTCCCTTTCTTTCCTCCCATTGCCATCCTTGCTCTCCTCTCTCCTGGGTCTACTTCTCTTATCCTCACTCTCTCTGTGTCTGTACATCTTCTTTCTCCTTTTCTTCCCACATTTTTTGGGGGGAAGTTTCCCTGGTGGCACAGACGGTAAAGTGTCTGCCCGCAATGCGGGAGACCTGGGCTTGATCCCTGGGTTGGGAAGATCCCCTGGAGAAGGAAATGGCAACCCACTCCAGGACTCTTGCCCTAGAGAATTCCATGGATGGAGGAGCCTGGTGGGCTACAGTCTGTGGGGTCGCAAAGAGTCAGATACGACTGAGTAACTTTTCACTTTTTAGTCATCTGTCCTGCTCGCCCCCTACTCTCATCTCTCTTTCTCCATGTTCTTGTGTGTTTCCTTCCTACCTTCGCCTCTAGCCCTTCCCTCCCCCGCCTAAGAGCAAGGGTCCAGGCCTATTATATGAGACGGGGGTGGACAGTCAGTAGAGTGTGGCCAAAGGAGCTGAATGTCGGCAGGAGCCAGGGGCCTCTAATGTCCCTAAACCCAGATGGAATGTGGCCTTGCTCTGGCTGCGGTGCCCTGTCCCAGCGGTCAGGGGGGTGCTCCCTCAGAGGACGAGCAGCCTAGCTGCTCGAGACTCAATTCCATCCAGCGTCAGGTCACGCTAACCTCTCCAAAGTGCTCAGTCGGGGCCCCAGAGAGGGAAAGAGCTGTCCTCTGGCCAGAAGCAAATACAGCCGGGAGACCCAAGCCAAGAGAGACTCGTAGAGGAAAAATAACGCTGTTTTTCAGCCGACAGACAGCGAGGCTCCTAAGACCTGCTGGACTCTCAGGCAGGCTGTTCTTTCCTCAAACTGCGTCAGAATTTCATCCAGGAATGGGAAGCCGGCCAGGCTTCCAGAGGGACAGGGCACAAACGGCTGATGCGAAGCCGTGGAGGGTGCGGAGGCTGGGAGCTGAGGCTGGAGTGGGGAGCGGGGCCTTGAATGCTGGGCGCAGGAGCTGGACTCGGTCCTGTGGGCTGTGAGGAGCCAGGAAGAGCTGTTGAGGAAGCCCAGGATGTATTTAAACCTGTGCTTTCAGTGCCAGCTCTGAGCATGACTCGGAGGGCAGGCTGGATCGAGTGGAGAGACCCGGAGGCCATGGGGGGCAGTAACGGCAGGGTCCTCGCACACTGGGGTCCAGTGAGCGGGGCCCTGAGTAGGGCACGTGCGGGGCCCAAGTGGAGCAGCGTGGGCTCAGCTCACTTCCGGAAACATCCGGAAGCAGCTTTTTCTCTTCTGAATATCTGAGCCCGGCTGTGCAGAGTGCTCAAGAAAAGGAGATATGTGTCAGGTAGCCACAATATGCCTTTTCTAAAAAAAAAAAAAAATTAATTGGTGTATAAGGGCTTTACA
The DNA here is from genome assembly GCF_032452875.1 of Bos javanicus. Taxonomy (NCBI): domain Eukaryota; kingdom Metazoa; phylum Chordata; class Mammalia; order Artiodactyla; family Bovidae; genus Bos; species Bos javanicus. The sequence goes on along the minus strand of NC_083875.1, from coordinate 106,318,159 downwards.
ACGTGTTCATTCCTGCTCCACAGTGAAGTGAATCAGTTCTGTGTATACGTATATCCCCTCCCTCTTGGACCTGCGTCCCACCCACCCCTCTAGGTCGTCGCAGAGCACCCAGCTGAGCTCACCGTGCTCTACAGCAGTTTCCCGCTAGCTCTTGATTTTACATAGTAGTGTATTTATTTCAAACCCAATCTCTCCATTCATCCCACCCTCTCCTTCCCCTCACACATCTGCTCTCTGCGACTGTATCTCTATTCCTGCCCTGAAACTAGGTTCATCTGTACCATTTTTCCAGATTCCACCTGCATGCCTTAATAGACTAACGATTGCTGGTTTTCTGATACAGTGTGCCTGATACTAAGCTAGTCAATTGGGATTTAGAGCTAACCAAGCCAAACAAGGCCTCTGCCCTCGCAGGGCTCACAGTTGTGGTGGGGAGGCTGAGGAGATGGAATGACCCTTCACATCAGGCTCCGATGGGAAGGCCTGGGGGCGGTGATTACACTGAGAAAGTGTCACAGCCCAGAGAGGTTGGCTGTAGGGCTATTTTGCAGATCTCCTATGAAGTTTTCCTGCAGAAATAAGAGGAGGGGTTGCACTGGGTTGAACAGTGTCCCCCCAGAAATCATGACTACCTGAAACCTCAGAGTATGACCTTACTTGGAAATAGAGTCTTGGAAAATATAGTAGATTAAGGGATTCCCTCATGGCATCCAGTCCCATCACTTCATGGCAAATAGATGGGGAAACAGTGGAAACAGTGTCAGACTTTACTTTTGGGGAGCTCCAAAACCACTCCAGATGGTGACTGCAAGCATGAAATTAAAAGATGTTTGTTCCTTGGAAGAAAAGCTATGACCAACCTAGACACCATAGTAAAAAGCAGAGATGTTACTTTGCCAACAAATGTTTGCCTAGTCAAAGCTGTGGTTTTTCCAGTAGTCATGTATGGATGTGAGAGTTGGACTATAAAGAAAGCTGAGTGCTGAAGAATTGATGCTTCTGAACTGTGGTATTGGAGAAGACTCTTGAGAGTCCCTTGGACTGCAAGGAGATCCAACCAGTCCATCCTAAAGGAAATCAGTCCTGAATATTCATTGGAAGGACTGATGCTGAAACTGAAACTCCAATACTTTGGCCACCTAATGCGAAGAACTGACTTATTTGAAAAGACCCTGATGCTGGGAAAGATTGAAGACGGGAGGAGAAGGGGATGACAGAGGACGAGATGGTTGGATGGCATCACCGAGTCAATGGACGTGAGTTTGAGTAAACTTCAGGGGTTGGTGATGGACAGGGAGGTCTGGCGTGCTGCAGTTCATGGCGTGGCAAAGAGTCGGACATGACTGAGTGACTGAACTGAACTGAACCACAAGCTAAGGAACGCCTTGGGCCCTCAGTGGCTGGCAGAGAAAAGGAACGGTTCTTCCCAGGAGCCCTTGGGGTGGGAGGCAGGGAGCTCGGTCCTGCCATCACCTTGATCTCAGACTCCTAGCCTCCAGAGCTGTGAGATCATATGTGTCTGTTGTTTTAAGCCCCCATGTCTGTGGTAACTCATTATGGCAGCCACAGGGAACTAACACAGGAGTTTCAGGCAGAGGATGGATTAGGAGAAGCCTGGAAAAAGAGAGAGTGTGATGAGGCAGATAGTGTAGCTGGAGTGAGGAGGGCAAGGGCTGGAGGTCAGAGAGCTGGGGCTACAAGCAGGCGAGGGCCTCATCAGTCACGTCGGGGCCCCTAGAGGAGCTGAGTGTGGGATGAGGCAACAGGGATGACCTGAAGGAGCCTCATGGCTCCAAGCATGCCTTCCCGACTTGCAAGGGGAAGACCAAGCATCCGGACAGTGTCCAGAGGAGAAAAAGGAGGTCACCAAGGGCCCTAGAAGTGAGGTCCCTAGAGAACATTTCAGGGGCCTGGACTCTTCTTTCAGTTAAGAGAAGACACAGGGGTTGGCCCACTGTCTTCAACCCTCTGTAGAGCCACGTGGATATCAGAGGGCACCAATGTGTCCACTCTGACCCCTGGGGGGCAGGATGGGGTGATGTGTGGGAGGCAGATTTCAGGTCCTGTCAGGACTCAGTGGCTGATAGTCTCAGGGGATGCTGTGGTCTGCGCTGGGGAGCAGGGAAGTGAGGGAGGGGGACTGGCCTTATAAGGATGAATTGGCAAGTGGCCTTAATGGGTCGGCGTGACCAGGGGCTTCGTAACAGGGAGTGGTGGGGACTGTGGTAAACTGGAAATGGAGCAGAGGACACTCAGCTCCAGCTCATCACTACTATGTGAGAATGTAGATTCAGTGTTGAATAACCTTCCAAGCCATAACCTAGGCTTAAATGCAATCTATTAATTAGTACTTGCTGGAAGCCAATTCAAAATTGGTCATATAAACCAACTGTGTAGGTCACAATGAGCCTGCCATTTATTGATTTAGGCTCTCTTATCTAAATCAACTCTTTCAGTATATAGGTAAGGGAGCTGATGCCCAAAGAGACCCATAGGCTTCACAGTGAGGGCAGAACCAGGGTTAGCACACAGGGTTCCTGATGCTCCATCTACAGCTCTTACCACCAGGCCTTGACTCCCTGCCTTTTATCTTGGGGGTGTTTGGTTGAGGGACAGCTCAGAGACAGCTGAGCAAAGGGAGAACGCCCCAGGATGGGGTCACAAGTCACATATAGCCCAGCTAGGCTGCCCTCTCAACCTTGGACAAAGAGCTTCCTCTTTCTGAACTTCAGGGTCTTCCTCATCACAGTGAGGAGACTGTCTGGTAAACTCCTTTCCTTCTCTGACTTTCTAGGACTCCAGGAACCCCTGAAATAGGAAGAGACCCACACTCAAAGCCAGGTCTCTCCCTGCTCCCATTACCTTGGCTGTGGGTCCAACACAACAGTCTGAGGGGCTACCCACACCCCCCGCCCACCTCCAAACTCCCACCTCTGTCTGTGAAGGAGGCTGCTGTTAGGAACAGTCTTGAGGTCATCACTGGAAAGGTGCTAACAGACTGCAGGAGATCACCGTGAATGATGTGTAGAAACTCAGAGGCCAGACAGAATCCAGATTTCTGGCACTTTTCCCTCTGTTCTGTTCTCCTTGCCCCCAAGGGCAGACTCTCCCAGGTTTCAACAACCCCCTTCTGGTTCACATTTGAATCACAGCACAGCAGAGCTTGAGGACTCAGACCTCATGGACCTAAACTTTCTCTCTCAGGAGAAACTGCAGCTCAGGGAGGGTAGGGGCCTGGTCACTCAGAGAACGGGTGTCAGAGCTGGGCTGGACTATGCTCTTGACTCCACTGTTGACCACCTGCTGCTCTCTTGTCCTAAATCTGAGCATCCATGTGCCCTCAATCATCTGAGCTTCTGAGAGGCTAAGAAACTAGGATTTTAAGTCAGGCTGTCCTAGCGTCAACTCAAATCTTTCCAGCTGTACAAGATACTTGTACCATTACAAGGCTGTACAAGATACTTATTTTCCTGGACCTTAATTTCCACATCTGTAAGGTGAGGGTGTTGACACTCCCTACACTAGAGTTTTTCCAGTGGTCATGTATGGATGCGAGAGTTAGACTATGAAGAAAGCTGAGCGCCAAAGAATTGATGCTTTTGAACTGTGGTGCTGGAGAAGACTCCTGAGAGTCCCTTAGACTGCAAGGAGATCCAACCAGTCCATTCTAAAGGAGATCAGTCCTGGCTGTTCTTTGGAAGGAATGATGCTAAAGCGGAAACTCCAGTACTTTGGCCACCTCATGCGAAGAGTTGACTCATTGGAAAAGACTCCTTTGCTGGGAGGGATTGGGGGCAGGAGGAGAAGGGGACGACAGAGGATGAGATGGCTGGATGGCATCACCAACTCGATGGATGTGAGTTTGAGTGAACTCCAGGAGTTGGTGATGGACAGGGAGGCCTGGTGTGCTGCAATTCATGGGGTCGCAAAGAATCGGACACAACTGAGCGACTGAACTGAACTGAACACTCGAGTTTTATTGTGGTACAAATAGAGTATTTAATATGTGCAAAGCTCACAGGAATAGCAGGTCTAGCACCCAGTAGGTCCTCAGTATCAAGTACATACAACACGTTTCTTTAGTAGGACTTCACCAGGACCATGAAAGAGAATCATAATTGGCTAATTGTCTTGCCTGCCCTCTGTAACATTGCCACAAGTCTCTGTTCACTCTGAGCATCTTTTAGGAACTTTCTGGACATGATGTGGCAAATTTGGAGTCATCCCCCAAATATTTAACAGAAGAAACGCCTCCCCCGCCCCCATTTTTTTTCCTTGAAAGTGAACGTGTTACTCATTCAGTCGTGTCCAACTCTTTGCGACCCCATGGAGTATAGCCTGCCAGGCTCCTCTGTCCCTAGAATTCTCCAGGCAAGAATACAGGAGTGGGTAGCCATTCCCTTCTCCAAGGGTGCTTCCTGACCCAGGGATTGAACCTGGGTCTTCCACATTGCAGGCAGATTCTTTACTGTCTGAGCGACCAGAGAATTATTCCTTGAGTCCATGTCTAATGTAGTTCTCATGATCATAGAGAACTAAAATTGCCAGCAATCCAAGAGTAGAACAGATTTTAGAAACCATGTTTAGAGGTCTATGCATCCCTAGCATATGACTTGGAATTAAGCAGGTGCTCAATTTAGAAGTCAACAAAGGTCGGGAATAGATGTAGCAGGTTGAATGGATAGAGTCAGACTTTCAATTAAACATCTGTCACTATTAGCCAAGGGCATTCATGGCAATGCCATGGCCCTTGCCTACCAATCGATAGTGTCATTGACCATTTATTAGGCTCTCACTACTGCTATGCATTGTGCCAATATCTTTATGTCCACTAATGCTTTGGCTTTTCACAATATGGTAATGTCTAAGGTAGGTACTATCTAATAGGTACTATAGTAGGTCCTTTTTATATATAAGTAAACTAAGACAGAAGGGCTAAATGACTTGTTCAGGGTCTCCCTTGTTAGTAAATGGCAGAACCGTGAGTCTAACACAAGATATCTAGCTCTAGAGTCCACCTGTGGATCTTCCTATGTGTTCCTCTCATAGCCAGGGGTGCAGCTGAACCTCGAACACATATGGCCTAGACCGAAAGAGCTTTGCCCAGTGTTAGGAACAAACTTGTAAGGAGCTAATTATCCTGGAATAGAGGGTGATTTGCCTCATAACAAAGTTTTGAGGAGGCTGTGGTCTCTAATAGCCAGCGTACCTGGGGGAGGTGCATTTGAGCTGGCTCTGGAGGAACAGATTGCAGTGACCATTTAGAATTAGGGCTGTTATTGCATCACCAGCTGAGGGAAGACAAGGAGGTGGGAAATTAGAGGGACATGCAGGGTAGGGAACAGCAGAAAGGTGACGATAGTTGAGATCCACAGTATAAAAGGGTAGAAAGGCAGGGCTTGTGAGGCTTTGTAATGCAGACCAAGGAGTTGATTTGTTTTGAGCAGTCATGAGGAGACCACATTTGGGTTTTAGAATGACCTCTATGGAGGATGGGTTACAGTAGGGCTTCCCAGGTGGCTTAGCAGCAAAAAAAGTCTGCCTGCAATGCAGGAGACGTGGGTTCAGTCCCTGGGTTGGGAAGATCCCCTGAAGAAGGAAATAGCAACCCACTCCAGTACTCTTGCCTGAGAAATCCCAAGGACAGAGAAGCCTGGCAGGTAACAGTCCATAGGGTTGCAAAAGAGGCAGGTATGACTTAGTGTCTAAACGACAACAAGAAGGGAGACTTCAGGGGCTATTGTAACAGTCCTGGTAAGAGATACTGAATCTGTAATTAGGACAGCAGAAAGAGAGGGATGCAGAGAGTAGGACGATGCGGGATGGTTATGTTCACTTTTTTTTTTTTTTTTTTGGCGTGGGGGGAATCTATCAAATGACAAACAATAAACCTCATTGAGAAGACAGCCCAGCACGGGATTTGAAATTTTAAGATCTGAGTTCAAATCCTGACTCTACCATCTTGCCTTTGGGAAGGGTAGCCTATGAAAAAAATGCTTAAGTTTTGAGACCAAGCCTTTTCCTGTATCTGAAAAGTGGTAGTAATATATTCAATTTCAAAATGTGCAAGTGGGATTAAAAATATATATATTCTACATGTCAATTTCTGACACCTCATAGGCTCTTTATGCCTATCAATTTTCTCCCAGTCTTTCCATCTGCTTCAGTCCTATTTGCAGGAAACATTCATATTCATTCTCTCCCTCACTCCGCCTCCTGACTGCCCAACTTCCCTCTCTCTGTCCCTCTTTCCCCAGGATGCCAGAAATGAAATAACATTCTTTGCGTGTTTGTTCTAAAACTTCTGGCCGCCTTCCCGCAGACCCCAGGCTGGGTCAGGACTCATTTGCATTAGCATGTGTGAGGCCAGCCTGAAGGGGAAGGAGAGGCCTTGTTTTCAGGGAGTTTCATCAGGCGCCCCTGCCAGAAAAAGGAGAAGTTACTATGTCTTTCTGGGAAACATTCACAGACTCAAACAAGCAAGGAAGGCCCGGGGAGCCATCTCACTTGTGAAGAGGTTGGTGGGCGGGTGAGCTGCCTGCCGGACTCCCAAAACTATACCCAGCTCCTCTCATCCTTATCACAGGCCTGCCCCCTAGAAATCTCTCCTTCAACATGTGTAATAACTTAAGACCATAAATAGACCTTTCTTAATCCTATCTGTGGCCTGTAACAGGGAGAGGGGGGAGAGAGAGTGCACAGGGGCAAGGAGGACACGCAGAAGCTACAGGATAAATAAACAGCAATCTTGCTGGCTTCTAGATGGATATTAAACCCACAAAAGCATCTTTAAAATAAGCAGTGGTAATCCCTGGAGCTTTTTATTTGTTCTTGCTTTACTCCTGTGAATTTTTAAAATAATACCATGTCATGGAGTTACACTTTCTCCCAGGAATCTCAGTAACTGTGTCCAAAGCCAGATAACCAGTTGCAAGCCAAAGGAAGCTCTTTGTAGTTGTCTCAAGAGTGCTACTGCCACCATGACACAGGCTACTCTAGAGGCAAGGATTATACCATTTATGGAGAAGGGAATTGAGTCCCTGGTATTTTATTGGGTACCTTCCCATAATTCCCCACTATTTTTCTCAGTTGCTAGCCTGGATATGTCTTCTCCAGGCAGGACTTTTGCCTCGTCCTTTTTAATACTATTCATGTAAACACTTGAGGGAAAATAAAAGATTCAACGATACATATGTTTTGTACTTGGAGTGCGTTCAATACGTCAGGCACTGTTTTAAATGCTTTACACAAATTAACTTATCCAATCTTCTCAGTAACCCAATGAGGATAGTGGTTTATGATTCCCATTGAACTGATGAGAAAACCAAAGCCCAGAGAAGTTAAGAAATTTGCTTAAACTCACACACCAGTCAAGAGCCAGGATTTAAATTCAGACAGGCTGGCTCCAGAGCTCAGGCTCCTAATCATTAACCAGCCCAGCCTCCCCAGAAGCCACGTTAGCATTTAATGAGCCAATGCACTGCAGATCTTGTGCTCTGGCGCATCACAGGGCCTTGGCGTAAGCTGCGCCACTTATTCAGTTCTCAGCCTCGATGTTGCTTCCTTGGAATGGCCTCCCCAGAACCCGTAATCTAAACAAGATTCCCCATCCCTCTCCTTTGTTACCGTTGTTAAACTTTTCAGTGACATATTTATGTGTGCTAATGTGTGCCCCCGATTAGACTTGATAGTCTATGAAAGTAAAGATGGCATCTCAGAGCCCGTGTTCTGAACCTTTGCAGTGTATTCCCTTCTGTGAAACTCTATATGGATATGTAGAGGAATGAAGCACAATCTCTGCCCTAAAGAGCTCTGGGAGGAGCCAGATGTATACACAAACCGCCATGCCACAAGCCAATTAAAACTGGTGAAGTGGTTCTACAATACCGTACAAATGATGATCCATGGGGGAAAAAGATGGGGAGAACAAGGAAGTTTTTTTGACAACCAGGAATGACCTCCAGTAGCCTTTCTTAACCGATGCTTGCTTACTCTCTAAGGGTATGCTCAAATGTAGCATCCTTACTCAGATGGGTGTGTGTTCACTCCATGTGCTTTTGAGTATCTGCTTCTCCATAGGGCTCTGCATTACATCCCAGAGACCCAGAGGGTCAGTACAGTCATCCCTCCTGCCATGGAGCTCATGATAAAATGTGGCCCTTGATAAGCCCATGAGAGCTCAGAGGGGAGAATGCCTCCTAGTCCAGTGAAAGCTGGCCAGAAAGGGTGACATTTTAGTTGAGTGTTAAAGGACGAGCAGGATCACTTAGATAAAGATAGTGGATAGAAGGGACAATAAATGGCTTTGCAGGGAGAGGAAGTCATATGTAACTGGAGAGCAAGGTAATATACCAGTTTACTACTCAAGTCACCTTGAGGCAATGGGGCAAATTTGGGTAACGAAGTTGAAGAGGTTGATAAGGCTCACATCACAAAAGCATGCTATTGCCCAGCTAAGTAGTATGGGCTTTATCTTGAGAGAAAGCAGAGCTGTTAAGGGTTTGAAGCTGCTCAGTAGACATTGTCAGATTTGCATTTTAGGGGGATCCCTTTGGCTAATATACTGGCAATAGGGTGGAGGTGAGAGAGAACGGTTGGCAACAAATAAGGAAACTGTTCCCAAGGCCTGGGTGAGAAGCAGTGACATCTGGTATAGACCAGAATTGGAAGAAAGGAAGGTGGTTGAAATTTACAGTCTCAGATGAATGGATCAGAGAGGGCGAGAGGTGAGACAGAGACAGCTCCCCAGCATGCACCAATTTATCCTACCTGATGCTCCTCAGTGAGGACTTGACTCTAGTCTCTTGCTTTTGGGGCTAGCCTAAGATAGAAAGCATCTTCTAAGCACCTACTATGGACTATGACTGTCCTCTGGAAGATAAAGAAAAAAAAAAAAAGTAAGCTAAGTAAGTCAATGTAAGTTGGCAACAGCCCCCGTTATTCTGTTTCTGGTTTTTAAGGGGTACTTGACCCTTGTCTGCTTCTGAAATAGCAAACAATTATCCAGAGGTGCCACTACCATGTGAGAAACTTATGGGGTTAAAAGAAGAATAAGATGTGGTTTCTTTCTCCCAGAGAGCCCTCATGCCGGGGGCTGACCACAGCTAAAGGATAGATGAAGATGGTAATTTCCTGGCTTCATGTCCTAGGTATCGTGTTGGCTAAAAAGTTGGTTTGGGTTTTTCCATCAGCTGTTAAATGGTATGTGAGATGGTATGGAAAAACCCAAACCAACTTTTTTTGCCAACACAGTACTAAAAGACACTTAGAGGAAAAAGTGATTAGTCCCACCTGAACAGGTGTGGGTCTTTCCCAGAGCCTGGAAAAGTGGTCCCGAGCCAGGTAGAGAGCGATCTGACCCAAGGTACACGACCAGGCAGCAGTTGTACAGTTGGGGTAGTCCTCCTTCTGGGACAAGAGCCCACTACAGTCCTATTAATGATGATGGATGTCTCCCCAGCCCCTGCTTGAGCATGTAGAAATGCCTCAGATATGGCTTAATCAGTAAAGAATCTACCTAAAATTCGGGAGACCCAGGGTTCGATTCCTGGGTCAGGAAGATCCCCTAGAGAAGGAAATGACAACCCACTCCAGTATTCTTGCCTGGAGAATCCCATGGACAGAGGAGCCTGGCAGGCTACAGTCCATGGGGTCGCAAGAGTCGGACATGACTTGGTGACTAAACCACCACCACTACGTTAAGCATTCAATTCAACAACATTGGCATGTTTAATCTTCACAATAACTTTCTACAAGATATCGCAGAAGGGTATGGTGAGAATCTGAACTCTTGGATACAAGTAACAGGAACTCAAATCAAAATTGCTTATAGACAAAAAATGGAACTTACTCACTTCCATCCACTGGGAAGTTCAACGGGTATGCTAACTGTAGCTGCAGAGACATCCAGGAGTTCAGGTGAAGTGACATGATATCTGCATCTATGCCCCAGCCTCTGTGTGTTGGCTGCATTCTCAGGTGGGCTTTCCTTATGCAGGGACCAAGATGGGCCCCAGCAGCTACAGGCTTTGATGGTTCTTCAAGCCTGTGATGTCAGAGAAAGAGAGACATATCCCTTTCCTACCAATTCTATCAGCCCCCGGGAACAAATTCTAGTTGCCATGTTTGGGAAATGTCAGCACTTCTATTGTGGGAGGTAGGGATGTGAATTGGAGAAGGCAATGGCCACCCACTCCAGTACTCTTGCCTGGAAAATCCCATGGACAGAGGAGCCTGGTAGGCTGCAGTCCATGGGGACACGAAGAGTCGGACATGACTGAGCGACTTCACGTTCACTTTTCACTTTCATGCATTGGAGAAGGAAATGGCAACCCACTCCAGTGTGCTTGCCTGGAGAATCCCAGGGATGGTGGAGCCTGGTGGGCTGCCGTCTATGGAGTGGCACAGAGTCAGACACGACTGAAGTGACTTAGCAGTAGCAGCAGGGACGTGAAATGGATAGTCCCACCCAAGTCATAATAAGAGATGGAGAAATTGTTAAGTGGATTCAGTCACTGTGCTTCCAGGAAAAAAAAAAAATAGAAAAAGGAATAAGAAAGACTGGGTAAAGGAAGCAAATGAAACTGAAAACAACAACCGCTGTCCTTAGAGTTTTATCATCCCCATTATACAGATGAGAAAACAGAAGCTCACAATGGCAAAGCACATAGGGCAGAGTCTATAACTAGGTCTTCCTTTTTTTTTTAATTGGGGTATATGGACCTCGAAACTATCACACAGAGAGAAGTTATAAAGAGGAATGACTGTGTCTTTCTGATGCCAGGACACTGGGTCCTTCCTACCTCTTGCTGCTGAGTGTTCTGTCTGAGGAAGGCAAACAGTACTTAGGTACAGCAACCAAACGAGGCCAGGCCAGGAGTGTCCCCAGAGAACGGCCTGGTGTGGCTGTGAAGCAGGCACTATAGGGAACTGCCTAGAAGCCCCAGCCTCACATCCAGGCTGCAGGAAACATTGGTTGAGCCAATGGCAGCAAGGCTCATGGTCAGAGAGTGCAGAGATGTGGAGGTACAGAGACTGGCTGAGAGACTGGAGATCAGAAGTCTCCTCGTGCCATCTTAGTCCTTGGACCAGTCCAGACCTCAGAGGTTTCTCTGTCGGACAGAACAGTTTTGTCTTCAAAGCCAAGGTGAATGCAGCACAGGAGCCCTCACCCAGCAGCTGACGGAGGGCCAGTTCTATCACCCCGCCACTCCCTGCCTGGCCTTGATGCAGAAGCCCCCGCTCCACCCTCCTGGCAAACATCAAATTCTCTGAACGTAAAGTGTGGGCAGTAAAGCCTGCTTTGTCTTGCTTTCAAGGTTATTTGTGTAATAAGCTTTACAAAGTGTACATTGATAGGTGTCAGGAAGGCATGCATTTGTTTGCTTTAATCATGAAAACGGAAATGCAGAGAGTATGGAGACAGTACAGTGAGCCTCCATGTGCCCGCCACGCAGGATTAATACATGTCAGGCCTCTGTCACATTTGTTTCAGAGCTCTTTTCTCCTGAAAGAAATTAAAATTAAAGATACACTTGAAGATTACTTTGCCTCCCTATCACCAGTCTTATCCTGTTTCCTCCTTCCCTCCTAAGACATAACCACTGTCCTAAATTTGTATCAGTGTAGTCTGAAGAACAGAGTGAGTTTATGGGTATTTGTTTTACTTTTTTAAAAAATGTGTGTATTTTTTAATTGGAGGACAATTGCTTTACAATATTGTGTTGGTTTTATATATCAATATGAATCAGCCACAGGTGTACATATGCCCCGCCCTCTTGAACCTCCCTCCCACCTACCTCCCCATCCCACCCCTCTAGGTTATTTGGCTTTTTAATTTCCACCGGCATTCCTCACTTCGTATGTTAGAAAATTGAAACTGCAGCTTCCTCCAACTGACACTGTGGAGTTTTTGTTATTATTTATTATTAATATTAACTTAATTTCTGTAGCAACCATAGTCACAGAAAGTTCCACTGTGTTTTATCTCCCTTGGGAAACTTTTTTCCCCCCTCTTCTTATGTCACTACCTGAAAGAAAATAAATAAGTATCTTTAAAATGTATTCTTCTAATCTCGTGCTTACGCAAAGCCTTACGTCTCTGAGAGCTTGTCCAGCCGTGGCGAGGTCTTATCAGGGCCGGATGCCCCAACCGTGCCCAGCCAGCCTGTTCCCTTATTCTGGTGGCTCAAGGTTTCTAAGGCCGATGTGTCCAGTCGACCAAAGAGGCTTATCTTCATGGGGCAAAGGGAGCCGGATGGCGGTTGGGGCTCTGAGATATTAGATGAAGGCTGTGTAGGGATGCCTGAGTTCACAGCAGAGATCAGACCTGCTGGCTAAAGCAAAGAGCCCCATAGTGGGGAGATTGCAGCCATAGATACGGATTTGAATCTAGTCTTCTGCCTGCCTCATCACCGCAGGGCTCTGAGTCCCAAGTCTGCACATGGGGGAGGGAGAGGAACCTCTTTTGCGTGTTTCTTGGGGAGTCAAGGATCAGGCTTACAGCAGCCATTGCACTTGGCACTTACTTACCACCAATAATGGCTGATGGGAAGAAGTGGTGATTTGGGCCCTCCTGGCAAGCAGAGAACAGGGCATGTGGCCCAGAGAAGGGTCATCAAAGGAGTAAGAGGAGGGGGGAAAAAAATCAAAGCAGCAACAACTGCCCAGTGTAAGGGCTCTCTGGAGACCCCACCTACAGCTCAGACTAAATGGGGTAGAGACAGTGCGATCCCCATGGGGAGGGGTTCCCCGCCATCAGCGCTATTCTGACTCCTCACTGTGAATCTGCTTACCATGCCAAACATCTGTGCAGCATCTTAGCTTGGATTCAAATTCTGGATTTGCTTTGAACTTCCTATGTGACCTAGGACAAGTTGGTTGCCCTCTCTGAGCCTTAGTTCAAGAAAGGGTTTAAATGAATTACTTGGTAAGATGCTATCCTGGTGCTAACAGTTGTTCAGCTTGTGAGAATGCTTTGAGTTATCTTTCGGAACCTAAGGCTGACACCAGCGAGGCTGACACTCGAGCTTGCTGGGCAGCTGAGTCCAGCTTCTCTGTAGTTTCCGCCTCGGTGGGGAACCCTGAGATATCACAAGTCCAAGGCCAGGGTGCTGTCATCTTTCGCCTTTTTATTGGCCTTTGGGATTGGGTAGTTGATCTTCAAGGCATCCAGGTTTATGCCACCCACCTTTACCCTCTATTGCTTTGGCCTTCCTAACTTGGTGAAGGCAGCAGCTTGTAAATCTTGCCTAAGCCTTTGTCGACCCCTTTCACTTCTCTAGGCAGTTTTACCAGAGCTTGACTTTCTGCCCGATCTTGTTCACCACCGGCACCTGTGGACGTGTCTTATCCGTTCAGGTAGGGCTGTGAGTGCCTTGTGGATTAGGGCTAAAGTGTTGTTAATTCATGATGGGAGTGATGCCCCACTGCACTGAACATAGTTGGACGTTGTTGTTTATCAAAGTAACAGGAAGTGCAGATGAGGGGCTTTCAAAGGGACAATTCCAACTATGGATTGAGAATTTGGCTAAGAGTATCTTATCCACTCTGAGTCTCCTCTTAACAATCCTGTGAGGCAGGTGGAATTGTGTTTGTTTTGTTGACAAGAAAACTAAGGTGAAGCAGTGAAATACTTAGCCAGTGTCACATAGCCTGTAAGCAACCGAGAGGATATTTAAGCCCAGAACTTTCCATTTCCAAATCTATGCCTCTGACCTTGGCAACATACTGAGGTCCTGAAGGGTTCTGCTGCAGACTCCTACATTTACAAATAAACCAAAGTCATAACCATCGACTTGGGGCTCCACTGCAGGTCCTGCTTCCCCTTTAAGAAATTCTGGAATAGGGGTTGGGGCAAGAGGTGTTTGCTCAAATTCAAAGGTCAGAAAGCTGCATAGGTAAGAGACCCCGACCCCACATGTCTACTGTGGCCACCACTTGGAGGCAGGATGCTTCTAGACTGACACCACTGGTTTTGTTACTTTATAGAGTGTGTGTGTGTGTGTGTGTGTGTGTGTGTGTTTAGTTCTAATTCACAGAGCATAAACTTCATCCTTTCAAAGTATATAGTTCAGTAGATTTTAGGATATTCATAAATTGGTTCAACCACCACAGAAATTCCAGAATATTTTAATTATCTGAAAAAGAAACTCAATACCAATTAGTAATCGCCCCCATCGTCCCTTCTCCCAACTCTGGCAGCAACCACTGATCTCTGTCTGCAGGAATTTGCCTATTGTGGACATTTCATATAAATTGAACCATATCATATATGGCCTTTTCAGCCTGAATTCTTTCACTTATCACAATGTTTTCAACTTTGATACTGTAACATGAATAAGGACTTTATTCCTTTTTATGGTTGAATAATATTCAATTATATGAATATGCCACATTTTGTTTATCCATTGATCAGCTGATGGTTATTTGAATTGCTTTCCAATTTTTGGCTATTAAGAATAATAACACTGTGAAAAATTGTGTACAAGTTTTTCTATAGACATATGTTTTCAGTTCTCTTGGGTATATACCTAGGAATGTAATTGCTGAGTTGGATGTTAATATTAGGTATGACTTTGAGGGAAACTGCCAAACTCCCTTCCACTATGGCTACACAATTTTACATGCTCACCATCTATATATGAGGGTTCCAATTTCTGCATCCTTGCCGATACTTCCTATTTTTGTCTTCTTTATTGTAGCCATCTTAATGGTTAAGAGGAGATGTCTCATTAGAGATTTGATTTGCATTCCCTGCATGACTGACAATATTGAGCCTATCTCCATGACTTATTATTGACCATTTGTATATCTTCTCTGCAGAAATGTTTTTTCAAATTCCTTTGCCCATTTTTACATCGTGCTATTTGTCTTTCTGTTATTGAGTTATAATATTTCTGTATTCCAAATATTAGATCTGTATCAGATAGAGGATTTATAAATATTTTCTCCTGTTATGTTGGTTGTCTTTTCACTTTCTTGACAGCGTCCTTTAAAGCACTTTTTTTTTTTTTTTTTTCATTTTTGGTGAAGTCTCATTATCTCTTTCTTCCTTTGGTCATGCTTTAGGTGTCGTATCTAAGAAATCATCACCTAATCTAAGGTCATGAGGTTTTACTCCTATGTTTATTTCTAAGAGTTTCATAGTTTTTGCTTTTGCATTTAGGTCTTTGATCCCTTTTGAATTATTTTTTTATATGGTGTGAGAATGGGGTCCAGTTTCATTCACTTGCATGTGGCTATCTGATTGTTCCAAAATAATTTGCTGAAGATATTATTATGAAAGAGATCATTATTCCCCCATTGCATTGTCTTAGTACTCTTGTTGAAACAAGTGACCGTATTCATTTCTAAACTCTCAAGTTTTCTCCATGCACCTATATCTATCCTTATACTGGTGATAGACAGCCTTGATGACTGTAATTTTGTAGCAAATTTAGAAATCAGGATGTGTGAATCATTCAAGTTTGTCTTTTTTATTTTTAAAGATTATTTGGCTATTCTGGGTATTGTGTATTCCCATATGAATTTTAGGACTAGTTTGTCAATTTTTGCCAAAAAAAAAATCACCTGTGATTTTTTTTTATAGGGATTGTGTTGAATCTATAGATAAATTTGGAAGTAGTTTCATATTAACAATGTTAAGTCTTCCAATTCATGAACACATGGTATCTTTCCATTTATTTAGGTCTTTTTAAATTTCTTTCAGTGATGTTTTATAGTTCTCAGTGCGTGAGTCTTACACACCTTTGTTAAAACTACTCGCATCATTTTATTCTTTTTGACAATACTGTCAATAAAATTGTTTCTTAATTTTATTTTTCTGATTCTTCATTGCTAGTATATAGAATATAATTGATTTATTTTTATTAATCTTTAAACTTGCAACTTACTGAACTATTTTTTTTGACGATCTTTGTATATGTATAAATTCCTTTGTTTTTGTACATACAAAATCATGTCATCTGCAAATATAGATATTTTACGTTTTTCTTTGTTGTCTGGGTGACTTTCATTTCCCTTTTTTGGCTTAATTGCCCTGTCTAGAACCTTCAGAGCAATGTTGAATAGAAATAGTGAAAGCAGCCATTCTTGTCTTGTTCCTGATCTTAAGGGGAAAGCTTTCAGTCTTTACCATTAAGTGTGATGTTAATGTTCCACAGATATCCTTTATCAGACTGGGGATGTTCCCTTCTATTCATAGTTTGTTGAGTATTTTTATCATGAAAGGGTATTGGGCTCTCTGAAAGCTCTATTCTTTGCCTATTGAGATGATTATGTAATTTTTGTCTTTTATTCTCCTAATATGATGTATGATGTTGGTTGATTTTCATATTCTGAATCAGTCATCTTTTCAAGGGATAAATCCCATTTGGTCATGACGTATCATCCTTTTTAACATATGTTACTAGGTGAGTATTTTGCTGTGTCGATATTTATAAGGAATATGGGACTGTGTAAATGTGTATGGGTGTGTGTAGTTTCCTTGTGGTACCTATTTTTGGTACCAGAGTAATGCTGGCTTCATACAGTTACCTGGCAGTGTTCCCTCCACTTTTATTTTTGTTTTGGAAGAGTCTGTAAAGATTTGGTGTTAACATTTGGTAGACTTCATGAGTGGAGACATCTGGTGACCCATTGCTTCATAGGGAACGAAAGCAAGGTCCGTGGGGAAGGACGTCACCCTAGGTCATAGTGCTGATCAGGGCACAGCTGGAGAAGTCCAAGGTTCAGAGCACTGTCTCTGGTCTTCCTACTGCTATCGAAGCAGGTATTGTTGTCACAGTGTAACTGTTAAGGAAACAGATTCAGAGGCATACTATGACTTAGCTGCACACCAGTGGCTGAGCTAGAGCTCTAACTAAACCTTGTGAAAAGTGGTGGTTTCATTGCTTACAACACCCTCCAGGGTGATTGTCTTTGCCTATGGGGTTGATTTTCAAAAAAGCATCATTCTCACTTTATCTCACATGTTGTTGTTGTCATTCAGTTGCTAAGCTGTGTCTGACTCTTTGCAACCCCATGGACGGCAGCACATCAGGCTTCCCTGTCCTTCGCTATCTCCCAGAGTTTGCTCAGACTCATGTCCATTGAGTCGGTGATGCCATCCAACCATCTCTGTTGCCTCCTCCTCCTCCTGTTCTCAATCTTTCCTAGCATCAGGGTCTTTTCCAATGTGTCGACTCTTTGCATCAGGTGGCCAAAGTATTGGATGGAAGCTTCAGCATCAGTCCTTCCAATGGATATTCAAAGTTGATTTCATTTAGGATTGACTGACTGGTTTGATCTCCTTGCTGTCCAAAGGATGCTCAAGAGTCTTCTCCAGCACCACAGTTTGAATGCCTCAGTTCTTTGGTGCTCAGCCTTCTTTATGATCCAGCTCTCAAATCTGTACATGACTGCTTGAGAAGACATAGCTTTGACTATACAGACCTTTGACAGCAAAGTGATGTCTCTGCTTTTTAACACACTGTCTAGGTTTGTCATAGCTTTTCTTCCAAGGAGCAAGCATATTTTAATTTCATGGCAGCAGTCACCATCTTCAGTGATTTTGGAGCCCAAGGAAATAAAGTCTGTCACTGTTTCTATTTTTTCCCCATCCATTCATCATGAAGTGATGGGACCAGATGCCATGATCTTAGTTTTTTGAATGTTGAGTTTTAAGCCAGCTTTTAAAAATATCATGAGTAAGCAAAATAATAATAATATGTACTGAACTAAGCACTAAGGTGTTTTGCATGTTAATTCATTCTTACAACAGTGTTGTCAGTCAGATATTATTGACTCCAGTTCACAGATATGGAAATTGAGGCTCTTAGAGATACCAGGAACAAGAAACAGAGCTGTGATCTAATCCAGTCTTTCAGACTCCAAGCCCAAGGGTTGTGCGCAGTCTGCACACCAGCCC
This sequence comes from Bos javanicus, assembly GCF_032452875.1. NCBI lineage: Eukaryota > Metazoa > Chordata > Mammalia > Artiodactyla > Bovidae > Bos > Bos javanicus. The sequence goes on along the minus strand of NC_083875.1, from coordinate 106,300,251 downwards.
TTCACACGTGGGGAAGCAGTGCTCACACATGGGGTGCAGGCTGGGCTCAGCTGGAAGTAGATAAGAACCAGCCTGCCTGTAGTGTTCCCTAACTCAGTGTCCGAGGGTGAATCCAAGTTGGTGACCTCTGCTTGGCCTCCTTTCCTCTGTACTTGGCTTTGGCAACATGCAGCCTCAAAAGGCACCACGGAAGAAAAGAAAGTCTTTCGGGTCGGATGTGGAAAGAGGTGCAATGGCAGGGTTGAAAGTGGGTGGTGGTGACCCTGTACTCACATCGCTTCCTTGTCAAAAGTCGGGAACGTGGAGTTCATCCTCCTAATAAAGTCTAACCTTCTCTGAACTGTGACTCAAGACCCAATTGGGACCAATGAATACCTAATAATTCTTTTTGGAAACAGCACTGGGCTTTGAGTTAGGAGACCTGCGCTGGAGCCTGGCTGAGCTGCTCTCTGCACAGCCTTGGGAGAGTCAATTCACATTCCCATGGTTCACTTGCCTCCTTGTAAATATGGATTTAATAATACATATCCCTTAGACAGTTGTAAAGAGAACAGAAGACAACTATATAAAAGTTCCCAGCTATGTGTCTGATACAGAGTTAGGTGCCCAAGAAGTGTGTGTGGAATCTCCAAGGTGCTTTCACATTCATGATGACTACTTGATCTCACAGCATCCCTGTGGAGTTTTCAATAGGTACCTGAGGAAGAGAAAAGTCAAATCATGGAGCCAAAGCCCATAGCTTGCTGACAAGGTTAAACCTACAAATCATGTCCTCTGTCTCTCAAATCAACATATTCCCAAGTTATAGCTTTCCTGCAAAAAATTTTTATAACTGAAGTCATTTAAAAAATTATTATTTTTATCTGAGATTCAGAGAGGCCATACAGCATGCAATAAAGATATAAGAGAAAAGGCCACACATTTGCTTGAAAGAGCCCAGGAATACAAGTTGAAGTGGAATTGGGCATTCCATGCATAATTCATTCCTTGACTTGGAACCATAAATTTAACCTGTGTCTGCTGTACCCTAAAGCAACCTATTAAAAGACGAACATCCTCCAACTAAGAGCTATAGTCAGTCCAACTGTGTGTTATCATGTCCACTCCCTGAAAAAAGAGAAGTCAGAAAAGAGTGGGGGAGAAGGGGTAGGGATAGAAAAGAAAAAGGAGGAGAAGGGAAGTAACTGTTGCTAAAGTCAAGTGCCAACTCGAATTTTTCTCTCGAGGGGTCAGCTTATGCTTGGTAGGTGAGTGAGTGAGTTTAGACAAACCATTTGCATAGTCCTTGGGTATCACAACCCATTGGCAGAGCCACACCATTCAGGCTTTCTGGGTGGAGAAGTTTAAGATTTTCATCATGTTTTGGTAGGAGAAAGTGAGATTCTTACAGGCAGTTGGCATCCCCTGTAGGTGGTAGCTGACAGGGGATCCAGGTGGCCCTTGAATGCATTCCCAAGGCTTGGTCCACTATTTAAAGTCGGGAGAAGGGACACACCTGAAGGAAACGTAGGGGCGAGAATGACTTAGTATCTAAGTTCTGTAGCACTGCATCCCTTTTCTTGTTCACGTAACCATCTCCCTGCTCTCCTGGGAGCTCTTTGAAAGCACGGACCACACTGTCCTTGTGTATGAGCGGTTCCTCTCCTGCTTAGCACCTTGTGGGGCATCCATCAGGAGTTCCGCCAGCGGCAGGCACACACAGAGAGGAGCTCATCCCCCAGTCAGGTACTGGAGATGCACTCAACGTGCTTTAGTGGTGAATCAGTTTATATTTACTTCATTTTGAATGTCAGTACATGCATCATGCATTTCTGATTCTGGAACTCTTGGCACTCTGGGTGTTCGGGTAATGCTCATAACCCAGTGAATTTGGGGGGTCTTGGCAGGCAGAGCAGTGCATGATTCTAGATTGCTGTTGCCTCTGCCTGAGCTTGGGCCCACACTGGTTTCCAGACTTGGCCTTCCCCCAGAGCTCTCTCTGCCGGCTTCCAGCCTCCCCTGATTCTTTACCTGTTAGCTCACGCAGCTGGAGGGGTTGAAGGGAAGGCAAGTCGGGGGTGCTAGTATTGGAGTCCAACTGCAGACCGCCTAACCTTTGTCCCAAGCAGGGCTTCCCAGCCACAGCTCAGATTGGGTTGTTTTGAAAGTGGACACCAGGGCTAGAGTCCTTAATACCGTGACAGTCTCTCTGTGCCTGGCACTGGAACTAAATATTTATGTTGGCAGAAAGCGTAGGTTGTCCGCCTGAGTTAGGAGATAAGAAGGCTGGGTGTTGGCGTTGGGGAGTAGGTGCGCTGCCTGCAGGGTCGCACAGCCCCTGGCTGATCATCTTCAGGTCCTGCTTTGATGCACCTGGACTAAACGAGAGTAGAGACATTGTGCCCCGTGGCCAACACCCAGCCGGGGGAAACTTTGGACATCTGAATTCCGGCAGTCAGTCCACACCGTCTTTCCCAATGCCCTCATTTCACAGGCTGGGAAACTGAGGGTGGGGCATGGTTCAAGGTTACACTGTACATTCAAGGGGACGAAACTAGAGTCTGGATCTTCAGCAGCCTATTGTAGCCTTAGGCCTGGGGTCAGAATAGCTGTGTAACCTGGGACAGGTCGCTTGAACTCATTGTGCCTACCTGCAAAATGAGAATGACTTCTAACTCTGGGATTACATGAAATCATGGAAGCAAATGATTTTAATGTTAAATACTGCCAAAACTCTAATTTGGGGGTCAGTAATCTTTTCTCTAGAGGTCCAGATAGTAAATATTTTAGGCTCCATGGACTATATGGTCTCTGATGCAATGACTCAGTCCTATCACTTTAGTGTGAAAGCATCTATAGAAAACAGATTATAAGGAAACCAAAGTAGCTATGTTCCATTAAAACTGTTATTTACAAAAACAGGCAGCAGACCAGATTTGTCCTGTAGTGTGCTGACACCTACTCTAGATGCTTGGAAATTGTTCCACTTACTACTGATAACATAACAAATGACCCCAGAAGGTAGTGACTTCAAACCACCATGTGATTATACTAATGGATTCTGTGGGTTAGGTATTCAGAGCGCAGAAGACAGTGCTCTTTGTTCCATGAAGTCTGGAGCCTTAGCTGCAACGGTTCAAAAGTCGGAGGTGACTCCACTACTTGAAGGTTCCTTTACTTTCTTTCTGGAAATTAGGCTGGAATGACCTGAACACCATGACTTAGCCTATCTGAGGGGTCTGGCTTTATAGCACCAGGGTAGTTGGACGTTTCGCATGAGAGGCTCAGGACGCCAAGTGAGAATGTTCCAGTAAGCAAGGTAGACGTTGCATAGCCTTTTAGACCCAGATGAACAGTGTCCTTTCTGCCGTGCTCTGTGAGTGAAACCATGCATGAACCTGGCACATTCAAGGTGAGTGGACATGCTCCTCTACCTCTCAGTGGGATCGATAGCAAAGGATTAGGGTTGGGGGAGCTCATTTTAAAACCGTTATAGAAAAGATCCATAATTTAAGCACACACACGTTGAATAATGGTGAATGCTGATTATGTAGCACTTACTCTGTGCCAGGCACCATTTCGAGTTCTTTATTCCACCACCATCCCTTTGAAGGAGGTAATGTCATCATCCACAGTTTAAAGACAAGAACGCCAAAGAACAGAGAGGTTAACTAACTTGCCCAAAGTTATAAAGATAGTGGGTTATAGAACCAGCATTTTGGACTCAGGTAGTCAACTCCAAAGCCTGTTCGAATCAGAACCCATTCTGCCTCTTTGTGATTATCAAAATGAGAATGCTCTTTCTACTCTTTAAGCAGAACTACGTTAAGAGGAGGAAGGTGGGCATGTGGGTTCAAGGGAGGGAGGGACAAATACTTACCTGTGGCTGATTCATGTTGATGTACGGCAGAAGTCATCACAGCATTGTAAAGTAATTATCCTCTAATTAAAAAAAAAAAAAAAAGCGATTAAGATCCTGAGTCTTCCAACTGTCCAGTGTCTAGCAGGTCTTCCTATCAGCAACCAGTTATGATCATTATAGCACACCCACTCTGGGTTCAGACTGTCCTAAGCATCATGGGTAGGCCAAGGAAAGAAGTATGATGTCAGTTTCGTTCATAAGAAGCCTAGAATATGAGTGGGAGAGATTGAATTCTGGTTTAATTCTCACAGCCCTGTGAGATGGAATCTTGATCACATTTTACCTATGAGGAAACCAAGGCTCAAGGGTTCAGTTGTTCCCATCCAGTAGCTGATGGAGTTCAGACTCAAGCCCGGATCCTGACATGCAAGTCCATGCTGTTCACCATAGACTCCAATGGAAAAAGATCTGGAAAGGATCACACCAGCTCTTTCAGAAGCAAACATGCTCAGTCCCTGGAAGATCAAGTCCAGCCCATATCCCTTGGTGCTGATCTTGGTTTAGTTCCCTCCTTGCAGAGATGCTTAAATATATGGCTCAGATGGTAAAGAATCTGCCCACAATGTGGGAGACCCAGGTTCAATCTGTGGGTTGGGAGAATCCCCTGGAGGAGGGCATGGCAACCCACTCCAGTATTCTTGCCTGGAGAATCCCATGGACAAAGGAGGCTGGTGGGGACCCTTTCCACGGGGTCGCAAAGAGTTGGACATGACTGAAAGATTAACACTTGCAGAGAAGAGAGACTGAGCCCCAGAAAAGGGCCTTTGGGTGTCCCTGGAAATCTGACTGCCCAGACCCCGAGCTGGAGCTGGGACTCAGGGTTTGTTCCACCACCCCTGCCTTCCACATTGTGCTAGGAACGCCAGGGAGGGGAGTGATGGCGGATGATGGTGGCTTGGGAGGGAGGCGGTGGGGGTGAACTTACGGGAAGTTGTTTGCCAAAGCTGTGTGGGGGAAGGAGGATTTTACAAGACCAGGGCCTCTGGCCTGGAAACATCTGTTTCCCTTCAAATCAGCGAGGAGACTCTTGCCTCCCCAGAATGCCTAAATCACGCAGCGGCTGGGGAAGGGCAGGCGTTGGCTTGGAGACTTCAAACGCATTTTCCCGTCCTCTCGGGGACGCAGTTCTGACGTGGACCTCTGAGCCCCTGTCCCTGCTCTTACCCCCATCAGATCTGTGAGAAGCTCTCACTGCCAATTAAAGTCTCAGTTTCATTCTCTCACCCCTGCTGTGAGGGGGTCCCGGGGTCTCGGATGGGCCCGACAACAGCTTCCTCTCCACATACCCTCCCCTGGTCTCCACTAGGAGAGCTTACTCTGGGTGTAGTGGGAGGGCGTCAGAGCCTTGGGCAGCGGCTTAATAATAATGTAACAGTAATATTGATGACGATACCCACAGCTCACTCTCTTTGACTGCTAACATGCCAGGCCTCATGGTGAGCAATTCAACAACGACCCCATTTAGTGGGTTTTAATATTGATTCCTATTTTCCAGGTGAGTTAACTGAGGCAAGGCCTCACATAAATAAGAAATGGAGAGCTAGGACTTAAAACCGAATTGCCTGATTCCAAAGCCGTGCTTTGGGGCACTCTGTTATTCTGTCTCCTTTAATGGCCTTTTAATCTATTCACATTTGCTCATTTTGACAGATGGGGAAACTTGATTTCTAGACAGTGGAGTCAGTACGGGTGCCTTATAGTTGACGGAGCCACTCGCTCAGTCAGTCACTCGTTTAACAGTGTCTGCTGAGCACCGTGCGGCTCAGGTGTCTGGTCACCAGGCGGAGCATCAGGCAGAGAGATGGGCAAAGCCCTGTTCTGGTTCTGAAGACACTCACACACTCATGCAGGCAAGGGAGAACTGTCTGGGCACCAGCCCAGTCATGCCCCATGGGCCACGACCTGGCACTATGCAGGGAGGGTGGGTGGAGGAGGTGAGGGCTGCCTGATGCTCCAAGGAAAAGGTGGAGGAGGTTAAGTGGAGAAGGAGGCAGGGGGCCCGATGAAGGGTGCGGTGTGTGCAAAGACAGAGAGACGAGGCCCGTTAGCAGTGGGATGTGGTTCCACTGTGAAACAGGTAGGCAGTGGAGACCAGTCAACAAGGCTGGATCTGTGGCCAGAGTTTGAGACTCAGTGATAGAGTCCCAAACAGGTAGTGTCAAAGGGAGGGACATCAAGGAGTCACACTGGGGCCGTGGTAAGGAGTTTGTGCCTTGTCCTGAAGGTGGTAAAGAAACATTGAAAAAGACTCTGCATTTGAGTAGTCAATCCCAAGGTACGTCCCCACTCATTGAAATACCAATACACTGAAACCGGATTGATCTGAGATCTCACAACCCATAGTCTCTGGGACATGAACTCAAGTTTTCAACCACCTTGGCCAGTGTTCTTTCCTCTAAAACAAAGTCAGAGGAAGAGTAGCAAGGATTTGAGCCTGGGGTTCCAGGCTCCTAAATAGCCCATCACACTTGATCCTTGGAGCCACCTCTTCTGTGATTATCCCAGAGGGGCAGCTGGGCCCCAGTCAGTCAACTGTGCGAAAAGCAAGGTGGCATGGAGAAGGAGCACTAGAGGAGGGGTCGGGAAAGCCAGGGCCTTTATTCTGAACTGATTGGCAACAGGTCCTTGGGCGAGTCTGTATCCTCTCCAGGCCGTGGTTCCCCCACCTGTAAAATGAGGTTGTAAAGCTTGGTGATGGCTCGGGAGTTCTCCTCCTCTGTCACCCCCTTCTCCTCCTGCCCTCAATGAATTTGAGTTTGAGTAAACTCTGGGAGATAGTGAAGGACAGGGAAGGCTGGCGTGCTGCAGTTCATAGGGTCACAAAGAGTCAGACATGACCGAACAACAGCAGGCCCTCTAGTTCACATTATCAGTGGGTCTCAGCCCACCTGCACAGGTAAAGATGAAAGAACCGAGCCGAGGTCGCCAGCAGCTCCCTGACCCCAGAGGAACACAGGCTCTGACTGTGTCCCCTCCTGGTGTGTCTGTCTTGCCCTTTCCGCTCTGCCTTGTGGGTGTGCACGTGTGTATCTGTTTCTCAGTCTCTCTCCCTTCTCATTCTCTCCTCCTTCCCCACATCAGGGGCTGTCACTTTCTTCCCCTCCAGGGCTGCCTGGTCCCCTAACAGCTTTCAGATGTGGCTCTGGAACAGTTCTACAATTACAGCTGAGACAGGCAGAGAGCTCATGGCCTTGTGACTTCTGACCCAGGCCCGTGAAGCTAACATCTTCCTCTTTCTCCGCTGCTCCACCCCCACTGGCAGGGTGGCCCGAAGACTCCTCCATCCTGAGACCTCTACTGACACGTTGGGTCACTCTACTAACACAAACAGAAACTACCTTTTAGGGAACAAAGATTAAACCAGGCCGGCCACAATCATTAACATCATTGACTCTGGATCCTGAACTTGTGAGATACAGTTAATTTCACCCTGTTTTACAGATGCAGAGACTGAGGCTCAGAGACAGGGAAGTGACTTCCCAAGAATACTCAGCTGGCAATTGGGGAAGCAAGATTCTACCCAGGTTTTATCATTTGAAAACCTAAGACTACTTCTTTCCCAGCATGCTGTTATTCATGCTGCTTGGCTAAGCAGAGAGGTAACGCCGTACCCTCTTGATGGAGGAAATATATTACAGGAACACCTTGGAAACATAAGTTGCTGATGGAAAAGCATTGTTTAAATTTTTTCCAACTCCTCATATTTGGAGATTCATTCACATGTTTTATTAACTACAGCCTTCCATGTTCCCCTCAGATAAAATGTCTCTCTTTCTCTTCTACTCCAAGAAAGTACTCTTGCCCAAATAAGTGCCCTTTATATGACCTTTATAAAAGTCTGCAACTTACAAGCCACTTTTCCCGGCGTCACTCTGTGTAATCCTTGAGACTGCCACACACTGTCTGTACAGTTATCCCCATTTTGTTGATGCAGAAACGGAAATTCAGCAATGAGATGTGGTACGTTCAAGTTCATTCATTTACTCACATAGTTAAAAGCGCCTTTCATGTTCCTAGTACTGTGTTCAGTGCCAGGATGTCGCTCTACCCAAGCTGCAGGCCAGGGTCTGGTGTCTGCCTCTGCCACTTTCTAGATGCCGCGTATGTAGTAAGTGCTTATGCCATGGCATCAAATGTGGTCCTTACCGCTCTCCTTTGCCCCTTGCTTATTCTCACATCCCCGAGTTTCACTATGATCTTGCTTCCAGCCCTTCTGCAAGGCTCCTTAGTCAGAACTCACCTCGTTAAGCACTTGTACTTCACATTCATCCACATTGACCTAGGAAGTGGACAGCAGCCTCCCCACCCCAGACACATGATGCAGAGAGGTGACCTAAGCACAGAGGGGTAAGTGACTAGTCCCCTGTCACAGAGCAAGGGAATAGAATGGAAAATGAACCCATGCCTGGCCATCTCCAAGACCAGACTTCCTCCTCCGTCACTTTCTGCTTCCCTTGACTGAGACAATAACTGGATATAGTAAGGGCTAGAACAGAGCTCTGCTCACAGTGCTGAGATGTAACAGGTGGAGAGAGATGATGCCCACATATCACAGTGCTGTTGTTCTCATGACAAAGGCTGAAGCCAAAAGACCCAGAAAGCATATGGATAGTTGGGCTTCTGTCTGAAGATGGGGCCAAAATATCCCATATTTAGGTCTCTAAAGTCACATATATGAAGTTTAGACCCACACTTGTTAGCACTCCAAGTTAGCTGATGAAAGATAAAAGGTGAAATTAGATTTGACAATATAGTATGACTCATTTGAAAAGACCCTGATGTTGGGAAGGATTGAGGGCAGGAGGAGAAGGGGATGACAGAGAAGGAGATGGGTGGGTGGCATCACCAACTCACTGGACGTGAGTTTGGGTAAATTCCAGGAGTTGGTGATGGACAGGGAGGCCTGGCGTGCTGCAGTTCATGGGGTTGCAAAGAGTCAGACACGACTGAGCGACTGAACTGAACTGAACTGAAGAACATCATCTTTGAATTCAGACAGGCCTCACTGCTGCTTAGTTAATATGTAAAAATAGATCAATTACTTGACCTCTTTGGAACCAACATCCTTATCGATTAAAATGCAAGCAATCCCACCCGATCGATACATTTAAAGATTAACTGGAATATGCATGTAGAGGACAGGCACTGATGAGCACACACTAGACGGCAGCCACGCCTCACATGATGTTCAGGCGCTGAACGAGGGTTCCGGCACTTGGCCCAGCAATTCTGCAAGGAGGAACTTGTTTCCTTTATTTTACATTTGAGACATAGGCTCAGAGAGGATAATCAACTAGCCCAAGGTCACACATCTAGTGAACCTCAGAGCTGAGGTTTGCGTAGATGGTGATCGGGCTACAAGGCTGCTTCCGGGCTCTGGGTGACCTGTCCCCTGCTGGACCCCTCCCCTCAGTCGCCATGGCAGCAGCCTGGTAGGACGTTAGTGCTGACCTTCCTCCAGGGCTAGGAGGTGTCTCCACGGGTCTGTCATGGACCTAGGGGCAGTGACTCGTAGCAGCAAAGAATGTGGAGCATGTATGGTTCTGAGCCTTGCTGTCAGCTCCGCTCGGGGCATCTTAAACACAGACCATCACAACGGACTGACGGATCCCCACGTGCACCAAGGCTTCCTAGAAAACTCAGGACGATGTTGTTGTACTATCTGAATTACAGTGAAACTCAGAATCAATGTCAAGGAATAAACCAGACACACGTTCTCGGGATGGCATGAGTACCTCTCACTGCTCTTCAAAAGAAAAAATGGGTTATTGTTAAGAAGGAGATTTTAATGCACAAAGAAGACAAGCAGTCTTTTCTCCAGAAAGATATTGGCTTCTGCTTACTGTGCCCCTTGTACCAAGAAGTTCTGATGCATAGTGCCTTTTACGAAAACCACCTTTGGGTTATAAAGCCATGAGGTGTTAAAGCTGAGAGGGGCTGTGAGAGTCCCAAGTCCTGACCATCTGAGCCTGCCGTGTGGACCCACAGCAGCAAAGCAGAGCTGAGAGTACAGAGCATCCGGCTTTCAGAGGGAGACAAACCAGGGAACAGGTCCTGGTTCCTTCATTGTCTGACTCTGATTTTGGACCAATTGCCTGACTTTTTCATCTTCAGTTTCCTCTTCTGAAAGATGAAGATAATGTGGGTGATTATTTTCTCGGGTTTTCATAAGATTAGAAAAACACGTGGAATGGCACTGTTTCAACATAGTTGGAATTTGGCAAGTGTGCCTAGTGGAATTGTATTTTCACAGAGGTGACATCCACAGACCTTTAGCAGAAGACAGTAGCTGATAGTGGATCAACGCATGGGCTCTGGACTCAGACACACCTTGACTCAATTTCCAGTCCCAGTAATTACTATGGTTCTGGGCAAGTTGCTTTCTCTCCCTGAGCCTTGTGTATAACATAAAGAGAATAATAGTAGCTATCTTTTAGGATCATCTGGGGAAATTAATTACAGTAATACAGATGAAACTGCGTGGGTCAGTGCTTGACACATGTTAAGAACTTTGCACATAGTTAATTTGGAGAACCAAGTCATATATATTAGCTGCCTAATATGTGCAGTCAATCAGGGCTCACCATTCTGTAACTCGGCAATTGTAGTGTTACGTCCATTGGTGGGACTAGAGCCTGCCTGCCAGTGCAGGAGGCCTAAAAGATGTGGGTTCAGTCCCTGGGTCGGGAAGATGCCCTGGAGGAGGCCGTGGCAACCCACTCTAGTATTCTTGCCTGGAGAATCCCATGGACAGAGGAGCCTGGTGGACTATAGTCCTTGGGGTCACAGAGTCAGACATGACTGAAGCGACTTAGCACAGCCACAGCACGAGGCAAGTTGAGGTTTTGGAGAAGGAGGAAAGGAAAGCAGAGCCCTGGAGTGTAGTTTCTTGTGCTTGACCCAGGGAGCCCCTGGTCCCACTCCACACTCCTGCTCCTACCCGTGAAGGCTGCCGAAGGAGGGTGGCATAGCAAAGATAGGGCACTCAGACGCTTAGCCCTTCTCACTTCTGTTCAGATTGTCACTGGCCTCCGAGGATGATCTCTTCTTGAAAGTTTATTCACTCTTTTGGCTTTATTTAATTTCAGATCTTGGAGATCTGGAGATGTGAAGCATCAGAGAGCCTTCCCAAAATAGGCCAGAGGCCTGTGTCTCCTCTGGGACTGGACCCCACTCTACCATGTTTGTGGTTTACCAGTTCTCTCCCTCTAATACCACACAGACTGCCTGCCCCACCCTCCTCGTACATCATGGAGCTGCAAGTGCCAACACTGAAAGTTGGGGACGTGCCTTGTACCTGGACTAACTCCCAGACTTCCTATCATGGCCCACTCGGTCCCCGTCATCTCTCTTTGCTACAGCCACACCAGCTCTCTATTCCTTCAATAGTCTGGATCATTCTCTCCTCAAGAACTGTGCACTTACTGGTCTTTCTGCCTGGAATACTCTTTCTCCCAGGTCTTCCTCTCATAAGCTAGTTCCTTCTCATTTTCAGGTCCCAGTTCAAACCTCTCAACAAGAAGGCCTTTCAGGACACACCTGTCTAAAGCACCCACACCTGCCTTCACTTCAGGCTTTACTGCATGATCCTGTTATATTCTTTCTCATATGCACCATTGTCTAAGTTTTCACTTATGTTTTGTTTAGCTTTATGCAAGCAAGGACCTTGACTCTCTTGCTCATCTTTGTAATCTTAGCTCCTAAAAGTAATTCTGACACATAGTTAATGCTCAGCTGCTGCTGCTAAGTCACTTCAGGCGTGTCCGACTCTGTGCGACCCCATAGATGGCAGCCCATCAGGCTCCCCAGTCCCTGGGATTCTCCAGGCAAGAACACTGGAGTGGGTTGCCATTTCCTTCTCCAATGCATGAAAGTGAAAAGTGAAAGTGAAAGTGAAGTCGTGTCTGACTCTTAGGGACCCCATGGACTACAGCCTACCAGGCTCCTCCATCCATGGGATTTTCCAGGCCAGAGTACTGGAGTGGGGTTCCATAGCTAGTATTTGTTAAATGAATGAATGAAAGAGTGTCTAAATGAGTATACAGAGTCACAGCAGATAGCACCAGGGTTTACTTCTCAAGTCCTGCCTGGACTCGACTCAGACTGCTCTGCCCCCTAAGTGTGAGACCACTTGAAAATACACAAATAAGTCTATTTTCTCATTGGTGAAATACAAGTGATAATGACCCCTGCCTTCTAGCCTTGCTACTTGTAAATCGAGAAAGAAAGAAAGAAAGTGAAGTTGCTCAGTCGTGTCCGACTCTTCGCGACCCCATGGACTATAGCCTACCAGCCTCCTCCATCCATGGGATTTTCCAGGCAAGAGTACTGGAGTGGGGTGCCATTTTCTTCTCTAGTAAATGAAGAGATTAAGTGCAAAATGCCCAGCAGTCAGTTGGTTTCTGATACACACTTAGTGACTATCTTTTTTTTCTTTCCAGATCATTTCTCCTGCAGTCTAATCATCCCCGAGTTCTTTCAACCATCACTCCTATGCTATGATTTTTGTGTTCCTCCTTGCAGCTTCCAGGGCCTTTTGCTCTGAAGTCACAGCCTCGTGCTCTCTTTTCTTGTTGTACCACAGGTTCACTCTCTACGCGGTGGATACACGAGGGAGGCACTCCGAGCTCAGCACAGTGACCCTGAGGACCGCCTGTCCACTGGTGGATGACAACAAGGCGGAAGGTAGGTGACCCCCCACCCCGCCCCATTTTCTTCACTTCCAGAGTCCTTCCCATATTTTCAGTCTCTAAATTCTGCACCCACCAGTCACCATCCACCACTCCTTTTCTGCCTCCACACACACACACATACTGGCGCAGGGAGAAGAAAGCCAAAGGACTGGAGGAAGAACGTGGAGCTAAATGAATCAAAGCCATGAAGGAAATTGAGATTGGCTGGCAATATCTTTGCCAGTGTACAGACTTGCTCCTCTTTTATAGAATATGTGTTCTGGCTTTGAGGAAAGGAATGGTGGAGAGTCAGAACCGTATGACTGTGTTCTCCCCCTTGGCCTAGGCTTTTAGAAACCAATCCCTTTCTTCCACTTCAGTGTGCCCTAGAGCTGGCAAGTAGGTGGCACGTGGAGGACCACTAGACTTTGCTGCACCTGTGGCAGACGTCATTAGCTGATCATGGCCGATATCATTAGCTGATCATGGCAGACATCATTAGCTGATCACAGCACACCTTCCCATCTAGCCCAGGGGTGGCCTCAGAATTCTCAGCAAAGAGCTGCAGTCAGTAACTATCCGTCAGAATCACCTGGTCTATGAAGTTGTAAACATTAGACAAAACACCTGAAAAAAAAAAAAAAAGAACCAATAAATCAGATCCACCATATACTTAGTTCTTAGACCACATGTAGATACAATTTCTACAAAGATGTGATGGTAGCTCATGAATCCTGATGGTGCTTCAGTTCAAGGTGAGCAAGTATTTTCTAAGAGCCCTGGTAAAAGCAGTGTAGAACAGATGTGCTCTCCATCTTTCAGGAGTTTTCATTCTAGGGGGGGCAGAGAGAGACATTTCTTCAGATGGCTCAGTCATAAGCTTGATGATCAGGCTGTGTATCAGATAAGAAAAGACACTGAGATATTGAGTCTTATTAAAAGAGAGGGGATTTGAGATGGATTCCTGGTAATTTTTTTATATTATTATTTTAAAAGGACACATGAACATGTTTTTTTTTTTTGTTTTTTTTTTAAGAACAATAAAAATCAGAGTAGAAAGCCCTAAAAAGTAAATGATCCTCCCATCCTGAACCCAAGTCCCTCAAGTTCTCCTGAAGGCAGTTGTTGTTAAGCAGTGACATGGGGGTGTACATAAATTTTGTTCAAAGTCTTAAAAGATGAAAGAATGTGGCTTCTGTTCAAGAGAGCAGCCCATAATGAATTTTAGTTACATCAGTTAGCAGGAATAATGGAAAGAGTAGCAATTGCCATGAATGGCAAGCAAAAGAGTCTAGATTTTTCTTTGAAAGATTTTCGAATGGAGAGTTGTTAGACCTGATCACAGAAATATGTTGGAAACATTGCAGAGAGGAGGTAGAAGTAGACCACTGAGATGAGCTCAAGACACTTACTGGAAGCCTCTGCACTTGTTTGAAATTTTCTGCTAAGTCCTAGGCACAGACCTCATGTTAATGAGCGCAATCCTAAGCGCTAACTTTGTGCCGACCCCGTGTCAAGTGCTTTATATCCCACCTTTTAATTTAGTCCTCCCAATGCCCCTCCTGTGTGTGGATTATTATCTCCAACTGATAGATAAGAAAATGGAATACAACTGGTCAATGATATATTCAGGATGGAATTAAGGTTTATTTGCCCCAAAGACCACACAGGTGAACTCCTGCTTGAATACGCCTTCCTAGTTGTGAGGTATGCCTTCATCCTCCCCTTTTCCTCCCGTCCCGTGATCTGTGCCTGCACTTCCTCCTCTCCCCCAGAGATAGCTGACAAGATCTACAACCTGTACAATGGGTACACGAGCGGCAAGGAGCAGCAGGCCGCCTACAACACGCTGATGGAAGTCTCCGCCTCCATGCTGTTCCGCGTCCAGCACCACTACAACTCACACTATGAGAAGTTCGGCGATTTTGTCTGGAGGAGCGAGGACGAGCTGGGGCCCAGGTAGGTGGGTGCGTGAGTGTGAGCGGAGCAGTAGATGCTCCCTGTTCCCATTTGACTTTATTGGAGCCTTTTCTCCATAGGCTGATAATGGGCTTTAGGAAATAAAGAAGGGAGGCAGTCACTCAAGTCATGTCAGGACTCAAGGTGGGAAGCGGGTAAGGAGAATGAAAGAATCTGGGAATTTTAGCTTCTTGGACTTCTGGAATGTTAGATAAGAGAGAGACTTCAGCGCTCTTTCAGTCAGTCCCCTTACCTTCCACTTTCAGTTTTAGAAATGGGAAACGTAGCCTCCTTGAGAACATATGTCCTAACCAACGTCATAGAAGAGCAGTGGCAGGGTCATGGACCCTAATCTAGGGCTTTTCCTTCTCTTTCATAAGAAATCCGAGTTGTCTTTTTTTTTTTTTTTTTTCTGGAATAAAGTCCACTAGTGACCATGACTAAATGCATTCACAAATTCAACATGTATTAAGGCGCGATTTTTTTTTTTTTTTTTTGTCACCGGCAGTGACTATGCCAGCCACAGTGACAGGTGCTATAGAGGAGTCACCCATAACTGACACACAGTCAGTATCCTCTGAAGCTTCCCGAAGTAGCTCTGCAGTGGGGGCTGTGTTTCACATCCTGCACCCAGCAGTGATATCCACTCATTCATTCCACACAGATCAACAGCCCCCTTCTTAGGTTGGTTGTTGGTTATGCACTGTTAAAAAGGCAGAAGCAGTCCCTACCTACGTGTAGCTCACTGTTCCACATAATTAAGCAGTTGCAAAGAATAGGAAAAACCAATATAGTATAGTAATGCATATATGTGAGAGTTGGACTGTGAAGAAGGCTGAGCGCCAAAGAATTGATGCTTTTGAACTGTGGTGTTGGAAAAGACTCCTGAGAGTCCCTTGGACTGCAAGGAGATCCAACAAGTCCATCCTAAAGGAGATCAGTCCTGGGTGTTCTTTGGAAGGAATGATGCTAAAGCTGAAACTCCAGTACTTTGGCCACCTCATGCGAAGAGCTGACTCATTGGAAAAGACTCTGATGCTGGGAGGGATTGGGGGCAGGAGGAGAAGGGAACGACAGGATGAGGTGGCTGGATGGCATCACTGACTCGATGGACGTGAGTCTGGTTGAACTCCGGGAGTTGGTGATGGACAGGGAGGCCTGGCGTGCTGCGATTCATGGGGTCGCAAAGAGTCGGACGCGACTAAGCGTCCATGCATATATATGGAATCTAGACAAATAGTACTGATGAGCCTTTTGGCAGGGAAGGTATGGAGATGCAGACATAGAGAAAAGACCTGTGTACACAGCCGGGGAAGGAGAGGATGGGACAAACTGAAGAAGGAGCATTGACATATATATGCTATCATGCATAAAATAGCTGCTGTATAACACAGGGAGTACAGCCTCGTGCTCTGTGAGCACCTACAGGGGTGGAATGGGAAGCAGGGGAAGAGACTCAGGAAGGAGAGGAGATATATATAATTATGACTGATTTGTGTTGTTGTACGGCGGAAACCAATACAACATTGTAAAGCAATTTTCTTCCAATTAAAAAAATAGAATAGGAGTAATAAGGGTCGAAAGGACAGAGAGGAGCCCTTTGGGGACGCGAGGCCCAGGCACACAGCCTGGGTAACCCAGTGAAGCCCTCCCAAGAACTGAGACTGTGAGGCCTACGGGGTGAGTTGGGGTCAGGCACGTGGAAGAAGAAGACCAGAGGTCTGGGGCCACAGGAGTAGCCTGTGAGATGTAGAGGTACAATACTATGTAGAGCAGGGCTTAAAACCTCGTAAATTCTGAAATTATCATTTGCCTCCACCTTTATGATTTTTGTGGGCTTCCCTAGTGGCTCAGATGGTAAAGAATCTGCCTGCCATGCAGGAGACCTGGGTTTGATACCTGGGTTGGGGAAGATCCTCTGGAGAAGGAATGGCAGCCCACTCCAGTACTCTTTCCTGGAGAATCCCATGGACAGAGAAGCCTGGCGGGCTGCAGTCCAAAGGGTCGCAAAGAGTCAGACGTGACTGAGCGACGAACACTTTCACTTTATGATTTTTACCGTATTCCCACACTATCTGCACTTTATTTTCTGTTTTGTCCTTAGGCCCGCTTATTGCAAGTATAGTTGAAAAGAAAGCACCGTATCATTGTGTAAAGGGAAGACGAGCCCCGTCTACCCTTAATAAAAATTAAACTTAAGCATTCAGTACAATGGAAGAAAAACAAAATACCAGAAAACAATGCAGTTTAAGCCTTGCAGAGCCTGAGGCTTTCCTTTTAAAAGGGAAGATTAGTGAGTGTTAGAGAAGCACTTTAAAACACAGTCCCGAATTAAACCTTTCCCTCTGAAAGTAATCTGGAGGAGGGCAAGGGATTGAAAAAGGGAATCTAAATGCTTTTCCCCGTTGTGATTCATTGTTGTTTAATACTGGACGTGTGATCTTCCTGAGTACCACCTAAAATCCTTTCTCCTGCCCCAGGGGAACCCCTTCCACACTTTGGTAAACACTGCTTGTGGAGGAACTGAAAGAATTTCTGTGCAGTCGGAGCAAAATGTGTGACAGCAGGAGTGGGAAGAGATAAGACAGGAGAGGTCAGCAGAGGCCAGTTCCGAATGCCCTTTAAGCAGGGTTAAAGAGTTTGGATTATCTCTCTAGGGTAATGGGAAGCTTTTCAAGTGTTTTTCACAGGGGGAGATGTTATCAGATCTTCAAGGGAAAAAGATCCCTCTGACAGCCACTGGCCGCCCGGACTAGAGCAGTCCTGACCAGAGGGAGGCAGGGAGGCCCCAGAGGCTGTTGTGATACTAAATCCAGGAGACAGAGTGCAGTGCTCCAGGCCAGGATCATGTCAGTGGTACTGGAGAGAATTGCATGACTTCCTGAAGTACTTAGTGGGCAGCGTGTTATGCTTGAAATAGCTTTAAAATTACCCTGTAAAACAGACAAAATAGGGTATCCTCCCCAGTTTATGAATGGAAAGGAATTGGAGGCCCCCACGGGGTTAAATGAGTGGCACGGAGGCACACAGAGTTTGCTGTGGGGTCTGCTTCTGCCCTGAGCTTTCACCCCGAGCCCTTGCAACACGTGCAGTAACCTTCGAAGAATTCAAGGCTCCGTCGAGGGATAAAAGGGGTCTTTCCCTGGGGCAGACCTTATCTGTTCTGTTGGATCCTGGGTTTGTAACTGTCTCCCTCTCTGTTAGATAAAGGCTAAAAGAGAGCAGACAGACAGACAGGAGCACAGAGCCTCAGATGAAAGCTGCGGCATGAGTCACCTCGGCTAGCATCTTGCCCAGGCACGGAGGAAGGCGTTCTCCCTTTATTGGGCTTTCCCACAGGCTTCAGGGAATTTGGGTGGAAGCTAAACCAGAGCTTCACTCTCGACTTTGTCTTTATCATCTTCTGGGATCCTTTAAGACTCTCCAGGACATCAATCTTCTGGAAAGCCTTTCTGGTCACTCAAAGAGGCAGAACAACCCACTCAGTAATGGACAGTGATAACCCGCTCACCTCCAGCCAGCTGGTCACCAGCCACTGTCTGCCAAACCCCGCCTGTGCCACCCAGCTTCCTCCTTCTTAGGTCTTTCTAGTCTCTGGAGGGAATGTGAGGTTTCCCTGATGCCCCATGCTCGCACGAGCGGGAATCAAGACAGCTGCATCCTGATCCATCCTGGCACTGCTGATAAACTCACCAGGCAGCCTTGGTCTCTCTGGACCTGAGTCTCTTCATCTATAAAGATGAAGAGACTTTCTCTCTTTTCTTTTTTTTTTTTTAAGCAGTGAAAAACCTGTTTTCTAAATAAAGCTTACAAAGAGCCCCAGCTCTTAGCTAGAATGCCAACTCCTCAGGGAAACTTCTAAAATTTCTACTCTATCACACCCTCAGGTTTTAATTTTATGTGTTGTAGCTACTAGTTTAGTATCTTATATTGCTTATCTATTTCATGGTGGTGGTGGTTTAGTCACTTAGTTATGTCTGACTCTTGTGACCCTGTGGACTATGGCCTGCCAGGTTCCTCTATCCATGGGGTTTCCCAGGCAAGAATACTGAAGTGGGTTGCCATTTCCTTCTCCACGGGGTCTTCCCAACCTGGGGATAGAACCCATGTCTTCTGTGTCCCTGCACTGGCAGGTAGATTCTTTACCTACTGAGCCACCAAGGAAGTCCACTTATGGGCTTACTTATGTGTTATCTCTAAGATATTATCCCCACCACAATGTCAATTTATAGTTTATACTTAATGTCCTATCCACTCAGGTGCTAAACCATGACTTATTGAATAATCGGAAAATGGGATGAGTGGATGTGTAAGCCGGATGACTACAGAGCTGTTCTGGTAGGAGTTAGAGGCCGTGACCTGGAGCCCCCTTGCTGGGTCTCCTCTTCAGCTTCCCCGCTCCAATCCCAAGGATCCATGAGGTCTACCTGAGCTATCAAGGACCACAATTGGAAACAACTGAACTCTGTAAAATCTAAATTTTTCTGGCTTAGAAATAACATTATCAAGAAATGCATTGAGAGACTTGAAGAGACCCTCACTTATTAATTTATGGAGTCATTGATTCTTTTATTGCACTTGCTATGTGCCAGACCTTGGGCCAGAAGAAGACAGCTCCTATCTTTGACAGGCTTTGCATCTAGTGAGAAAAAGACTGAAATACGTCACAAGAAGCATGTGATAAAGGGGGTGGGCAGCGCATTTTAGAGCAATGTCTGTCAGACTTTCGTGTGCAGGGGAATTACTTGGAGGTCTGGTTACAATTTAGATCAACTCTGTGTCCTGGAATGGGCTTGAGCATCTGCATTTCTGACAAGTTCTTAGGTGATACGTGGCAACCCACTCCAGTGTTCTTGCCTGGAGGATCCCAGGGACGGAGGAGCCTGGTGGGCTGCCGTCTGTGGGGTCGCTAGGAGTCGGACACGACTGAGCAACTTCACTTTCACTTTTCACTTTCATGCATTGGAGAAGGAAATGGCAACCCACTCCAGTGTTCTTGCCTGGAGAATCCCAGGGACGGGGAGCCTGGTGGGCTGCCGTCTGTGGGGTCGCACAGAGTCGGACACGCCTGAAGCAGCTTAGCAGCAGCAGTGTTACTGGTCTAAAAGCCCTGCTTTGAGTGACAAGGGTCTAGGTGCAGCTGTTGGTGCAGCTAATCCTGGAGCTCGAGGAAGAGTTCCTGGAGAGGACAGTGAGTGTCTGCTCACAAGTCCAGAATAAGCAGGAATCCTAAAGGTGGGAGGGGAGGCGTGCTCTCGTTAGAAGGAACAACCAGTGCAAGGGTGTATGTGTGTGTGCACGTGTGTGTGTGTGTACTCAGTTGTATCCGACTCTTTGTGACCCTATGGACTGTATTTCACGAGACTTCTCTGTCCAGGGAATTCTCTAGGCAATAATACTGGAGTGGGTTTCCTTCTCCTCCTCCAGGGGATCTTCCTGACCCAGGGATCGAGCCCTCATCTCCTGCGTCTCCTGCATTGCAGGCAGATTCTTTACCATGGAGGCATCAGGGAAGCCCCAAGAGTTAGAGAGGGCAGGGTAAGAGAATATACTTCAGTCAGGAAGGACAAATCTCAGGGGAGTGGAGAGTTCAGGGTGAGGAGGAGAAGGGAAGGCCGAAGACGGCAGCTGAAGTCATATCATAATGGCTCTTTATGAGCCCTATTCATGAGTCATTTTTCTTCCAAAAGCTGGGTCAGTGTTTTAAAGAGAGGATCCTTGTGGGTAGATGTACCAGCCTCTCAAATGTTAGCAAGTCTGCAGAACATCCAGGTGTGAAGGAGAAAGGGCAAGACCCTGCCTTGGGTTTCTGTTCTAGCTTCATCACCAGCTTGCTGTGTAACCTTGGACAAGTTGCCTCTCCCCTCTGGGCCTCATTTACAACACAAAAGGGCTGGACTCCAAGGTCCCTTCCAGCTGCAGAGAGGGAACCAGGCAGCCCTGAAGGTCATAGAAACCAGAGAAGAGACACACCAAAAGTGTCCTTTCACCTCTAGCCCAGCATGGCATGTTCTTCAGGAACCCAGGATGGCTAGGACAGTAAGAGTTTTTCCAGGAGCACCCTAGTATCATGAGATGAACTCTGTTAGGATTTTGTTGGCCTCTAACCACCAAGCCCCCAAATGTTCTCTGCTTCTCCTTGGATCTTTGGTTGGGTACCCCTATAAAATTTGGTGACAAAAGAGTGACTCTTACTGCTGCCTAAATCCATCAGGTCAATGTCCTCTGGAGCTTGGTTCCCATGGCAATCACAGGTTCCTGCAAACAACGCTCAGAGAAGACCTGCTGACACCCAGCTGTCCCAGCCATACGGTTCCTATTGGGAGACCTGAAAAACTTTGCTTATAGGTGGTCAGGGGTCAGAATTTGCTCCAATCAAATACCCTTGACCACTCCTGAGCTTCTCAATCCTCTCAGGTATGTCTGATGGAGAGAGAGAAGAGAGTCAGCACTTGAAGAGATTCTGTTTCAGTGAAATTGATCTGTCTAGAGTAAATGTATGTCTACATATTTCTGTTTTTCTTTATATCATATAATGCTTTATTTACATTTTACAAATCACTTTTACATTAATTAATTTGAAAATATTTGCTACATTTTTCAAAATATCTTTATTTTCTTTTTTTTTAAACTCAGTTATATACGTATACATATTTTTTTAACTAGCAGATAATTGCTTTACAACGTTGTATTGATTTCTGCCATACAGAAATTTCTGCCACGTGACTCAATCATGAGTATACATATGTCCCCACCTTCTTGAACCCCTCCTACCCCACCCTTCTGGGTTGTCACAGAGCCCTAGGTTGAGTTCCCTGTTATACAGCAACTTCTCACCAGTTATTTTGCATATGGTAATCACTGCCGATGGTGACTGCAGCCATGAAACTAAAAGACACTTACTCCTTGGAAGGAAAGTTATGACCAACCTAGATAGCATATTGAAAACCAGAGACATTACTTTGCCAACAAAGGTCCGTCTAGTCAAGGCTATGGTTTTTCCTGTGGTCATGTATGGATGTGAGAGTTGGACTGTGAAGAAGGCTGAGCGCCGAAGAATTGATGCTTTTGAACTGTGGTGTTGGAGAAGACTCTTGAGAGTCCCTTGGACTGCAAGGAGATCCAACCAGTCCATTCTGAAGGAGATCAGCCCTGGGATTGCTTTGGAAGGAATGATGCTAAAGCTGAAACTCCAGTACTTTGGCCACCTCATGTGAAGAGTTGACTCATTGGAAAAGACTCTGATGCTGGGAGGGATTGGGGGCAGGAGGAGAAGGGGACGACAGAGGATGAGATGGCTGGATGGCATCACCGACTCGATGGCCGTGAGTCTGAGTGAACTCCGGGAGTTGATGATGGACGGGAGGCCTGGTGTGCTGTGATTCATGGGGTTGCAAAGATTCGGACACGACTGAGCGACTGAACTGAACTGAATGTATGTTCTTTACTGCTGCTCTGAATTTGTCCCACCCTCTGCTTCCTCTGCTGTGTCCACAAGTCTCTTCTCTGTGTCTGTGTCTGTATTCCTGCCCTGCAAATACTTTCATCAGTATCATTTTTCCAGACTCCATCTTTATGTGTTAATATATGATATTTGTTTTTCTCTTTCTGATGGACTTCACTCTGCATACTAGGCTCTGGGTTTGTCCACCTCACTAGAATTGACACAAGTTCATTCCTTTTTATGGCTGAGTAACATTCCATTGTATCTATGTACCACAGCTTCTTTATCCACTCATCTGTCAACGGACATCTAAATTGCCTCCCATGGCCTGGCTGGGGTAATGAGTGCTGCAATGGACGGTGGAGTACACATGTGTCTTTTTGAATTATGGTTTCCTCAGGATATATGCCCAGTAGTGGGATTGCTGAGTCATATGGTAGTTTTATTCCCAGTTTTTAAAGAAATCTCCATACTGCTCTCCAGAGTGGCTATATCAGTTTACATTCCCACCAACTATGCCAAAGGTTTCCCTTTTCTCCACATCTTCTTCCGCGTTTATTGTTTGTAGATTTTTTGAGGATGGCCATTCTGATTGTAGGTTTGATTTGCATCTTTCTAATCATGAATGATGCTGAGCTCTTCTCATGTGTTAATTGGCCATCTGTATGTCTTCTTCAAAGAACTGCCTGCTTAGGTCTTGTACCCATTTTTCGAGTGGGCGGTTTGTTTTTCTGACGTTGAGCTGCACGAGCTGCTTGTGTATTTCGGAGATTAGTCTGTTGTCACTTGCTTCATTTGCTACTATTTTCTTCCATTCTGAGGGTTGTCTTTTCATCTCATTTATGGTAGAGACGCTGTATTTCTGTTATCAGCCCCTGTTGTTTCCATGGCGGACATGGCTAATAGATAACAGAAATCATTCCAGGCTTGATTCACTCTAGGCTGTTTCTAAACATAACCAGACAAGAAGGATTTCCCACCTGAAAAGGATTAGAGCCTGTTATGAATTGTCACTGCTTTGTTCTTTGTGAAAATACCCAAGCCTGGGATGTCAGTACACATTCTTCCGTCCAAGATGATGTGAGCTCTCTCCTTGGATATCTTGGATTCACTGTCTTGGAATTTCTAGGATGTTGGAAACAAGAGCAACCTTAGGCTCCTAGAACCATACTCCTATCATTGCAGACGCATTTTCATTTTTTTTTCCTGCATATTTTGACATTTCAGAAATCAAGATCGACTGTGCACAATCGATGTGCACATTATGTTGCATTCTTTCTTCATTTCTTGAAAAGCTGTTATTAAATCAATAGCATGTCTTAAAATTGACAGTGTCTTAGACGGGCAAGACACGCTATGAGTCTGAACAAATGTCCCACAGAACATCCCCCACTAATAATATAGCAATGTATATAATTATCTTCTTCAGTTGCTAAATTGTGTCTGATTCCTTGTGACCCCATGGACTGCCGCACACCAGTCTTTCTGGACCTTCACCATCTCCCAGAGTTTGCTCAAACTCACGTCCATTGAGTCAGTAATGCCGTCCAACCATCTCATCCTCTGTCGTCCTCTTCTCCTCCTGCCCTCAATCTTTCCCGGCATCAGGGTCTTTTCTAATGTGTTGGCTCTTCGCATCAGGTGGCCAAAGTATTGGAGCTTCAGCTTCAGCATCAGTCCTTTCAATGAATATTCAGGGTTGATTTTCTTTAAGATTGACTGGTTTGGTCTCCTTTCTGTGCAAGGGACTCACAAGCGTCTTCTCCAGCACCACAGTTCGAAGGCAACAATTCTTCGGCGATCAGTCTTCTTTATGGTCCAACTCTCACATCCATATGGAAAAACCATAGCTTTGACTATATGGACCTTTGCTGGCAAAGTGATGTCTCTGCTTTTTAATATGCTTTGTCATAGCTTTTCTTCCAAAGAGCAAGTGTCTGAATTTCATGGCTACAGTCACTGTGTGCAGTGATTTTGGAGCCCAAGAAAAGAAAATATGCCACTGTTTCCATTTTTTCCCCATCTATTTCCCATGAAGTAATGGGACCAGAGGCCATGATCTTAGTTTTATGAGTGCTGGATTTTAAGCCAGCTTTTTCACTCTCTTCTTTCACCTTCATCAAGAGGCTCTTTACTTCCTCTTCTCTTTCTGCCATTAGGGTGGTATCATCTGCATATCTGAGGTTGTTGAAATTTCCATCTGTTCCAAACTGAAATACTTTGGGGTTTGTTGAGATTTAGTCATTCTTACCATCAGTTTAGAAATGAGTTCTTGGAAGACCTCATGGTTTCTTATGAGAGAACAAGAAGGACACAAAGCCAAATGTAAATATTTTTGCTAGTCACCTTACAAATCGTATTTCAAACCTGGTGTTGAGGAAATATATTTACACGGCAGTACCCGAGCTTCTGATTTTCTGTTTAATGGGGGTGGTCTGAGGCTAAACTGGATGTGGATATTCTGAAAGTAACTCCAGTGAACCACTGGGAAGCCATAAAACCGTGGCTTCATTGCACACATTCATCATACCAGCTTAAAAATGTGTGTATGTATGCATGTTTTCAAAATGGAAATGCCTTTTATTGTACTTTGTCCTAAAAGTAATTCTTGTTCATTCTGTAATGTGTAAATGAGACAGGTGTGTATATATAAAATTGCAAACTAAAATGTTGTTCCCTGGACTCCTAGTCTCTACCCAGAGATAAAGTTGGTAACAATGT
The DNA here is from genome assembly GCF_032452875.1 of Bos javanicus. Classification (NCBI taxonomy): domain Eukaryota; kingdom Metazoa; phylum Chordata; class Mammalia; order Artiodactyla; family Bovidae; genus Bos; species Bos javanicus. The sequence goes on along the minus strand of NC_083875.1, from coordinate 106,275,554 downwards.
GCACATATTTCTCCAGAGATCGATATGGATGTGACACGGATCTGCTCATGAGTAAGGAAACTGGTTCAGACTTAAGGATATGTTGACATCTGTAGACCGCATAGTTCCACTTCTGTCCACTCTGCTATGTTGATCAAATACATTCGTTTTGCTCTGTTTTCTGCCTATTTACACTTAATAGCACAAGTCTTTTCCTACAGATGCATATGCACATATGTTGGCTTTTTAAAGGTTCCTTCATTATATGAATTTATCGCACATTAATTTATCCCTCTGTCAAATAAAGACCAACTAGATTTCTTACTTTTTTATTGTAAACAAATATGTATAAACACTTGGCCCAGTTGCCCAGTGACTTCCTTAGGCCCATGTGATGCTCCTGTGTCACTGAAGATCATGTTACCTAGGTTTCTGGCACCTGGCGGGTCCTCGGTCGCCTGTCGTCATTGTCATCCCTGATCCTCAGGGTTGTCCCCTCTTATTTTCATTTACTAGAACATCATAACTGTTTTCCTAAATGCCCGCCCCCCTTCAGGGACACACCTGACTCCTACTTGCGGCACTTCTGCAGGAGACAACCTTCCGCATCATGATCTGCAGTTTGCACGTGTCACTCTTACAGAAGCGAGTGGGCTTCTCCAGTTGTGGCCTGACAGGCCAGCTCAAATGGAAGACCTTATTTCCCTGCATCTGCCCTCTGTGCTTCCAGAGGTGGTGCTCCAGTTTGTTTGCAGCCGTGCCGTGCCACTGACTCTCATCAAGCTTGAGGTCAGCTAACACAGAGACTTAAGCTTAGCTCAAGGAGACAGAGATTAGGGAGAGAGGCCAACGGAAATGTTCCCTTGCTGTCTCTCCTCTTTTGCCCCATCCCATGGCTCCCTTAGAATTAGATTCTGTCCAATAACTGTGTCAACAGCGAAGTGGGTAATGGTGCTGGGAAGAGTAGTCACTTAAGGTCCTGCAGTTCCCGGAGAAGCGGCGTCCAAGCCCAGCCGCTGACTCCTTCACAAGCCATCCCTGTCTCAGTCTCGCTGCGGGTACAGTGATAGGTTAATGTGCGCTGTCCCTCCTTCCCCTCTGGCTTCCCATCCTGCTGGGCCCGCGTCCTGTCTCCAAGGAGGAGCATTTCATTTCCGGTATTTGAGAAAAGTGGTCACTCTGACCTGTGCTTTCCCCCTCCAGGCAAAGCGTGGGGGCATGCCTAGCCTGTGATTTATGAATCTCCACTGCCTGCAATGTATTACCCAGCAATCTCACCTTCGGTCTCTCACCCGGCACCCCGCTCCAGCCTCTGAACCCCTCCAACCCTTCTCTTCATGGCTTCACCTTCTGAATTCTCTTGCCTTTGTCTCATTGCACATCTCAATGAAGCATCGTGTATGGTGGAGAAAGAGCAGGAGACAGTTAAGCAAACTAACATTGGTTTAGTTCCTGTTATGTGAAAATTCCTTGTTGGACGCATATGGCAGTCCTACAAAATAAGCATCTCTATCCCCAGTTTACAAATGAGGAAACTGAGGCTCATGGAGAAGAAACGGCTTGCCCTCACATACTCTGGAGCCTATGTCCTTTCCACTGCAGAATATCTTGGCTAACATTCCTGAGAACTAAGCAAATCACCCAGGTCCTCTCATCCTCCAGAAACACTGTTGTTCTCATTTTACTGATGCAGTAACTGGGAGTTAGTAGCGTTGAAGAGCTTGCTCATGATCCACGTAGCTAAGTGATAGAACTAGGATTTGAATCTGGGACTTCAAAACCAAATCTCATCTCAGCTCTAGACACTCAGAGCCCCGATTCTAGTTTTGCTTTTGTTACTCACTTAAGGTGGTCCTTTAGGAAAATTGTTCTCTCATTTCAGTCTTTAGTTTCCATCTATACAAAGGCTTGTCCAGTTGAGTTCCAAGATTATCTCTATGGAAGTGGCTGGGCCCTTGGAGACAAAGCATTTGGACATCTTAGAGGACTTGTCTCCCCAATCTCATTTTGTATTTGTGACTTATGTGGCTGTCTAGATCAGACAATAGGGGCTTCACGGGTGGCTCAGTGGTAAAGAATCGACCTGCCAATGCAGGAGACACAGGAGACGTGGGTTCAATCCCTGGATCAGTAAGGTCCCCTGGAGGAGGCAATGGTAACCCACTCCAGTATTCTTGCCTGGACAATCTCATGGACAGAGGAGCCTGGTGGACTGCAATCACTGAGGTCTCAAAGAGTCGGACATGACTGAGCATGCGTGCACACATGCAGATCAGACAATGACTCTCCATTGCCCTCAAAATAGAATACTTTACCATGGCTCAAATGAGTCTGGATGGTCTGATCTCTACCAAACTGACTCGTCTCCCACCCATTCTTTGCACTAACCATTTCAAAAAAACTGATGGTTTATGCTCTCTTTAAACCAGTGAGCAACTTCCTCTGCCTTCCCATCTACCTGTGTCACCTTTGAACAACTAGCTCAGATGTTATGCCCCCTGGGAAGATTTGACTGAGTCCCCAAATTAATAATTGAATGTCCACTGTATATATTCCCATGCTGCTGCTGCTAAGTCGCTTCAGTCGTGTCCGACTCTGTGCGACCCCATAGACGGCAGCCCACCAGACTCCCCTGTCCCTGGGATTCTCCAGGCAAGAACACTGGAGTGGGTTGCCATTTCCTTCTCCAATACATGAAAGTGAAAAGTGAAAGTGAAGTCGCTTAGTCGTGTCCGACTCTTCTCGACCCCATGGACTGCAGCCTACCAGGCTCCTCCATCCATGGGATTTTCCAGGCAAGAGTACTAGAGTAGGGTGCCATCGCCTTCTCCGATATATTCCCATAGCTCCGAGCATATCCTCAAACCTGGAACTCTGCTTCTGCATTAGAAGCTGTTACTATTTCTATCTGTCTCCTGGCAATGGCTTATAGAAGTGCTCAAAGCTTAAATCAGTATACAAATCATGGTGGTGGCGGCGGTGGCGGCGCTAATGATGCTTTCTACTAAGAGTTTTGCACATATTAACTTATTTAATTATTGCTTCAACTCTATAATGTGGACAAATGTGATCCCCATTTTATGAACAAGGAAACAGAAGAAGTAGCTTTTTAAAAGTAGGCAAAGAAGCAGGCCTGCATCCCTAAGTACAATGGCAAGAAATGAGCAACACTTGGATGTGTCTCTTCCTGGTTCCTTTCTGCTGGTCTTACCCTCCCCCAGTTCGATCCTCCTCAACGAAGCCAGAAATGTTTTTAAGCAGTTTGTCTCTGAAAACTGTTGCTTGGAAGTCTTCAGTAAGTCCCCACTTACCCCTATGGAGGGCTGATTATAAATTCATTGATTTCTTCTTTCATTTTTAAAACAACCTTTGTGGTAGACTTCTCTCATAGCTCAGTTGGTAAAGAACCTGCCTGCAATGCAGGAGACTTGGGTTAGATTCCTGGGTTGGGAAGATCCCCTGGAGGAGGAAGTGGCAACCCACTCCAGTATATTCTTGCCTGGAGAATCCCATGGACAGAGGAGCCTGGCAGGCTACATACAGTCCATGGGTTTGCAAGAGTCGGACTGAGTAACTTTCACTACTACCTACGTTGTAGTAGACCTAGTCATTATTCCCATTTGTGGGTAAGAAAACTGAGGCACAGTTTGTGAAACAATGTCCTCAATATCACAGAGCTAGTAAGTGTCTGGGGCAAGATTCGAACCTCAGCAGTCACCATTACTCTATACAACCCACGCCCCAGCTTCTAAGCTCCAGTGGCCTGGCTCCTGCCACTTCTCCAGTTTCCCACTGTGAGCCCACTTGCACACCATCTGCCACCTCTAAACCCCTTCTGTCTGTGACTTTCCCTAGGCTTCCTGTTATGCCTTTTCCCTCTTCTTTGTCCAAACCCTACTCATCATGGAGACTCAGCACAAGTTCCCCCCTTTCCAGGAAGTCTTTCTTGATTTCCCAATCCCACACGATACTGTCCTCTGTTCCCCACAGCTCCCACATTTCATTTTATTGTTGCTCTTGCCACCTGCCTTGCAGTTTTCCACTTGTGTACCTTTCCTACTGAATTGGGAACTCTGCTGTGCAACAAATGCTCAGCAAAGGTACAAGCAATGACTCTGTCTCCTTTAACTTCATCCCCAACCCGCTGGTCAAAGGAAGAAGCAGGTTTGGAGATGTTCAAGTTCCCCAGGACACAGAGCTGCTAAGGAGCAGAGCAAGAGCTGAAATGAGGAGGGCTGGGAGTAAGCCCCTCTGGTTCCCCTCCCCACCCCGGGGAGGCGCCTGCCAGAGGCGAGAGAGCCCTGTGGGGCGAGTGTGATTATGAAGCTATGAATTCTTGGCACCTCAGGAAATATTCCACCCAAGTGGTGAGCTATACAAAGAGGACTTTTTGAAAGGCACCTCCTAAATCATGCCCACAAGACCTACACACATAAGCCCGGCCCTTTTCTAGCCGCCATGCAGGTGCCTGACACAGTCTCGCATTTGTGGGGTCTGCTGTCGTAAAATGCCTCCCTCCTGGGGGTCTCCAAGGGGCATGCAGAGGACAGCAGGAGAGGGCCTTGCCTGTGGCCCCTCAGGATCTCCAGGCATCTTGAGGATGCGGAGATGTAGCAGAAAGTGGATCCCATGTGGAGACAGACACCCGGACGGCAAAGCTGACTTCTGGTGTGACCCTCTCGAAGCCTCCGTTTCCACAACTTTCATGAGACCATGTTGTTGGTTCTCAAATGGGGTGATTTTTTTTTTTTTTTTAAATTTTGACTTATTTTTGCTGTGCTAGGTCATCACTGCACACGGGCTTTCTCTAGTTGTGGTGAGTGGGAGCTACTCTCTAGCTGCGGGGCCGGGGCTTCTTGCTGCCATGGCTTCTCTCGTTGTGGAGCTCAGGTGGTAGGGCACGCGGGCTTCAGCGTTGCAGTGGGCAGGCTTAGTTGCCCCGTGGCATGTGGGATCTTCCAGGACCAGGGACCAAAACCACGTCCCCCTACATGGCAAGGTGGATTCCTAACCACTAGAGCACCAGGGAAGCCCTCAAATGGAGTGATTTTGCTTGGCAGAGGATATTTGGTAATGTCTGGACACTGTTTTCTTGTTATGCCTTGGACTGTGGGAGCAGGTATCTTGCAGGCGGAGGTGTAGGGATGCTGCATGACTGCCCCTCCAGCAAAGGATGACCCAGCCCACATGTCGACAGTGCCTTGCTGAGAAACCTTGGGCTGGGTGATCTCAGAGACACTTGCCTTCATTTTCTCTGCAGCCATCAGATCTCCTTGAGGAGCCTCTCTTTGGTGATACATAAAGAGCTCTAGATAAATTCCTAATGATGATCACCATAGTCCAAGGCGATTCTTGCTAGGACTAGTGTGCGGTGTGACCTTGATCCTGAGACATCATCACAACAGTTCTCTGGAATAAAAGCTACCCTTTGCTGAGAGCAAAGGGTACTCGAGGCCAGCCTTTGGGCATCTCTCTTAGTTAATCTCACAACCAGTTTCTGAAGGTAAGGCTACCATCACTGTTTAGAGACAAGGAGAATGAGAGATGTCTGATTTGGGGATACAGATATAAAGGCTTTCATGAAGTAAAAGCCCAGAAGGTAAGCTTTTTTTTTTTTTTTTTTTCTGACTGTGAGAAAAGAGTATGAGGGAAGAGCAGTAAGACAGCAGACAGAGAGGGACATGGTGACTGTTCAGACCTAGTGGGTGACCACTTCAGTGGTTACCTTTATGTTTGAGCTCGGTTAAGTGGTGTCATCTCTCTGGAACTTGGGTTCCATACTCATTAAATCTAAGGGGAAAGTATTTTCAGGGTTGTCGTAAAGGTTAAATACAGATTTTAAAGTGTATATACATTGCTTACCCAGCATCTAGCATGTGGTGTTAATTTATTTTAGTTATTATTCTTTTTGTCATTTATCATCATTATAATAATTATTACTTGGCCAGAGTTCTAAGGCTTATAAGTTTTTTTTTTTCTCATTTCAAATTTAATAAAACTACAAATTATGTTTTATATTGTAGAAGTGAATATGTTAGGTCAAAACTTACACCTCTCTCTATTTTATTATTATTATTTTTTATTATAGTTGCTTTACAATGTTGCATTAGTTTCTGCTGTACAGCAAAATGATATGAGCATATCAACCACACATATAAGCATATGTCCCCTATTTCTTGGGTTTCCTCCCCATTTAGTTCACCGCAGAGCATTGAGTGGTATTCCCTATACTATACAGTAGGTTCTCGTAAGTTATCTATTTTATTCACAAAAGTGGAAGTGAAAGTCACTCAGTTGTGTCCAACTCTTTGTGACCCCATGGACTATACAGTCCATGGAATTCTCCAGGCCAGAATACTGGAGTGGGTAGCTATTCCTTTCTCCAAGGGATCTTCCCAACCCCTTGGGATTGAACCCAGGTCTCCCGCATTGCAGGCAGATTCTTTACCAGCTGAGCCACCAGGGAAGCCCATAATATATATATGTCAATCCCTATCTCTCAATCCATCCTACCCCCCCTCCTCTCTTGGTATCCATGAAATTGTCCTCTCTTTCACTTTTTGCACATGGCACAATTGAGGACAAATTCCAAAGTGATTTTTGAACAAGTGTTCACAATATCACACTTACAGTTAGAAAACTGTTGGGACAAGAAGCCCTCATCCATCCATTGACCTTTACTGACCACCTCGAAGTCCTGACCCTTTGACCTGGGCTCCTCTAGTTTCATCACCGTCCCCTCCTGTCTTCCAGGAAGGCCCACCTGATCCTCCGGCGGCTGGAGAGGGTGAGCAGCCACTGTTCCAGCCTCCTGCGAAGCGCCTACATCCAGAGCCGTGTGGACACCGTGCCCTACCTCTTCTGCCGCAGCGAGGAGGTCCGGCCTGCGGGTATGGTGTGGTACAGCATCCTCAAGGACACCAAAGTCACGTGCGAGGAGAAGATGGTGTCCATGGCCCGGAACACGTACGGGGAGTCCAAGGGCCGGTGAGGGCGGGCACCGCCCTCCGTGAGCACAGGGACTCTCCGGGGGAGGGCGAGCGGTGCTCCCGTGGATCCGGGGCCTGGCAGGGGGTGGAGGACCCTGAGGATGGGCTTGGCGGAGGAGGCTTGCCAGCAAGGCCAAAGCAGACTCTCTTGTGGATAGCCAACGGAGAACTTTGTCACCACTGGATTTCTTCATTTGTCCCCAGCTTTTATTTTTTCTAAGGTATTATTTGACTCTATCAAAGTCTCTCCTTTTTAAACTTTTTCTTACGGATGGCAGTCAGTCCCGAGGCAGGAGCTTTCAGTTGGAGACCCAGCGGCCTTTCCTCTACTTCCTTCCTCCTGCCATCCACCCCCTGGCTTCCTTCCTGCCGTGGACCCCAGGAGGAGCCCTGTGGAGAGCTAGTTGGACCCCCTTCAGCATCAGGAAGGAGGCCCCGAGGATCATTGGCAGTGAGGAAGCTTGGGTCTTTAGGACGTTCATTTTCCAGACATGTTTGGGTTGGCAGGACCCCTGCCTCTTCCTGCTCCCCGTGGGTCTGCCCAGAGTCCCTGCAGGACTTCCCATGCATTAAAAATTCCTATTGTCTCTCTCTCTCTCTGCTTGGGTCGTGTTTCTTCCTGACGGGGGACCTCTGTTTATTCACTCAACAGGTATTTATTGATTCTCTACTATATACCAGGCACTGGGCAATCAGCTAAAGAACAAATTCTCCCTGTAATCAGGGAGCATACAGTGCATCAGAAATTATAGAGAAGCAGCCGGTTACTTTGGGCTGTGGTAAGGGAGGGATGGAGGCTCTTTGAACTACTTGCTGGGTCATGAGACAAACGAAAGGGGTTCCAAAACGCTTTCTTGAAAAAGTGATGCCAATACCTGAAAGATGGGGAAGGGGTGGGGATTAGCTCCAGGCAGGTGGGACACCATGAACAAAAGCCTAGAGATAAGAGGAAAGGTAAGTCAGTCAATGGACATGAGTTTTAGCAAACTCTGGGAGATGGTGAAGGACAGGGAAGCCTGGCGTGCTGAGGTCCAAAGAGCAGGACACAACTGAGCGACTGGACAACAGCAAAGCCACTCAAAGGCTGAAAGCACTCTCGTTGGGAATAGAGATCAAAACAGGAAGAAGCGAGAGGTAAGGCTGGGAGCTGGACAGAGCATTGGAAGCCATGGAGAGAAAGTCTGACTATGTTTCAAGTAACTGAGAACCATTGCACAACATTAGCGGAGGAATCAGCACGCTCTTGAAGAAAAACCATTCCAGTGCCAGCATGGAGGTCGGACTGGAAAAGGCGTTGCAGAGAGTGACTACTGTCATTCTCCAGAAGTGATAGCAGATTGGATCCTGAGGTAATGGGGGAAACCCTCCACCATTAAGTCTCCTTTTAAGTGGCAATTGTCTACTTCCGTTGTGTTACATCCCAGGGAGGGTAATGAGTACAAAGAGGCTTTATAAGTCTTTAAGCTCCTGGCAGTAGCTCAGAGATGCTGGCTTGCTGGAGGAAATGGGATGCAGGTCAGTTATTTCATAATGCAGACATGATACCTGTTAAAGAGTGAGGAATACACTAGAAATTCAGAGGGGAAAATACTGAAGATCAGTAAAGTAAAAGCAGTTGAAAATTAGCTTCCTTCTTAATTTTGATGAGTGCTGATGACATCCATAATCTCTCCCAACCCCCAAAAAACCTACCTGCTGAGTTGTTTTTCCCTCTATGATCCCAATAATCCACACGGGGAAACAGAGCAGAAGGAGATTCTTCCAGACGACCCTGGTGCCTAAAGATCTGCTCAACCTCCAACAATCTAAGCTCAAAGGTGCTCTTTTAAGAAGTTTTACTGTTATTGGATTTACATTTCTGCAAGTATATAGATAGGATTTAGGGCTTTCCAGGTGGTGCTACTGGTAGAGAACTTTCCAGTCAAAGCAGGAGACATAAGAGGTACAGGTTCCATTCCTAGGTTAGGAAGGTCCCTTGGAGGACGGCATGGCAACCCACTCCGATATTCTTGCTTGGAGAACCCCATGGATGGAGGAGCCTGGCGGGCTACAGTCCATGGGGTCACAAAGAGTCAGATGTGACTGAAGTGACTTAGGGCACATAGGTGGAATTTAGATGGATACATTCCCACTAAGGAGATGACTCTTTTCCTTCCAAGGATAGTATATTCAGAGAAGAACAAACATCTTAAAAGGAGGATGAAAAGAAAAGGAATAGTTATGATTCACTGAGTACTTACCTGTCTTAGTTATGGTATAACAGAGCACCATAGACTAGGTGACTTATAAAGAATACAAACTTGTTTTTCATAGTTCTGAAAGCTGGAAAATCCAAGGTCAAGGCATCAGCAGATTTGGTGTCTGGTGAGAGCTGGTGAGTTCATAGGCAGCCGTCTTCTTGAGGTGTCCTCATGCAGCAGAAGGGGAGAGGGATGTCTCTGGGGTCTCTCAAAAGAGCACACATCCCATTTGTGAGGGCACCACCCTCATGACCTAATCATCTCTTAAAGGTCCCACCTTTAATCACCAGCATAGTGGAGATTAGAACACAAACATTCACTCTGTAGCATTTCCAGGCTCTATTCAAAATTGCTATCGTGTGTAACGATACTTTCCTGTATCACCTTCAGTAATGCTTTCCTGAACCCTAGGTCCCAGGCCTTCCCCCATTGCTGTAGTTTCCATTGTCCTGACACAATCTGAGGAAAGGGTTAGCTCAACAGTTGCATAAAGTTAAGCTCCCCAGTGTTCTGGGGCTGTGATCCGAGCCCAATTGTTTGAATCTGAATCTGCCACCATTCACCAGCTATTGCCCTTGGATGAGTGATTTGATGTCAGTGTCCCCATCAGCCAAATGGGGTACATGTCAGTCTGTTCTCATGGGGCTGTTATGAGGTTTGGGTATGATAGCAGTTGTAATGCACCCAGCACAATATATGGTAGGGTCTTTCTCCCTTCCCAGGTGGCCCAGTGGTAAAGAATCTGCCTGCCAGTACAGGAGATGCAGGTTCAATCCCCAGGTTGGGAAGATCCCCTGGAGGAGAAAATGTCAAGCTGCTCCAGTATTCTTGCTTAGGAAATCTCATGGACAGAAGAGCCTGGAAGGCTACAGTCCATGGAGTCATGAAGAGTCAGACACAGCTGAGCAGTGACTGCACACACACACAACCCAATAGCAACAGCCCCAAGAAGCCTGTGCTTCTCTCTGAGGCTCTCACAGATGGCTGTGGCTTCTGGGTAGCTGCCCAGTCTGCCAACGGCGGCTGGCCCCTGAGAACATCCACCACCAGGCTGTCCCCAGCTCTTTCTCCCGTCCATGCCCCTCCTGCTTTCAGCCTCCTTTTCCCAGCTCTCTGGAGCCTCTTGCCATTCCCAGTCACCACAAGGCCCTCAGAAGTGAGACTGAGAAGCCTGGTGAGACAGGTGTGTTGGGGGGTGGGGTGGCTTGCCATTGCAGGCAAGCAGATTAAACCAATATTTGTTAAGATGTTCTCCGGAGAAACGAAAAATTCTTGAGGTACCAATGATGCTTCTGGATCCAGTGCCCTGGCTCTGCACAGCCAGATGGATTCATGTGCTGCCACAGAAAATGCCAGGGAAGCTCAGGTCCCACTGTACTGGCACTGATGACTTTCCATATGGTTTCCACCACTAAATAGAGAAGTTGTGAACACACAGAGGTGTGTGGTAGGGGTGCACAAGAAAACGCCTATACATGACTCCCATCCTCTGTACAATCTTTAAGTGTCTTCTCTAGGCAGGCTTCATGGACATATGCTGGTATTTACCATTCAGGGAGTTCTCTTCCTAGCAATGAGTTTACACACTTACCACATTTAACCAAGTGCAGAACAGCCATGTGCGAGTATGGTTACCATTCTTTCAGCTAAAAGAAAATGTGGTTTAGGCAGGTTGGATAACCTGCTTCAAAGTCATGGTGTTGAGATACTGAGATCTAAACCTGGACAGACTAAGTATTTCCAACTGGTGAGTTCTGTTTTACTACTTCCTAGAGAAAATGGGTATAATGCCCCTTCCCCGTCTTATCTTATCCCTCTGCTACTGCTAAGTCTGCTGCGGCTAAGTCACTTCAGTTGTGTCCGACTCTGTGGGACCCCATAGATGGCAGCCTACCAGGCTCCTCCATCCATGGGATTTTCCAGGCAAGAGTACTGGAGGGGGGTGCCATTGCCTTATCCCTCTAATTTCCAACAAATGCTTGAGTACTAATTTCTAGGTTTGGGATACTAAGACAAACAGGACCCAGATCCTGCCCTTACGAAACTCCCAGCACTTCACTAACTGCAAAGTGATAAAATCAGACATTTCGGAATCAAGCCAATCTGAGTTTAAATATTGCTGTGCAGTTTACAGTGACAAAGAGCTAGACCCTAAGAGAAATGTTTAAAACTAACTCAACAGGTCTTGCTAATTCAGAGGCTTGGGTTAACTTCTCTAATCCTCACTTTCTTCATGGGATGAATGCACCATCTCAGAGTACTATCGGGAAGATTAAATTAGATGATATATATAAAGCCTTGAGAACAAGGCTTTTAATAAAGTTATTACAATGGCTTATTTACATGAGAAAAGATAGGTGAGACTCACTTTGCCTCAGGAAAGCCTTTACAGTCAAAGGATAATCAAGTTCAGTAAGTAGAGCAGTAGAAAAAGGACATCATGGACAGAGAGACGGCATGTTTTCAAGAGAGTGTGCTCTGTCTGAAGGATGGTGAGCAAGCAGTGTGGGCTGAGAGGGCAGCCTGTGTCTGGAGAGGTTGGCAGCGCAGACCACACTGGCTGCGGGAAGACCTTAGACTGAGAGCAGGGGTGTGACATAGGCAGGTTAGGCATTTTGCGAAGATACCTCTGGTTGCAAAGCAGGAGAGTGGCGAGAAAGGAGAGAGCCAGTGGGACTAGCCAGCACAGGGCAGGTAGTTAGTGTCGTTTAGGAGGGAGACGAGGACGCCTGAGCTAGGCCATTGCAGAAGTAAGGCTGGATCTGAGTGCTAGGAGAGAGGTGGACGAAACAGGACTTGTTATAACTAAGAGGCCCGGAGACTCAGATCTTGCCTTTCGCCTCTGGTGTCTGAGTATTTGACTGGGCAGAATGTGGGATACGAAGTGGATGGATAAACACCCTTGGACTCAATGGACAGTGCATGGATGAGGCAGGATTTGTATCATGCAAATATAGTCACTGGATTGAAAGAGAGCCCAGAATATCATTTAGCTTATGTGGAAGCCATGCGTGGAACTGTGTGTCACTGTGCACAAAGTATTATGAGTTCCCAGTGCCCCATCACAAAGGATTGTGTAAAGCTGGCATAGGATCTTGTGGAAGAGTTAAGTGCTGACCTTATGAAAAGAGCGCTGAATTCTTCAGCATCACCTTGTCTTCTTCCTTCTCGCCATCATCATCAATATCCTCATCACCATTATCATTTAATTGATTGATTCCTTACCATATTCTAGATTCTTTGCATATATATTTCATATACTTCTTACAACAACTCTATGATATATAAGTTATCACTCCATTTTATAGATGAAGGAATTAAACCCCACAGGTTTTAAGAAACTTCCTGGTCTCAGGCAGCTGGAACCAAAGTTTGAGTCCAGGTATCATTTGACCCCAGAATTTTATCCATTGTGCTCTGCTGCCTTCTGAGGTGGGGAGCTCTGGATTCCAGTCCTTCCTCTGCAGCAGAGTAACTAATCAGTCAACCTTGAGCAAATCCTTCACCCTCTGTGGGCCTTGGATTCTCCGTATGCTCCCACCACATTGGGAAAGATGTATGTATCACAGGTATGAGGGAGTGTGCTGGATGATGACTCGTGTATAAAGAACATTTTTCACCTCTCTCTCCCTTTAATCTTCACACCTTCCCTTTGAGGTTGGCAATGGCAGAATGAATGGCTCTGTTTGGCCAGTCTAGAGAGGGAGGCTGCAGTCCATGGGATCGAAAGAGTCGGACATGACTTAGCGACTAAACCACCACCACCACCAGAGAGGGTTAAGATCTCAGCAAGGCCATAGGTCTTGGATCTACAGCCAATTCTAGGGCCCCGGAGACAACTCCAGTCCCACTCGTGGTCACACAAGCCACTGGTTGCTAAGAGTCTAGGAGCCCTGGACAAGTGACCATAGCGGGCTTTTCCCCTCTGCCTAACTAGGGAAACTAGTAACACCCCTCAGAGGTTATGTGGTGCTGGTTTAGTCACTAAGTTGTGTCCAACTCTTGCAACTCCATGGACAGTAGCCCGCCAGGCTCCTCTGTCCATGGGATTCTCCAGGCAAGAATACTGGAGTGGGTTGCCATTTCCTTTTCCAGGGGATCTTCCTAACGCAGGAATTGAACTTGGGTCTCCTGCATTGCCAGAGAAGGCAATGGCACCCCACTCCAGTACTCTTGCCTGGAAAATCCCATGGACAGAGGAGCCTGGAGGGCTGCAGTCCATGGGGTTGCTGAGACTCGGACATGACTGAGCGACTTCACTTTCACTTTCTGCATTGGAGAAGGAAATGGCAACCCACTCCAGTGTTCTTGCCTGGAGAATCCCAGGGACGGGGGAGTCTGGTGGGCTGGGGTCGCACAGAGTCGGACACGACTGAAGTGACTTAGCAGCTTAGCAGCTCCTGCATTGCAGGCAGATTCTTTACTAACTGAGCGACAAGGGAAGCCCTCATAAGGTTAGAGTGAGGGTTAAATGAGGCCACGTATGTCAGATCCATAGGACGGTACTTGGCATGTAACAAGGACTACAGAAGTATTAGCTGTTTGTGTCATTTTTGGACTCAGCATCCTACTCTGCAGCCACGTTGAAGAATCCCCATCAGTGCCCTCTCACACCTTCCCTCTTAGTCTTTGCCTGTGCTGATCCCCCTTCTAGGAATGCCCTTCCAGCCTGGGCCTAGCCAGCTGAAACTTCTCTCACTGGCTTCCTGAGGCCTTTTGCCTCTCACAGAGGGAGTCAGTAACGGTCTCTTCTGAGGTATTATGGTGAGAATCCCCTACTTCTATTCCAGCATTTTCCTCACTCAATGTCACTGTCCTGCGTCGGACCACAAGGACACAAGGGTGAGCACTGGGTATGACCTCTCTGAGCTGAAGAGCCTTCCATCGGCCCTGGCTCAGAGCAAAGTGCATATTCATCCAGGACAACAGAGCTTGATGCCTAGAAGGAGGGAACTCTTAGGGCGCTCCTGGGAAGCACAGTAATCCCCAAGACCCCTTGAGAATAGAGGCACCATCGGAGCCACACAGGAGGGTTCTGGAGAGAAGGCCACAGCCAGACAAAACCCATGGACTTTGTATGGCGGTGCACTTTCTAATTGGCCTCAGCTAATAAACCTGCCAGACCCTGAAAGGCACTCACTGTCTGTCTGCCTTTGGAAGCTCTGCTGCATGTGTCCATGTTACAGCCGAAGCCAAACAGCTCTGTTTTCCTGTTTCACCGGAGTTGGCAGGAGGGTAGGGCGAGGGGCCGGCCATAGGTGTGCTCTGCTGGACGTGTGTGTGTGTGTGTGTGTGTGTGTGTGTATGTAATGAGGGGGCTGCTGAGGAGGCTGTCAACTCGGGTAGCACCAGTGCCCAAGATGGAACATTAAGGATTCAGACCCTAGACCCAGCTCCGACACTAACAGGCTGGGGACCCAGGCCAGTCCCTCCCCAGTCTTGCCTTGGGTGTCTTTTCATAAACACGTTGTTCCAACTAGCACGTCCCTGAAGAATCCTTCAGCTCTAACGTGCTGGGTTCTCCAGCCCTCAGGGCCCACACTGGAATGGAGAGAGTCAACAGTCCTTTGTATTTGTTCAAGATGCTCTTGTTTAGAAGTCAACCCCCGCCCCCACCAGAGAAGTGTTCCTTATTCCAAGAAAGCTGCTCTGACTCTGACTCCCAAATTCAGCATGGGGGCTCCCCCTTTATCATCTCACGATCTCCACACTTCTATGATGATATCTACTCAGCCCACTGAGTTCTAATTGTGCCCTTAAGATTCTGTTTTCTCCTCATGTGTGTGAACTCCTTCATGGGGCCAGGCTTCATGTCTTCTATGCCCAAGACTGGTCAGTCCACATGGCAGGGGCCCAGAAACTGTGTGCTCAGGCAGCTCTACGTGGTCGCGAAGCTGTGTTTATGTGACTCTTTGAGGACAAGGCTACAAGATCTGCACATGTAATTAATTCATGAATGTGGTCCCATCTTGCAGCCCATGGAATCTTAGTTCCCTGACCAGGAATCGAACCCTGTGCCCCCTGCATTGAGATCTCAGCCTCTTAAACCCCAGACCACCAGGGGAGTCCTGCTCTACTCTTTACATAAGCAAACCGAGGCTGAGTTTGTGTAACACAGGACCTCCAGGCCAGAGCAGGCTGGTCTCTTGGGGATTCAGGTCAGCGATGACAAACTTCGATAACAACAGGAGCAGTAATTAACTTTTGTCAAGTGCTTTCCAGGGCCAGGGATTCCCTGATGGCTCAGATGGTAAAAAATCCACCTGGGTTTGATCCCTGGTTTGGGAAGATTCCCTGGAGAAGGGCCCAGCTACTCACTCCAGGATTCTTGCTTGGAGAATCCCCATGGACAGAAGTCTGGTGGGCTGCAGTTCATGGGGTCACAAAGAGTTGGACATGAGAGAGCGACTTTCATTTGCTGGGGGCAGGGTCTGTGCCAAGCAACATCAGTTGCATTGTCTCATTTAGTTGGCACCCACACGCCATGAGGTGGCTGCCAGCACCCCCATTTTACAGAACATGTCCTGAGGCTCAGGGAGGTCACGGGATGTGCCTGGGTCACACTGTTCCTAAGGAGCTGGGTTGCAGTCTGCCTGGAGACATGGTAACTCTGCAGCTCTGTTCTCGTAACTTCACCACAGCCTGATGCTCCCAATCTATCAAGGGGAAACCTGAGGGCCAGAGAAGAAGTAGTGCCTGTCCCAGGCCACATAGCTGACGGAATCGAGTGTGGAATATTCCGATTTTTATCTCCAGTGCTTTTCTGACCCCTTGGTAACCTCAGGCCCATCCCCTTTCCTGACGTCTGGGCGGGTGGGGAGGGGCAGAGAAGAAAGCCTTACCTCTGTTGAAGGAGCAAGGCCCTTGCCAAGCCAGCTCGGCCTCCCCAGGCGGTTTCGTGGTCCAAATACCAGCCTGGTTGCGGTTCATCGGGTTTTATGATCGGGGGTGACGTAGTTTCTTCACTCACTTGCAAGCTGTTCAACTCACAACTCACAGGCACAGGCTTCCCAGGGCAGACCAAAAGCTGTGTGTTTAGAGGGGCTGCCTGATCAGAAAGTAAAACAGGACTCATCGGCCGTGGGGCCTTGGGCACATGACCTCTCCTCTTTGCATCACGATCCCGCTTGTAATGTAATTCGGAGAACTGGGTTGAAACTTCTGAATAACAGTTTAGGGGAAATGCAGATTTTTAGTCCCCACTCGTTGAGGTTCCAATGAAGTAAGTCTTGGGGGAGACCTGGGAATCTGTATTTTTACATCTCACGGGGTGACTTTGATGCATGCCGTATAAGAAACACAGATCTAGATGATTTCCAAGAGCCTTCCAACCTGAGCACAGAGAGTCTGTGGCTTTCCATGGAGGATTCATGGAGTCCCAGGCTTGTCTTTTGATATAGTAATAGTAGGCATGCAGCTGAAGGAATGGACTCTTTTTAAAACTTTTTGTTTATTAATGTATTTACGGCTGTGCTGGGTCTTCTAGATGCAGGTAGGCTGTGTCTTGCTGTGGCGAGTGGGCACTGCTCCTTGTTGCAGCATCTGGGTTTCTTATTGTGGTGGCTTCTCTGTTGCCAAGCACGGGCTCCGCAGTTGTAGCCCACATCCTCATGGCATGTGGGATCTTCCTGGATCAGGGATTGAACCCATGTCTCCTTCATTAGCAGCTTGATTCTTTAGTACTGAGTCCCAGGAATGGACTCTCTTATTAGGGGTTAGGAAAATAGAGTGGAGACCAGAAGTTTGCCCAGAGAGGTTGGTTTTGTCTCTGTGTGGATGGCTGCTTTTTTTGTGAGGTGGTGTGCTTCCCATCACTAGACAGGTACAAGGGGAGAGTCAACTGAGTTGAGGTTCAGGTCTCTGTGTAAGGGGCAAATAACCACAGAAGAGCTGCTAAGAGACAGTCATTCCAAGGAATGAAGAATGAAGAAGAGGGGTCTTTGGAGTCAATAAACTTAAAGTCCAGCTTCACCAAGCATGGGGATTGTATAGACCTGAGGCTGGATTTTCTCAACAGAAAAATAGGCACCACCAGATTCACCTGTCTCACTGGGACATTGTAGGGAAAACATAAATCAATAACAAAGGGCCTGGTGTAGAACCCAGCACACAGTAGGTACTCAAGGAAGGCCTGTGGTTTGGCTTTTATTTAGTTTTCACTTGCTCATTCCTTTGGCTCCACTCTTAGTTCCAGGAAAACCTAACTTCGGGTGAGAGAGCTGCTCACCCGACCACATGTTCTATTTCGTAAGAAACCGGGGCTTGTGCTAAATACAAAATCAACAAACAAAAACAGGACGCAGGATGATTATTGGACAACAGAGGTTTCTGTAGCTGGCTGAGGGCATGGGGTGTGGGCCACCGATGAAAATATTTTTTGCCCTTATTCTTTTTAAGTGTTCAAGTGAAACTTCCAGTTGGGGTTGGGCCAAGCTCAGGGCCTGCTCAGCACATCTGTAATGGGTTTAATGGTTTTTGGACTTGTTTAATCTATTTGTCCCAGCATCAGTGGGATATAACAGTCACAGAACACACCTTGGCCCTTGACCCTGGGCACAGACAGCGTCATATCTCCAGGCAGCAGGGACATAGGCAAGAGTGCTGTTCCCTAGCCTCCTCCGTCATCCTAATCACTCCATGGTGCAATTTCAAGTTTAAGCATCACCATGTTTCACCCCTGGCATGACAATGACCAGTCACTTTTTATCTCATGCCTTATATGCCCAAGTGGGCTTCCCTGGTGACTCAGACAGTAAAGAATCTGCCCACAATGCAGGAGACCTGGGTTCAATCCCTGAGTCAGGAAGATTCCCCTGGAGAAGGGAATAGTTACCCACTCCAATATCCCTTCCTGGAGAATTCCATGGACAGAGGACCCCAGCAGGCTACAGTTTATGGGTAGAGCCAGACACCCCTGAGCAACTAACACTTATAAATGCCAAGGCGCTTGAAATTTCTGACCCATTCCTTACTTTTCCCAGACCTCCATAACTTTGCTCATCCTGCTTCCATAAGCCTGCGCACTCTGGTTGTCTTTGTCTGCCTTAGTCTGTTAGGTGGTGGTAGTTTAGTCACTAAGTCCTGGCCGATTTTTTGTGATCCCATGGACTGTAGCCCACCAGGCTTCTCTGTCCCTGGGATTCTCCAGGCAAGAATACTGGAGTGGGTTGCCATTTTCTTCTCCAGGGATCTTCCCGACCCAGGGATCAAACCCAAGTCATCTGCATTGTAGGCGGATTCTTTACTGTCTGAGCCATCAGGGAAGCCCTAAGTCTGTTAGGTGGTTGCAGTGTCTTTTTTGGCAGTTTGGCTAGTTACTCCTTCTTGATCCCTGGTCAGGGAGTTTGGGGCTTCCCTGGTGGGCTCAGCGGTAAAGAATCTGCCTGCAATGCAGGAGCTACAGGCGACACAGGTTTGATCCCTGAATCAGGAAGATCCCCTGGAGAAGGGCAGGACAACCCACTCCTGTATTCTTGCCTGGAGAATCAATCCCATGGACAGAGGAGCCTGGTGGGCTACAGTCCACGGGGTCGCAAAGAGTCGGACACAATTGAAGTAACTTGGCACACATGCACATGCACTCCTTTGCACCCCCCGGACAGGAGGAGAGGGTGGGAAGCTCCCCATCGGGTATGGTCTTGATGGAATGTAAACCACTGTGTTAGGCTCTCCCACTGCAGCTGATTTCTCTCATTATCCAGGTGGAGGTGCCAATCAGAGCCTCGCTGTCAGGACTCTTGGGTCTTAAGCAGAGTGATTCAAGAAAGGAACACTGGGGGTCTGTTTGGCTGGAGAGCCTGGAGGAGACTTTTGAGCTCTTTCTGCTATGGAGTCCCTGGCTTTCTCACTCTTCCAAGTCTTGTCCTCCAGCCTTCCTTCCCAGCCTGGTGGAAGCCTGGGAGCCAAGCTCCCCCAGATGCTCGTGTTAACTTCTCTCTGTGTCCAATTCTGTTGTGCTGCTTGCAGCCTAAGAACCCTGGCACTGGTATTCTCCCATGATGCAAGAGTGTTTCCCTTGGGAAGCCTTTCTTGAACTCTGATATAGGGCTCATGTATATATTCGTGATCTTCTTGTGGGGCCCGTTGCTGTTATTCAGTCATCTAGTTGTGTCCGACTTCTCGGGACCCCACAGCACGCCAGGCTTCCTTGTCCCTTACCTATGATTTGATTCTGTGCATTGCTCAGGCAACACACAAGCTAGGTACCTGCCCCCTCCTTTGAGGTTCTCCAAATAAACAGAGATCACATCTGTGTTAGCCCCACCACAGCAGGACAAAGAGCTCTAGGTTTTATGACTGTCTCCCCTCCAGGCTGTGTGATTATCAGGGGCCGGATAGTGCTTCATTCACCTCGGGGCCTCTAAGGTCCCGGAATGGTACCCGGAGCATCCTTGATACTCAATAATGGGGATGGAACAGAACTGACTTACTCTGGGGGTACTCCCTACAAAGCAGTCTCAGCCTTAAGTCCAAAATATCTTTGAGAACTAACAGACTGTGTTGTATTTCGGAAAGCAAAGAGGGGAAAAAATGTTGAGAGAAAAATCCTGCAGTGGGTGTGTGCTTCAGTTTAATGAAGAACTCGATTACTGTTGGTCTGTTTTTTTTTTTTTTTAATCACATTCTAGTAGTAGCCATGACCCACTGAGGGCTTTGGTGACTGGATGGAAAGATTTCATCTAGGCGGTCTATTAAAAATCCCAGTGAAAGGGATTCCCATTCCCCCTCTCTCCACACCCTTCTGTCTTTCCCCAAGAAGACTTAATGGACCTTCAGTGCAACTCTTACATGATGGAAATAGCAAAGAGATGGAATTTCCACCACCTTGGGCAGAGAACAGAGGAATGTTATTCTTCTTTCTCCAACCCTGGAACTGGCAAGCCGCCTCTGGGTGGGAGAAGGGACTTTGAGAGGGAAGAACGAGAGCAGGAGGAGAAAGGGAGGCAGAGACTGAGATGATGGAAGGCCAGGCCTCCAGCTGTCACTCCTGGCATCTGTGCCCCCGATGGCACTGCCCATGCCCTGGAAGATCACCATCACCAGGGCCTGCATCTGGAGAGCACCACACAGGCTGTGAAGGCCCTTCACCGTTATCTGTAATCAGAGTCCCACAGCAAAGTGGGCAGAGCAAATATCACTGACCCGTGTGACCAGAGAAGCCCCTAAAGTTGTCACACGCCCGCTTAGACAGTAGTGACAACAGTGATGACGACGGTGGCGAGGAAAACCGACGCTCGGAAAGCACTCAGAACAGGCCGGGCACTGGCCTTTGTGTTCCGCCTCCATGGTATTCCCTACTGAAGCCCCAGGCACTTCTGCAAGATGGGTTTTTTTATCCCCACTTTCCAGACAAGGAGAATGAATCACACCAGGGTTTAGCAGTTGGCCCAAGATCACACAGAGAGCCCGTGGCAGAGCCAAGATTCAAGTCCAGACAGTTTGCCTCCAAAATCTATGTTCTAAATCATAGTCCATGCCTGCCTGCCTATCAAAGCAGGGCAGAGAAACAGGCCTGGCTCCTAATATCACTTCGATATTGGTAGCATCGTATAAAGAGAAACGTGCCATTCTGGTGGGAGACATTCATTCATTCACTCAAATATGTGCTGGGCAACTGCAACATGTCTGTCCTTGAGTTGGACCGTGGGGACCAGCGTTCAGGAAGAGTGGTCTCAGCACCCATCTCACTGGTCATGTAAGTGCCATGAACCTCAAGACTATCTCCAGCTCCCAAAACATGGCAGGCGTTTAACACATAGTGTTGAATGAATGTGTTCTTCCTGCTGTTGTGTGGTTCATAGTCTGGAGGAAAAAACTTTAAATATATACTCAGTTTTATAATATATAATTACATCTGTGTGTATACACACACACACACATATATATACATACACACATACATAGACACACACACACATATATAGGAATGTTGAGAGTTGTAGTGTGCCCTGGAGAAGGCAATGGCACCCCACTCCAGTACTCTTGCCTGGAAAATCCCATGGACGGAGGAGCCTGGTAGGCTGCAGTCCATGGGGTCGCTAAGAGTTGGACAGGACTGAGTGACTTCACTTTCACTTTTCACTTTCATGCATTGGAGAAGGAAATGGCAACCCACTCCAGTGTTCTTGCCTGGAGGAATCCCAGTGACGGGGGAACCCGGTGGGCTGCCGTCTCTGGGGTCGCACAGAGTCGGGCACGACTGAAGCGACTTAGCAGCAGCAGCAGCCAGTATTCTTGCCTGGAGAATCCCATGGACAGAGGAGCCTGGAGGCCTACGGTCTGTGGGGGTGCAAGAGTCGGACACGACTTAGTGACTAAACCACCACCACCACCATAGTGTGCCCTGGGGCTGGAGTGGAAGAACATAAATGGAAGGGTTCCTGGCACTGCCAGTAGTTCAACACATCTGAAACAGGTACTGTAGATGGGGCACCACCCGATAAGGCTGGACAGGTAAACCGTCATGTCCTCAAGAGCTGAGCATTATCTAATAAGGTTGAGCTCAGCAGACTTTATTTAAAGGGTCATACAGTAAATATTTTAAGCTTTGTGGGCCATACAATTTCCATTGCAACTACTCAACTCTGCTTCAAATGTAGACATAGAGAATATGTCAATGAATGAGCATAGCTCTATTCCTCCAAAAATTATTTACGAAATTGAAGGCAGGCTAGGTATGTCCTGTGGGCTGTAGTTTGCTGATCCCTGCTGCAGGGTTTTGGGTTCTCTTGAGGCAGTATGATCAGATGTCCCTCCTTTATTCATCCCTTAAGTATTTCTCGAACACCTAATATGTCCCACGGATAGTAGCAGTTGCTTCACTCTTGCTGCTTACAGACTAGTGGGATAGAAAGGCTCAGAGCATCCTGGCAAGTGCTGTGATGGATCGAGAGAAAAGGAGTCATGGGGTCAGAGCAATAGGCCCTTAAACCCAAATTTGGAAGGTTGAACACACACCACATTCTCCAAGGAAATAATATCTGAGCTCCAGCCCAAAAGATGAGTAAATGAACTGAAAAAAATGTTCCAGATACATAAAGGCTGGGTAGAGATAGAAGATGTTCAAGGGTAGAAGGCCTGAGATGAGTTCAGGAGCATGGATTGTGGTAGGGAGCGCAGCAAGAATCGAGGCTGAATGTTAAGTATCCATTAGAACAGTGTCACCCAATAGAAATACAGTGTCGATCATATATGTGATTTTAAAATTTCTAGTGAAAGTGAAATTCGCTCAATCCTATCCACCTCTTTGCAACCTCATGGACTGTAGCCTGTCAGGCTCCTCAGTTCAGTTCAATAGCTCAGTTGTGTCTGAATTTTTGTGACCCCATGGACCGCAGCACGCCTGGCCTCCTTGTCCATCACCAACTCCTGGAGCTTACTCAAACTCATGTCCATTGAGTCAGTGATGCCACCCAACCATCTCATCCTCTCTCGTCCCCTTCATCTGCCTTCAATCTTTCCCAGACTCAGGGTCTTTTAAAATGAATCAGCTCTTCGCATCAGGTGGCCAAAGTATTGGAGTTTCAGCTTCAACATCAATCCTTCCAGTGAACACCCAGGACTGATTTCCTTTAGGATGGACGGGTTGGATCTCCTTGCAGTCCAAGGGACTCTCAAGAGTCTTCTCCAGCACCACAGTTCAAAAGCATCAATTCTTCAGTGCTCAGCTTTCTTTATAGTCCAACTCTCACATCCATACATGATTACTAGAAAAACCAAAGCCTTGACTAGGTGGACCTTTGTTGGCAAAATAATGTCTCTGCTTTTTAATATGCTCTCTAGGTTGGTGGTAGCCTATCCCTTCTCCAGCAGATCTTCCTAACCTAGGAATTGAACCAGGGTCTCCTGCATTGAAGGCAGATTCTTTACCAGCTGAGCTACCAGGGAAGCCATATTTAAAGAGTTCAAAAGCAATGAATGAATTTAAATTTAATAATGTAGATGATCCCTGACTTATAATTTTTCAACTTTACCATGTGACTCACACAGTAAAGAACCTGCCTGTAATGCAGGAGACCCAGGTTCTATCCCCAGGTTGGGAAGAGCCCCTGGAGAAGGGAATGGTTAGCCACTCCAGTGTTCTTGCCTGGAGAAATCCATGGACAGAGGAGCCTGACAGACTACCAACCAGGAGGTCGCAAAGAGTTGAACATGACTCAGTGACTAACACAATTTTTTTCAAAAGTGATAGACATTTCAGTAGACACCATACTTTGAATTTTGAATGCTGATCTTCTCCCAGGCTGTAAGATCCTCTTTTATGATGCTGGGCAGTGGCAGCCCAACTCCCAGTCAGGTACATGATCAAGAAGGGAGACAGCCCATACACTTAAACCATTCTGGACTCAGGCACTCATTCTGCTTCCCACTTTCAACACAGTATTCAATAGCACGAGATAGTCAATACCTTATTATAAGATAGGCTTAGTGTTGGATGATTTTGCCTACCTGTAGGCTGATGTCACTGTTCAGATCACATTTAAGGTAGGCTCGGCTAAGCTGTGATGTTCAGTGTGTTGTTCCTCACTCAGTCATGTCTGGCTCTGTGACCCTGTGGACTGTAGCCCACCAGCCTCCTTTGTCTGTGGGATTTCCCAAGCAAGAATACTGGAGTGGGTTGCCTTTTCCTTCTCCAGGGGATCTTCCCGACCCAGGGACTGAACTGCATCTGCTGCATTGGCAGGTGGATTCTTTATCCTCTGAGCCATCAGGGAAGCCCATGATGTCCAGTAGGTTAGGTGTATTAAATGCATCTCCAATTTACAATGACATTTTCAACTGATGATGGGTTTATAGAGATGTAACCACAGCATAAATCATGGAGGATGTGTCTGTCTTATTTAATACAATATATTATAAATATTATCCTATCAACATATGATTAATGTAAACAATTATCAATATTTCTTCTTTGGTACTGAGTCATTAATATCCAACGTGTTCGGTCCACTTGTAGGGCATCTCAGCTCAAGCTAGCGTGTTTCTTCCAGCGCTCAATAGACACATGTGCTGGTGACTGCTGCGTTGGATGCCGCCAGAGTTAGATCACGCGAAGCTGTCTGGGGCGTCAGTGGAGGCTGGGCTATAGCATAAGTGCACTGAGATTTTTATATATTAATGTCATTCTGGTAGCAGGATAGCCTGTTATCTTTACATTTCTGACCAATTGCCTTGGACTAGGAAGCTCAAAGGAGAGAAGCAAAAGGCAGAAGAAAGGAAGAGGGGAGAATGGTCAACTTTGGATGGGAAGGAAAAAGCATGTGTGTGGCCTTATTAGAAAACATGGGGAAATGAAAAAGAATAGAACCAAAAATCCAGCTGACCTAAACAGGTGGTGGTTGAGAGGTCAGGTGTCTGGGAGATCTTGCTCACACAATGAGCCATCAAAGCCTAGGCGTCCAGTCAGTGGTCAGCTCTGCTAACTACCTGAGGACCACCAACCCTCTCATTCAGAACCTGAGGACGTCAAGAGCGGGAAGGCAGGTCAGCCCAGGAAGCCGCCTCATTCTCCTTGCTGCTAGCTGGTGGTCCAGATTGCAGAACCCACCCTAGCCTAGGGCACAGAAGCCTGGTACTCCCTCACATCTGAGCCTCTGAGGGCCCAGACCCATTTTTCAACCAAAACTCACTGGACCTCCTGGATAGGTGGGCTAGTTTTGATTATAACATCCCCTTCTCAGGTGCTCAGATTTCCTTCTGTTTACCCGTTTCCCCACCTATCATCGGGCTTCCCAGGTGATTCGAGTGGTAAAGGACCCGCCTGCCGATGCAAGAGACACAGAAGACTTGGGTTCCATCCCTGGGTCAGGAAGATCCCCTGGAGGAGGAAATGGCAACACACTCTAGTATTCTTGCCTGGAGAATGCCATGAGCAGAGGAGCCTGAAGGGCCACAGTCCATGGGGTCGCAAAGAGTCGGACACGATTAAAGCAGCTGAGTACGCCACCTACCATCAACACTTTAAACATAGGCTTCTACTGGATTATCCATATTTGACTGTATTTATTAAGACACAGGTAATCAGGCTGTGCTGTGTTGGAATTACTGATTATTTCTTAAAATCGTCTTTTCTGTCTCTAACTACATGCTCGTCTTATTTAAGCCTTAGCAATCGAAAGTTTTGGGGGGCACCTTTAATGAAAAAATGAAAAAACTTGGTAATTAACATGTGATTTGTGTGTGTGTGTGTGTCTGTATACTTCACCAAAGTGCTGACAAAATGTTTTCTTAATCGATTTAGTTACAGCCTGGAGTTTTACAACACTAATTGGATTAGCATCATGAGTGGCTAATGCTCTGTCCAAATTTATTCCTATCTTCCTCAAACAAACACAGAAGACCAATGGTGAGCCAGGAGATTTAAGTTGAATGAGAAGCAGCTTGTGTGTTCTGAGAAACGGAGGAAGTAAATGGACAGTATAGTCTGAGGTGATTTTGGAGGAAACGGGCTAGTGGGGACTCGCAGGTCTTCTAGGCTTGGTTGAGCTTGGATAAGACTTCCAGGAGCATCACTGGGCATAGTTATGTTGGGGGCTCACATTCAGATTTCACTCCTCAATGGTCTTATGACCTTGGGAACGTTATTTAAAATTTCTTGCCTCATGTCCTCATGTACAAAGTGAGAATATCGTGTCAGGCATATAGTGAGCCTGTGATCAGTGTAAATGATACTAATAAATATTAATATACTTACCTAAGTTGAGGCCTAAAGGATGAATGGGAATGAGCTCTGTGTAGTCAAAGGAGAGTGTTCCAGGTAGTACAGAGCTCGAGTCCAAAGCTCAGATCTCAGAGAACATTTTGTTGTTGTTCAGTCGCTCAATCGTGTCCAACTCTTTGACCCCATGGATTGCAGCATGCCAGGCTTCCCTGTCCTTCACTATCCCCTCAAGTTTGCTCAAACTCATGTCCATTAGGTCGGTGATGCCATCCAACCATCTCATCCATCACCCCCTTCTCTTGCCCTCAATCTTTCCCAGCATCAGGTCTTCTCCAATGAGTTGGCTCTTCGCATCAGGTGGCCAAAGTATTGGAGCTTCAGCCTCAGCATCAATTCTTCTAATGAATATTCATGGTTGATTTCCTTTAGGATGGGCTGGTTTGAGAGGACATGGCATGTTACAGGAACCAAAGAGAGTTCAGTTTGGCTGGAGCATAAAGTGAGGGGTGGGTAGGTAGCAGTGGGGTTGGGAGCAGAAGCCAAGTCTTGCAAGGTAGGCGGAATCTGAAACTCTGGGCTGCTGTATCCTTGAGATGTGAGCCTATTTCCAAATCTCAGGCTCTGAAGACAAATTTACAGGTGAACAGAGTCCCAACAACTGACGCTTTGTATGTGTTAACATGAGTTACAAGAGAACCACAGATGTTTGAGATGAAAGACTTTGGCAGGGAGCTTTGTGGAAAATATTTTTTTAAAAATATCATCGCAGAGAAAAATTAGCAATGACTTGACAGAAAGCCATTCCCCTAGCGGAAGGGAAATATCAAGGTTTTGGGTTTGGGTCTTGGATGGTGTACTGAATGTCTGGAAACTAAGTTTTCTCTTTGGCTGCTTGGGAAGAGGTTTTGAAATTGGTTCTTGGGAATTCTGCCTCCCTGGCCTGTACTGGGAGAAAGGGTGTGTGTGTGTCTGTGTGTGTGTGTGTCTGTGTGTGTGTGTGTGTGTGTACAGATGAATGGATGCTAGGATGGACATCCCATGTCTATCCAGGAACTGGATATGGAGAAAATGAGACATCTGGTTACGTCTTGTCCTAAACAGGGTCTGTGTTACTTGGCAGGCTTTAATCCAGGAAAGGAATGTTCATACAGTGCAAAGGTATCAAGGAGAATGAGCTGCTGCTTTTCCTTGTGAAGCCCAGACAGGTTCCTGAGAGGAGCCATAGGGTAAGACCCCACCTCCTGGATGAACTTCTGTCAAAGGACAACATGTGTGTGCTCCCTATTTGAAAAAGGAGGAGGAAATAAGGGAGGCAGCACTGGGTCCCCAAAGTCAGACAGACCTGAGGTTTTCCCAGCCAGACTATCCTTCTTCTCTCTCCCAAAGCCCTGCTTGTTCTTCAAGGCTCATCTCAAGGCTCCTAGAGGAAGCCTCCAGGCACCTTTCCAGCCCCATCTCCTCTGCTTGCTCATGTATTGACAATATTCCGACCCAAATTCCTCACCATGCATTCTCCCACCAGCATGCTCTTATCCAGGCTCCTCTCTCTGCCTGGAACACCCTTCTCTCCCTTCTTGGTCTGTCTCACTCCTCCTCAGTGTTCAAAACTCCATTTTGATCATTGCCTTCTTCCCTGGTGGCTCAGATGGTAAAGAATCTGCCTGCAATGCAGGAGACCTGGGTTCGATCCCTGGAGAAGATCTCTGGAGAAGGGAACAGCTACCCAATCCAGTATTCTTGCCTGGCGAATTCCATGAACAGAGGAGCCTGGTGGGCTACAGTTCACGGGGTCACAAAGACTCTACATGATTGAGCAACTAACACTTTCACTTTCGTATTCTCAAGTCTGAGTCCCTCTTAGGCTTGGCCTAAGACAGGTGTGGAATGTCTACCAATAGACAGGAAATTCCCTGAGGGCAGGGGCCATGTGGTATTATTTTACCCATTTAAGGTAATCACCTAAGTCATGTCCAGCTCTTTGCGACCCCATGGACTGTAGCTTGCCAGGCTCCTCTGTCCATGGAATTCTCCAGGCAAGAATACTGGAATGGGTTGCCATGTCCTTTTCCAGGGGATCTTCCTGACCCAGGGATCAAACCCAGGTCTCCCACATGGCGGGCAGATTCTTTATCAAACGAGCCACAACTCTCATAACTTTCAGGATCCTCATTACCTAGCAGTTAGGTGTGTGTGCATATGGACAGTTGAGAGGTTGGATCTGTGGTTCTCCAAGTGTGACCCCCGATCAGCAGCAACCGTATCTCATAGAAAGTTTTCAGAAATACAGATTCTTGGGCCCTACTCCAATGCTGAATCAGAAACTCTGAAGTAAAATCTTAATAAGGCTTTCAGGGGGTTCTGATGCGTGCGGGAGTTTGAGTTCCGCAGGTCTGAAAAAAGGGGTTGGACCATTGCAAAGAAAAGTTCCTAGGATGTTCTGCTGACATGACACTGACTTCACTGGAACTCAAGGACGTCACAAACAGTGGACAGAATGTTCTTACTCAGTGAGGGAGGCTAATTGGGGAAGCAGTTTTCTGTGGATTTAAACTGTTACAAGAAAATATGCAACACATGTCCGTCATGACATGTAGCCCCAGCACTCAGTTCTTTCCTAGGAAAAATTAATTGCTCCTTATTTGACCCCTCATGGCCTTTATACCTTTTCTGACTACATTTGGCCCCTAAACACCCTGGATCCTCCAGTTGTCCATATAAAGTGTGTGCATTCTAGGTAAATCATGCCACTTTTCCCCTCTAGTCATTAGTATCAAATTAATCACTTACGTTATCCTACTTGGGCTTCCTGGGTGGCTCAGTGGGTAAAGAATCTGGATGCAATGCAGGAGACACAGGTTCAATCCCTGGGTTGGGAAGATCACCTGGAGGAGAGCATGGGAACCCACTCTAGTATTCTTGCCTGGGAAATCCCATGGACAGAGGAATCTGACGGGCTACAGTCTATGGGGTCGCAGAGAGGCAGACATGGCTGAAGAGACTGAGCATGCACACTTGCTATTCCTACTACTTCCTGCTGCTCTCTTCACCGCAGCTGCTTTTTTCCCATTATTGCCCATCACAACCTGGTCATTTCTCACCGGGACCACTGTTCCAGCTCCCATTTGGTCTCAGCAGATCCTAGTTCTCCCCTATTATCCTTGTTCTCCATAAAGCAGTCTACCTCAAAATTTAAATTTTGTTTCTTACTCCCTTTCCCTAAAAATGTGGAGCATGTCTATCCATCATCCTCAGAATGATGTTCAAACTCTTGAGTGCTACTGCAGAGTCCAGGGAATCCCTGCCCACTTCTCTGAGCTTAGAGAGTATTCTGGTCCAAATCCCCATGGTCAGTATCCACATCTCTTTGCCTGAGAGTCTTTTCTGGTGCCCTGAGTCTCTTCTTCCCATAAGCATGAAATACAAAGGTGGTGAAGGATAAATGGTCCAGGGGCAGCCCTCCACGGGAGTGACTCTGTCCCGGTTCTGTAGCATCCCAGGTCGGGTAATTCTAAGGAGTGTGTTCTCCACTGGCTCAGAGTTTTTAAGGGGATTAAACTGTAGTTGCTCACAGTAGTAACATGTTTGACAATACATCCTCTCTTGGTTACCTTCCCATCTCTGTTTCACATCCCCTCTTCTCTATCTGTAGCAACTGGAATCATTATATGATAGACTACTTGCCTAGGGGTGTGCTTCTGAAGCAACACAGACTAAGACACACAACTGCAAAGCCCTTGGCAATTGGGTGACTGTATAACTCGCTGGCATCAGCTGACACCTTTCTTCCCCAGAGTGGTTCCTTGATTATTCTTATAACCAATCCAACTCCAGTGGCCTGAACCCTTGCCATTCCCCGAGACAGTCGTGTCCTATTTCATCCTCTTGGTCTGTGCGCGTGGCACTAACTGTGCTAACTGTGCCTGCAACATTTACCATTTTCCCTCTGGGATGGATTCTCCTATTTATGACTCTGTACACTAACGAGAAAGTTGCTCGCCTCTCTCTGTATTTGGGTGGTACGCCCTGTGAGGGCCGTGACTGTGGCTGTCTCTCTGGGCCACCATTTTTATCTCTACTTAGTCTAAGGCACTACATATAGTACTGCTCAACAAACCATTCTTCTACATGTAACTGGATAAATGAATATATTTAAAGATTAATAAATATAGTAAATGATGTACATATGGAAGGATCTATTTGTACTGTGGTTTCAGCAAGTTGACCCCCAGAGGTTGTTGAAAGGACATAGTTACCATCTTTGCAGCCTCTGAGAGTTCTTCTTTGCTTGAAAAGCCATGGGTTAAAGAGAGAAATGAAAGCACTTAGGCAGGTAGCTCAGGTTGGATTCTGTATGGTGCAGCCTCAGAGTACTATACGGGAAGAAACCTCTTACTCTCAGGGTGGACCATGGCTGGCTGTGTGTCAAGCAGAGAAAAAGCAAAGAATCTCAAAAAACTATGGGTCTTTGCTGCCTCCAAACCCCCTTTATCTCTCTGCATGCAGTGTAGTCTTTCGAAACCCCATAGTCACCGCTTCTGAAGATCCCAGGTACCATGTGGCATCATGGGAAGTCAGTCAGCAGTGTTACCTGCCCCCTGCTTAGGGGTTCTGGGTGAGTGACAAATTCAAGTTCTAACTGAGATGCTGTCAATTTCCCCATCTGTAAAAAAATATTAGATTGGTTGCTTTTATATCATGCTCTTTAGAACCCCAAACTCTAGGGAATTGGCGCTGGGATGATCCTGGTTTTGTTCGAGAAGACAGAGATGGGATAACTAGGAGGGTCCCTCATCCCCTCTTTGATTACAGAAGCTCTTCAACTTGTTTGTATTTCACATAATATTGTGCTTAAAAAATGGATTGCATGGTCCAAGGGTTTGAAAATCACTGACTGACTGCAAACTAACTAAAAGAGCATATGGTATTGGCACACGCACACACACACACGCACATGCACACACCTTCTCTCCTGATCTCTTCGGGAAATAGCTGCCTGTTGTCATGAATCTAGTCTTTAAATCTTATTTCAGTCTTGACAGTGAGTTAAACAGAACCGAGTAAAACCTTCTCTTTAATAATTTATCTCACTTTGGAAACAGTTATCTGATAGAATTTTGCAATGACTCTTGTTAGATTATTTGGAGCGCTGTCTCATTCTCCCAGTGGACTGTGCTTGTAAAGAGTCCAAAACACCTGCCATGGGTAGTCCTTGGCTCCTCTCTCTGCCCTTTTATGGCATTCATACTGGTGTCCCTAAACGACTCTTCTGTGCAAAATTCAGCAGTTCAAGAATCAGCAGATAAACCTATATTGTGGTGGCACTGCCAGTCTATAGCTCAGAATACAGAGCATGCACTGCCTGTGCAAGTCCTTGAGTGCTTTTACGAGCCTTGTTTTTATACTTTTAGATATTAGAAAAATCAGTTCATTTATTGATACTTGTCATAAGCAGCCGTGTCTCATAATAATCATAATAGGCGTTAACATAAACCATGTCTGGCACAGCTCTATAATCTTTGATATTTATCTTAGCTCATTCTAATAACAACTTCATGGGTGGGTACTTTTATTATTTCCATTGTATAGATAGGAAAACTAAATCCTAAAGCAATTAAATGACTTTCCAAAGATCACATAGCTACTAAGTGATGATGAGACCAAAAAAAGAGATCCAATGGGCAGATCGAAAATAGCAGAACTTTGGTTTCAGCTTCCAATTCTGAAAATTGGATGACTGAGTATCCAATTATGAAGAAAAAATGAAAATATGAATATACTGAAGTATATCATTGAACATAGCATCCAAAAAACTAGATACAACTAGAAGTGATATGAAAACTGAACTTTCTTGTAACATGTAAGAATGTTTCCAACTGTATATGAAAGTATAGGTGCTTTAAGGAATTATTTCTGTAGAAGAGAGGGTGTATATTAGATTCAAATTCATGGTACCATTGATCTTCTAATTCTAGGCCCTGGTATTCTAGTCCATGTTCCTGTGTATATGCGACAGAGTCTTTTGGATTGTGCTAATGGCATCGCTGACTCGATGGATGTGAGTCTCAGTGATCTCCGGGAGTTGGTGATGGACAGGGAGGCCTGGTGTGCTGCAATTCATGGGGTCGCAAAGAGTTGGACACGACTGAGCGACTGAAGTGAACTGAATGTGTATATGTGAGAATCTTGTAGATTTCTACAACAGACAACAACCACACCACTATTTTTGAAGCATACAAGCTATTATATATTTTCATAATATAGAACTTTAAGGTATAGTAATCAACAGTGGCAAAATATTTCTGTCTTTGACATTATTTTTTCGTGAGATCCAACCTGTAATTGAGACCAGAGAAAACAGTATGGAGAAACAAATCCAGGAGAACAGGATAAAAATATCATGAACAGCAAAATATGTCTGAGTATTTAAAACCGTATAGAAAAAATAAATTAGATGAACAATTGTGTAAATATAAATTAAAAAAAGATGACATTCTTAATAAATAAAGTTTACTATTTACATTTTTATATATTGCTGAAAGACTTAACTTAGATCCATAAAAACACATAAACAGGAAAAAATAAAACCCAAAAAAGGAGCAGCAAATTTATGCGCGTGAGGTACAGAAAAAGGATTGGAGTTGTGTTTTGTTTTTGGTGATTAGATTATTTTCTTTCTTTTTTTTTTCTTTTCTCTCTTTTTTTTTTTTATAGTAGGCCAGTAGAATTTTCTTGAGAACAGATTTTTAAGCATGTCAATGGAGAGTCATTTTTGGTAATTTCCAGAAGATGCCAAACAGATTTCAACATCATCATCATTAGAAATACCCATAATAATTATAACAATAATAAAAAGGTATAATATGATACATAAATATGGAAGAGCCGCTTGTAATATGAATACATTTTCTCTAGACGAGATCACAGTTTTATTTTGTAAATATTACATTTAAGTATATATATACACACATATATGTACAACTATATATACATGTGCATATATATGTAAATTTATATTTATATATAATATCTTTATATAGATAGATATCTGTGGACAGGTTATTGATTATAGAGACCCAAGAAAGCAAGTCAATTAATTGTTTAAACTTCTCCTCACTGACTGCTGGTGTAGAATTTAAGAAGCCCCGAGTTTGCACTCAGAATGCCGTATCTTCTTTTAATGGAACACTCAATGTGGAATTTTAAGTCTGAGAAGAAAAAGAGAACTAAGGGACTCCCTTCCTCTGTAAAGTTGGAAGTGGCCTGGAAGTCTTGAATAAACGGTAAACTGACTTTTACACTGTAGGAAGTCACTGTTTGTTTTGTTAATCAAATTATAGAACTGGTAAAGGCCCGAATAAGGGGGAGAAAGTCCAACTTATCTATAAGGAAAATATTCTCAAATGCAAGCCTCTCTCAAGGTGGGTTCTAATCTAGGAGCTCACTCCCATTCCTTGAAATACCAAATGAGCACTCCCTGTCTTTCTTACGTGGCCGATGGGCCTGTGCATTCTTGAAAAATAACCCATAGACTTTGCGTCAGGCTCTCACAGATTGGCTCTCGTAGATTGCCACAGCCCCTTAGAAGCCCCAGGGCCTCACAATCCCCTGCCCTCCCACTGTGAGGTAGGTTAAGTAGTATTATCCCCATTTTGCAGCTGGAGAAACTGAGGCAAATGGAGAGGCAATATCATGACTTGTTTAAGATCACTGAGCAAACTGCTGCCTGGAGTCAAGAATTCGGTGTTCCCACTCAAGGGACATAATTCCTCTCTTGGCTATTACACATTGCTCTTCAAGATCGAGCAATTGGGAGGAATTTGGCAAAACGTGAGCAGATTGCCAGGAACAGGCTTGGATTCTTCTGCTGTTCAGTTTCATGTCTGCTGTTTGGTTTGTTCTGTTTCCCGAAAACCGTGGGCATTACCTGTCCAGTCATGTAGCAGCTCCTTAGGAAAGTGGGCTGCGCAGTGTGATTCTAAGTGCAGCTTCATAAAGCCCAGTGCTTTATGGTAAATACAAACACTTTGTAATGTGAAAAGCACAGCACAGCATGTCCCCTTAATATTTGGGGAAAAAAAAAAAACACAATTTCAAGCCCTCCCCACTCCCTATTACTGATTGACAACCAAACAAATAGACAAAATGCACCCCTCCCAACAATATCAACTACATATTAAGGGGAAAGATGCCTTATTTCCTGAACCTACCACAGTGTACAGAAAAGGAGAGACAGCGGTATAAAACCCCCCTCTACTCCTGCTAGGGAAATCTTTAGGCTGTGTCTACCTACTCAGTCTGTAGAATAAAGAATGTTCTTCAGGAATCACAAAAATAGGTTTTCTTAAAATTCTTATTTTTAATCATGCTTTGCTTTTTAATCTCTTTGTCTTCTATTAATCTCTATCTATACAGCTTTGTCACCAACCATTTCTTCTTTTATATTTTCCCTACTTTGAAGTAGTTTGAGGAGGAAAAAAACAAAACAAAACACAAAACCCTCAAATCTGTTCACTTGAATTTATGGTTTCCTTTCTTCCTTCCCCCTTTTCTCCTCTTTTTTTCTCTTTTTCTTCCTCTCTTTCTTTCCTTTCTTAACACAGGTAAGACCTATAACAAACTGACAGAACCAAGTTAAACCAAACCTGGAAGGGAGGTAGCCAGAATCTGTCTCAAAGAATTATTTTCAACAAATAGCATAGAAGCATTGGCCAAGGTGGGAAAAAGACCAAGAGCACTGTCTAGGCAGTGACTCAAAATGCTGAAGCCAGGAGAAGCAGCTCCATCCTCAGAGCCCTGCTAGTTACAGCCGCTCATCTCCCTCTTTCATAACACCCCCCATTCAGCCTCCAGAATGGACTTCCAAGGGTTGTCTTTCCTTAAAACGTGGTTGGCACAGAATCTAGGGGCTAACACAGGTCCTCTGGCAGCCAGTAGGGCTGTGGCTTGCAAAGTCTTCCTAAGAGAAGGCTTGGCGAACGGTCTACCTTATCTTTTCTTTCTTGCTGTTAACAGGCTAATCCTTCTTCAGAACCTCCACGTTCTGAAGAAAGTTCTGAAGAAGCTAATCCATCTTCAGAACTGCCAAGTGCTTTAGAACCTCTGAGCTGCTGATAGACAAGAGCCTCCTCCTGTGAGTACTCCACTGTCCTAAACTGGAGCTGATAAAGGGGTGAGAGAATGAGTTTATACCCAGAAAGAAAATGAAGCCGAGTGTAAGTGCACTGCATACAGAGCTGACTGTCCTCCGCTAAGGTATGAGAAGGACCTGTTAGTGACACCTTGCATGTGGGACTGAGGCTGCCCACCCATCAGGCAGCCTCTCCCACCTAATATCCCTGGCAAATAGGAATTTGTGAGTAACAGGTTTGAATGATGGTGAGGAGGAGACTGGGAAACACTTTGCTGAGAAGGGCTTGATCAATCTGAGACTCTGAAGGTAGAAGTCAGCTGCAGACTGTGTGTGAATGGAGGAGGAAAAAGCATGAGAGTGGACTGAAAGGAAGCTGGTGAGGTTCTGCTGTGATTCCTGCCACCCCACCGTCAGGAATGTTGTCTTTAGGTCTCCCAGGCTCTTTGTGTTACTTACTGATGTTAAAAAAAGCAATTGGGAGAGCCAACTGTGTTAACATCTTACCTCATTTGTTCCTTCCCATCTAGCACCACTCAGGTTGATAACTCAGCAAGGGCATTAGGGGACTTGAAGAGTTGGCAAGAGTTCTAAGATACTGGAGAGGGGTACAAAGTGGAATCGATGCTTATACGATTATTATTCTCTTGCCAAAGATTGGTCCTGGTAATTAAAGGAAAAAAAATGCCCTCAGTATAAATGAGATACAAGTTTGTAAGAAGGAGACATAATGGATTTGAGTCAGGCCTTAACAATGGCATGCCTGGAACCCAATCTCAGAGACTGTAACATGGAATAAGCCACACAAAACTATCTAAGCACTGCGTCCTTATTTGTGGGCACCTGTGCGAAAAGCACCTTGATATATTAATTAATGTAACAGACCACAGCTGGCCAACAGACATCTTCTCAAGCGTTCTTGGTCAGCAGTTAGCTGCTGCTGGGAGACAGAACAGTAGGAAGGTTTCTGAAGTTATTTTTGGTCCCCATCGGAAAAAAAAAAAAAGGGCTCTAGTTGATGAACAGCGTCTGTGTTGGATGCAGGAATGAGGAGAGTCAGCCCACGTGCTTGGTATCTTCCATTTCTATGCTATTTGTTTTTTGGTTGGTTGTCTTCACTAGACTTGAGATGATTTGTGGCAATATTTATGCAATATCTCTACCTTAGACCCTCCCTTCACCTCACTTTCTCAGTTTCAGAGATCAGGTAAAATGTCAGCCTTCTTTCCACCTCATTCCATATTCCTCACCTCCCTTACTAATTCAAAAGGAGTGGACAGGTAACTGGCTGAACAAAGAGGACCCCAAAGAGGTGGGGGCTTCTGTGAGTGTCTGGCTAATTTCCTCTTAACTTTTGGAGGCTGAACATGGGAGAGAGGGAAGGGCCACCCTAGGACAGGGGTGGACGGGAGTATGGGAGCCAGAGGCTGTGTGGAAGGCAGGATGACCGTGCTGGGTGGTTGGGGACCAAGGCTGGGAACCCTTGGGCTGCCCCCTGCAGGCCCGTCTAGAACACAGTCTAGGTGTGGATCCCATCCGAGTGCTTCTCTGCTCCAGAACTATTGCTACTCAGGGCACAATGAGGTCCTCAGACCCAAAGCCTGCTCTCGCCTTGGAGGGGCAGGAAGACTTGGATAAGGATGCTAACCCAAGAGTCCCTGCCATCCCAACAGTCTCCGGAGGGTTCCGACATCACAGAAATGTAACACTGTTCCTCTTGCTTACAAAATCTAACACTGGCTTAGACATTCTGGACTCTCGGTGAGGGTTCCAGCATCTGAAGCCCCTCAATTCCCTTCCAGGATGAGAAGCCCACCCAGGGGGCCTTCACTTCTCACCACGTGGGCCACCGAGGGGTTTTCCCTCGCAGAAGGACTAAGAAGTGAGGAGCTGTGGGAAAATGTGGGTCACTTTTAAGGCAGACAGTTGGGTTGTGTGGGGGTTTTTCCTCACCTAGTCCTACCACCTTGGGGTACTCAATGTACAGGGTAGAGCAGCCGGGCAAGTAGCAGCAAGAGTGGTCCCAAGGCAAGATGTGGAGGGTGTGGGGGATATTACGGCCTCAAGCCGGGGCTATTATAATACCTTGACATTGCAATCCTAAGCCATTTCCAGCTTGGCCTCAAACCCTGGGGGCTTCGCATACCTTGGATTCTTTACCTCTTCCTCTTCTTCCCTAGAAGGGAGGTGATCAGAGACCATTTCACTTCCAATCCCAGAGGACTGCGCACTCAAGCACACCTTACGTATTCTAAGCCTCAGGGTGTGAGCTATGTTGGCATTTAACACTTAGTCTTAGCAGTTTTTGTAACTCTTTCTCCCAAGGACAGTGCTGGTTCAGAGCCTGGGAGAGAAAGGATTGAGTCTGGCCCAGTCTCTCTCTGCTCAGTCTCCAAAACTGCCCTCCCATGGATGTCTGCATGGGTGCGTATGCATGCATGCGTACTAACCACAGATGGGCACACTCCTAGATACAGAATATGTTTCTCGCTGCGGTCGTGTGGCAAATGGTTAGAATTTTAGGAGGCTCAGGGACTGCACACTGTATGTGCAATCTTTCTAAGACTTTGAGATGGGATTCCATTCCATCATTCAACATGGTGAGACGTGGTACACGCGCCCGTACTACGAGTCCTTTCTGGGTGAAATTAAAGGCAGACCGGTTGGGTGCTAAGGATCCCTGGTGTGGAGAGGCCATTCCGTTGAGCAGCTGACTGTGAAATCAATACCAAAGGGATGCGGGTCCTGGCGTTGGGAATTCTTTGACAACTCCTTGTCCTTCCTTAGCCATGGCTGTATCCTCGGAGGTCTTTCCGGCTGTGTTCTTGAGCCTGGGGGTCCCGGCAAGCACAGTCACCCTGTAGGTCACAAGACATGGGGAAGGGTGTGACCTGCAGAGAGAAAGGCAGAAGAGATGAGCCAGGTGCTTGGGGCTGAAACAGAAATTTCTAGAGAAGCAGTGGGTTCGTCAGGGCAGAGGGTTCCTCACTAGATGGTGGGGCAGCAGATTCAAGTCATGACTCTGCTTCTTGCTAGCCTTATGATAACTTCTATCAGGATCACCATGGTCATTATCATAGCTGTTTCCATTTTCAGGGGCATGTATGACAGGCCAGGCTTTACAACGTTCTAAATGCTTTACAACCAGGAAAGAACTGAATTCTTCGGCAACTCTGTAAAGTGAAAGTTAAGTCGCTCAGTCATGTCCAACTCTTTGTGACCCCATGGACCTATAGCCTATCAGACTCTTCCATCCATGGAGTTTTCCAGGCAAGAATACTGGAGTGGGTTGCCATTTCCTTCTCCAGGAGATCTTCCCGAACCAGGGATTGAACCCGGGTCTCCTGCATTGTAGGCAGACGCTTTACCGTCTGAGCCACCAGGGAAGTCCACCTCTGTAAGATAGGCACTAGAACAACCGCCCTTTTACAGGTGGAGAAACTAAGGCTCACAAAGGGGCAGGCATTCGCCCAAAGTGGTGGTGGTGGTGTTCAGCTGCTCCAGTCGTGTCCAACTTTCTGCGACCCTATGGACTGTAGCCCACCAGACTCCACTGTTCATGGGATTTCCCAGGTAAGAATACTGGAATGGGTTGCCATTTCCTTTTCCAGGGGATCTTCCCAACCCAGAGGTCAAACCAACATCTCTTGTGCCTCCTGCATTGGCAGGCGGGTTCTTCATCACTGAGCCACCAGGGAAGCCCAAACCAATAAGTGACAAATCCAGTATTTAAAGTAAGGCAAGCAACCTCTAAAGTTATGACCAACCTAGATAGCATATTTAAAAGCAGAGACATTATTTTGCCAACAAAGGTCCATCTAGTCAAGGCTATGGTTTTTCCAGTAGTCATGTATGGATGTGAGAGTTGGCCTGTGAAGACAGCTGAGCACAGAAGAATTGATGCTTTTGAACTGTGGTGTTGCAGAAGACTCTTGAGAGTCCCTTGGACTGCAAGGAGATCCAACCAGTCCATTCTAAAGGAGATCAGCCCTTGGGTGTTCTTTGGAAGGAATGATGCTAAAGTGGAAACTCCAGTACTTTGGCCACCTCATGGGAAGAGTTGACTCATTGGAAAAGACTCTGATGCTGGGAGGGATTGGGGGCAGGACGAGAAGGGGACGACAGAGGATGAGATGGCTGGATGGCATCACTGACTCGATGGACGTGAGTCTGAGTGGACTCCGGGAGTTGGTGATGGACAGGGAGGCCTGGCGTGCTGCAATTCATGGGGTCGCAAAGAGTTGGACACAACTGAGCGACTGAACTGAACTGAACTGAATGAAGCAACCTCTCCCTGAGCCTCAGGTTCCTCCTAGCTGTGAAATCAGTAGAATAAGACCTGCCTTGCACTGTGGACTCTGAGGGCTGAATGAAATCATGGGTGAAAAGTTGTCATGTCCACATGAGAGTTGGTTAATAGACTTGTACAATGGAATATTTAACTTCTAGGACTGTTGTGGTGATCCACTGATATCAACAATGCAATACTGTCTTTTAGGAAAACCTAACTCTCTGTACATATGGGTGATTTTGATTTGGGGATTATTAAAATGGCAGAAGCTTTTGCCAGCAAGTTCAGACCACCTTCTAGGACAGTGATCCCCAACCTTTCTGGGACCAGGGACCGGTTTCATTGAAGACGGTTTTTCCATGCTCCTGGGTGGTAGGGGATGGTTTGGGGATGATTCAAACGCATTACATTTAATGTGTACTTTATTTCCATTATTATTACATCAGCTCCACCTCAGATCATCAGGCATTAGATCCCAGAGGTTGGGGACCCCTGTTCTAGAGCGCCTGAAATCCTGGTGGGGAACATTTCACAGAGAGATTTTTTTTGCAGAAAACTAGGTTGAGGGATCCTAGGAGCAGATTTTAGCATAAGAAAAAGTGACAGGCGCACGACGTGACAATTTGATATATGTATAGATTACAAAATTGGAGGAAAAGAGACAAAATAAGAGGCCCACATTTCATTTCCCAGTCCATCCCTTCACATGCTTTGTGATCTTGGGCTGGCTTTCCTTTCTAGAAATTGTGAGAAAGAGCCCAGCAGAGTGAACGTCTTCACACGGCAGAGGATCTGTCTTTGCAAAGAGCACAGAGCGGTCCCTGCTTGAGCCCCAGCCTTGGCTGACGCGAGTGGATTTCACCTCATTGCATCATGACATTTGCATAGAACTTTCCCCAGAGGGCCCCCCATCTGCGCAGATGGATTTAATGGCCTCATTCACCTCCTGCCTGGGCAGGGTCTCGAGTGCTCACAAGGCTCAGAGAGCATCTTTGTCCCTCTGGCTGTGGGCTGGTTCTCCTGAACACTTTTTCTCCCTGCTCTGTGTCCTTCTTTCTTCCCTCTTTGCCTCCCCAACCTCTCTCCATCCTGCAACGTTTCAATAATTTAAAAGTGTAGGAATGAACAGGAAGATTGAAGTAGAAGCCCCAGCTCTCTCACCTAATTGAGGTGTGACCTTGAATAGGTGACAATTTCTCTGAGCCTCAGTGATCCTTCCCAAAAGGGGAGAGGCGAAAGCATGCCCCTCCAGTGGGTGTGATGAGGGATAATGAATTAGCTGATAAAATGAGCATAGCAAGCAATGCTTGCCACATGCCCGCTGTGCCTCTTTCTCGGTAAGCAAGGCGAGGACTGTCAGCCTTGCTCACTCTTGTGTCCCCAGCGTCTAAGCTGCAGAATACGAATGCAGGTCTGTTCTCCTCTCTCTCTCTCTGACTCTCTGCAGTACGGCTAGTGCAACTCCTCGTTTCCCTTTTCAGTTCCAGCTCACAGGCCTGGGATGCCCTGGTGAGCACGCCTACAGCTACCACTTCCATGCAGAGCCTTGCTGCTTTCAGCTGCTCACTGCTGCTCACTGTGCCCTGACTGCAGGACACGCCCCAGCTCCATGTGTATGCAGGGACTGTACCGTCCCATCTTAAATGTTCTTCTGCAACTTCTTCACCACCCTAAGAAGCAGAGAACCTTAGACTTAGAAGAGACCTAGAGAAAATCCTCCAAAGCGGGGAGACTGAGGGCAGAGCCAGGTCCAAATCTAATAGCTGAGGTCCAGTGGGGAAACCCTGTGAGCAGAGAGGCCTGGATTAGCATCCTTACTTGCTGAATACTTCAGCAAGGCCTCATACTCACTGAACAACTGTGGGGAAAAACCCCTTCGCTGCCATCACCCTGAATTTGTGTATCTAGAAAACGGTGATAAAAAAAAAAAATACAATAAGTCTTCTCCATACGAACGAGTTCCATTCCCAGAGCACGTTTGTTAAGTCCAATGTGACCCTAAGTCCAACAAAATTAGCCTAGGTACCCAACTAACAATCGTCTATAGTATTATATAGTCTATAGGGCTATATAGACAATCGTCTATATAGTACTGTACAGTAACAGGTTTATAATACTTTTTGCACAAATAATACATAAAAAACAAACACAAAAAGAAAACATTTTTAATCCTACAGTACTGAAACTTGAAAAGTACCATAATACAATGGCATACAGGGGCTGGCAAGAGTGAACAGGCAAGAAGAGTTACTGCCTGGAGGGAAAACTGAAGGATCATCAGTGATCAGAGACAGAGGAGGAGGGCGAGCTGCAATCCCACTCACGCCCGACGTCGACGGCACAGGTTCTGGTTCCTCACTGGAACCAGATGCACGTTCCGGTCTTTGCAAGTTTGCACCTTGAAGGTTCGTATGTAGGGGACTTCCTCTGCTGTAGTTCAGATGGTTGCAAGGATTCAACAAGAAAGATGCAAAACCTCCCAGAACGTGGTCTAACACTCGGGTCGCTGGACGCTGAGTCGGCTTCCCGCAGGCTTGTACTTCCGGCTTGTGACCCCCTTCCTGCCTTCCTCCTCCCCGACCTGGGCGGCCTCGGTTTCCCCCGGACCCGCTCCACCCCTTGCCCGCGTTCTAACGTTAGGATGACCCAGTGACCGCCCCCGTCTTCTGCACAGTGTGTTCTCTCTCTCATTCTTCCCACTGGGCTCCACGATTCTTTCGGGACAGCCTCACATATGGTTTCTCTCTCCTGCTTCCTGTTGCGCCTCACCCAGGCAAACGTGCAACAGATTCTGTCTCTTAGGATAAGACACAAAGTCCTTAGTGAGAGTTCAAGGCCTTGCCTGATCTCCACACCCTTCTTGGACCTCATCTGGTTCCCTTCATCCCCTGGCTCTCTGCGGCTCGTTTCCTGTTTCCTCAAAGACTCCAGGTGTTTTCCTGGGTTTAAGTCTTCAGCTGTTCCTCCCCGCTCCTGCGCTTCCCTGGCCAGCTTCTCTTCATCCGCCAGGTCTTACCGCAAGCACCGCCTCCTGCCTCGTTAGTCCTACCAAAGACCGGACCATCGCGCTCCTCCCATACCCTAGCATTCTATCCCTATGCCATCCTTGGACGGAATCACGTCTGCGCCTGTATGCCTGCGCCGTCTGGGCAGGGGCCATGTCTGTGTTGTTGTTTTTTAAAGTATGTATTATTTGGCCGTGCTGGGTCTTCGCTATGGTATGTGAGATTGGTTGTGACACGTGGGATCTAGTTCCCTGACCGGGGATAGTAGCCAGGCCCTCTGCATTGAGAGCGTGGAGTCTGAGCCCTGGACCACCAGGAAGTCCCCGTGTTTGTGGTTGACCTCTGTATCTACCACGTGGCAGGCATTCAAA
Organism: Bos javanicus; assembly: GCF_032452875.1. Lineage (NCBI taxonomy): Eukaryota > Metazoa > Chordata > Mammalia > Artiodactyla > Bovidae > Bos > Bos javanicus. Next base: position 106,232,892 of record NC_083875.1, on the reverse strand, counting down.
GGACCCGTGATTGGAGGGATATATGAAAGCACAAAAACCCAGGGACAACACCAGTCAGGGGGCCTCTGCTCTTGCACTCCTGTGCTGCCTAACTTCGTACAAGTCATCTCCCTTCTCGGGCTTCAAGTTCCCTATCTTTACACCACGTTGATTTTAATGATCTCTTCCTTCCCTTCTGTCTGAGACTCCTTCTCAGCCTGAGAAAGGGGGACGGCGATGCCCTGGGCAGAAAAGGCCAGGAAATGCTGCCCTTCTCCACAGCTTGTGTCTTGCATGTCCCCCTTTCTGCCACCCCAGTCCCAGGGGCTTCTCCAGAGTTGTCAGCCGGCAGGGCCCTATGATGCCAGGGAGCTTCTCAGGCCCGTGTGGGCACCCTGGCTGTGTGGGGCGTGGTGTGTGCACACGCTTTCCTCCTGGCCCGGCCCAGGGGGTTTCAGCGTTCCCCTAAAGACAAAGGTCTGGATCCGCAGAGCAGGAACCTTAGAACACAGCGAAGTCTAGAAGGTTTGGTCTCAGGGGGACGATCGGGGATGCTCCTTGTGCCCTTCCATGCTTGTAAACACAGGCTCATCGACGGAGCCCTTGCTAGGGGCCTGGGAGCACCCTGCTTGACCTTCAGCAGGTAGGTACCTGTGGAGCTGGACTCCCCATCGGTGAGATAAGGGATCTGGTGAGGAGCAATGCCAACTCTACACCAGCCCGTGGAGGTCCCGGTACGGAGGACAAGCATGGTATCTCGCCCTTTTTCTCGCCTCTCCGTGACCTGCCTGTTCAGAGCCTGCCTCAGGGGTCTCCTCTGCTCACAGGTGTCCTTACTGACTGGGCATCTGCAACTCGTAAGAGAAGGTGGCGCTCCCCTGCCCCACCCACTCCCCCAGGTGTCCCCAGATCTGACCTGGAAGAGACATGTCCAGGTCCGGTCCATGGCAAGCCACTGCCTGAGGCTGTCCATGTGCAGGATTCCCACGTGGCTCCACCCAGTCTCAAGAGGCTGCTGTCCTTTAGCTACCCAGCTTACAGATGGTAAAATAGAGGCCTCAGCCTGTCTCAACCTGCCCTGGAACTCACTACCTGTCAACCTGGTAGATGCTGCAGGATTTTAAGCCCCCTGGACACTGAGAACTGGACACTGGAGAACTTGTCGGCAAGCCCAAACAAGATGGGGAAGGCAGCTCTCCGTCCTCTGTCCTGGCCGAGCGCTGTGGGGTGTGTTTGATGGTCATTCGCCTCCTACCTTTTATTATGTACCTGGTGCCCCGTTACTCACCCTTCCCAGCAGCTCTCATAAGGCAGCTATTCTCACAATCCTGGTTTTACATCTTAGAGGAAATGAAGATGCGGAGGTGAGTCACTTGTCTGGCAGGGTGCCTTGGACCTGCGCCCCCATTTGTAACTGCTCCCCGGCACCGTTCCCCCAGGAGGCAGGTAGGGTAGGAGGCAGGGTCCCCTCTCACAGAGGAAGAAGCTGAGGTCTGGTAGAGACGAGTCCCATCCCGATAAAGCTGGCTCCAAGCCCGACTCCCAGATGCCCGGATTCCCCGAGCAGCTTTCCACCTTCTCCCCCGGATGGCCTCCCAAGCAAACCTACCACCCACGGCATCAAGGCCTCGGCGGCCAGTTTACATTTGGGATTCCCAGCACCGTGCAGCTAGGCTGTCCTATGAACGGCTTGGCCACCCACTCTGGGATTCTGTCAACAAGCCCAGGTCGGTGATGGAAGGCCAGGGTTCTTGCTTTTTCCCTCTAGGCTGGAGACAGTGCTCAGCACAGGGGTTTCAACCCGTGGGTGAGCTGCCCAGGGTAACATCTCCACCCGGGTGTGTGTGAGCGGCTCAGGAATGCAGCCTGGCCAATGCCACGGGGCCCTGGCGGAAGGGCTGTCTGAGGCTGGCTTCTGACTCACTCAACAGGGAGGTCACAGCAGAGGGTGGGCGGTGTGGGGGAGCAGGAGGCGTGCTGCAGTGAAGGTCAGAAAGCCTGACTGTCCACCCGCCCACGGTGGGACCCTGGGCGACTCACTTCACCACCGTGAGTCTCTGGGTCGCCGTAGTGTTGATGGAAAGACTTAGTGACCTCAAGCAGACCAAGGCCTGATGCTGGGGCTCCTCTATAGCTCCCTTGGGACTGTGCAGATCTGTGCCTGGCATGGGGCATGCAGCAGTCAGGGAATGCCAAAGCTTGCTTAGATGCGGGTAAGTGGAGGAGAAAACACCAAGTGTGGGTAATGTGGAGGAATGCACCCGGTTAGACGAGGAGACCTGGTTTGATTCCTTGCGTTGTTAGCGGTGTAGTAGTGTAAGCTAGTGAAATGCTCGAAGGCAAGTGACTTCTTTGTGGGGAGAGGGATTCAGTTTGCCTATCTATAAGATAGAGAAAATAACAGTCCTGCCATGGAGAAGTACTTTGGATAAAGAATAAAATCAAGGACAGCACCTGCATAAGGCCTGGTGTAGAATTCATGCTCACTAAATGATGTTGGTGAGAGTGGTGGTGATGTGGTAATGGCATTGATGATGGTTGTGATGATTGTCATTCTAGGGGGATAGAAAGGCCTGGTTCTTTCCATAGGATCAGGTTTGAAATGAGTGTTGAATTCACCCACAGGAAAAAAAAAAGTCAAAGTTCCGCCCCAAGTTGGGAAAATCCTAACACTCCAGAAACCAGGGGGTGGAGGAATTAGTCTGTTTGGCTTAGCCATTTGCCTACTATGTCTTACTAATCTTCCAAGTTGAGCACAAGTCCCTCTTCCAGGAAGCCTTCTAGGATTCTCTCAGCTGGTTCAGTGCTTAAAATCGTCGAATACTCCCATCGCTCCCTAGATAAAGTTCAGACTCCCCAGCGTGGCTTATAGAAACCTTGCTCGCTCCCCCGGGTTTGCCTCTCACGCCTTCACCTCTTGCACCGCGCTCTGGCCCTTTTCAGGGAATCAGAGTTTCCTGTGTTCCCCTGTTCTGGGCTTTGCACAGACTCTGCGCTCTGCCAGGAACACGCTTCTCTCTCATCGTTCTCTCTGGCCTTCCCCTCACTACTTTTACCTGGGTAAGACCTGCTGCGACTTCCCCACCTCACCTCTAACATTGTCTTCTCTGAGGAGCTCTGGTGATTGGCCTCACTTGCTGTGTCTCCATTAGCATTTCCTGGCGTCTCAGCGCCTGCTCACGGGCCCCCACGACCGCCTGGCTGGGCCTGGCCCATCTGCTCATGGCCTAGCACAGTATCTATCACATAGCAGGTTCTCAGCAGAAGGGGAGATGGGAACTTGGGATAGAACAGTGACTAAAATAAATGCACCTTCTCACTCTCATGAAATTTTCCTTCCAACAGCTAGAGGTATCGAAATAGCCAGGCAACGAATAATACATACATTCTTACAATATGTGCCAAAGTGGTGCGTGTTATGGAAGGAAAGAAGACATGGAAGCCAGGTCAATGGGTACAGAAGGGCCGGGGTGATGGAAGGTGGGTGGTCAGGGTGGGGCACGTTGAGCACACAGCACTTGGGCAAGAGACCTGCAGTGAGTCATAAGGATGAATGGAGAAGAATGTTCTTGGCCACAAGAACAGCTCGTGGTGAAGGCTGGAAGGTAGGAGGATGTCTGGCCTGTGTGCAGGGTGGCAAGGAGTCCCGAGGGCTGGAGGGAAGTGGAGGAAGGCATCGATGGGGGTGGGGGATGGTGAGGGGTGGGGGTGGGCAGAGCACTCAGGGCCTGGCAGGCTCCTGGGAGGACCAGCGTTCACTCTGGGGAAGTGGAGAGGCACAGAGGGCTGTGCGCAGAGATGCCATGCCATCCTGACTCCTTTTCAGAGGACCATTCAGGTTGCTAAGCTGAGACGTTAGAGCTGTTGATATGCACCCCCAACTCTGCAAACAACCCTTTATCAGCTCTGCTGAGATGACTGCTTCCCATCTAAAGCTTCTGTCTTCCCCTATCTTACAGAATCACTAGCCTCCTTAGACCAACAAGCTCCACTGGGGTTTCATGCCTTTTCTCAAGAAAACAGGTTTTCGCTTAGATTTGAGCAAATACAGTGGCAGCCCTGTGCTTCGTGTCATCGGTTGGGCGTGTCATCCTGTGCCGAGACACGCTCCTGGGACCAATTTTTAACTCTCCTCTGGCCCCCTGACCCTGATTAGTCCTCAAGTTCCTGCTCAAGGACCACCTCACTCAGGAAGCCACGTGGAGAGTCCTTAGACATGAATCTAATCCGAACATCAGGAGATAAAAACTCAAGGCGAGCCCGGCCTGGCCAAGGCCGCAGAGCTGAGCTGTAGAGTTGGGACCACACCGCAGCTCCCCAGACACCTTCCAGAATCAGTCTCTTAGCAGCCAACCGAAACATGACCATCACCATAGTTCCAAGGCCACCACTCCTTGGAAAACACTGGTATGTCAAATACTTGAAAGTTATTTCTCCTTCCTCCCTTACACCCTGCTACACATGCAGACCTAGAATGAGTCCAATTAGAAAATGATTGTTCGTCATTGGTATAGGGGGAAGCTGTTGAAGCAACCATTCTGGAAATCTGCTCCGTATTCTAGACTCTTGGCTCCAATAAGAAAATACTGAGTCCTGCCTCTTCCCGTCTGCCTTGCAGTGCACATAGCTGCCTGGGTAGGAGGCTGGGCATGCCTGGCAGGTAGAGTTTCCTCAGACAGTCCTGCACGGTCCTGTCTCATCTTCCAGCAGGGCCCAGGTCACCCCACAAGGCAGATGAGAGAACAGCTGGGGTCTGTACAGATAAGCGAGGCGGGAAGGCTGGAGGGAGCAGACAGACATCATTCTGGCTTAAGTGACAGGGAGGCCCCAGCTCCAGGGACCAGAAAGAGGTTTTAGGTGGAGAGTAGGAGGAAGGAAGTGCAGGAGAAGCCACAGAAAGCTTCACCCTGGGGCTGGAGTTCCTACCCGGGACCCCAGTCCAGGAGGGCCAGGAAGCAAGAGGAAAGGGACTCCAGGAAGGGCACGGTGCAAGCCCAGAGCAAGCAGACATTCAGAACAAGGGTCAGAGGCAGGTGCTGTGTGACTTGGAATCACATGGTTTGTGTCCCAGCTCTACCACTTGCCAGCTGTGTGACCTCAACCCGTCTAAGCCTCAGTTGTACCATCTGTAAGGTGGGGCTAAAAAAGGCCGTGCCTACAGCCGGGCTGCTGTGCTGACGAAATAAAGTGACACATGGAGGAAGAGGTGACACTTGGTAGACAGTAAGCGCTCGAGACACAGTAGCCACCATCTGCCATTTGCTCGGTGTCAGGGAATCCTAAATCCTACACAGATCCGCCACCTTGTATGAATGGTTCCACCTCCCTGAGTCTCAAATGTGGGCTTTGTTGGACGGTTCTGGAGTCTAAACGGAATAATATGCACAGAGATGCTAACCCACGGCCAAGCACGTGGTAAGTGCTCAATTATGGTCATTTTGGAAAGCGCAGGGAGTCAGTCTGCGCTGTCAATGAGATTCTGAGCACCAGGATGGGAGTTTACGGGCAGGGGACTTGCCATGAGATGGAACTGGGGCCACGAGTACAGGTGGGAGTGAAATAGGCCAGCAGGTAAGAGATGGGAGGGGTATGGCGGGGAGAAAGCCAGCCTCTGGCCCCTCTCCTGCCCCAAGAGGCTTCCTGCTGTGGAAGCTGGAGACAGAAAGGCAGGACTTTTTTGTGCTCAGGGGAAACTCCTGTCTGGGCAGTCAAGGATGACTGGCAGGGCTGGGAGTCTCCGCTATTCCCCACCCTGGGGAAAGCTGCTTTTGCCTTGTCAAAGTGAGCAAGCAGGGGTCCCACACTCAAGGCTCCCTGGCATTCTGGGTCCACAGCGAAATGTCTCCAGCTGGACCAGGTAGGGTCATGCTCAGGTGCACTGAGGACAGGTTCTGCAACCCGCTGCGCCCGCTTCCCTCTTCTGTGGCGCAGCCCCTGCAGCAGAACAAGCCGGGCTTGGGACTTAGACGGAACCGGGTTCGACTCTGGCCCGTGGCGTTTGCAGCCAGCAAACTCAAGTCCTGTAAGTACTCGCTAAGCCCGAACTTAAGAGCTTCCCTGCTGGCTCAGCTGGTAAAGAATTTGCCTGTAAAGCAGAGACCTGGGTTCGATCCCTGGGCTGGGAAGATCCCCCGAAGAAGGGAATGGCTACCCACTCTAGCATTCTTGCCTGGAGAATTCCACAGGCTGGGGAGCCTGGCCAGCTACGGGCTACAGCCCATGGGCTGCAAAGTCAGACTTGACTGAATGACTAACACACAAGCCGAAACTGGTTCCCAGTGCCCTGCCGGGGTTGACATGAGGATTAAAGAAGGTAAGGGAGGACGCGAGTCTGACTTGCGGCAGTTCACTAACAGGCGTCCTGTCTTATTATCCTCCATCTCTACAAAGCAGCCACTGCAAGGACAGTTGGCTGGAGATAAGAGAGTAGAGGGTTTCAGGAAGTTGGAGTTTATGGAGAAGTTAGGTTGGGGAATTTAAGTCATAGGCGTATGACTTTAACTTGAATCACCTTTGTTCTCCAGAAGTCAGACGTCAGGAGTCTCGCATCTGAAGAGACATCCAGACACTTCTGAGCACTGAGTAACTATGGTAAAGCCACCCTCACTGTGACAGAGGCCATCAGCTCTCTAATCCACAGGTGGAGGTCACACAGAGTTCCCACAGTTCTCCCCATTCTTCTCCCAGCCACCGTTCACCTGCACCAGGAAAGTTCCTGCTCATTCTTCAGGTCTCAGTGTAAATCTCTCTCCTTGGGAACACTTTCTCTGACCTTCACACTGTTCTCCAAATGACCCCTCACCTTCCCTTCACTGTCCCTTCTGCAAAGGTCACTAAATACATAGCTATATACCTCAGTGGGGCTTTCCTGGTGGCTCAGTGGTAAAGAATCCACCTGCCAAGCAGGAGATGTGGGTTCGATCCCTGGGTTCCAGACGATTCCCTGGAGAAGGAAATGGCAACCCACTCCAGTATTCTTGCCTGGAGAATCCCCATGGATAGAGGAGCCTGGCGGACTACAGTCCCTGGGGTTGCAAAAGAGTCCGATGCAACTGAGTGACTTACAGCAGCAACATACCTCACTGCTTGTAACTGGCTCCCCTAACAGACCCCGAGCTCCACAAGGGCAGGTGTGGCGCCTGGACTCTGCTGTGTGCCCAGCGTGGTCCAGTGCTCAGCCCATAGAGATGCTCCATGAACACACATCTCCTGTCATGGAGGAAGCCTGCTCACCTACATCCCATCGCCTCAGCCAACAGGAAGAAGTAAAAAAGTGGAAGAAGGTAGTCTTTTAACACAAAAGGCTAGAATTACATTCATAATGTATATAGAAAAGGGAAAAAAGGATTAGGAAACATATTCAGAACTAGCAAGAAAACAGACTCCGGGTCCTTGACTCGAGAGACAGCACTCATCTCTGAGCCCTGGAGCCTGAAACTGCTGCAGCTGAACCTAGTATAGGAAGAGAGGGTCAAAATGACCACTTGAGATATTTATCTGTATATCCGAGTGACTGTAACAACCTGGAGTCTGTACCTGAACCTGAATTACGACTGCATGTCCCTACCATGCACTCTGCAGAAATAACAATCCATTTAAGAAAGTTTCCCAATAAAATTAGTTTTTATATTTTAATATATTAGTTTTATATTTTAATGTTTTAGTACGTAAGTTATAGTTGGTAGGAAAGTTCTTTTCATCAGAGCTGCTGTTTCTCTAGCTGATGGTGTCAGATGAATCACATGTCATAATTCTACACAAGCTTCATTGTCTATTCATTGTCAAAGTGGCTGACTCCAGGGGAGTGAAAGAGACCCACTGTATTCATTTGGCATCAGGAATCGAGAGCCTTCAAAATGCTCACACCTGGAGGGGGGGATTGAAATGGAGGATGAGTAGGGCATGGAGCGCTCCTTCTCCCACCGAACACTACAAATACATCTACAAGGAGAACCATTCACCCAGAACAGCTACTGAATGTCGACAGAGGACCTCAGACTTCCAAAGAGACAAGAAAACCTCCTCATAACCAGGTAGGACAAAAGGAAAAAGAAAAGGAAGGAATCTGAGTGGAGCCTGCACCCCAGGGAGGGAGCTATGCAGGAGAAAAGGTTTCTGCACCCAGGGGTGTCTCCTCACCTGTGGGAACGTCAGACTGGATGGAAGAGGAGCTGTGGAGGAGAGCACAGCACCCCTCTGCACTCCCCAGTCTGGGACATTCCTCTGTCGGGGCAGGGGGAGCCGGGTACAGAAGATTAGGCTTCAGAGGTCAGACCCAAGGAGAAGAACGTAGTTGGCTGTGCAGAAGAGCCCGAAGAGACTAGACTGTGGCAACCAAGGGTGTGCCTGGAAGAAGCCTGGGCCCAGCAGTGTTGAGGTGCTGTTATGAGGCGGTGTATGAGGCGAGGGGTGGGACCACCATCAGGGCTTCCTTCCCTGCGCGCGCGCAGACACCAGGACTCCACCTACAGGAGCTCTGTGAGCAGGCATTAGTCCTACTGCCATCGTGGGCTTCAGAGGTGGGCACAGGCCGATGCCACGAGACCTGTGAGTAGGTGCCAGGCCCCAACCCTGCTGCTCCAGGAGCCTGCGAAGGACCACTGTAGCAGCAAACCCCATAGCAAGGGGACAACGCCCAGTACCTGGTGAAGAAAGGGGCAGCAAGCATCTGAACTATAAAAACAGCCCTAGATCCCGGAAAAGACGGCAGAGTGGAAGGAGTTGAGCTCAGCTCCTCTCAGGAAAACACCGAGATCACAACTGCTGACAACCATCAATAGAAAAGACGGGAGCCTACCAAAACAGAGATTTTACAGACTAAGAAGAAGCCATAATAAGAGCTCAAGAGGAAGGGTACTTTCCTGACCTAATCAATCCCATAGCTGCTGGGCAGGTGACCTACAAACTGGAAAATGACTATACTGCAGAGGTTCTCCTGCAAGAGTGAGTGTCCTGAGCCCCACGTCAGTCTCCCCAGCCTGAGGGCAAGGCATCAGGAAGAAGAAACCCCAAAGCATTTGGCTCCAGTGTGGGAGCTCCTTGGGACTAGGGGAAATGACAGATTTCACTCTTGCAGGACACACACGGTTTCACATACACTACAATCAGGACTACTCTGCCCACTAGGGCCCTCATTCAGATTCAACAGAGAAATCAAAAGTTTTACAGACAAGCAAAAGCTAAGAGAATTCAGTACCACAAATCCTAAAGGAACTTCTCTAGGTAGGAAAGAAAAGGCCACAACAAGATTCAAGAAAATTACAAACAGGGAACTCACTAGTGAAGGCAAACATGAAGTTAGGAAATCACCCACACACAAATGTACCAAAGCAGCAATCACGAGAAGGAGAGAGTACGGGTACAGGATATTGGAAATGTGTCTGAGACATCAGTAACTGAAAACAATCTGGTACATATATAGACTGCTATATCAAAATCTAATGGGAGCCACAAACCAAAAATCTACAGCAGATATACACACAAAAAAGAAAAAGCAATCCAAACACATCACTAAAGATAGGCATCAAATCACAGGAGAGGGGGGAAAAAGACCTTCAAAAATACCCAAGACAATTAACAAAATGGCAATAAGAAATATTCATATTGATAATCACCTTAACTGTAAATGGATTAAATGCTCTAACCAAAAGACACAAATTGAATGGATATAAAAGCAAAACCTATGTACATACTGTCTATAAGAGACTAACTTCAGATCTAGGGCCCTATACAGACTGAAAGAGAGGGAATGGAAAAAGGTATTCCATGCAAATGGAAATCGAAAGAAAGCTGGAGTAGCAACCCTCATGTCAGACAAAACAGACTTTAAAATAAAGACTAGTACAAGAGACAAGGAAGGACTCTACGTAATGATCAAGGGATCAATCCAAGAAGAAGATATAACAATTGTACATATATATACACCCAACATCAGATCAGATCAGTCGCTCAGTCGTGTCCGACTCTCTGTGACCCCATGAATCGCAGCATGCCAGGCCTCCCTGTCTATCACCAACTCCCAGAGTTCACTCAGACTCACGTCCATCGAGTCAGTGATGCCATCCAGCCATCTCATCCTCTGTCGTCCCCTTCTCCTCCTGCCCCCAATCCTTCCCAGCATCAGTCTTTTCCAATGAGTCAACTCTTCACATGAGGTGGCCAAAGTACTGGAGTTTCAGCTTTAGCATCAGTCCTTCCAAAGAAATCCCAGGGCTGATCTCCTTCAGAATGGACTGGTTGGATCTCCTTGCAGTCCAAGGGACTCTCAAGACTCTTCTCCAACACCACAGTTCAAAAGCATCAATTCTTCGGCGCTCAGCCTTCTTCACAGTCCAACTCTCACATCCATAAATGGCCACAGGAAAAACCATAGCCTTGACTAGATGAACCTTTGTTGGCAAAGTAATGTCTCTGCTTTTCAATATGCTATCTAGGTTGGTCATAACTTTCCTTCCAAGGAGTAAGCGTCTTTTAATTTCATGGCTGCAGTCACCATCTGCAGTGATTTCGGAGCCCAGAAAAATAAAGTCTGACACTATTTCCACTGTTTCCCCATCTATTTCCCATGAAGTGATGGGACCGGATGGCTAACATAGGAGCCTTTTAATATATAAGGCAAGTGCTAACAGCCGGAAAAGGAGAAATAGACACAATAATAATGGGTGACTTTAACACACTACTCTCATACATGGACAGAGCATCCAGACAGAAAATCAAGAATGAAACACAGGCCTTAACTGATATTTATAGAACATTCCATCTGAAAGCTGCAGAATACACTTTTTTCTCAAATGCATGTGGAACATTCTCTAGGATGGATCACATCTTGGGCCACAAATCAAGCCTTGGTAAATTTTAGAAAACTGAAATTAAACATCTTTTCCAACCACAATGCTAGCAGTTAGACATCAATTACTAGGGGAAAAACCTTTAAAAAGACAAACACATGGAGATTGAACAATATGTTACTAAACAACCAATGGATCACTGAAGAAATCAAGAAAAAAAATACCCAGAGACAAATAACAATGAAAACATAGCTATCCAAAACCACTGGGATGCAGCAAAACCATTTCTAAGAGGGAAGTTTATAGCAATACAATCCTACCTCAGGAGACAAGAGAAATTCCAATAAACAACCTAGCCTTATACCTAAAACAACTAAAGAGGAACAAACAAAATCCCAAGTTAGCAGAAGGAAAGAAAACATAAAGATCAGAGCAGAAATGAATGAAATAGAAATGAAAACAGTAGCAAAGATCAATGGAACTTAAAGCTGATTCTTTGAGAAGATAAGCAAATTGATAAACCTTTAGGCACACTCATCAAGAAAAAAAAGGGAGAGGACTCAAATCCATAAAATCAGAAATGAAAAAGAAGTTACAACAGAAATACAAATGACCAGGAGAGACTACTACTCACCAATAAATTGGACAACCTAGAAAAAAATGGACAAATTCTTAAAGGATACAACCTCTCAAGACTGAATCAGGAAGACATAGAAAATATGAAGAGACCAATCACAAGTACTGAAATTTAAACACAGATTAAAAAACTTCCAACAAACAAAAGTTCAGGACCAGATGGCTTCACAGCAAACTCCATCAAACATTTAGAGAAGAGTTAACACTTATCATTTTGAAAATCTTCCAGAACTGCAGAGGAGGGAACACTCTCAAACTCATTTTATGAGGCCATCGTAATCCCGATGCCAAAACCAGACAAAATACACCACACACACAAAAAAGAAAATTACCAGCCAATATCACTGATGAACATAGATGCAAAACTACTAGCAAATCAAACCCAAAAATACATTAAAAGGAGCATACATTATGATCAAGCAGGATTTATCCTAGGGATGCAAGGATTCTTTAATACCTGAAAGTCAATCAGTGTGATACACTACATTAACAAACTGAAGAATAAAAACCATATGATCATCTCAATAGATACAGACAAAGCTTCTGACAAAATTCAACATCTATTTATGATAAAAGCCCTCCAGAAAGTGGGACTTGAACTCCATATAATAAAAGCTGTATAAGACAAACCCACAGCTACATCATTCTCAATGGTAAAAAGCCAAAAGCGTTTCTTCTAAGATAGGAACAAGGCAAGGAAATCCATTGGCACCACTTCCATTCAATGTAGTTTTGGAAGTCCTAGCCATGGCAATCAGAGAAAAGAAATAAAAATAATCCAAATTGGAAAAGAAGATATGAAACTATCACTGTTTACAGATGACCTGATAATATACATAGAAAATCCTAAAGATGTCACCAGAAAAATACAAGAGCTAATCAATCAGTGTGGTAAAGTTGCAAGATACAAATGCACAGGCATCTCTCGCATTCCTATACAGTAACAACAAAAGATCAGAAAGAGAAATTAAGGAAACAATCCCGATTACTATCACACCAAAAATAATAAAATACCTACCTAAGGAGACAAAAGACATCTACTCTGAAAATTATAAGACACTGATGAAAGAAATCAGATAGGATGCAGGTGGAAGATTCTACTGTGTTACTGGATTGGAAGAATCAATATTGTCAAAATGAATATACTAAACATCCACCCCACTGTTCACTGCAGCATTATTTACAATAGCCAAGACATGGAAGCCATCTAATTGTCCATTGACAGAGGAAGGGATAAAGAAGATGTGGTACATATATGCACTGGAATATTACTCAGCCATAAAAAATGAAATAATGCCATTTGCAGCAACATGGATGGACCTAGAGATTACCATAAGAAGTGAAGTAAGTCAGACAGAGAAAGACAAATATGATGTCACTCATGTGGAATCTAATTTTTAAAAAGATACCAACGAACTTTTTCATAAATCAGGAACAGATTTACAGATATCAAAAACTAACTTATGTCACCAGAAGGGAAACATGGCAGGGGAGGGATAAATCGAGAGCTTGGGACAAACACACACACACACTAATAGATGTGAGACAGATAACCAAGAAGGCTGTACTGCACAGCAGAGGGAACTCTGTGCAGTATTCCATGATAATCTAGATGAGAAAAGAATCTTAAAAAAGAAGGACTATGTGTATAACTGAATCACTTTACTGTACACCTGAAACTAACAAAACTCCAAAACCCAAATACATGCCAATAAGATTAAAATATTAAAAATGCTCACATCTTATATCCCCCTCATGTCAATTCCAAGAATCAGCTGTCAATGAATAATTAGAGTTATAGAATATTTCTATGCAAAAATGTTCATTCGCATCATTATCATTGTGAGAAAATGAAATCACCTAAAAGTTAAAATCAAAAGTTGGGGATAAATAGTTTCATAAATTATTGTACATCACAACCATATACTGAGTATACTAACAATACACAGCAAAGCAAACGCAATCAGATAAGACTGGCACCAACCGACAGACGCAGTGACAGGTCTCCAATTTGAGTGTTTCTTGGGTCTTGCCCTGTTTACCCCTTTATTTAGAATCAGAGCATCTTTCTTGAAGGAACAATTTGTCTTAAGGACACTGCAATACAAAGGGATGAGGATAGAAGCCAGGAACCTTGCTCTATCACTCGCTGTTCTTCCTTGGACAAATCATCCCTCCTTTATGGGTCTCAGAACCCCCATTAAGGAAATGCAAAGTCTGGACCAATTCATCACAGAGGGCTCTGTAGCCGAAATGACCACGAGTCTATGCCCCCTCCTCTCTTAACAACAGTTTCCCCTCTTTAAAATAAGAGAGAGGGTCAAATGATTTTTCAGCTTCGAATATAGATGAGCATAAAAATAGAAACTGTTCCTGATGAACTCATTTGTCACAGGAATACTTTTTGACTCACACTGGGCCAGGCTGGTCACCTCTCTCCCAACTCTTGGCTCAGGCCCCAAACTGTGGTTGCAGCTCTCACCGGGAGGAAAGTGGAGGCGGCCACTCCTCTGTGGGTGGGTGCCACCACATCCCAACTGGATGCTCCAGTTTTACCATAAACACTCGAATCACTCCCGCTACATCCGAGTGTGCTAACGAAGAAAATGGTGACCAAGACCACACCCACTAATTTTCCAGGTGTGGACAACGAAAGAGATTATTAAATGCTTAAAGGTCATAACTTACCTTGTCAGGAACGTCTCATCTTCCATCTTCCCCTAGGCTTTAGCCATACTCTCTAAACGTGTGTGCTCTCTAGGATTTTACATGCCAGCCTCCTGCCCCAGACACTTATCCTGGCCACCTCCCTGCCCCTTCTCATCCCTCAGTTCTGTGCATTGATGAAGATCCCTCCACAGAGTCTTCTCCAACCCTTTGCCTGGACCCTCAGGGAACTCTGTCCTTTCCTTTAAAAAGCATCGCTCTTCAACTTGCCAGCTTCCATACCTGACTCTAAGCTCTGAGGTTAAGGGACCTCGTCTACAAAGATCATCCAAGAACCTCCACATCTAGTTCAGGGCTCAGCACATGATAGGAGCTCAACTACTGAGTAAAATGGAGAAGGGCTTGGCAATGCACTCCAGTATTCCTGCCTGGAGAATCCCATGGACAGAGGAGCCTGGAGGGGCTACAGTGCATGGGGTCGCAAGAGTCAGACACAACTTAGTGACTAAACCACCACCACCACTGAGTAAAAGAATGAGAAATACAATGCAATAGAACACAGTGAGCTTGTAGGGGAGTGCTGACGCAACCAGGACAGTGGGTTGTCCAACACCCAGGGGTGATCGTGGGCCAGTAAGTTGGAGACACCTGCAGGGGTGGCTGCAGAGGGTGGTGCACTGGCCTACCTACCTTTTTGGTCTTCACTGTAGAAGCGCAGCAATCTCCACCGTCATAGTTGCAGAAGGCGCGGTTGTTGATGGCATCACAGTAATTGTCTCCCATGAAGGGCTGGAGAGAGGCAGGAAGAAGGGAGGCCTGATTAGCATCCTGGAGTGAGCAGCGACTGGCTTCTGTAAATATTCAGCTGTCTCTCTTCTTCTCACAAACCTCTGAGTCAGCCTACCTGGCTTCAAATCCCTACACCCTTTTGGACAAATCATCACATTGGCCATTTTTAAAACCTCTTAACTAGCCCACTAACCTCAGATATGCAGATGACACCACCCTTACGGCAGAAAGTGAAGAGGAACTAAAAAGCCTTTTGATGAAAGTGAAAGAGGAGAGTGAAAAACTTGGCTTAAAGCTCAACATTCAGAAAACTAAGATCATGGCATCTGGTCCCATCACTTCATGGGAAATAGATGGGGAAACAGTAGAAACAGTGTCAGACTTTATTTTTCTGGGCTCCAAAATCACTGCAGATGGTGACTGCAGCCATGAAATTAAAAGACGATTACTCCTTGGAAGGAAAGTTATGACCAACCTAGATAGCATATTTAAAAGCAGAGACATTATTTTGCCAACAAAGGTCCATCTAGTCAAGGCTATGGTTTTTCCAGCGGTCATGTATGGATGTGAGAGTTGGACTGTGAAGAAAGCTGAGCACCAAAGAATTGATGCTTTCGAACTGTGGTGTTGGAGAAGACTTGAGAGTCCCTTGGACTGCACGGAGATCCAACCAGCCCATTCTAAAGGAGATCAGCCCTTGGGTGTTCTTTGGAAGGAATGATGCTAAAGCGGAAACTCCAGTACTTTGGCCACCTCATGCAAAGAGTTGACTCACTGGAAAAGACTCTGATGCTGAGAGGGATTGGGGGCAGGAGGAGAAGGGGACAACAGAGGATGAGATGGCTGGATGGCATCACCAACTTGATGGACATGAGTCTGAGTGAACTCTGGGAGTTGGTGATGGACAGGGAGGCCTGGTGTGCTGCAATTCATGAGGTCACAAAGAGTCAGACATGACTGAGCCACTGAACTGAACTAGCCAAGATTTTTCCCCACTCAACTACAGTTACGCTAGAAGACACACACTTTATGCTGAGTGTGCAAAAGCACAGGATAGACCACTATGTCCTCCTGAAGCACGGGGCTCCTTTCTCTTGGAGAAATAAGAAAATCTGACCCCTCCCCTACTTTCCTGGTAGTAGATATTTACAATCATAATTTACAATAAAAACATATGCAAATACACTGGGAAGCTGAATGTAAACTACACAGAACTAGAGAGACTGAACATAAGAATTCATAGGGGTTTGGCACAACGGTTGGTGTGTGATTGCGGGCGCTTTCTCCTCTCACACGAGAGTATAGATATACTGGACGTCACACACCTTCCATGTTTGTTTTCCTCTTGTTCTCAAAAAAACACGTGAGGTAGGCATGGCTCTTCGCACTTTACACATTAAGACCTTGAGGCTCAGAGCAAACTGGCAGAGGCAGAGTAGAGATTTCAGTCTAAGCTGACATCTCATTTTTCTTTACCCTTCTGGGTTATATCTAGAATATGCCGATTTCTCTCTTTTCTTCCCTGTGTTTCTCCAACTCTGTGATGCTTGAAAGATGAGGAAAAGATGATGGCGTTATTACTGATCTGAACCCAGAGTCAGCTTAGGGCAGAGGCAGGGGTCTCTGCCACCTCCAGCAATTGCATTTCCCGCCTGAACACTTAGCAGACTGTCTAACCTGGTTGGCTACTCGGTCCTTTTGAGTAAGTGGCTTATTGTCTCTGGGCCTCAGGGCTCCCAGTGGTAAAATAAAGAGGCAGGATTAGACCACTGTTTCCTCAAAGTAATGAACATTCCCCTCCTCTCATCAGAGGTAATACTGTGTAACCCTTTAATATAGAAAGGAAATGAAAATGAAACTTCTCTGATTAAAGTTCGGGTTGGGAGTCTCTGATGCTCAGTGACTTGTTGATGAGAAAGAAGATGTCAACAGCTGGCTAAGACCCCTGCATCCCAGCACAAGCTCTGTGATCCAGTGGTCTCTCCCTCCCATCCTGACTTCCTGTGGGCTTGCTTTGGGGAGAACCAAATTCACAAGGAGTCCAGCCTGTGTGGCATCCTTGTCTCTCGCATCTGTGCTCCAGATTCACAGAGGCTTTATGCTACCAACTCTTGAAGCCTGATTCCATTTCATCACTACCCTATTAGGGTCTAAAAAAGATCTTAGCAAGACAGAGCCAAGAACAGAGAGAACACACTGCGTGTGCACATATGCAAGGCTGTGAACTCTGGCGGGACTCCGCCCTGTGACTGCCATAACGGACACATTAACCACATTCATATTGGAGCAGAGAGGCACCAACCACAAAGGATAAGCCCTTTGCTCTTTTCTGAGCCTTAGGAGATCTGTCTGGGGCTCTCTTTTCTATGTTCTTTCTCATATCATATATAAGGACTAATCACAGAAACCAAATGTCCTTTTTGTAAAATAAAAGAACTGGCTTGGTAAAGGAGTAGCTGGAGAAAAAGAGGAAGAAGAAAAATAAAATAAAAGTGTTTCTTTTTTTATTGGGCCACTGAAAAGTATCTCCAGTCTCATTACCAGCTACTCTCTGCTATGTACCCTTTCCTGCTGCTATATCCATCCATCCACCCACCCAACCATCTATCCATTCATCCATTCATCTTCTGTGCAATCCTATCTGTTGAACACCAACTATGTGTCACACACTGTGCTTAAAAAAAAAAAAAAAAGGATGTAATAATGAGTAATAATGTATTGGGTTGGCTAAAACATTGGATTTTCCCTACAAAGTTATAAACTAATCTGAATGAACTTTTTGGCCATCCCAATAGAGCCCCTCCTCCTCCAGGCCTTACACTGTAGTGAGGAGGCAGACTTTGTTCAAAGGCTCACTTATCTAATTGCTGATTTTAACTTTGATAAGAGCTTGGGAGGAAAGGTACATGACGCTGTTAGAATTAAGAGCAGGAAGATCTGACCTAATTGGAGAACTCCATGAAGGAGTCTCTGAGGAAATGATTGTTTCAGCTGAGATCATAAGATGAGTAGGAGTTAATCAGATGGGAGATTAATCAGGGGGTGGAGAAGGGAGGCTTTCTATAGAGAGAGAATCACATGTGAGAAGCTCTACAACTTAGAGGTTTCTTCTCTCTCTGGTGTTTCTCACGCTGCTACTTCTACTAACGGTGTGTTCTGGAAAACAATTCACCCTTCAAGATAGAGCTCAAACATCACCCTTGCAAAGTGCCTTCCCTATAACCCCTGGGGCTCCGTGTGCTTCTGTAGCTTCCTGGACCTGCTTTGCTGATAGCTCTTGGTATATCAGTTTAAAATTCTTCTTTATCTTTATCTTCTTTATCCTTATGGACAGGGAATGTATGTCATCCATTTTTATATCTTAGATTTCCTAGCAAAATGCTGGCAATTTGAGCGAACCTTAATCAAATATGTTTTCCTTACATGTTTATCTTGTAAAATGATCAGTAAAAGGATGGACGGATGGATGGAGGAAAGGTAAGAAGATGTCTAGATGAGTCAAGACAGCGTAGTTACCTTTCTCACGTGACTAAAACCATTGCAGTCTCGGAACCTAGACCAGTGCTGGGCACAGAATAGGCCCCCAGTGAAGCTCTGATAGACACACAATTAAATTACTAATTTAGACACAGCTTGAGGCAGAGAGTAGGGGGGCTCGAGGTTCCCAAACCATTTATCAATCTTGGCTCCTGAAGATATTCCAGGATGATAGCTTCTCCCTGGACCCAGCATTTGTGTCTTTTCTAAGCATACTTTTCAGCCCAGATAAGAGACAAACTATTAGAAGGCAAGGGGGATGAGGGGCACCTGCAAGGGCAAAGACGATAAGCATCACTTGGCACAGCTCAGAGCCGGGCAGGTGAGGGTCTCCAAGGTCTTAGTGCTGAGTCAAAGGAGGGATCGAATTCTGCTGTCACACGGGTCGCCCAGACTGCCGACTCGGCAGAAGACATGCCCAGGTAACCCAAGCTTCCTTTCTCTGAAATGCTGGACCGATCCAGAGAGATGGCAGGATGCAACTGTCTCGGGCCCTTGGCTTCGGTTTTGCCATTTCTGCTGAATCTTGGGAGAAAGGGAGTTCTTAAAAACTACAGTGTCCTGTGCCTTAAGAAGATGCCACAGGAGGTCCCTAACCCACACATAGAAAGAAATAGGACGCGGGGACTGTCTTGTGACATTGACAGGTCAGGGGGTGGTCTGTGGGCAGGAGTGGCCCGTGGAGGAGAAAATTCACAGGCCTAGAAGTCAGGAGACCTGGGTTCATGCTCCAGCTCTACGTCTGTTATGCTGTGCAGCCTTGGACTGCTCCATCCCCCCCAGCCCTCTTGCAGTCTACCCAACAAACGAGGAGGCTAGATCACATTAAGAGCCGTTCCCGTCTGGCATCCCATCAAACGCTGCAGCTGGCTGCTAGTTAGGTCTCGGTTTCCCCATCATTTAGAAGAGCATTCTGGTTGTGACATTTGAAGAATTCCATCAAATACAAAGTTTCCTAAGCAGTCTAGTCCTTTCCCCCTGGCTTTTCCTGAGAGAGGTCTGAGGGGACCACAGAGATGTGGACATCCACCTGGATGGGATCTGGGGCTTCCTTTTGATGCCAGCTGAAAAGACTCAGGTGGGCACAGAGGTGCACAGAATGTCTCTGACCTCCAAGGACAGCACCCCCTTGAGAACACAGGTGACGGGCCAAGTACCCTGGCGCTGCCCCTCCCCAAGCTTATCACTGATACCCAGGGACAGAGCTCCAAAATGCCAAGTTCCAAGGGATGGCTTCTCTGAAGGGTCAGAGGAGCTGTTCCGCCTCCAGCTCTAAGCAGTTGGGATAAGGTGCCCCCTATCTCCTCTGGAGTTGATGAACACATGAATGACAAAGACGTGAGGCAGAAGTGATCTGAAGCTAATGGTGTCAGAAAAAGTAGAAATTAAAAAAAAGAAACCTGCCTCATGTGGTTCTGAAAAGTTAAACGAGTCGATGCTGGTAAAATGTCTGGTGTATTACAGCTGCTAAATCATGGACTCTCTCACTCCCACTCTCCCTTTCAGAGGCAACATTATATTGAGCCAGAAATACCTGGTCTGGGATCCTGACTCTGTTAGCCATTCAGTGTGTGTCTGAATGTGTTTGTTGCCCTCTCTGCATCAGTTTCATGAGCTGTAAAACAGGCCTGCTGACTCCTATCCAAGAAGTCTGTTAAAGGGGTATTTAAAGCACTTAGCAGGCATAGGAAATGTTACCATGATTAACAATAAGAGGGATAACCATAGTTGGGACCATTTTGAGGAACTCACCTCACAACCTTTGACACAGTAAATCAGAGCAGGGTGAGGATACCACTTGAGACCAGCCGTGCAGACAACTCTCTGCAGAGAGAGGGAGAAAGAGGTTAGATGGGTTTGAGGCTGCGAGGGAGCCATCACTTCACCGGAATCACATTCAACGCCCATGTTCCCTTCTTGGATCTTCTGAGTCTTAACCTCACCCTGGCATTTACATGGAGAATCTGCCCCGGTACCTGCCTGAACTGGAGCCACAAGATTAATGTTTGTGTTCACTGTAGGGGGTCGTGATTCTGTATTTCTCTGGCAGGAATACGAGAGGAGGAGAAGCAGACCTGCAGGATGGGGACATGACCGGAAAGGCACTTCAGGAAATTCCTGGCTGTCTGCCCCGTGGATAGAGTTGGGGATAAGGCGGGAGGAAGGGTAGAGTGTGTGTGTGTCTATGTGTGTGTGCACACGCATGCACTTGCACACGTGAGCACATGCATGCCCAAGTGTGTGGCTGCAGCAGGGAGGTGGAGCAAGGCATGGAACAGGACTGCCCAAAGTCGACGCTGAGGACCACCCTAATCACAATCGCACGGGAGCACGCTGAAACGGCAGCCTCTTCACTGCCTTGGGTCTAGGGTGTCTAAATCCCTGAAGCCAGGACTTGGGCCTCTTGTGTTTCAAAAACAAGCTTTCCCAGATGATTCTGATACACACTACAGTTTGAGAGTGGTGGGCTGGAAGATGCATGAATGCACCTTTGGTTTGGAACACCGGAGAGGCAGAAAACCCTTTCTGCTTCCACCTGCCGCCGCCATACAGGCCAGCTCACCATTTGGGGTCACAAGAGTCGGGCAGGACTTGGCGACTAAGCCACCACCACCCCCATTCCCGAGGCGCTCACACTCCCATCTCTGTGACCCTGGCCCTGCTGCTCCCCTTCCCGCCGGCCTTCCTCATCTTGTCACCTGGAGGATCTTTAGTTACCTCTGACGTTTCTGTGCAGGACTGCCTTCCTCAGTACTCTGTCATGGCCTGTGCGGGGCAAGGACCTAAAGAAGAGTGCTGGGTGTGCTAAGGCGCTTCAGTCGTGGCAGATTCTTTGTGACCCCAGGGGCTGTAGCCCACCAGGCTCCTCTGTCCATGGAATTCTCCAATCAAGAATACTGCAGTGGGTTGCCATGCCCTCCTCCAGGGGATCTTCCCGACTCAGGGATAGAACCTGCATCTCTCATGTCTCTTACATTGGCAGGAGGTTCTTTACCATTAGCACCACCTGGGAAGTGGATGTGTGTATAACTGACTCACTCTGCTGTACATCTGAAAGTAACACATTGTAAATTAACTATGTTGTTGTTAGTGGCTAACTCTTCGCAACCCATGGACTACAGCATGCCAAACTTCACTGTCTTTCATTATCTCCTGGAGTTTGCTCAAACTCAGGTCCATTGAATCAGTGATGCCATCAAGCCATCTCATTCTCTGTCGCCTCCTTCTCTTCCAATAAAATAAATAAATAGCATATAAATTTAGAATTAAAAAAAAAAAAGACTACCTTCCTCTGTGATGATTTCCCCAACCCCCTCAGGCAGAACTTAAGGTATATGTATATACATTCACTTATAGCCACCCTTAATACAATTATTATTATAATGACAACTAAAATGTATGGAGTGCATTTATGGTGCTATTTACTTTATTCATTTTCTTATTTATTTCTCACCAGCATGCAGGGGGTGGGGGTGGGCATTAATCTTGTGTCATAGGGAGAAGAAATTCCCCAAGCTCCACAGCTGTTAAGTGAAGAAACCAACATATGAAACTAAGCATATTTTTTAGGAATGATTTAAGGTGGCTCATAACATAAAATCCAACACAGTAATTTTTTAAGGAGGTGAAAAAATAAAGATAAACACAACCAGGAAAATCAAACAGCATCAGGCCTGGGGCTAAGGTCGCAATCCCAAAAGCTCCCTTTTCTATTCCGCCATAGATGCCCTACTTTTCATGCCAGATTACAATGATTTGTTTATCTATTTATCTATTTTTAATCTTTTAGCCATGCCATGAAGCATCTGGGATCTTAGCTTTCTGAATATCGATCAAATTTACGCTTCCTATACTGGAAGCACAGAGTCTTAACCATGGGATGCCAGGGAGATCCTACAATGATTTATTTTTAAAAAATTAATTAAAATAACCTGGAGGCAAATGCTTAGCTTGGTTATGACAGGTAACTTTGTGTCAGGGAGCAGCCATTGAAGTCTCCATGGTCAGGGCTCAGCAGAGTGCCAGTTGATTAATTTTAATTAAGAAACGAGCACTCACAAGGGTCAGACTGTGGAAAATCCATGTGACCAGCCCATTCTCTCCCCAAGGGCAGACCTATATGGGAGCAAAGCTGTGATGAGGTTTCCTGGTGAGCGTGGGATCACATGACTCCAGGATTTGGCTGAGGTTGGACTAGGGACCTTGCTTCTCTGTCCCATTTCTCTGGTTCACCCTGGGTCTTCTATGCCTAGAATGGTGCCTAGTACATGGAGGATGATCAGTCAATATTTATGTTATATATGAATGGATCCATCTCAAAATAGAGATGATTTTACCAAGGGACACTTGTTGTTTTCTTTACTTGTCTTCCTGAGCTCCTCTGGTGGCTCAGACAGTAAAGAAGCTGTCTTCAATGTGGGAGACCCAGGTTTGATCCCGAGGTTGGAAAGATCTCATGGAGAAGGGAATGGCTACCCATTCCAAATGGCTACCCACTCCAGTATTCTCTGGAGAATTTCATGAAGAAAGGAGCCTGGTGGTCTACAGTCCACGTGGTTGCAAAGAGTGGGACATGGCTGAGCAATTAATACTTTCACTTTTTCTTCCAGAGCAGCCGAAAAGCATTTGGAAAGCCCAGCAGCGTGTCTAGCTTAGAGGACCAGTTTAGTGTACACTGAATTAATTACAGATCTCAGACAAACAACCTAACTTAGGACCTGCCAACTACAGTCTCACAAGGTGAAATCTACTCGTTAGCCCCTCCTGCCTCTGTTGACACTGTCCGCCTTCCCTAAAACACAAGGTGATGTGTGGGAAAGATTGAGCACTGAGGCATGACAGACATGGCTGCACTTCTGACTTGAAATTTCCACTGAGGTTAGGTTTTCCCATCTGCAAAATGGGTCCTGAAAATGTCACAGGCTTGTGAAGATGCATTAAGAGAAAGTATGTGGAAATGGTTAATCCAAGACTAACAGCTGTGGGTAAGAGGGCAGGCCTGGTTTTAGACATCTCTGCTCGCCCCCATCCCCACCCCCGAGGTTCAGGATGGAGCATAGCAAACAAATGCATGTTGATCCAGTGAAGGAACGTGAGAAGTCTAGTCCCTTCCTTCCAGCTCAGCTACTTTCTCACCCCGCTGCTTCCTAACCCCGGGGGCCAGAAGTGGAGGGGACTACCTGCTTTCATCATCTGGCAAGTTTTAACCAGACTTCCATCTCTGGGTCTGAGCGTCTGTTCCTGGCCAACGTTCAGGGATGTTGGAGGAACATTTAGGCTATGGTTTAAAAAAAAAAAATACGCGCAAAGAGTTGGACACGACTGAGCGACTGAACCGAACTCAAGTAGTAGAAAACAGCAGGGTCAGGATCCACAAGGGATTCGACGCCCATCCCCACCCCCTGTTTATTTGAGACCTAATTTAATCCATCCGTGGGAGTGTCTCGGTGTGGTTGTACAAGTTTCTGTCAGTTGAGGTTTACCTGACGTGAGTTCAGAAAAAGGACTTTTATACTATCTGCATGAGCCTATTTACGTTTCCAAGTCTTCTGGATTTTCCACTATTCCTCAGGGCTGCACGCCCCACCTGTCTCCCTACAGGGCCGCTCTGTCTGCCAGGAGGAGTGGGAAAGGGGAGGCAGCAGGAGCTGAAGGAAAGGCTAGGCTGTTTACACCATGTGCTGGGAGACCCCAGATGGGTCCCCACAGAGGCCAGCCTTGCTCCTCTTGATGCCAGTGAGACCTCCAGCCCAGTCAGAGCCCTTTCAGATGAGGCTTTGTAAGACAGCTTTCTTTCCTGCCTTGCTGCACAGGAAGAATAGACTGTCTCTTCTTGGCTGCAGTGACCATCACCACCACCAATGCCTCCATCACCATCACCATCATCCTCACCATAGCACCCCCACTACCACCCTCATATCAACAGCACCACCACCACATCATCAGCCAGGACCATTAACAGCTCCATCATGGCTTTCCCCTCGCCTCCTCAACACAAAACCCTCTGTTAGGCACATGTTACACTCCAAGCCTTGTGCTCAGAATTCTCATTTCATTTAACATTTACCATAACTATGATATCGGTCCATATATACGATATAGGTACTTTTTTCATGCATACAGCAAAATGATTCAGTTATCTTTTCAGATTATATTCTAAAATAGGTTATTTCATTGAGTATAACTCCCTGTGGGTTGTGCTAAGTCGCTTCAGTCGTGTCTGACTCTGCGACCCTGTGGACTGCAGCCCACCAGGCTCCTCTGTCCATGGGATTCTCCAGGCAAGAATACTGAGTGGGTTGTCATTCCCGCTTCATAATTCCCTATGCTATATACTAAATCCTTGTTGCTTATTTACTTTAGACATAGTAGTTTGTATCTGTTACCCTCATACTCCTATATGTCCTTGCCTCCCTCCCTCTCCCCTTTTGTAACCAGTTTGTTTTCTGTATCTGTGAGTCCGTTTCTTTTCTGTATATAGATTCATCTGTACGGTTTCTAGATTTCACATATATGTGATATCATACAATATTTATGTACAATTTTTGATGCTGGTTTATGCAAGAGGAAACTGAGGTACAGAGAAGTTAAATAACCTGCCCCAAATCATACACATAGGTAACGACAGTCAGGAATTAAACTCATATCTGTCCTATTTCCAGATTTATAACTTGAAAACTATATTCTCCTTCAAAACCCTCTAGCTCCCAAACCGGTAAGCATAAAACCACTTACTCTTTTGACAGATGGGAAGACCAAGGTTCAGAAAGGTGGAGGGGCTTTGAGACAAATGCAGCAGAAGCAGAGTGTTTAAAAGCTGAACCCCAGAGAAGACGGACCCAAGCAGAGCCAAAGATGTGAGAAAGAGTCTTAGAAGAACCCCCTTGTCCCAAGCCCAGACCTGATACCCCTCTGATGTCTTCTGGGACAAGTCCTCCTTTCTCCTTTATTTTTCCTTATTTATAGGACCTTCTGTGGGTCAGCTGCATAAGCTGTTTGCTTTTCCTTTTTTATCAGTTACTGAGCTTCTGGCTATCTTCTGTGTAAGTTTTTTTTTTTTTTTTTTTAACCTAGGTATTTTCCACCCTGTATCCCTTGTTTGAAGAACGCCTTCCATTTTGAGGTACCTAATCTATGTTCATTGAAAGAGTTGATGAATAAATGACCAAATGAGTGAATGTATAAGTGCATCCCAGAGTGAATGAGAAATTGCTGGTCTCAGAACACATCTCCCCACCTCCGGGCTTCCCCTGCTGGGCACAGGACGTCTCCTTCTACATGCTGTGTAGACTGGACTTTGTCTTCACTCAGAACAAACACAGACTGGACTTTGTCTTCACTCAGAACCATTCTACCTCTGATCTTTAGAGCCTGATACCTTCTCTTCCAGGAATGAACTGTGCATCCTTTGTCTGATGTATTGCACTTGTTTATTACTTATAGTGTGTAAGATGGTTGTCTTGTAGGACAGAACGCGTCAGCCTTAGTCCTGGGCGCTAATCCTGATTCCATCACCAAGTTACGTGCACTGGGCAGTGACAACCTCGGAGAACTTCAGCTTCTTCCTCTGTAAAGTGGTGATAATGTTGATCTCACTGGAGTTTAATGAATTCCTCACAAAACGTGCCTGTCATGTCACAACAGAGGGTCAGTATGTGGTGCTTTCCCTTTCCTTAACTCCCTCTCTCTCCTCCTCCTCAACTCTCCTTTCCTCTCTCCCTTTCTCTTTCCTTTCCTCCCATCCTCTTTCCAGAAGCTCTTAAAGAAGCCAAGATCCCAGCTGTTGTTGTTGTTGTTCAGTCGCTCAGTCGTGTCGGACTCTTTGGGACCCCATGGACTGCAGCACGCCAGGCTGCCCCATCCTTCACCATTTCCTGGAGTTGATGGTATGATCCTTGCTACCGGGAGGCATTATGCCCCTCTGAGATTGTGGGCTGCACTTCCTATCGGGGAGCTTTCTTGGCACCCTAAGCAGGGGGACTGCAGGGCAGACTGGAGATGCTCCTTAGGGGCTGATGCAGGAGGGGCTGCCCCCTGAATTCTGAAGGTCCAGAATTTGAAGGTCCAGCTTCAAAGAGTGTCTCATCCAGAGGTGGCAAGCCAACAGCTTCTAGGCTACACAGCCCACAGAAATGTCTAGTGTGGCACACGAAGTGCTCAAAGTCAAATTAGTTGCCCATATTTTAAAAATGAGAGACTTCATATTTTAAAGACTCCAGATTTCTTATATCCAAGGAAACAAGGAAAATCTGGCCACACTGAGCCCACATTTCCATGCTGTCACACTCAGCTGGTAGCTCCCCCTTTGGCAGCCAGAGTGTGTTTCTCAGTTGACCACAGTCCCCACCATTCCCTGCAGCCTGTCCAGCCTTAAGCCCGAGGGCTATTTGCATCTATCACAGAGTTTGCACTGTCCTGTTGATTATATCGAAGGAAGGTTTCTCTGTATCTTCACTGTTTTGCGAAGTGCATGTGTGGCAAGAGGCTTGAAAAGGGGGAGAGCTTGAAAGAAAGGACAGGACAGAGTGTTTTTCTCTGAAGGTAAAACATATGGCTACAAAAGAATTTCTTTGGATATATATGCTAAGATTCCGGCTTCATGAAGTTCAAAACTAAGCAAAACCAACAGAAGAGACCTTGGCGGTGGAGGCGCTGCCTGGCGTGGAAAGGTGTCTGAGAAGCTGTACAGGTCCCCACCCCGATCTGGACCTCACGAGTGGACACAGCACACAAATTGACCAAGCCTTATGCTTAAGATTAGCGTGCGAGCTTTATGTCAATAAGAAAGTGACTGCATCTGCAATACCTTATTTCTTGGGTTGGGTAGCACATACACAGGCATGTTTTATTTCAGTCTTGCTGTTTTGTGTCTATACTACCACAACCACGGCACTTCGGCGTTTAGAATACAAAGCAACACACTTGGTCTGCTTCGCCCATTTATCCCACCTACCTGGTTCCCATCGGGTTTTAAGTCTGTGACTCTTGATTTCAGTCTAACTCTCATTTCACAGAAGGGGAATCTCTGGCACATGCAGCAAGCAGGTGCCTGGGCTGTCTTGAACCTCAGTCCCTTGACTCAGCCACTGCAAACAGGAGCATCTGCTGTGCCCTGGGCCCCAGAGGGCATGCCAGGGTCAACACGGTGAGCATGGGCCTACCCTCACAAAGGCCACTCACCCAGCACACGAGCTCAGTGTCGATATTCCAAGTCACGTGGGTGGTCCTTGTTCTCCTCATATGTGCCAACCTACGTCTAATGCCTAAAACAGAGCCTGCTATGTGGTGAGCACCCGGAGTGGGCCGCAGCGGGCTCCCAGGGCCTCATGAGAGGCAACGGTGCCCATCTCTTCCGACTTGTGTTTAGCAACAGTCACTTGGAGCACCAGCAGCCTGCTGTGGTGGGAATATTTACACGGCGGCAATGGGCAAGTGCTGCATATCAGAGGGTGTATCTGTGGGGAGAGCTGGCTGTCAGCTACTTAAGCGATGGTAAACATTTCCCCTTTATTATTAGTATCGTGGAGGCTGTAGGCAGCTAGAGGTAACAGCAGCATCAAACTGACCTGGATCCCTCTTCAGTTCCTTGTAGGGAAAAGGTTTCTATGTACAAGATGCCATTTCCTCTACTGGAGAAAGGGAGGCTAATTCCTACCTCATGGATTGTGCGTGTGTGCATGTGTGTGTGTGTGCATGTGTGGTGGAGACAGGAGTGCAAATGAAGCCAGGAAGGTGTCTGATCCGATGCGGGTTCACAGCGGGTGTCCATTACACATCAGTGCTCGCCTCTCACTCTCTTACACGGGGACAAATGTGACAGTGGTTGGTGCAAAGCCTTGCCCCGACACCCACCTCGCGCTGGTGCTCGGAGCAAGCCCTCTGAAAGCAGAGGGGCCATCGGGGCCAGCTCCGGCCCAGCCCCGCCAGCCCTGCAGCTCTGTGTCTGCAGCTCTCGCCACAACGGGGGCAAGGGTGCAGCAGAGGCCAGCGTTTCTGCCCGATTCCTGGAAATCATCAATCTCTGCCCTTCGCCCTCCTCCCTTTTTCTACCACATTTTTTTTCCTCCTGGATAATGAGGCCTCCGGAGACCAGTGGAGGTCTGAACCTCGTTACGGCTCTCCAGGTAGGCCGGCATCAATAAGGGCCGGCGGACCGGGGACCTGGGTGGGGGCAGGGGTGGGCAGGCGGCGGGTGGGCGACTGAGGAGGGGGGCTTTGCAGACTTTCAAATCCCTGGATTTATTTCACCATGAATTATAACTGAACTCTTTAGTGCCCAGGGCTCATGGAGGGAAGGGTGGAATTCAGCCAACAGGCAGAGGGCAGAGGGGTGGGGGGCCCTGGTCTGGGTCCCAGGCAAAGAAGACCTCCGGCCTTGGGATGTGAGAGAGGTCTCTGGTGTCCACTCTGTGCAGAGGTAGGTCCCCTGCCTTTGGTGCATGAAGAGATCGGTGGAGGGAAGGGTGCTAAGGGAGGGTGGGGTGGCGTAGAAAGAACTCCCAGTCAAGATCCTGGTGCTGCTTCCTGTGTGACCCTGGCCCAGCCCCCTCCCTCTCTGATCCTGTGTCTCCATCTGTACAGTGAAGGGCGTGTGTTGATGATCTCCATCTGCCTTGAGATTGATGTATGGCCTCTGTGTGGGCACCTGGGTGTGTACACGGGACACTCAGTGAGATCCTATGTGGGGCTCTGGGTGGGGAGTGGGGAAAAGCATGCTGAGTGTGAAAAACAGATGAAGGAGCCCAAGGTCAGGGAAACAGAGTGGTCTCTTGGATGTGTGCAAGAGTCAAGCAGAGAGACAGACAGACAGACAGGACAACAGGAATGGAGGCAAAGAAGGTGGGCAGGAAGGAGGTGGAAAGAGGTATAGAGGTCTCAGGAGAAGGAAGAGAGAAACAGTGAAAACAGAGGCAGGCAGTTCTTGTATCTCCTTGTATCCGGAAAATCCTTTGTGGTCGTCTTGACGAGTGGTACCTTCATGAGACTAGCAGGATCTTCTGCAAAAATATGTGCTTGGTTGCATGTTCTCTGTCTTCACCAAAATCACATCTATCCTGACCTTGCCCTTACCTCCTGGGAGTGGTTTCTCAGAGCTATCTAAGATGCTATCTCCCGGGCTATAGTCCTCATTTGCCCCCAGTAAAACTTCACTCACAACTCTTAAAAAAAAAAAAAAAGAATAAAAAAACAGAGGCAGGAAAAGGGGCACTAAGTTGGAGATGGGCAGAGAGTGGCGGCAGAAGAGGGGAGGAGGGAGGGGCGGCAGCCCTGGGGTGCGGGGGGCAGCAGAGGGGCTGGCAGGCCAGCCAGCAGGGAGTGCTGAGTAAGCCCTCACCACCGCGCCCTCAGCTCGTCTGGGAAAGAGTACACCTGGTATCAGGTTCTGCCAGCTCTCCAAGTGGGATCTGCGATGGGCAGGCGGGCAGACGGGAGCCCTCCCAGTGCCTCAGCAGAAAGGCTGGTGGAGAGACACAGCTGAACCTTCGCAGCGCCCCCGTCTCCATCTCTCACTTCCTCCCATGCGCGGAGCCAATGCCCCAGAGCTGCCACATAGCACCAGGGATCGTGCTGCCCCGGGGGGCACGAGTGGGGTCCACATCGGCACTGGGGGCTCTGGTTGATCAGGTGACACATAGGAACATGGGGCTGGCCAAATATGATGGGAACTTGGCCTTCCACGCCTGCCTGGCGCCGTGGGGCGAGCACAGCCCTTGGACTCAGGCTTGGGGTCGAACCCTCCTACCGGACCACCGCCCACCCCCGAGGGCTAGTGCTCGGGGAGAGGATGCAGAAGTGGGCCTCGCTCCACCGCACCATCCTGAGGTCTAAACAGCCTTGTGTGCTAAGTACTGGGTGCGCAAACACGGGAGGTGCTTCATACACAATTGGTATTGCTAGTTCCCCGTATCACATATTAATTGTTCTCCACCACACAAGTGAAGCATGAGAAAGATACCAGAAGCCCCGGCTAGGGAGTGTCCATGAGCTTCTACCAGAGAAGCCGTGAACCCTGCCCCAACAAGTGAGGACGTTCCTGCCAGGCAGACGCAGCTTTGGGGTCTTCTCTGCTCCTTCACCCCAGCTGTTCTTGGAGCCTCAGTCTCATTTGTAAGCGAAGTGCTTTGTCCTCTTACTCCCTGGCCGTCATCGGGATTCAGTGGGACGCTACATGACAGCCTTAGCCCAGCGGCTGCCGGGGGGAAGGACTAAATGTTTAAGGCTTGGAGAATTGACAGTGAACCCGTGTCTGCCCCACAGAGCAGGTGTGGCCATCAGATGCTTTCCCGTATGGAGAGGGACCAACTCAGGGCCAGGGCGTGTAGATGGTCAGTGAGGTCATTTTCCTCCCAGTCACTCACCTGCACTCGCGTGGGGTTCAGCCAGTGCGGGATGTCGCGGACGGTCACGTTCACTGGCAGGACAATGGACTCACTGTTGTGGTCCAGGCAGGAGGTGGTGCACTCTGACCCTGCAGGGAAGCAGAGAGGGAGGCGGCGGCTCAACCCCTGTCTCCTAATGCCAAAGACCGCCCCTCCCCCCACTGGAATGCACCCGCTGCTCCCTGGACCCCATTGGTCTGGGCCATCCCTCCCTCAGGGGCAGCGGGAAAGAGAGAACCCCCACCTCCAGTAGGGCCACCTCTGGTCTCCCTGAAAACTCTCTCGTCTCCTGTGCAGCTGACACCACCGCCACGCTCATCAGCCCTGGGCCCAGTTTGCTCTTACTCCTCCTCTGTTCAGAAACCCTTCCAGGGTTGCCCACATCCAGGACAAAGTGCAAAACAAACCCCTCTGTCCAGCATCCATGGCCTCCCATGGTCTGGTCAACCCTGTCTCCCATGAACCACCTCACACACTCCCACTAACTGGACTGCGCTTGGCTTTCCACCCGAATCCCCCATGTCACAGCTTCTAAACTCTTGCCCCTGTGTATCCTTTCTCCTGAATTGTCCCACTGATTGGCCTTCTCAAGGTCAAATCCTACCAGCTCTTCAAAGCCCAGGTCGGATCCTCCGAGAAGCTCGCCCTGATTTCTGCAGCTGACTGAGAGCAGCGTTTGCCATTGGTGAATCCCACTCCAGAGCTGGCCCTGCCCCCTGTCCCTCCTTTCCGCGGTTACAGTAATGCCCTAGGAGGGCAAGGATGGGGTCGAGTCCTCTCTGAGCCTAAGCCAGCGCCTGACACACAAGGTCTGCTCTGCAGGCATCAGCCAAGTGAGCGGTGAACGTGTGAATGCCACATCAGCAGTAACCACACTCTCCTCCCCCAGGGCTGGCGCTCACACCCTCCTCTGTGCTCTCAAGATCCTTCCCCCGACTCTTCAACGGGTGCATGACAATCAATGATCTTCCAGACCTTAATCCAAGTGCCCTCTCTTGGAGGAGACCTCCACTCCTGACAACCCAAACCCTCTCCCAGGCACCCGTCACAGACTTTGTCGCTGTGGTACCAAAAGTTCTCTTCCCTGCTCGCCTGTAACTCCATGAGGCCAGTGCTATCTGCGCCCCTTTCTATGCCCAGAGCCTGGCACTGTGCATGGTGGATGGCAGGCACTCGATAAATATTTGTGAAGTGAGCGAAAGAGACAAGAGTGAGCAACCGTATAGATGGTTGAGGAAACGAATGAGTGAATGAATGAAGGGCACAATGAATGAATGATGAGTAGGCATTTAGGTATCCCAGAGAGCAGGAAGTGGGTACATAAACGAGTGAGTGGATGAATAAAGGACTGAATAAGTGGCTAAAGGAATGAAAAATGAATCAGGCAGTGAGTCAGTGAAGGCACCATGACCAACAGAGACAGGGTCAGTACACAGAAGCCCTGGGTCCAGGCGCTTCTCCAGCTGACCTTCAAGCTGTGGGTGGGCAAGACGAATGCAATTGGACTGATTCATTCTCTGTCCTGACCTCAGTGATTCTCAAGTCTCCTTAAAACCAAGCTTATCCCATGGGATGTCCCCAGGACTCCAGAAAGGTCCTCATTCATATGGACAGAGAACGGACATGTCACAATCTCACCAGGGCCCTACGGAGGTCATTCCCCTGCCTTAGTGTCAAGACCACCCTCGAACACTGAATGGTTTACGAGTCTACTTTCTTGAAAAATATCCTCCGCTGTTAGCCAGTCCAAAGGCTCCCTTCCAGACGTGTGTACGTGTATAAACAGAATGCATATATGTGTATGTGCTGCTGCTACTGCTAAGTCGCTTCAGTCGTGTCCGACTCTGTGCGACCCCATAGACGGCAGCCCACGAGGCTCCCCCGTCCCTGGGATTCTCCAGGCAAGAACACTGGAGTGGGTTGCCATTTCCTTCTCCATATATGTATATGCATACATGCAAATATAGGTGCATATTTAGATATTTGTATATGTACATATATTTTATCAGGGCCCTTCTGTTGCCATCTTGTCATTCTCTTCAATCTAAGCGAGTCACAAAGTCTGAAGAGGGGGCTGGGGTGGAATGGCAGATCCGGGACAATCTTTAGAATCTCTTTACTTTAAACACGGGGCCCCTGAACCCAGAAAAGGCAGGGGTGGGAGTATTTCTGGTCTGGTCAGCTGGCTTTCACCTGCGACTCACCACCCCTGCACACCCAGCCCTTAAGATCGCGGTCCTCACACCCATCTTGGGGGTGAAAGAGTGAAGTGTGCAGTGCTTGAGTTCCAGAGCTGGGGAGGAGGGGGCCGTGAATGAAAGCCCACGCCTCTCCGGCTCCCAAACCCCGTGACGCATAGGGAGTGGAAACACAGAAGGGAGAGAAGAGAAGGTGGCGGCCATGGAAGGGGACAGAGAGAGGTGAAGGGTGAGCAGAGAGAAAAGAAGCCCGCAGAAAGACATAAAAAGAAGAGATGAGAGTCCGAGGTGGGGGTCCCTTGGCCCTCAGAGAGACTCCGTGGTGCGTGTGTGAATCAGGAGATCGATTTTAAAGATTTCAGGGAGCCAGGCTGTGATGGGAAAATCTTTTTGGAGAAACAAGACACCACCTCTGAGAAACAGACAAAGGCTGTTCACCCCAAAAGGGGGAATAAATAAACCTGGTTCACCCAGGAGGCCACGGCTGCCCTGTGCAGCAGACACGGCTCAATCCCTCTCTCCCGGCGGCGGGCTCCGCTCTGCCCTCCCCCGCCACAGCGCTGGGCCTCAGGACCAGGCGGCGTGTTGTGATGTATGAGCCCTAATTGGCATCATTACAGATCGCTGATCTCACCGGGCCCCCGTCTCCCCCTCCCAGGAGGAGCCAGGAGGTGGCAGCAGCCTTGGTGGCTGTCACAACTTTCTGGGAGTTTCTGAGTGGGGACACAGGCCTCCCCAGGCCCTCGGCCTGGAGGCAGATGCTCCAAGCAGCTCCAGAAAGGGGGCCCCAGCCCCCAAGCCAGCCACCTACCTCACCCCTGCCCTGCTTAGGAGGCCTCTGGTCAGGGTCCCTTTCCTTGAGGGACGTCTCCCCGGGGAGGGCTCAGCCCAGGGGGTGGGTGGAAGGACAACGAGCAGGAGTGTCGGGTGGGTGGGGGAAGCTTTGCCCCTCTCTGCTTCAGCATCCCCTTCAGAGGCCCTGGGGAGGGGGGCGTTTACTCTCTCAGTCCCCTCCAGCAGACCCCACCCCCCACCCCAGATGACCATGCTCATAAAACCACATCAGCGTGGCAGTGAGAACAGGGGGTACAGAGCCAGGGAAGGGGGTTCCGCGTCAGACTGACAGCTGTCCCTGTCTGCTTTGACCACGAGAAAGCTCGGGGAGTGAAGGAAAGGCTACTGTCATCACTACCCCTTCTCCCCGCCACCACCTCTCGACCAGCCTGCTGGCTAGCAGAGGGCCAGGCATTCTGGCTCCATTGCGTGTGTCTGCGACTTGCACATACACAACAGGTACAAAGTGGCCACGTGACGTACCTGCGTACGTGTGTGTGTGAGCTACACGTAGGTTTACGGGTGACGTATCTGGGCGGTGTCTGGCTGATGCGTCCGTGCTAGGCGTGAGCTCACCGCACGATGGGTGCATTTGCGTCGGTTGTGAAGCATGCACACTTGCTCGTTTGTGCATACAGGAATATATGAGCTTGAAAGCATCGGTGGATGCAGACATGCAGGCGGTCTGGTTTTAATCAGGATTTTTTTTTCTCCCGGGGTTGCTCAATGCCAGGCATGAGTATGACGGCGTATTCATTTTTGTGCGTGTCCTGACTGAGTCAGGGGCAGGGGCCCCATCACAGACAGAAGTGTCCAGAGCCATGCACACCCCTCAGGAATGATGGAGAAAGCCTTGACCTTGGGATGGAGCAGCCAACGCTACTGGCCACCACTCCACCTGTTGCCACAACTTTCTAGAATGCCTATACTGGCAGACCCAATGAGATCCCCCCTCTGCAAAGCTCCTGCTTAGGGTCCTTTGGATCGGTGGCTCCATTAGATCTTAAACTACCTTGGGAATCAGCAGGGAGGGGAACCATGCCCTCGGATGTTTTCTGAGGCATGCTGCACTAATGCGGGAGGGCTGATCCTGACTCTAAGTTCAGCTGAAGAACCTCTGTGCGAGGCTCTGCGTTTCCATCTTTCAAAGGAAGTGGTCAGGCCCCCTCACCCCTCTGCTCCCCAGCTGTGGGCCTCCCTTCTGGACGTGAAATGATAACCACGTGAGGGTGAGGAACACATTGACTCTGTGTGGCTGGGAGTGAGTGTCTGCACAGATAACCCTCTGCTCCAGACACCCCTGGTGATCGTCCCATAAATCACACTGGCCACGAGAAAGGACATCCAATTCCCTGGGCTTTTCATCATGGTCAATTAAGGAATCCACCCAAGAGGTCAGTAGCACTGCCCTCCACTGAGGTCAGACTCCATGCACGCCCAGCTCCCCAGAAAGCTGTGGGCCTGTGATGAATGTATCTGTCCAGACGCCTGGTCTCTCCCAGGCCACCCCCTGGCATCAGACCTCAGTTTGTCTCCCTTCACTTGGCGAGCTAGCCTATCACCATGTAAAGAATATTTTGAAAAAGCTGTTTCTCCTTATTTTGGAGGCAACTGAAATGCCATGGAAAGAACTCGGGCTTTGGAGGAGTGGTCTCAGGATTTGGGCATGTTCTATCATTGCTTTGAGTCTCAATTTCCTCATCTGTTCAAGGTTATTGAGAGGATAAGAGATCACATCTCTAGAGAGCTGGGTACAGTGCTGACCCACGGCCGGTATTATGAATGATCAGCATCACACATGTTTTAAGATCACCAACAAAGGCAGCCATACTGGGTCACTGCTTCCCTAAATTGGAAGTGGATTTTCATACCTCCCTCCCTTTGCCATGTTGATCCCTTCTGTCTGGAATGCCACTTCTTGCCCAACTAGCTCTGGCAAATCCCTGTGTAAGCAGACCTTCCTCTAGGAGCCTTCTGTGTCCCTGGAGGCATCAGTCAATGTTTCTGTCCTCCAGTGTAATCCCACACACCCACCCAACATTGCTTTGCTGACATCTGTGCCCTGAATCCTCTTCTTGAGAGGACAGGGTCTGGTCTCATTCCTCTTCATTTCTCCAGTGCCTTGCGCTGAGAGAGGTGCCCATTATCCCAGAAGGACACAAGCTCCAAGTTCTGGGGAGGATGCGCCACCCCCCTGCCCCCCATGCATAGCTCACCACCCACGCCCATCGTACCTATGGCATAGCCCTCAGGGCACTGCAGCTTGAGATTGCTGTTGAGCTGGTCTGGGGCCGAGCACTCGCCTTGCATCTCCTGGCAGATGTGGAAGGAGCCGCTCCAGGTGCCATCTTTCCGGCAGTGGATGACGTTGTTCCCGCGGCCCTGCATGCCACAGAGACACAGTCAGGACCAAGAGAGACCCCACCCTCTGCACAAGAAGCCTCCCAATGTTTCTGCTCTGCAGCGCCCCGAAAGTGTTCCAAAACAAGTTCTTCACCATGGTAGAAACCCAACCGGCCTCCAATAGAGTCACTGCAATGTCTCCATTTTACAGATGGGGACACCGAGGACTCAGTGGGGGAAGAAACTTGCTCAAAGCATTTTGGAGAGTTTAACACCCAGGTTTCCTACATCTGAGTAGTGTTCTTTCAGAGAGTCCAATCAGAGGAACTCGTTTGGCTTGTTTTTTGTAACTGAGAACGTAG
This sequence comes from Bos javanicus, assembly GCF_032452875.1. Lineage (NCBI taxonomy): Eukaryota > Metazoa > Chordata > Mammalia > Artiodactyla > Bovidae > Bos > Bos javanicus. Next base: position 106,196,380 of record NC_083875.1, on the reverse strand, counting down.
GGGACCACGTGTACCCCAATGTGTACAGTGAGTAAGCATGGATCTTGGAGCCATTTGTCAGGAGGCGGTCACACACCAAGGCTCAGAGGCTAAAGGATCTGCCTGCAATGCAGAAGACCTAGGTTTCATCCCTGCGTCAGGAAGATCCCCTGGAGAAAGGAATGGCTACCCAATCCAGTGTTCTTGCCTGGAATATCCCATGAACAGAAGAGCCTGGCAGGCTAGAGTTCATGGGGTCACAAAGAGTCGGACACGACTGAGCGACTATCACTTTTCACTTTCACCCCAGGCATACTCCAAAGCTTGCTTCATCTCAATCGATGAGAAAAAATCCCAGGCCCCAGCCCCCCAAGTAGCTTTCTCTTCCAGGGCCTCCCTTCCCCTCCCTCCTTCCTTCCTTCCTTCCCCTCCATTCCATTCCAGCAATAATGGCACCAAGAGGGTGGTGTGAGGATGCTTCTATACGCTCCCTCCCTCCAAGTCTTTACAATAGGCAATATCCCATCTCTCAATCTTCTGCAAAGCCATGGGCAAACGAGCCACTTTCCACTAACATTCCAACAGAAGGTCAGCTTTGCTGAAATTTCAGAACCATCCCCCAATCCAAAGACCATTCCTTAGCGTCCATTCTAGGCGTAGCTCTGTCGGGTCCAGTTGTGAAGTAAGCCAGCTCCCTGCTCCCCACAGCACCACCGCCAGCCCTGAGCATCGTCCACTGCCTGCATTCTCAAATGCCCACGTAGGGTTTCACCTGGCCAGGTTGCTTCTGCATGTGTTGCACCTTTGTCTGCTCTGTCCCCTGCCCCTGCCCCCTTGTCCAAACACAGGCACAGAACTTTCTGGCAGAAGCATCCTGTCCTAATGCCAAGCCCAGGCCTGCACACTGCACTAGCCGAAGGTCTCTGACACCCGCTGCCTCTCTATCATCTGTTCCCTCCTAAATGGTACCCTCTTGGGTCACCCCTGCACCCCTGGGGGCCTTCCACAGTACTCAACAGGTCCCAGCCACTTAACAGGCCCATTCACACATCACCCAATAGGTATTTTTGTTCATTCAGGAACAAAGATGGAGTGAGTAAGTACAGAGATGTGGAATGAATTTGTTTAAAAAGAAGAGAAATGCATGGATGAGGAAATAAATGAGTAAATGAAGAAATGAATGAATACGCGAATAAATGAACAAGTGTGTGCATGAGAAAACAAACTCTTGGAAAGGGCTGACGCAGGCTGAAGCTGCCCTGTCTGAGAAAACAGCTGTAAGGAGCTGGGATTTAGAGAGAAAGGGGCCCCTCTCTGGGCCTCACGTGGGCCAGCATGAGGAGGATCTGGTGGCGGTGGAAACCTCTGTGGCCACGGAGAAGGGTGGCCCATCCCGCGCCCACAGCTGTGGGGTGATTGCTGAGTCCACCCAGAGGTTCCCTGTGAGCGCGGGGAAAGTTTAGGCAACTTCCTATGGCTTCAGAGAACCCCGACTCTCCCTCCCAGAACCCCAGGCCCCATGATTCTGCTGGGCCCTCAGGGGAGTAGGAAATTGACCCCAATTTCCTTGAGCCTTGGCCTATGGTGCACTTGGCCTCCAGCCCCTGAAGGGCTGCAGACCTCAGCACTGCGTGGGCCAGAGCTGGCTGGGAGCTGGGTTTGCAACAGAGAATGTATTAGGACTGGCTGGAATCTGCGTAGGGAATTTCATGCCGGGGAGGCGCCACTACAGAAAAGGGAAGCATAAAGGCACTCTGGTCTTGCTGCCTCTGGTCTCTCTCCCTCCTGCCCAGCTCATCTGGCACTTTCTGCTGCTGACTGAAGCAGCGTCACAAAGGATACAGTCCTTCTGATAAGATAGCTTGCACTTTCAAACCAGGCTTGCTGGAGGGCCGCCAGCCAGGGCTTCTACAGTGGGACCCAGATGACACGCCAGCCCCTTCTCTTGCTCTGCACACATCCTTCCTTTGAGTCTGTGGTCACCTGTCTCTCCTGCATACTTCTTTTGATTCCCACCCCCACACCTTTGGCCCTCTGTACCTTCTACATGGCAGACTTCCCAGAGCCTCTCTGGATTTCATGTCCTCCTTTGGGAAAAGATTTTTGTGCACTTAGGGCTACCTATCACCTGGGTGCAGGAGAAGGCAATGGCACCCCACTCCACTACTCTTGCCTGGAAAATCCCATGGATGGAGGAGCCTGGTAGGCTGCAGTCCATGGGGTCGCTAAGAGTCGGACACGACTGAGTGACTTCAGTTTCACTTTTCACTTTTATGCATTGGAGAAGGAAATAGCAACCCACTCCAGTCTTCTTGCCTGGAGATTCCCAGGGACAGAGGAGCCTGGTAGGAGGTCGTCTATGGGGTCGCACAGAGTCGGACACAACTGAAGTGACTTAGCAGCAGCAGCAGCAGCAGCAGCATCACCTGGGTGCAGATGCTTGGAGCAGAGCCATGCTGCTGAGCCCAGTGTGACCATAGAAGGCCTGACATGCAGGATCCAATCTGGGAAGACCGGAGGCCAGGGGACCCACTGTGCATCTCTGAATGCACAGTGCTACATGCTAGGGTGAAGTTTACCACCAGAGGGCTGAGCATCTCTTAGCAAAGCGTCTTGTCTCTCTGTGCCTGTGTCTCCATCTGCAAAAAAAAGCATACTATATGGGGCTGCCCTGGTGGCTCTGTGGTAAAGAATCTGCCTGCCAATGCAGGAGACACGGGTTTGGTTCCTGATCCAGGAAGATCCCACATGCCATGGAGCAACTGAGCCCATGCACCACAAGTAGGGAGCCTGTGCTCTAGAGCCCTTGGGTTGCAACTACTGAAGCCCGAGTGCCCTAGAGTCCATGCTCTGCAACAAGAGAAGCCGCTGCACTGGGAACCATGCACCGCAACTGGAGGGTGCCCCCACCTCGCTGCAACTGGAGAAAAGCCCGTGCAATGGCAAAAGTCATGCACAGCCCCAAATAAATAAATAAACACAAATGCAAAAGAAGCGTACTATGCTTTCTCAACTCTAACTACACAGGTCCCCAAAAAGCCACAAGCATATAATACAGTGTCAAACATCTACTACGTGCCAGTGTTTTACACGCAGTTAAAAATGCTTTTACCAGTGCAGTTAGTGTGGAAATCATGTCCTTTTTATAGATTTGAAAACTGAGGCTCAGCTAGGAAGTGAAAAGGTGAGTTTTTAAATGATGCTGGTGTGATGGTTAAGAGTCTGGACTTCAGTCAGACTTCCCAGGTTCCAATTCCATCTCTGCACCCTTCCCACTGTGCAGACTTGGGGAAGTTCCTTAACTTCTCTATGCTTTGGTTTCCTGTTAAATGAGCCTGGAATTCACTGCCTGAAAAAGTCATCATGGGGATCAGTGAGTTAGGCTATGTGAAGCATTTATAGCTTAACACACAGATCAGGCCCTCTAAGGGTTAGCTGAGCTCTTAACCACTCTCTTGCACTGCCTCAAAGGGAACTTTAACATCAGCCCAAGCATTACCCACATTTGAGAAATGGCAGCTGCCAGAACAGGGAGGCGGCCGGGCCGGAGCCAGGCTTTTCCCTGTAAACCTCTGTGCTTTCCTACAGTACAGGGGAGTGGAATCGGGGAGGAGAGGCTGGGAGACGCGCACAGAGGGAGACCCAGACTTCTAGTTAGCAGAAATGGAAGTAAGACAGTGGCGGAGAGAAATATGACATCAACAGAGCAATTCAGTTCAGTTGTTCAGTCGTGTCTGACTCTTTGTGACCCCACGGACTGCAGCACACCAGGCTTCCATGTCCTTCACCATCTCCCGGACTTTGCTCAGATTCATGTCCACTGAGTGGGTGATGCCATCCAACCATCTACACAGTGAACCACAAGATACAGAGATCTGCTAACAGCAATCCCAGTTCTGCCTGGACTTCCTCCTAGTTGTATAAGGTGGGCAAGACACCTTAACTCCCTGAACCACACCTTCCTCACCTGCAAAATGGGACAGTGATGCCAGACACCGTGGGGCTTAAATGTCTGTATAAAGCACTTAACCCAGCCTGGCGTAGAGTACATGCTCAATAAATCGCAGCTGTTGTTTATTATCTGCCTCTGTGTCTGGTCAATGGCCTCACATGCATTTTGTTTCCTCCCAGTGAGATACAGGGGTGACGTGTAGCCATGCAGCTGCAGGAGTAAGGCTGGGCAGAAAATGTCGTTTGTGCAATGACTTGGCTAGGAGATCTGACTCTGCTACCAACTTGCTGTGTGACCTTGGGTATGGTGCTTCCCCTCTCTGAGCTTCAGTGGTCCTACCTATCAAATAAGCAGATTGCAATGGGAAAACCCTGAGGTCCAGCCCATCTCTAATATCGTATGGGCTTGGGACTTCCTCTAGGAAGCCCTGCATCCTTGGGCAAGCATGTGATGATCCTGAACCTAGAAGCTGCCCCGCTTGGGAAGGCATTATACGTATGGGAGGGGTGCCCAGGTTGCGCACCGCACAATTCCACAGGCCCACCCTACTTCCACTGCCTCAGTTAATCCTCACAAATAAACTACGAGGAAGCCAGAATTACTTCCCCTCCCCCACTTTATGCCTGAGGAAACTGAAGCTTAAAGAGTTAAATAACTTGCCCAAGTCCTCCAGCTAGTAAGTGGTAAAGCCAAGATTCAAACAGAGTCTGGATCCAGCATCACAGTGGCTCCCTAGGAATGGATGAAGTTGAGGTTTGATTTGTTCATTTGCTTTTAGTGTCAGTGGGAAGGAGTATGTGAGCCTCCCCTACAACAGCCCCTGTCCTCCCTTGCCAGGATCTGGAGCTTGTTTGGAAAGCAAAGAATTCCCGCTCCATATACATGCTGTTCGATTCAAGATACTCTGCGCGGTACATTTCGACTGTGTTTACAGGCAGCGAGAGGGGATCTGAGGTGAATACTAGATTTGGCTCCCAGGCCCCCAGTCTGAGGGTAGAGGAAATTCATTTGCAGTACAAACTAGAAACGTCAATTGTATTAGGAGCCCATTTGGCACGCGCTCCCTCATTCCTTAGCCGGCAAGCAATACCCTGCTCCTTAGCGTCTGGCCTCCCCGGCAGTTGCCAAACAGGACCGCTTGAGTCGTCTGATAAATTTACATTTTCCTCTCCTTTAAATACAAACTGGCCATGAAAGGTACTTGGCAGGCCCCAGGCAGACTGGGTTTCAGTTTGATAACATGACCACGGCCAGAATAGTATTTGGCTCAGCAGTTCGGGTAACTGTTAGCAACAGTTTTATGTAAGGGAGTGAGAGGGAAGTTGATCGGCTGCGTGAGGCCGTGGTAATCTCTGGCCTTTGCTTGTTCCAGCCCCAGCTTCTGCCTCCCTGGCAGCTGAGGAAGGGAAGGACCCGGGTACACAGACAGGAGTCCTGAGCATGCCTCCCCTACAGGGCTTGCCTCCTGGACTCGGTCTGCCCACTGTCCACAGTTGGGGGACCAGGTTCCGATTCTGATTCAGCTGACACCAGCTGCGTCACCTTGGATGGCTGAGTGAGTGTCCCAACTGGAAAATGAGGAGAGCAGCCTGGATGTCCACGGCAGGAGTCAGGCCCTGTCACTTCCCGAACACCTACTAGGCGCTTGGCACTATCCCCAGTGCTGACAACACAGGGAAGATGAAAGCTGTGGTCAGGGATCTCAAAACCTAGTGGAACTGAAAGTGAAGTCGCTCAGTCCGATTCTTTGCAACCCCTTGGACTGTAGCTCACCAGGCTCCTCCGTCCATGGAATTTTCCAGGCAAGAGTACCGGAGTGGGTTGCCATTTCCTTCTCCAGGGGATCTCCCCGACCCAGGGATTGAACCCAAGTCTCCCACATTGCAAGCAGATGCTTTACCGTCTGAGCCACCTGGGAAGCCCCAAAATCTAGTGGGGGGGCGTGAAATGAATTACAATGCAGCGTGGCCAGTGCTGTGAGGGAGGGGCACTGGGCCCACAGTGGGAGGGGCAGGAAAAGGTTCCTGGAAGAAGGGGTGCCTGGGCTGAATGGTGAAGGACACTTAGGCTGGAAAAGGTGACAGCTCCTTTCACAGAGAACACGCAGGTGAAGGGGGAGATCTGTCTTACTGTGATGGGGGAGGTAAGCTGAATGCACAGGTGAGACTTACTCTAAGGGAGATGGGGTTACTGATTCACAAAAGACTTTGAGCAGGGGAACTGTCATGATCACACGTGTGCTCTCAACAGGCCACTCTGGCTGTGATGTGGACAGTCTGCCGGAGAGGCAAGGAGAAGGCAGGGGGGCGGTCGGGAAGCTGCGTGCGGGCCAGGAGGGTGATGCTGCTGGCCTGAGTTAGGCCGGTGGCCTTGGAGACAGGTAAGGGCAGTTCAGGAGTTCGGAATGGGCAGAAGTCAGTGGCTAACTGCACGTGGGAATGGGAGTAAAAGGAGCTGACGATGCTGCTCCGACTGTGTCTAGTATTTGGTTTTTCCAGTGGTCGTGAATGGATGTGAGAGCTGGACCATAAAGAAAGCTAAGCGCCGAAGAGTTGATGCTTTTGAACTGTGGTGTTGGAGGAGACTCTTGAGAGCCCCTTGGACTGCAAGGAGATCCAACCAGACTGCTAAAGGAGATCAGTTCTGGGTGTTCATTGGAAGGACTGATGCTGAAGCTGAAACTCCAATCCTTTGGCCACCTCATGCGAAGAGCTGACTCATTTGAAAAGACCCTGATGCTGGGAAAGATTGAAGGCAGGAGGAGAATGGGATGATAGAAGATGAGATGGTTGGATAGCACCACTGACTCTCAATGGACATGAGTTTGGGTAAACTCAGGGAGTTGGTGATGGACAGGGAGGCCTGGCATGCTTCAGTTCATGGGGTTGCAAAGAGTCGGACACAACTGAGTTACCGAACTGAACTGAACTGAACTGAATACCCACTAAGCACTGACAAGAGGGAGATCCTTGCACTGGGGCCCAGTTGGCTGAACTCTGGCCTCACCTGAGTAAAGATCCTTGCCCACCTGTGTGTCATGGGGCTTGAGGCATCCACCCTAAATGGTGGGTTCTCTCAGGACTGGAGCTCCCTGTGGATCTAAGTCTTCCCTGGAGCCAGCTGGTTCCTCATTCTCTTTCCCATTCTTGATTCCCTACTTGTCTTAGTGGGTGGAGGTGGGTGTGAGTAAGGATTAAGGAAATGCCATTCACAGAACTGCCTCAGCAGGGCTGCTGGGAATGCTGAACTCAGTTACATGTGGACTGAGATAGAATTCAGTCCCCTCCATCTCCTACCATCCTTCTTCAGTAGTCTCAAAACTGTACATCTAGTCTAAATATGGCTCCCTTTCTCCAAATGCTTGAGGAGCTACTGATGTCTCCAGATCATGGAAATCGTGATTCTACATATTTCAGAGCAATGTAAGTGGCGATGGTGGTAAAAAGTCAACAAAACAGCCTCGGTCACTCCTTACCTTGGATCAAGTTCAGACATTGGGATTTCACTTATGATTTCTCTCATAAGGTTCCTGATACTGAGATTTTTTTTCAAAGCGAAGAATCACTGAACCAGTAATATGCAGTGTGATGGGTAGGACCACGAGGTTCAGAGAGATTACAAAGAAAGATGGTGAGAACTCAGCTCCTAAACTTCTGCATGGGTGATACCGCTATTACACAATTGTGGCATCCGCAGGGAGTCTCCTGGAGGATGTGGTTCTTAAATCCTGGCTGGTGGTTAGTAAACAGAGGGGAAAGGGGTCTAAGTGTTGACCCCAAATTCAAGGAGCCTCACCTGGGTGGCATCGCTGTCTTCACAGTTGATCCTGCACTCGCTGTTGAACTGGAAGCCATTGGTGCACTGGTACAGCCCATGGAATTTTGGTGGAGGAGGGTCACACGTCACAGGAACACAAGCTCCCTCCTGCCAGCTGCCATCCTGGGTACACTGGGTCTTGAAGGCCCGTCTTTGAGGAAGAGATAAAAGTAGAGACATCTCAAGGACCCAATGGCTGCAGCCACGCTCTTCCCACGGTCTCTGGAGCCAGCTGGCCTCACACATACCTTTCTGATTCCTGAGTCCCTGCTCATCCTATTGCATGGCGGAGGGAGTGAGGAGGGGTTAAGGTAAACGTTCACAGAACTCTTTTCTCAGGGCCAAGCAAGAGTTTCATGTGGACTGAAATAAAATCAAGCCCTGCTGGCCCGTTTCCGCCCACTTCCTTCCAGGGGCGCTGATGGGGGCTGACGCAGGGATGGTATGGATACCCACCACTTGCTGCGCACCAGGCACCCTGCACGCACTCCACACACACATCCTCATTCATCCTTCACAACCATCTCACCCAGTGACTGCTATCATCCTCCCCATCGTATTGCTCAACGGTAGAGGCCCAGAGAAGTCACACAGTCAGCAAGCAGCTGATGACAATGTCCCTCCAGATTCCCAGGGAAGAGCACGGGATGAATGGTGGGCAGAGCAGGGAGCACTTCCTTCTAACTAGACAGACCTGGCTCTCCCTGTCCCCCGGCCGGCTCCAGCCGCCGGGAGCTTGCCTCTGCGGCCGCACTTACTTCTTTGACTTCCGGGAGGAGCCGGGCACGTGGTATCCAGGTCTGCACTTGTACTTGCAGAAGGAGCCCACCTTGTGCTTGTTCTCACGGCACCGGGCCGTCTGGAGGTCTGCGTTGGGCACTGGGGGCGGAGCCAGGCACATGAGCTCACACAGGGCCTCTGGGAAGGACCACAGCCCATCCTCCATGCAGGTCAGGAGGCTGTTGTTGCCTGTAGGACACAGGCAGGCAGGGTTAGTGGAGGCGGGAGGTGGGGAGGCTCTGATAGACCAGCTCATCCACGGCTGCCTGGACTCAAGTCAACTTGAAGAACCAGACACTTGCACATGTGATTCCAGACCCTTCCACCTTCAGCTGAGGAGTCTAGGGAGAAGAAAGAGCTGCCACAAAATAAAAAAAAAAAAAAAAAAAAAGGGAGACACAATTTGGGGAGTGATGTACCCCATGTCTACAGTGAATCCAATTCAAGGCTCCTGACTTCGGATTCTGAAACCTCTTATATTGCATAGACAAGAGACCTTCACAATCCTTGTCAACTACAAATGGGCACTTGCCACGAGTATTTGCCAGCGACTGAACAACAAGGGCATTTGCCACCTGCCTGAGCAGAGATTGAACCCTGTGCTGTTGCAGCTGCCGACCTGACCTTCAGCACCCCCTGAAGGGGACTCAGGGAGGAGGGTGAGGCACTCTGTGCTCCAAGGAAACTGGTGGAACGGGTCTTTAGATAGTTAGATATTTTCAGGAGCTGATTTCATGATCCCAATCCTTGGATCTCTTCATATCTAGTAAATCACTAAAGCCCTTCATGATGACATCAGTTCCTCATGACTAACAGAAAACCTTTTCTAAAGTAAGAACTTGATTACACTGAACTCCCCCTTCACCAAAATCTTATATATTAACCTTCTCCACTGCCTCTTTGGAGCAGTCCCTCAGAGCTCTCTGAAGCGCTGCCTCCCAGGCTGCCTTCCTCATTTTGCCCCAGAAATAAAACTTAACTCGCAACTCTCACTTTGCACATCTTTTTAGTCCACACTTCATCCTCCCTGCTTTGCATCTGGGCCCAGAGATGAAGAAACTTGCTTTCCAGTAATTGGCAGAGTAAGTTTCCCTGATAGCTCAGCTGGTAAAGATTCCGCCTGCAATGCAGGAGAGCCTGGTTTGATTCCTGATCAGGAAGTTCCCCTGGAGAAGGGATAGGCTACCCACTCCAGTATTCTTGGGCTTCCCTCGTGGCTCAGTTGGTAAAGAATTTGCCTGCAATGCAGGAGACCTGGGTTCGATCCTTGGGTAGGGAAGATCCCCTGCAGGAGGGCATGGCAACCCACTCCAGTATTCTGGCCTGGACAATTCTCATGAACAGAAGAGCCTAGTGAGCCACAGACCATGGGGTTGCAAAGAGTCGGACACAGCTGAGCAACTAAGCATGCAAGGTCCTATCAGAATTGACTAGGCGCTCTGATTTCAGGGTGCTGTGTGACCTTCAGCTGCCACTCCCTCGCTGGGCCCCGCATCCCTGAATTTGTCTGAGTCCCCCTTATGCCTGGAAGTGGCAGCCTCGTGGTATCTGGAGGCTGGATTTTCTTCTCAGGCCCAGTATTCAGTGAAGCTTTGCCAAAGCAGCTGAGAGATGAGCACTTCTCCGCAGCCCATGCCAGCTCTAGGAGACATATTGACTGCCACGGGGAAGCTGGCCTGATGGGAAATGTCACAAGTAAAAGTGAAACACGGAGAGGCAGGCTTTTCTCTGACGGGTCGTATGTTATTGACACACACAGCCTGCCCAGAATTTCCCCAAGACAACTGGAGATGGACCTGAAACTTGGGGCTCCCAACCAAACTTTCCTCTTCCCAGTTATTCCTGACAGGTGTGGACAACCAGGGCTGGACACACGTGGGAGGCTCAGGGATCAGGAATTGGAGGGGTGATCAGGGTGAGACTGACATTTACCGATCAGTTACAACCGACTGAGCACTTCTGCTACGTGATCTCATTTATCCTCACACAGTACTCTTAGCAGGGCGACAACTTGTATTTGAAAGCAGAGATTTAGAGAGGCAAGTGACTTGACCAAGTTCTCTGGTTAATAAAAGACAAGGGTTTAAAGCTGGTTTTGTGTAACTACAAAGACGGCTGTGGTTTTTAGTGGAAAGTTGGCTATACCTGCTTAGCAGAGACTCTGTTTTCTGTTCTGAGACAGCCAAACCCCAAATCTCCTATCTATAGAAAGAAAGCAATTGCTCCTGCCTTTCAGGGTGATGAGAAGATGAAATGAAACATGTGGATGGGTAGTGTTCAGGAAAATGCTACCAGTTTCCTTGATGCTCTTCCCTCCCTCCCATCTTTCCTTCTCTCTCCTTCATCTCCCCCTCCTCTGAATCCCTGTCTTTAGCAGCAGCTCTGAAAGGATCACAGGAGTTGCATGAGAACCTCCATTCATTCGGGGCTTCCCAGGTGATGCTAGTGGTAAAGAACCCACCTTCCAATGCAGGAGATGTAAGAGATGTGGGTTCGATCCCTGGGTTGGGAAGATGCCCTAGAGGAGAGCATGGCAACCCACTCCAGTATTCTTGCCTGGAGAATCACCATGGACAGAGGAGCCTGGTGGACTACAGTCCATTGGGTTGCAAAGAGTCAGACATGACTGAAGTGACTTAGGACACACACACTCTATTCATTCAACAAGCATCTATTTAGTGCTTACTATGTGCTAGCTACTCTTGCCTATGTCGAGACAAGGCAATGAACAAAACAAACCCCAAACCCTGCCCTCTTGGAGGCTATATTTTAGTGGGATACGGAGAAGTTACCTTTTTAAAAAAGCAAACTATTTGGTGTGTAGAAGGTGGAAAGAACTATGGAGAGAAATAAAACAGGAAAAAGAAGAAAGAAGAGAGCATATGTAGGCTCCTCTGCTGCTTCTTTCCCTGCTCACTTGCCTCTTCCTCCTCCCATATCTGTGTGAGTCACTTGAGGAGCCCAAGACAACTTAGGGTCTGTAAGCCATAAAGAGGCCACCACGTGACAAACTGGGGCACTGTACACCACAGATATCTCTACATCGAGTAGAAAGAATAAAGCGTGTGGAAGAGGGACTCATTTGGTTTCTACAGAAGCAGAGACGGCTCCAGCACACCAAAGATTGTAAATTGCATTATTGTTATTATTTTTGTGTGTGTGGTCTTGTGATGAAGGCCGTGTTGGAGTGCCTGGGTTTAGCAAGAGCTTAGCGGGGACTGGGAGCCACAAAAGATAAGGGGAGCATACCCTCTCTAAATTTCTCAGGAAGGATAAAACGCCTCTGGACAAAGGGTCGAGATGCTTCACAAGTACACCCTATCAGCTATGCAAACCCTAGACTGTGAAGTGGACGTTGTGGTTCTCTGGTGGTGAGCTAACAGGAAAATCGTAAAAGGTTAATCAAGAGAGAAAACGCAGACTAGAAATGTACATTCTTTGAGAGGGTAAATAGGAGTTAGCTGAGCACTGCGGTCAGAAGAACAATGCTAACACAAGAACTGGCGATTCAGGACCATGGACATGCCCCACACCACGGCAGACCCTCAAGTGTGCAGAATCAGCATTTCCAGGCCCTAGCTGTGGCCCCCACCCTGCAGCCTCCATGCGGCTCTGAGGAAAGCAGGGTAGGACGCAGCTGTCCATGTCCTTCCCTCGTGCCCTTGGCCCTGACCTCTATACGCTGAAGGACGCCTACTGCACCCGCAGCTGTTTCCTGCTGGAGGTCTTTCGCTCTGATCAGGGGTGTTTGGTCCGCACACAGGGCAGGCTCACAGTGCTGAGGTGTCAGTGCTCATAGAAGCAGAGCCCAAACCAGTGAAGGGGCTGGTGCATTAACACAACAACTGCCCCAGTTACAGGAACTCAGAGGAATAATCCCGCCCCGTCTCCCATGCTTTCCCAGAGGGACTGAGTCCAGCTGTCCCCAGGGGTAGTGGCTTAGAGAAGCCCTGATGCTTCTGTCACATCCACACCTTCCTCTGTTTCTTGGGGGAACATGACTCTGCACATGCGGTGAAGGCATTTCTGAGCCTGGAGCCCCTGGCTGAGGGTAAGAATGCTGAGGGCAGAGACTAGGCTTCAGAGAGTGATGTGTCACTGAACTGTTGTTTGTTCATCTTTTAAAGTCAAGGAAACAAATCTTGCTCAGACTGTCTACAAATGTGGCTAAGGAAATTTCAATCTCCACTGAGTATTAAAATGATTACAAATGTACTAACAAAAGAAATATATCTACTTTTATTATTTTGCTGTAAAGAGTGCCCAGAAGATCACATTTCTTTGAGAATACCTTTAAGACTGAAACTAACCTAGAGTAGAATCAAAGGAGGGAAATGACATGAGATCTAGGTCTGTTTTCTTAATGCCTTGTCGACTGAGCTGGCATCGCCCACATCCTAAGGGCTGGGACTGCGACTTGTTCATTCTTTTATTCCCAGAACCTACCCTAGTGCCAAGCATACACACAGGCATGCATGCTAAGTCGCTTCAGTCGTGTCTGACTCTGTGTGACCCCATGGACAGCAGCCCACCAGGCTCCTCTGTTCATGGGATTCCCCAGGGAAGAATACTAGAGTGGGTTGCCACTTCCTTCTCCAGCCAAGCATACAGGAAGTCCTAAATTTCCATTTGTTGAATGCATACTGCTGTTGTTTAGCCACTCAGTGGTATCCGACTCTGTGACTCCATGGTCTATAGCCCCACAGGCTCCTCTGTCCAAGGGGATTTCTAGGTGAGAACACTGAAGCAGGTTGCCATTTCCTTTTCCATGGGATCTTCCCAACCCAGGGATTGAACCTGCATCTCCTTCAAGTCTCCTGCAATGTAGGCAGATTCTTTACCACTGAGCTACCGTGACCTTGAACAAGTCACCTGACTTCTCTGGCCCTAGACCAAAGCCATCTTTAAGTTCTTGTCCAGTTCTAATATTTTAGGATGTGGAGGGATATTGGCCACAGAATTAAGAAAGTAAAAACACAGCTAGCTGGACTGGGATAAAGACAAATCACATTTGTAGAGTCCACGAGGTAGGTATAGGAAGAATGACTGGCCCCATCTCCCTGATCCTTCTAGTCACCCAATTTGTCCTTAATCTCATTTTGCAGGTGGGAACACTGAGTCCCGAGTGGAAAAGTGAGCTTCTCAAACTATAGCTGGCACTCACTCCAGGTGTGTCTGACTCCTGAGTGCTCTCTTGACCACACTACAGAGCTTTTACCCAAGTGCATGGCCATAGAAGAACTGCTATCTAGAGGAAAACCTCACGGAACCAGAAACATGAATGCGTGGAGTATCTCAAAAGCAAAACCAGTCATATGATTTCACCACCCCTCCTGTCCCCACTGTCCAGAATGGTGTCTCTCACTTCCAAATTTCTTTACTGAAAGGCCCCACATGTTAGCTCAGAGGAGAAGAAGAATGTGTTCAGATGCAGTCACAGTAAGGGATAACGAATGGATACTGTCCTAAGAGACAGAAAAGAGCCTGGAATGTTGGACACCTGCCATAACAGAGGGGCTGGGAATGTGCAAGTCAGATGATTTCACAAGATTGCTGGGAATGGCACGCCTAGCAAGAGAGCACCTCTTCTAGGGTCAGGACCCCTGGGTCACTTTCTGGCCCCAGTGCTCATGGCAATGCATACATGACCTTGCATGAATTCTTCCTTTCTTGGACCTCAGTTTCTGCATGGCAAAACGAAATGATGACTTCTGGCTTCTCCCAGCTCTGGCTGGAGAAGCTCCAATACTTCGGCCACTTGATGCAAAGAGCCGACTCACTGGAAAAGACCTCGATGCTGGGAAAGATGGAGGGCAGAAGGAGGAGGGGGCAAGAGAGGATGAGATGGTTGGATGGTATCACCATCAATGGACATGAGTTTGAGCAAAGTCCAGGCGATAGTGAAGGACAGGGAAGCCTGGCGTGCTGCAGTTCATGGGTTCGCAAACAGTCAGACAGGACTTAGCAACTGAACAGCAACAACTAGGTTGAGAGGCACGGTTCAGAAAAGGTCAAAGGAATTCTGGAGCAGCAGCTAAAAACCCTGAGGTGAGAATACCCTTGACTTTTGAAACCTGAGCACTGTTCAGAGTGAGGTGAAGGTGGAGGTGGGGGATGAGGGAGACAGAAGAATTATCTAAGAGAGAAAAGAAATCTACTGCTTCCTCTTATCACTGCTCACATCTAAAGACTTCATCATTAGCATCTGTGTGATCTTGAACAGGTTTTCTTTTCCACGGTGCTCCTCTGTCCCCAGGAAGGATTGGGTAGCGGTTTACCATTAACCACTACTGGAGTAGGAAATGGCAACCCACTTCAGTATTCTTGCCTGGGGAATTCCATGGACAGTATAGTCCATGGGGTGGCAAAGAGTCAGACACGACTGAGCACTAACACTTACCATTAACACCTAGTGGGGGCTGGGACCCAATGACATTCTAGACCCTGCCATCTCCAGAGCACTAGGAGGATAAGATGAGGAGAGTAGCCTGCACTTAAGAGGGATATGAGAAGTCCTCTTTGGCAGTGACCCTGTTTTTGTGGGAAAGATGCCTTGATGAGACCCTTAGGATAAAGTTGAATTCTCCAGACCTGGCTATCTGCTTCTGAGAAAGATGAAAGGGTCTCTGCCTGAGAGAGGAGAGGGGATGTGAAAATCCTACAGGGAGAAAAGTCAGGACAGGACTCTGAGGGAGAGGGTAAGTGGCGAGGAAGAGAGTGAGGGGATGGCAGGAAGGTTAACCGCTGGGCACTGAAGGACATGGCCATTCCGCTCATATGTTCCATGGTATTGAGTATCTTCTGGAAACCAGTGACTAGACTGAGTTTAAATCTCGGACCTTAGATAGAAGTAGACAGTGGGCCTCTTAGAAAGACTTTTTTTTTTTTTTGGCTGAGCTGCATGGCATATGGAATCTTAGTTCCCTGACCAGGGACCAAACCCACACCCCCTGCAGTGGAAGCATGGAGTCTAAGCCACTGGACCACCAGGGAAGTCCCTGGAAAGATCTCTGTGGGATGAGGGCACACTTGCTTTACAAGCCCATCTCCAGAATCAACATCCAGTGCACCTCACGTGGTTGAGTTGAAATTGACAAGGTCGGGGTGCAACGATGCGTTTTTAGCCATTGAGTTAGACATTTATGATTCTGAGACTGAGGCCCTTTCTCTTAAACTCGAGGACTTTCCCTCGTGCATGTGCGGGTGCAGTGGGTGCTGCTAGTACTCATGTGATAAAGGGCCCTGGCAGGAATGACTCCAGAGCTGTGGGCCTGCAGGGTATCTTGTGGACACCTCGATGAAGGCTCAGAACTTACGGGGAAGTCAGGATATTCGAGAAAAGTTCGCCCGGATTCTAAGGGACTGGTGTGTTTGTGGTGCTATTCACACCCGTGTTACACTGGTCTCGGGGCCACACTCAGTGCTTCTCCTGGGTGGAAGCTTCTGGTCCAAGCACATTAACCTCTAGGTCCTGAGTGGAATGTGGAGGATGGAGCAAGTCTCCACAGGTCCCAGGACTAAGGCCTCCATGGGATAAAGAGGTCAGGGGCCAGGAGGACAGCCACTGCCCAATTCTCACGAGAGTGCCTCTTGGAGATGAGTATTTACTAAGTACTTACTCTGGTTTTGGCAATTTTATTCATACCATCTCTTTTAATCCTCACTATGACCCTTCAACATGGACGCTTTTACACCCAGTTTACGAATGAGAGTACTGAGGCTCAAGGATGTGAAATTGCTCTTCTAGGATCTACTAATATCTCCCAATGTGAAGTTCATCTCCTGAGACCAGACAGCTGGGGCAGAACCAAGAGTTCAATCCCTCTCTGTCTGATGAAAGCTCACACTCCTTTTGCTTAAATCTTGCTGTGGGGAAGGAAAAACAAAGGGTGTAAAGGGAACCAAACAAGAAACGGGGGAAAATTTTGTTTTGATCACCCCTAGTTAAGAATCTTCCTGCAGTGCAGGAGACCCGGGTTCAATCTCTGGGTTGGGAAAATTCCCTGCAGAAGGGAATGGCAACTCACTCTAGCATTCTTGCCTGGACAATTTCATGGACAGAGGAGCCTGGTGGGCTACAGTCCATGGGGTCACAAAGAGTCGGACACGACTGAGGGACTAACACTTTCACTTTGGTCTTCCCTGGTGGCCCAGATGGTAAAGAACCTGCCTGCCAATGCAGAAGACATTAGAGATGCAGGTTCGGTCCCTGGGTTGGGAAGATCCCTTGGAGAAGGGAATGGCTATCCACTCCAGTATTCCTGTCTGGAGAATTCCATGGGCAGAGAGCCTGGCAGGCTATATAGTCCATGGAGTCACAAAGAGTTGGACATGACTGAGCGACTAACATTTTCACTTTATCTTTTGGCTTAAGAAGCAAGGAACTATTAACAAGTTCAAGAGAGACGACCAGGACCTCTGCCCAGCCTTTGCTGGCAGCAGACCCAAGCCAAAGCATTGGGCCTGGAATCTGAGCATCCAATAATGCTGGGAACCAAGGGCATGGTATGGCAGTGGGTCCTAGTGGGTCACTGCGGCCACTGGAGAGGTGCTGCCCTGTATTCTCAAGGGACGAGCAAAGTGGGGATCAACACCATCAAAATGACAGTCCTTCTAGGGTCACACCTCCACACTGAGGGCACCCCTCCACCACAGTCGGCAAAGAAGCAATGAAGGACAATCACTTGGATTAAGGATTACTACTGCAGCCCTCATTGTGGCTAATAATCGATGCTGATTTATACACCTCCCTTATACACCTCCCTTTCCCAAGGACCTCTGACTCAGAGGGGAAGTGTGATGTCCTAGTCTGGAGTTATTAATAAGCCCCGTGTCTGAGCAGATGGGGCCAGGGACAGGCTCAGATAAGGTGGAGGGTTTGCAATTTCCACTTGTCTCTTTATCTCTCTCAGATCTCAATCTCTAGAGCAGCTCAAATAAAATGTATATAACTTTTACACTCAAATCTTCTTGGCTAAAAATATGAAGGGACTTTGGTTTGATGCAAAGAGCCAACTCATTGGAAAAGACATTGGTGCTGGGAAAGATTGAGGGCAAGAGAATAAGGGGGAGGCAGGATGAGACGGTTGGATAGCATCACCAACTCAATGGATGTGAGTCTGAGCAAGCTCTGGGAGTTGGTGATGGACAGGGAAGCCTGGCGTGCTGCAGTCCATGGGGTTGCAAAGAGTCAGACACGACTGAGCAGCTGAACAATAGGAAAGGATGTATCCCAGAAGTGTTTTCTGCTTCTCTTCTGGGGAAGTTTAGTGAGATATCTGGGTATTTCATTCATTTATTAAAAGAAACATTTTCTGTGGTTTTACTTTCATTGATTCATTCAGCTGCCCAGTCTATACACTTTATTGAGTCTTACTATGTGTAGTAATCTTTTGAAGTTCTAAATCTTCTTGAAAACTTGGAGACACTATCAACCCTCTCCAATCATCCAAATGCCTGGAACTCATGAATTTGTAATATGACATCTAAGTGAAAGTGAAATTGAAGTTGCTCAGTCATGTCTGACTCTTTGCAACCTCATGGACTGTAGCCTACCAGGCTCCTCCATCCATGGAATTCTCCAGGCAAGAATACTGGAGTGGGCTACCATTTCCTTCTCCAATATGACATCTAAGTTGAAGGGAATTTATAGACCTCCCTCCAAACCCCCACACAACACACAGAAGTCTGCTCATTCCCACTCTATAGCATGACGGATCCCAAGGTAGGACCCACGCTTAGTGAGATATCATTTTGGTTATCTGATGTAGGGGCAATGTTTCCTCTGATAAACCAAGCAAAGGAAAGTCCTGGCACCTTTGAGAACTGGGTATAATGGCCAAACCTAACACTCAACTAGAAGCCAGGACTGTCGTTCTGATGCTGCTGCTAACTTGCTCTGTGATTCTGTGCAAGTTCCTGCCTTCCTATCACTGGACCTCAGTTTCATCATCTTTCCGATAATCAGTTACTCCTGCCGAGTTGAAAGAGCCCTTTTGGTCTTGAGAGTCCGGGTCGCCCAGGTCAGCCTCTCACTCATTTCCAACATGAGTCCTCTTCTCCAGTTTGCCAGACTATGTCTTCTTGCCTGAATATCCCAGCACCTGGCCCAGGAGGTGCCCATTAGCTCTTCCCTCCTAGAGTGAGTCCCCTTGGAGCTAGCCCCTTCCTAAGGGGCAGCAGTGGGCTTTGGAGAAAGACAGATCTGGGTCCCGTGGTGGAGCCCTCCAGGAAAAGCATGGCCTTGGACAAGTTCTTTCAACTCTGAACCTTGAGTTTCTCCTCTGTGAAAATCAAAGTAATAATAATACTTTCCTCTTAGACTTACTGGACTCTCACCCCACCCAGTGAACTAGTCACATCAGTTCCACATGCTATTTTCTTAGAATCTTCTCTTTCCTTCTACTTTCCCTCCCTTCCTGCTTTTCTCTTTCCTCTTTTGCCAGACTTGGAAGATCTTAGAGACACCATTGGAGAAGGCAATGGCACCCCACTCCAGTACTCTTGCCTGGAAAATCCCATGGATGGAGGAGCCTGGTAGGCTGCAGTCCATGGGGTCGATAAGAGTCAGACACAACTGAGCTACTTCACTTTCACTTTTCACTTTCATGCATTGGAGAAGGAAATGGCAACCCACTCCAATGTTCTTGCCTGGAGAATCCCAGGGACGGGGAGCCTGGTGGGCTGCCGTCTATGGGGTCACACAGAGTTGGACACGACTGAAGCGACACAGCAGCAGCAGTAGAGACGCCACGCTTGTCCACACTCTACTCTCTCCCCAGCTGCACAACACGGCAGTTTGCATGGATGGGCTGCACGGAACAGGTGGGAGGGATCAGAAGCAAAGACAACACGCTGTCCAAGCCCTGGTGCTGAGTCCCCGCAGGAGGACCTAGAAGTGGCCGCTGGGTCTCGTACCTTTCAGCTGCGCCGGGTGGCGGCACTGGAAGGAGCACTTGCTGCCAAAGGTGGTGCCCTCAAGGCAGGAGAACGAGGCGGCGTAGACGTGGTGCTGATCCGGGACACCGCAGTCCACTGGCTCGCACGCCACCTGCTTGTTCCACTTGCCCTCCTTGCAGGTCACCGTGACGCTGGGTCCTGTCTGGAAGACGGAGGTGGGCACTGTGAGATGCGGCGGGTGGAAACCCACCCATGGGGAAAACCCTTCTCCCCTGGGCTACGGCACTCGGAGATCCATGCTCGACATTTAGCTCCCTTTCCGGGATCCCAGCAACTGTTTGAAAGAGGTACTTCAGTTCCCACTTTACAGCTGCCGAAACTGAGGCTCAGAAACATTAAGTGACTAGCTCCAAGTTTCATAGCTGGACAAAGGCTAAGTGGGAATTGAGCCCAGAGACACAGCTCTGCAGGGCTGTCTGGAGAGTCTCCCAGATAGTTATTTCCATCGTGTTGCTGCGAATCTTAAGGCTCAGACTTCTCAGGGCCAGAGGACTTCTTTCATGAAATAGCCTCTGAAACACAGCACAAGAGTGGGACGCTGGATGTTAACGTTTTTATCTTTTCCTGGCCCTGGAGGAGCAGAGGGGATTGTGCTTGGCACAGAGTGGGCATCGCCCTGGGGGGATGGGAGAACAGGATTTAGTTCTGGGTGCTGTGAGATCGTGGGCAAGTCCCTTTCCTCACTTGAGCTATCCTTTTGGCATCAAAGCCAAGCGTTGCTCTAAGAGCCACTCCCTGCTCCAACATATGATGCTTCAACATCTGGGAGAGGTGGGCGTGAAGAAGGAAGGAGGCTAGGCAAACGAAAGGGTTGACAGGGATTCGACACAAATTAGAAGACAGCACGGCTGGGGGTAAGAGGGCAAGTTCAGGCTGCAGGGCCAAGGCAGGGTCCGTCCATGGTAGTCCAGCCCTGGGGGCCTCCATTCAAGGAGGAAGCCGCCACATCCCAGGCCTTTGGGGATGCCAGATATTGAGCTGGGATTTTAAAAGCATGGGACAATGTTCCCCTCTTCAGTGCCCATCAAAGGGATGAAAGGTCCCTTACTGCCAAAGCCAGCTTAATTGCTTTCACAGGAGTTCAGACCTGCCGTGTCTGACATACGGAAGCAGGTGTCTAAGCAACTGAGGGCCCCGAAGCTCCTTGGTGGGACTCTTTGCAAGTCCAGAAGCTCTGTGCAAACAGGCATTCCCAGCAATAAGGAATGTGCCCTTGCCCCCAGAGCATGAAGGGGGAGTCTGTTGGCAGGGTCCCACAGGAGGCTGCACATGGAATCCCCAAATTTCAGGGCTTAATTCCCTGCTCCTACCCGCACCCACCTGAGATCCCACAGCCACACTGGCTGAAAGCACCATTACAGCACATCTAAGTCCACCTGAGGCCGCTATCCTCCAGCAGGACTCAGCCTCTTCCCAAGGCTCCCCTGTGGCTGGACTCCAAGCCACACCCATGTGGGCCGCTGGAAGGACCTTCATCACCCATGATCTGACCACGTCACTTCCTTCAACAGCTCCCTGCTGCCCTAAAGAGGACCCTCCTACTCCCTGACCAAGCTAACAGGGCCATGCACCAGCACACCTTGCTTGCCTCTTCAGCCTCACTGCTTGGGGAAGTTCAGTAAAACAAACGTCTGTCTGTGGCACCCTCCTTCTCACTAACGGGCATCCACATATTCCTGTCCATGCCCAGAGCCTGCCTCCTTCCCTCCCTGCAATGTGCGACCCTCTGCCTATCTCTCCAGTTTTCAGTTTTCATGTCACCTCTTCCAGGGAGCTTTCCTTGACTGCCCCTGTGCTTCCAGAACACCCTGCACTTCCCTTCACAATGTTTATCACACGGTACGGCCATTACTCACGCATCGTCTGCTCCTGGTCACTAGTCACTAAGCTCCTTAAGAGGAGGAACTAGGCTCATCTTAGTGACTTTTTTCTCTAGCACCTAGTACAGCATACCTGGTGACTCAGATAGTAAAGAATCTGCCTGTAGTGCGGGAGACCTGGGTTCAATCCCTGGGTTGGGAGGATCCCTCGGAGAAGGGAAGAAGTATTCTTGCCTGGAGAATCCCCATGGAAAAAGGAGCCTCGCGGGCTGCAGTCCATGGAGTCACAAAGAGTTGGACACGACTGAGCGGCTAAGCACACACAGTACAGCATCTGGCTCCCAGTGCACAGAGGTTTGAATAAATGAATGAGCATTGCATTGAAGGGGGCTCACCTCTTCTGAAACCAGCCCACTCAATTGTAGCAGGGTTCTGACTGTGAGGGTTTCAGTCCAAAAGTCATGCTCAGCCCATGGTTTTCCAGATTTTCAACCTACACGGGGGACGCTGGTACCTGTGGTATGAATCACTACTCTGCACAGGAACCATTGTCTCAGAAATCCCAGACTGAGGCGGTCTTTCACTCAATCCACACCTCTTTACTGAGCACCTACTATGCGGCAGCAGTGCTTCAAATGCTGAGGATTCAGCAGAGGACAGGTTCAACAGCCGCTCAGCCTTTCGTGGGCTGGAGAGGGACTCTGAGCCCGGCATCCACACACACCTGGCTTTTGATGAGCTCGTCATCCCGCTGTATCTGGAGCACGTAGCCTGTCCGGCAGCGCACAGCGCACTGGGCTCCGTGGTAGCCGTCACTGCTGGAGCAGTTGAGCGAAGCGTTCTCCACAGCCAGCTTTGGGCAGTCCGCGGCCTCGCACGCGAAGTGCACACAGCTGAGGAGAAAGGGAACAAGAGGGTGAGGGTGCGCTTTCTTGCAGGACCGACGCACTCCAGCCGGAAGACAAAAGCTAGTGGGCTTCCGCTCCAAATTTCAGGAGGCTGACACGGGAGACACACAGAGCGGACAAGACTCTGGAGGAGCAGTGGCCAAAGTTTATCACTAAGTGCACAGTTTATGGAGACAGACAAAGCGGGGCCCAAGTCCTACATCTTAAAAACCTTACAAATGACGAATCTGCAAATGCTGTAGAACCTTCATTTTCCATCTGCAAAACGGGAATTATTATGATTACAGCAAGTGCTTGTTGAATCTCTCATCTGCCAGGCACTGAGCTGAATGAAAGCCTTTTCACATTTTATAACAGCACTCACTTCTGGGGCTCGTTGTGAGAATTAAATCAGACAGTTGAGCCAAAGCATGGAGTGGAATTCCTGGCACATAAGGACACTAAGGTATGGGTAAATCTATGCTCTATTACCTACAAGCTGTCTAACTTAGGGCAAGGCCCATCGCCTCTCTGAGTGTCAGTGCACTCCCAGATTCGGCTAACCCACAGCTCCATAAGATTCAACTGCGGTCCTGAAGGTGGAAGTCTTTTATAAACTAAAGTGACTTCAGAACGGTTAATAAAGTTGTGCAGAGATCGCACCATGCATCTTGCTGTGGCTGCTGTTGGCACCTTCCTGCCAATCGGAGTTCACGTGTTCAAGTCTGAGCTCCATGAAAGAGTCTACAGGAAGCTTTCTCATGTCCCCAGGCAAGCTCCCTTGCAGCACTGGGCCCTCCTTTCTCTCACGCCCTGGCCTCTTGTTCCATGCACTGATCACAGGTCTGGGGTGCCTGCCATGTGCCGGAATGCATGCTAACCCTTCAGGAAAGGGAAACAACAGAAAACCCCCACGCTTACATGATCTTTCCCCGTATACTACCGTCACGCAGACGCTTAATAACATTAGCGACCATTCACCGATTGCTTATATACATGAGCTCACCCATCCTCACGGCGACCTATGAGCTAAGTGTTACTCATTTTATTGTTGGAAAGTCGGGGAGCGGCGATATCGAGTTACTTGTTTAAGTTCCCATCCAGATGTGTGACTCCAAAGTCCTCATTATTAACCTCACCCCACACCTGGACTGGAACTTCCCTGAGGGTAGAGATAATGCCTGTTTCATTTCGGAGTACTTTGCATTGCCAAAGAAAATGCCTGGGATGAAATAGATGTCTCCTAACTAGCAAGGAACAAACGGTGGCAGTGTCTTGCAACAGCTCTTAAGTGCTCTGCAAACATCAGGATATTGAATTTGAAGGTTGCTAGGAGGCAGTTCTCTCTAATGCTGCCCCTCTGGCCCTGTCTACCCCAACTCCTGGTGTATGACATATACAGATAGCTGGGGTTGCCATTCAGAGCCTTAAAGTGTTTGTTTTCCTGTTTCTATCGAGGACATGCGGAGCGGGGTGGGGGTCAAACCAACTTAAGAAGGAACTCTCAACTTTTTGCTTGGTGTTGGTTTCAGGACACCCCACACTGAGGGTTTTATAGGAATGCGGTTATTCATCCCTGGTCTGTATCCCCTGCTCAAAAGTGCAGTGAGAAAGTGGGATAACTGAGTGGGGGAGTGAGGAACAAACATCTCCAGCACTTAGCACAAACAAACTCACTTTTAAAATACTGGGACAAAGGCAAGTGTTCAACTCAGGTCTCAGACCCACACTGATGTACGCTTTGTAGCTTCCATATACCCGCCTCCCCTTTACAAGCGCAGGATGAGCTCGGATGAAGTGACACTCGCTGAGACTTTCTGATGCCCTGCCCTTTTTCCTGCTCTGACAGCCTCTGCGCTGTGCCACCCGGAAGACTGTAGCTGTGGAGTCAACATGAGGTCTTTGACACCAAACAATGCATCTGTTCACGTTGTGTAAGAGCTGGGGGAAACAGCCACATGGTTCCAATTTAAATAGATTTAAGTCTGTAAGCTACCAGCCTCTAAGCAGGTCTTCTGACCTTTGCCTTACAGTTTGACCATTCTCCCTCTGCACACCCAGGAGGCCCCGGTTCTGCCATCTGATGACGGACCGTGGGGCCTCTGGGAACCCTTTTTGAAAGACAAGGGCTCTGGGCTTCTCTGCGCTGTGTGGCCATTAAGGTAAAAAAAAAATGCTCTCCCTCCTTCTGTGCACATTAAGGTTCTCCATCGTAGGAAAAGGAGAAACTAAAAAACTTGATTTCCTCGAACAGAAAGGACCTACAGCTTAGCAGGTGGGCAGATCTAGGCTCCAGCCCAGGCTCACCATTTATCTTGGAAAGTCATGTAACAACCTGAGCCTCAGTTTCCTCCTCTGTTGAGTGGAGGCCATAAAGTGACCCATCTCTCAAGACTGTCAAAACAAGATGACGTGTCATCTATTCAAGACACCTGCCTGGGGATCTCACTGCATGGCGGACACCAGTGTAAATGCTCTGGGTTTGAGGAGGGAGGGCACGTGCCAAAGGCAAGTCATGAATAGGCCAGTTTTAGACGGGAAAGCGCATACAGTAGGGGCACTAACCCAGGTGAATCTACAGAGGGCGCCACCTGGGAGAGGGGTTGGCGGGACACTCTGCACAGAGGGGTCGGGGAAGCCTCTTCCAGGGACACCTGAGCTGAGACTCGGATGACACGAAGGGGATCAGCCACGTGAAGGTTTGGTGCAGAGGGAATTCCAGGCAGAGCGAAGGGCACGTGCAAAGGTCCAGGACAGGTTGGAGCTCCGCCTGTTTGCAGAACAGAAAGGCCCATGCATAGAAATGCTATGGAAACTATGATGTACCACGAGAAGGACGTCCCTCTCCTCTGGCTCCTCCTACTACAGAAGGAAAACATCCCCTATTCACATGGGCTGCCTGACCAAAAAAAGGCTTTGTTCAAATGGGGAGAGCTGATGATCAGCCACCTTTCTCCATTGCAGGACTTCTCAGAACCTTGAATTCTAATATGCTGGGTTTCCAGAAGGGACTAATGCATGCATAACTTCCTGAGCTCTGACAGCCTTTCCCCGTGGCACGTTTCTTAGGACTAGGGTCCTCTGGAATGTATCTTAGGGAATTCGGCCTCCCTGCATTTCAGGACATTCGTCTGCACCTGGCTTATAGGCTTGAGGACAGGAAAGAAAGGGGATGAGGAAGCACTACACCCCAGGTATTGGCAGCTGTGTTTTACCTACATCATCTTACCCGCATCCTCATTGTAATTCCATGAGGTAGGGTTATTATTCCCATTTGTGAGAAGAAGAGATTAGGTCTAAGCAAGTTTAAATCACTTGCCCAAAGGCACTTGGTGTGGACAGGATTCCGGTGTAGATCTGCCTCTCTGACCCTAAGTCCCTGCTCTTCCCTTCATTGTCCTGTTAGCTGAAAAGGGCTGTGTGAACACATTGCCCCAAAATGATAAACATCACCCCAGCGGCCCCTCCCAATAACTCCCTGACACAGCTCTGTCATTTCTGAAACACAAAAACAAAAATCAAAACAAGGAAAACAAAACAAAAGCCTCTGCCTTCATTAAAAGAGAAAAGGAGCGGGGAGGGATTTCACCAGCGATGGGCTATCATAAAATAACAAAAGAAGGGGGGAAAAGAAAAAGAAAGCCACTTCTCAGAAGGGAGGAGAGTGATTGATCCCAATGGGGGAAGGGATATTGGTAATGTTACCAATAAAATTCGCACACCCGGGCAAAGGTACACGAGGCACCATCCCCGCCCTATGCAAAGATAATCAGGTACTTACGAACTGTCTTTTCTTCTTATACTTATGTAAGTTATTTACGTAGAGACTCAAGTTCATACAGAGGCAGATCCTTAAGGGATCTGACAGTCCTCCCATTGTCACCCCCCACAGTCAACTGAAAGGGCCCCCGATTGTGCATAACGTGGGATGCCTGTGTACCCCTCAACTGGGAGAGAGGAGGCCAGAGGTCAAAGGCCTGGTGAGGGCTCCGCTCCTGGCTCCCCCTTGACACATGGCTTAACTCCTGTGGTTGCTTAGCTGCATTATGCCAGGGGGCGGTGGGGGCAGTAAACAGGCAGCTGCTTTATAAATCTTTCTGAGCAGCTCGGCTGGGGACACCCAAAAAGACAGCACAAGCACACTGGAAAATGGAGGGGAAATGCTCTCGGCACAACTGCCACAGGGTCACTTGGGAAGTGAGACTGAGAAAGAGTCAGCAAGGTAGGACTCGTTTTTCTGCCCAGCAATGAGGCTACGCAGGAAGCGATCCCAACAGGCTCTTCTTCCCTGGAATTCTAGAAACGAGCCGGTGGTGTGGTGGGTGCAGCGTTGGGAGGCAGGGTCAGCAGCTACAGGGTCCGGCCGACCATCTGAATGGCCAGGTGAGCTGAGTGGGGGGTGGCCAGTGGGAGTCTCCCGTCCCAGGATCTGAGTGGGCCCAATGTTCCAAATCTTGTGATGTGTTTAAGAGTGGAATGGATTCTGGGCTTTACTCTGTACTCTCTTGATAGCTAACTGTTACAAGTAATTTAAAAACATGTCAAACAAGGGCCAAAAAAACCACAAGTTGCTGGGGCCTCTGGGACAGCTGTTTTGATACCTCTGATGATGGCGGGGGGTGGGGGAGCATGGGGCAGGGGCGGGGAGAGCTTTGCCCTGGAAGTCCCAAGACCTGGATTCCAATGTCGTGTGGTTCTGCATCCTAACCCACTGGGGCGACTTTGGAAAATACTTTCCCTGCCTGGACCTTAGGTTTTCCATCCTCAAATAAGGGTAAGAACCCAAAGAATCTCTTCATGCCTCCTAGCTTCCAGGGGTCAAGTCAGGGTGTGGACAAAACCATGGAGATGTATAATTTCAGAGCCCGCTGGAAAGGGAACAAGTAGACTTTGATAATCCGACGTTTTGACAAGGATATGGAGGAACAGGGGTTCTGACAGGCAGGCCAGGGCTGGGGGGGCAGGTGGCGGTGGTTGGACAGCATCTTAGAGAACAGTCAGGCATATCCATACAGGTGATACGGGCGCGTGCTTAGGCGCAGAAGTTCCATTTGCAGGCATAGCCCCCAGGCTAGCTGTTCCCAATAGATGTTCCGTGAGGTGCTGATCCATTCGAGGGTGGGGACACTGGGTAGACCTGGGGACAACCTGAGGCCTGGGCTGTCCGGCCGTGAGAAGCTTCCTTCTGTGCTCCCAATCTTCCAGACAGATTCCTAGAGAGCCCCCAGTCAGGGCACAGACTCCAGGGTCTCTTGGTTCCAGCCTGTAGGCACCCACTCTGATGCCACCACTACCAATAACTACCAGACTAAGTTCACTCTGGCTGCAAGGAGTGAGTCTAGTCACACAAAGAATTTATTGTCCCCTTGGAAGGAAAGTTATGACCAACCTAGACAACATATTAAAAAGCAGAGACATTACTTTGTCAACAAAGGTCCATCTAGTTAAGGCTATGGTTTTTCCAGTGGTCATGTATGGATGTGAGAGTTGGACTATAAAGAAAGCTGAGTGCCAAAGAATTGATGCTTTTGAACTGTGGTGTTGGAGAAGACTCTTGAGAGTCCCTTGGACTGCAAGGAGATCCAAGCAGTCCATCCTAAAGGAGATCAGTCCTGGGTGTTCATTGGAAGGACTGATGTTGAAGCTGAAACTCCAATACTTTGGCCACCTGATGCGGAGAGCTGACTCATTGGAAAAGACCCTGATGCTGGGAAAGATTGAAGGCAGGAGGAGAAGGGGATGACAGAGGATGAGATGGTTGGATGGCATCACCGACTCAATGGACATGAGTTTGGGTAAGCTCTGGGAGTTGGTGATGGACAGGGGAGTCTGGCGTGCTGTGGTTCATGGGGTCGAAAAGAGTCGGACATGACTGAGCGACTCAACTGAACTGAACTGAAGGTTGGTCCTCTAAAGGCTAGCTGTCAATCAGAGCTGCCTCTCTCTGGGTGCTCCGACATGGAAAAAGTGGGAAAAGTTTGAGGTAGAGAAAGGAAGAGAATGCAACACATGAGAGGGAGGGGAGGAAGGGGGGAAGGAAAGAGGGGAGGGAAGGGAAGACGCCAAGTTTCTAAACACACGGCCCACTGAATGTTATACTAAACTGCTCAATCTCTGTGTAACTATAGGCTGGACAATGGCGCGTGCGTGCGTGCGTGTGTGTGCGTCCAACCCCTGAAGCCTCAGCTCCTGACGGTCCCTTTTCTCACTGAAGAAGCCTCATAGCTTCCCCCCAACCATCACGAGGGCTGCCTTCCCTCCCACTTTCCCTTCTTGGTGTGGAGCTGGAACTCAGCTAGAATTCCACCACTGAACCTCTCCTTTGGAACCGGATCCTGTTCTCCTGGGTCTCTGAATTTACTCCCAAGTTCCGCACGGGGACAGAGACCCTTGAATCTGGGTCAGAACACACACGGCTGGACTGATTTTGCCGTGATGAGGTTTCTCCCCTGGCAGCTCACCAGCTATCACGTTGCCCTCAGGAGAAGAGAAAGAAAGCGAGGAGGGAAAAGAGGATGAGAGAGGAGAAAGGGGAAGAGATGGAGGAACAGGAAGGAGGAAAGAGAGCCAGAAGAACAGATGGGGAGGAGATGGGAGTGGGGCTCTGAGTGGGGAGAGGAAGGGGTGTGTTGGGGTGGGTGGGGGCCACACTTTACTACCTGGGAAGCAGCTGAGAGTCAAGTGGGCCATTTCCACTAGAGCAGCTGAGCTATAAAAAGGCATGCTATTTACCTTGCTGTTTCGAGAATGAAGAAAAACATCCCGCGGCTTTTTACACTTGTTGCTTATTTTTCTTTTCTTTCCTCCTGGTTTGTTTGTTTTAATGCATTTGCGCGTTTGCACAGTCCTGTCTGTTAGGGTAAATCCCTCTTCAGCACCCCAGGAGCAGCTGCGGTCCTCCCCGACTCCCCGCCCCACTCCCTCCCCACAGCCCTGGCATTCAGGAGGAGCAGCCTCTCTTAGACCCAGGGAGCTCAGGGTCCAGCCAGCTGGCCCCGGGAGCTGCGCCTCCATCGCTCCACTCCATCCCACTGACGAGTGCGCACAAGAGAGGAGCCCTGGGAAGCCCTCTTCTCTCCTGGATGAGCCTGGTCCTGGTGAGCAGAGTGTGGCTCTTAGGGGCGGACAAAGTGAGATCCTACCTCCCACTCTCTGGACAGTCTTGGCTCAGTCGCTCTGTCCATACCTCACCAGACAGGTGAGATAATGAATAAGATAATGAAATCAATGTGGGTCCCCTCCTCTTCCCTCTCACCGCTCCTACCTCTTGGGAATCCCAGACTGTTCCAAGTGGAAGGAGCCACACAGAACACAGATCCGTCACTGCTATCGTTTCACATGTTGGGAGACAGGCCCAGAGAAGAGAGGGGTCGGGCTCCCCATCCCACCACCAGCCAGAGACAGGGCAACGTCCTGCCCCAGCTCTGTGTGTTTCCATGAGAGGTCGAAGGACTCAACACATACTTATTGATGGACTTGTTTTCAAGGTTAAACACTTCTTACTGTTTACTTGGGACACAAGAACTGCTAATGAAGGATTCAAAGAAGTCAGCGCTGGCCTCAGTCAACTCGGGGATGGTCTTGGTGGCTGGTTAGGGATGGGAAAGCGTTGCAGAGAGGGTCTGATGGATTTGCATTTTCCGTCGACATTGTTTCCCTGGGTTCTGAGAATTAACTTATTTTTATAGTCTGGAGAGGCAGGGATGAAAAAGCCCTCTCAGGGTGAAATACAACAATGAATGATATTTAAGGAGCTCTTTTGCCTCTGAAGGATTGCGACAGACTTTGCACAACAGAAGCTAGAGACAGTGGGTGCAAAACAATGTGGGTTTTGCAACCACCTTTTGTGTCCTCTGGTAGCAGGGGCGTGGGAAAGGCTGGGGTCCCCTCTCCCCACTCCTCTTTCTGTCCTTCTCCCAGGTATACAGGGCAGGGCTGAACTGCCCTTCAGAGGGCCTTGCTTTGGGGAAGCCCACTGAGACCCCCAACTCTTTAAACAAACGTCAGAGATGCTGTGTGACTCTGGACCAGCCCTTCCCGTTCTGAAAACCCAGAGGGTACCACGGAAGTTTGGACAATGCAGATATACTAGATGAGCTCCGAGGCTTCTTCCAGCTCAACTCTAAGAACTTTATGTGGAATTCTGCACAGAAAAGCATCAGCATCACATCAGCAAGTGGTGATCAACACTATGAACACATTATCTTTGCACAGTTCCTGAGAGTTTCCAGGAACACTTGCATCTGCAGCACATCTTTAACTCTCATGACCACCCTGCCGGGTAGATATTACTCCAAAGGAGACAACTGAGACTCACCCAAGTGCAGTGCGACAGTCGGGAAGGGGCAGATTCAAATCCAGGTCAGAGTGTCACTACAGCTCATATTTTTTCCAGGAAGGATCCCCCTCTCCTAGCTCAACACTAGGTATATTAACAGATACAGATCAAAGGCACCGCAGAGCCGTGCGGTTAAAAGACAGACACCAGGACCGCTGGGGACATCTCCCAGGAGGGTTATGCCTCTTGCCTGTGCTACTTAGGAAGCAGAATGTTCCAGTATTTCAGAGCTGGAAGACAGCTAATCCACCACCCCTCACTTTATTCAGATGAGGGTGCTGAGGTCCAGAGAGGGAAAGTGACTCTCCCAAGGTCACCCTGCAGGTCGGCGTCAGCACTGGGACCTCGAACAAGGTGAAAGAGGTCCTCCTCCCACAGCCGTCTCTACTGCCCTCCAGCACCCCCTGGAGCTCAGAGTCGTGGGGTCCTCTCAAGCCCCAAGGCAGAGCCGGCCAGAGGCCAGACGATGGAGAAGGGAGAAACACACAGACTTTTTCCTGCAACACCCATGGCCGCCCGGCTCCAGGGTCCACCCCGGCACGCAGACCCAGGGTGCCTTACCTCTGCTCGGCAGAGCTGTAGGTCTCCCCTCTCTGGCAGCTGCTCAGGGTGACGGGGTCAAAGTTGTCGAAGGAGCGGAGGGCCACCCCCGAGATGGCGACCAGGGGTGAACTGAAGCTCACGCGTACCGCCCGGCTGTGGTAGAAGGGCTGGCTGAGGTCATGGACCACAGGGATAATCAGGGGATTGTTCCGGCAGCTCAGGACGTGGAAGCCTGTCAGGGGAGACAGAGGGCCGGGGGGCCAGGCTCATTACTCAAGGCCAGTCACGCCCTCCCCAATGGGCCCTTCCCGAAGCCCCCAGACCCTTTCATGTCACTGCACAAAAGCACCATTGGGTGGCCAGTGGGGATTTTGAGTTTGATTGAAAGTTTCTTTGTCTGCCTTTTTCTCTTGGCTCCAAATCTTTCCAATCCCCTCGCCTCGCCGCTCCCTAAGCTCTCCCTTCACCTAGCGCCCACAGCCCCTCCCTCCCCACCAAAGGGCCACCCCTGGGCCAAGCCTCACTGGCACTCACTTCCCTCCCACCTTGCTTGAGGGCTTGGCTGGTCTGAGCTGCTAGTTTTCAGGCAGTCATCAAGATGAGGGAAACAATTCACAGAAATAGGTCATTGTTGGGGTAAAAAAAAAAGCCTCCTCTCATTTTTAAGCTAGGAAGCTGGGACCAGCCCTGTGCGGTAAGGACCTCTGCACCCCTTTGGCAGAGAGGAGAGGCAGAAACGTGGCAGAAGGCGGCTTTCCAGGGGGACCCAGAACAGTGTGCCACACAGAGTCCAAGGAGAATCCAAACGGCTTCACCCAGAAGCTCTCAGTTCTTTCTAGAAGTCCCAGGCTTTGAAAAGTGGTGGGGAGTGAGTAGGGCGGGGAGAGAAGGTACATAAGGGAAGGGAGGAGAATGATGGGGTGGGTTGGAGTTGGGAAAACCAAAGCTGGCTTTGGTGTTCGATGGACATCAGGTCTTGGCTTAGTGGGTCTCCCTGACAGCTCAAGTGGTAGAGTCTGCCTGCTATGCAGGAGACCTGGGTTTGATCCCTGGACTGGGAAGATCCCCTGGAGAAGGGAATGACTACCCACTCCAGTATTCTTGCCTGGGGAATCCCATGGACAGGAAAACCTTGTGGGTTACAGTCCATGGGGTTGTAAAGAGTCGGACACGATTGAGCGACTGACACAGATAACAGATACTCACTTCTTTACTATGTGAGTTCACCAAGCCCCTGACACTCAGTGTCTACCTCTAAAAAGTGAGATCATCCTGACCAAGCACTGGGAGTCCTGTTCTGCTGGGCGTGAGGCTCCCAGTCGAGCAGGTCTGCATCTGTGGCCCACTGGCATAGAACCACAGAGCCTCCATGCGAATGCCAGGGTGCTGAGGATGCAGGACAGGGGAGCCGATGCGGAGGGACAGATGGACACTCGGGCATCAAATAGCAGGATCCAAGGATCTCTGCTGGAGCCCGAGTCTTTCCCATTGCTCTGAAAACCTCTCCACAGAGCCCTTTGCGATGCCAGGACAGCTATGAAAATATTTGCTTCTTGCTTAGGGACATTTCCCAGGAATCTGGATAAATCCAGAGGGGTTTCCTTTCCCTTCCTTATTAACGCATTTCCCCCATGCCTTGAAAACTGACCAAATAAGTAAACATAAAAACAAAACAAAACCCCTCCCCACTGCCTGAGCTGTGGCTTGACCCTGACGTAACCCCTGGCGAGCTTGCTTCCTATGGGGCTTTGAAACGAGCTCCTTGTGGAATCATACGGGCACAGCTTTGAAGCCGGGACTTCTGCACAGGCCTGGAATTCCAGAGTAGACGGGGCAGGGTGTCTGGGCAGTGTGGAAGGGGATGGTGGGGCTTTCTGAGTGTGGGGTCTTGTGCTCGGCACGGGTCACCACATCTCAAGTGAGAGCTCATTTGCTATCATGGACGCTCCTGGGTACAGGGTGAAGGGCAGTGGGCGATGCTTCTGAAAACCCGGCTTTCCTGCTTACTGACTGGCTCTGGCCATGTGACCCAGGCCTCTCAACGTGTCTCTTTGGGTCTCAGGTGATGATACATATAATGGAAAAGCATCTTTACTCAGTCTCCTTCCCAGGGTCCTCTGAGATCTGCTAGGATGCCTGAGGGTGAAGGCATTGCGGGAGAAGGGACCTACTGAAAAGAGGACTTTGACCTGAATCTCTTCCCTCATCCCCATCCGATTCGGGCTTTTCTAGGTGTACACACATACTTATCCTGATCTGAAGACACCCTGATGGGAAACAACCCCAAGAAGAGGCGACGGGAGGCGAGAACTCATTCTCAGCCGATCCTTACAAACCACGCACGGGCAGATGGGGAGGCAGGTAGCAAGGGCAAGCCATACACTCACCTAGATCGTGGCTCTGTTCGTTGGTATCAAGCAGCTGGACGCTGATGGTTTCTTGCTTCTGGTCCCCATAGTAGGTCCCATCGGTCACCAGGTGGACAATGACGGCTGTAGCGACCATTGGTTGAGAAAAGTATGCCTGAAATGCAGAAGACGTAGGAGGCTCAGCCGTGCAGCTAGGCACGCGGTGGTGGGGCAGCCCCGGGGCAGGGTTTTGAGAAGAATCTTCCATTTCGGGAGCTGGACAACTGATCACGGTCCATGGTGGGAACAGGGAGACAGTGAAACCTCAGAGCAAAGAGCATAGCCTCTGAGGTCAGAGACGGTTCCAATCTTGGCTCTGCTCTTTTCAAGCTGTGTGATGCCCAGTGATGGCTGAGCCACTCTGGGCCTAAATTCCTTCACCTCTAAGTCACGGATCTGTAAATAGATACATCACAGGATGCCTGGGAGGCTCCGGGAAGATACTCAGACGTCCAGCACACACTAAAACCACATGAAATGAGGCTTATTATTCATCACTGCTCTGTGCTGACCAATCTCTGGACTAGGCATCGAGGAGACGAAGGTAAACAAGGCATGCCTTTCATTTCTGTGGATGGTGGAGTTCAACGCAGGTGAGCAACACACACTAACAACACTCGGAACGACCACAGTCCACAGTCGGGAAGACGGGCCCGCGACAGCTACAGAATACCACGGCACATGACGAGTGCCATCCGACAGTGGGCCACGCGTGGAGGACTAGAAGCAAAAGGACAGTTCCTTCTCCCTGTAGGGCTCAGGGAAGACTTCAAGGCAAGGCAGCTTAAAAGAACGACATCTAAATGATATCTAAACTCTCGGCCAAAACAAGACTGACTGAAGGCATCCCATGAGCAATTAAGGGATTCCATTCCAGGAAGCATCCTGCTGCTAACTGTTTTGCTTTCTGTCCTTGCCATTAACACCCTCAGCAGGTAGACAAAACCAGCCTACGAAAGGGCCAAGGGAGACAGTGTTTCCTGGGGGCCTCTGCTGGACAGGCTGAGGCTCTCAAAGCTTTGACTTACCCGGACCCAGAAAGTGGTCTGAGCCAGCTGGGAATATGGGTAGCTGATGGTGCATGGGTACCAGGCATGCTGGGAAATGCCTTCGCTGAGATCGATCACCTTGGTCCGACACACCTGGAAAAATAAATAAATAAAGGGAAACAGATGTCTTAGAGGGTCTTGGAGGTTGAATTAAATTCAACTCAACAACACCTCACTATCCACCTATTCTGTTCTTGACACTGCAGGAAGAAACAGTGATGAACAGACAAGAGTCTGTTCCAGGTGCCCACATTCTAATAATGCAGATGAGAAGATCTTCAGTGGTATTCAGGAAAGAAGGGATAACACATTTGGGTGGTAGAGACGTCAGAGAAGTTCTTGTGGGGACAGGTCCTGGAGGAGTTGACACCTGATTCGGGTCTGGAAGAATAGGGTGGCTGCAGATGGGAGGGTATTGCCCATGGAAGGAAGAGAAGTAAAGGCTCAGAAGAAAGCAGAAGCCCAGGATGATGAGCTGCCTGGTATAATCAGAACTTGGGGAAAGCGGCAGAAAGGCAGGCCTGAGGCCCTGAATCTGTCACGGACGCTGAATACCAAGCATCCCTTCAGGACAAATCTGTAAATTGTGCTCAGAGCCAGATTAATGACACAGACCGGAACAGCGTTAGCATCTGTTCTCCCCAAAGAATATCGGCCCCACCGTTTGGGTATGTGTGTCGTATCTACACACACACACACAGCCCCTCAGTCTCAATGACAGATATACCAAATGACATTCCAAGAAACATGAAGCATGTAGAGATGAGGAGAATTCTTCAAACTGAGGAATTTCCTGTCCCAATGTCATTTCATCCCACTGGTTTAATCATTCATTCCAATACTATTTATTGAGTAACTGCAATTGGTCAAACACTCTGGGACAAGACATCAGACAAGGGAGACAGTGGGAGGAGCTTGGGGTGACAACGTGTGCAGGCAATCTGTCAGCTGTAGACTAGAAAAGAACTGTGATGGAAACGGAGAGGAGCAGCCACGATACTCTCGAGCTACGTCAGACTCTTGGCAAAAGGTCATCCCAAATTAGTGTTTTTCCTTGCATCTCTATGGTGACTCCTTTCTCAATATTCTCTGGGAATTTGGGCCTGTCATTCCAGATCTGTGGGTCTCAGGTGACTCGCCTAAAAAGTAAGGTTAACCGAGAGATCTCTAAGGTCTTATAAGCTATGAGAAAAAAAGTGAGAGGATCTAATGTCAATTACACAAACAAACATACACATGTAAAACAAAAAAAAAAAAAAAAAGGAAAGGAAAAAAAATATATATATACAAGGATCAAGACTATCCATTCCAGCAATATCTAAAGTAGCGAAAGATCAGGGATATACCATCATCAAAACACCTACAAACCATAAATGCTAAGAAAAGGTGTGGAGAAAAGGGAGCCCTTCTGCACCGTTGGTGGGAATGTAAATTGATACAGCCCCTATGGAGAACAGCATGGAGAGTCCTTAAAAAACTAGGAATAAAACCATCATATGACCCAGCAATCCCACCACTAGGCATATACCCTGAGGAAACCAAAACTGAAAGACACGTGTACCCCGATGTTCGCTGCAGCTCTATTTACAATAGAGGACATGGAAGTGACCTAGATGTCCATTGACAGATGAATGGATAAAGAAGCTGTGGTACAGACATACCGTGGAATATTACTCAGCCATAAAAAGGGATGCATTTGAGTCAGTCCTAATGAGGTGGATGAACCTAGAGCTAATTATAAAGAGTGAAGTAAGTCAGAAAAAGAAAAACAAATATTGTATGTTAACGCCTGTATATGGAATCTAGAAAGATGGTGCTGATGAACCTATATGCAGAGAATCAATGGAGACAGAGAACAGACTTATGGACACGGCTATGGAGTCAGGAAGGAGAGGGTGGGATGCATGGAGAGAATAACATGGAAACATACATTGCCATACGTAAAACAGACAGCCCAAAGGCATTTGATGTATGACTCAGGGGATTCACACCAGGGCTCTGTAACAACCTAGAGGTGTGGGATGGGGAGGGAGGTGGGAGGGATGTTCCAGTGGGAGGGGACACGGGTAAACCTATAGCTGATTCATGTTGATGTTTGGTAGAAATCAACACAATCCTGTAAGGCATTTACCCTTCAATTAAAAACAAATAAATTTTTAAAAAATCAGGGATAGTTTATATGCTCCCCTGTTGAAGAAGGGGTGAGTAAAGATGATACATTCACATGTTAGGATTCCATAAGCAAAAGAATATTAGGAAGAGGACTGAAAGAGATTCAAATGTGGGGATGATCCTGAGAATATTTGACACCTGATTCAATATGGACCCTGGCCAAGAAAAATGGAAGCCCTATTTGTGAGTTCATAGATGACAACATAGAGGGATTGCAAAAGCATAACATGGAATGAATAAAGAATGAGGTATACGTGGGTAAGTACATTAGGGTTCTATTTATTAAAATCAAATGAAGTTAGACTATACCCCGGGAGTCATACAGATGAGTGTAGAAGAATTAAAAATAGCATGGAAAGTTGCACATCAAATTCACTGATCAAAATCAAGCTGAAACACGTGGTCGCACTGTAATCCACAATTGCAAGCTGCAACGCTTTCTTTTAAAATAAATGTTTTGTTTTGGAATAATTTTATATTTACAGGAAACTTGCAAAGGAAGAAATACCAAGAGTTTCATATACGCTTCACCCAGTTTCCTTAAAGTTAACATCTTCAGTTCATCCTTGAAATATCAAATAGAAGAAGAAAAGTGTCTTAACCAACTTTGGAGAATCACACCGTCACCCGGGGAGTTCCTGCAACGGGGAGCTGGGTTAAGATACCTGGTCCTGGTTCCAACTCCCTCAACATTCGGGGTGTAATTGCGGACCAGCTGTCTCCCACCTTTGGACCTCAGGCTATCTTTCACATCTGAATGTTGGATTAGGTCATGGCCTTTCAAGGTGTCACCTGTGGGTTCCTACGGTTGCTTGGAGGTGTCAGTCTGGGCATCAGGATGGGGGAAGATGTGTTTAGCTCCTGCTCCACTGTTTCAACCAAAGCATCTTCACCCATCTGTTTTATATATCAAGATGCCCTGTATTGTTTCGTTTGAGAGCTTCATTGCTTTAAAACACAGAAAAGTACTGAAACTTGTTCACTGCCAAAGTTCCCCTCACCCTTCCCCAAGGTGTCAGTGGGTCCTGGGAATACAGTATTATTTTCCTGAATGTCACAGGTAACTTCCTAAGGAGAGTAAAGGTGCCAAGAATCAACCATCTCATTGGCCAGAAATTAGGTGATGACTTCAGCTATTTAAATCCCTAGAAGCCTAATACCGAGGAGGCTGTGGGTAAAACATAGCCAATTTAATGGGCTGGCAGACTTTTTCAAGTTTATTTATTTTTCTCAAAAACAACGGAGACTGAGCTCAGGCAGATCCGCCAGGGGATTGGGTTACATTTTACAACAGTGCGAGACATCGCATAAACTATCTATGGCATTTGAAATCCAGGCCAGCGATTCGACATGTATCCTTTTGGAATTCTTTCCCCTTGTGTTCTTAGCTGCCTGTCCCCCAGCAGAGCGTGGTGGAGCGCATCTCTGGAGTGCTGAGCCCGGGGCTTATCTCTGAATCTACAGCAAGCAGGGTCAGAGAAGTCTCCGACATGAACAGAGCCCTCTTACTGCTTAAACACAATTTCCTCTTATCTCATCAACTCTATCAGCACCAGACAGGGCTTAGAGGGATGTAGTGCTGTTATTTTATTCTCCTGGTTTCCTATTTAGTGCTGTGTTTGTTTCGGGCTGGCTGTGATCCTGACCATGGACAGTCAAAGCAGATCAGAGAGGAACAAACAGATGTAGCTGAACCTTTGCCCGAAGCCCCAGCCGATGTTAAAATCATCTATGTTCCTGGGGACGTGGGGGAAGGTTACAGAGGAAATGGCGGGGGGCTCATTCAGCAGCCATGGATGGAAGGGGGCTGGCACACGGGGCTCTCTCTGAGAGGAGAAGAGCCTTACCCTTGGGCAAAAGGAGGGGCACATATCTAAGTGTGATCCCCAAGATAGCTGATTCTATGCAGGTGCTCTGCTTTCAGCCACCCATGTTTTGTACCTTCTAAAAAGGCAAATCCAATTCCACAAAGTCTTACTGAGCAGTGTAGACTTTACTGGGCATGTCGTGGGGGAGTGAGTAGGGGGTGACAGTGCTCACCCCGTGTGGGCTCATGCTCTCCCATCGTCGCCCCAGGCTGCTCTTTACTCATCCTCTCTCTCCAACCAGTGTCTTCAGCAACCTTCCCAACCTCTCTCACCCCCTCTCCCTTCCCAATCTCCACCTCTCTTCAATCCCAGGCAGAGTCATTCTGCTCTCCCTCCTGGTCTCTAGACACAAATCCTTCAAATGATGCCAAGGATTCGAGCTTGACCCCTTGGTCAAGAGATGACCAAAGCCCAGTGATGGCAGGGAGGTGAACACAGCAACCTTTGACTCTCTCTGTCCTACTGGTATGAACAAACTCTCCTCCCTTCCTTTACATCACTCACTGGTTTGTGGGATGCACCCCGGAGGCTCTAGAGGCATCGTGGTCTCTAGGCTCTTCTAGAGAGGAGAGGAGAGCGTCTCCTCTAGCTGACAGTAATCGTGCTGCATTTTTACTCCCATGCTCATGGCAGCATTATCTGCAACAGCCAAGATGTGAGAACAACCTAAACGTCATCAACAGATAAACGGATAAACTAAATGCGGTGGGTACACAACAGAACAGTATCAAACCTGAAAAAAGAAGGAAATACGCTACATTTGACTACACAGAGGACTCTCAAGGCCATTCTAAGTGCACCTAGGCAGTCACTACGAGACAAATACTGCACGGTTCCACTTACATGAGCTACCTAACATAGCTAAACCCACAGAACTGAAGAGTGGAATGGGAGCTGCCAGGGGCAGCAGGGAAAGGGACAAAGGAGTTGCTATACGTTTATAAATCAACGTATAAATCAACAATGGAGTCTCAGTTAAGCAAGTTGATTAAAATTTTAACAGATCTGCTATATAACACTATACTTATAATCAATAATGGGGCTTCCTAGGTAGCTCAGTGGTAAGGAATTCACCCGCAATGCAGGAGACTTGCAGGAGATGTGGGTCTGATCCCTGAGTCAGGAAGATTCCCTGGAGAAGGAAATGGCAACCCACTCCAGTATTCTTGCCTGGGAAATCCCATGGACAGAGGAGCCCAGCGGGCTACAGTCCACGGGGTCACAAAGAGTCAGACACAATTAGAGACTAAACAACAGCAACATAGTCACTATTATTGTGTTGTGCCCATAAAAACTTAGGAGGGCAGATTTGTTTTTAAGTGTTCTCATCACAATCTACTGAAATAAAACAGATAATATTATTTTGAATGACTGACATTGATATTCACTGAATGAATGAATAATTAACAAATGGTTAAGTGACTGAACAAATAAGTGATTGGATGAATGAATCAATAAATTAATAAATGACTGAATACAGTAAGAAATATATGATCCAGTGAAGGGGGGTAAGAGAAATTCATGTAATGATGCCATGCAAAGAACAGATGTGGCAAGCATCTTCACTTAAGTCTTTTCAGGGTAAGAGAAGGAATTACCCAGCATCTTCTTGATTACTTCGCAGATGAGGGGCTCTCTTCCATTCATAAACAGCCCAGCTTACCTTTGGGGAGATTCTTCCCAACAGCCAGGGGAAGGTGTCTAGCTGTACTTTCTTCTACTCTTACCTCTAAGCAGCAACACTCATAAGCTTCCACATTTTAGAGCTTAAGAGTTAGCGGGACTTAAGTAGGTTATCAACTGGGAGCATTTCTTTTTCAGTGGTCGCGGGAGAGCAAGTATCTTGCACAATACATCACAGCAAGTAAGTGGCAAACCTGATATGAAAACAATGACTTTCTGGCCCCAGAACCGATGCCTGTTCTCTCCTGTGTTCTACACCCTCTCAAGACTCCCTCCCTTACGCAGAACCATACCTAGTGAGATTTCTCCCCTTACCCAAGGATTCATAGCAGCAATCTCGGTGTCCATGTCACTCGCTTCTGCAGGAAGCCCAGCTCTATGTCTTTGATGGAAGCTGGGCAAGTCACTGCCTTTCAACCTCATCTTAGTGCAGGAACCAAGGGTGTGAACAAACCCCTTTCCCCTTGACCTTGAAGGGGAAAGTCTCATCTTTAGCACACTGCCTCAGACTCTGTCATCTTCAGAGGTATCTGTGCTCATTTTAAAAATAGAAACCAAGAGACACAGGGGACGTGGGCCAGTTCTATCTGCCACTTATCAGTTGGACATCTCTTCCATCCTGTCTCTCCATCTGTGAAGTGCAGTGGTGCCCCAGCAGCTTAAGAACACCCACAGAAATACTATCTCCCAAGGTCTTATGGGCACAGTATCATTTAATCCTCTCATTTATTCAGGTAGGCTGGAATTATCCCATTTTTCTGATGAGGAAAGGAGGCACGGAAGCTTTCAATGACTCTTTCAAGCTCACATATCCAATTGTGTGTAACAGCAGGATGCTGGACTCTGAGTCCACGTTCTGTGGACTCAACCACATGGCAGCTCAATTGCTGTTTTGATTAAAACCTCTGCTTCCTCTGATGGAGAAGTAGATCCTGAGGACCACTCTCCTCAACTCCAGTCACTCCACACCCTCTCCCTGCTCCTGTGTGTGTGTGTGTGTGTGTGTGTGTGTGTGTGCATGCATGCGCACTCTGTCTTGTCCTACTCTTTGCAACCCTATGGACCGTAGCCTGCCAGACTCCTCTGTCCATGGGATTCTCTAGGCAAGAAAACTGGAGTGGGTTGTCATTTTCTACTCCAGGGGATCATCCCAACCCAGGGATCAAACCTGTGCCTCCTACACTGGTAGGCACATTCATTACCACTGCTCCATCCCTGCTCCAGAGGTTCCCATAATTCGCTTTCACAACGAAGAATGCATCGTATCGCCCTGCTAGTTCTCACCCCATCCGTGGCTGCCCCTGGACCACAGGATGGAAACTTCCCTAGACGCAGCTTACAAGGGCCTTGAGGAGCTGTTTCGGTCACATCCCCAGGTGCACAGCCAGCTGTGCTCCACCCGCGCAGGAGCACACGGGTGCCCCCTTCCCACTGGACTGCCCTTCCTCCCGCACGCCGCAGACTCCACCATCGTGAGGCTTGTGCCCAGTTTCTTTCCCCCTCCCCACCCCCACTTCCCTCATGGCACTTGATGATGGCCCATTTCGTGAAACACGACACATGCTTCAAAGCCAGTCTCAAATATCACCCCTCCTCTGAAAGCCTTTGCTCACCCCCCAGGCAGAATTAATTGCTCCCTCTTATGTGTCCATATAGTTCTTTATATATGCCTCCGTTACAGCGCTTGTCAGGTTGGATTATAGTTGTTTAGAGCTCAGTCTTATCCCTTTAAACTCTGAAGGCTTCCAAGGTGAGAACCATGTTTCATTTACTCTCAAATAAATCCCAGCAAATTGCCCAGCAGACAGGACACAAGAGGTGCCCCATGAACACCAATAACGCCAGCAGGGTATGTGGAGTGCCTGTTGTCTGCTGGCACTGCTTTCAGGACTCTGTACGTATGAAAGCATGCAGTCTTCAATGATGGCTAGGTAAGATAGGTGCTATTATTATACCCATTTAATCTATAAGGAAATTGAAGGCTGTATATTGTCACCCTGCTTATTTAACTTATATGCAGGGTACATCATGAGAAACACTGGGCTGGAAGAAGCACAAGCTGGAATCAAGATTGCTGGGAGAAATATCAATAACCTCACATATGCAGATGACACCACCCTTATGGCAGAAAGTGAAGAGGAACTAAAAAGCCTCTTGAAAATGAAAGATGAGAGTGAAAAAGTTGGCTTAAAGCTCAACATTCAGAAAACAAAGATCATGGCATCTGGTCCCATCACTTCATGGGAAATAGATTGGGAAAGAGTGGAAACAGTGTCAGACTTTATTTTTTTGGGCTCCAAAATCACTACAGATGGTGACTGCAGTCATGAAATTAAAAGATGCTTACTCCTTGGAAGAAAAGTTATGACCAACCTAGATAGCATATTCAAAAGCAGAGACATTACTGTGCCAAGAAAGGTCGATTTAGTCAAGGCTATGGTTTTTCCAGTGGTCATGTATGGATGTGAGAGTTGGACTGTGAAGAAAGCTGAGCACCGAAGAATTGATGCTTTTGAACTGTGTTGTTGGAGAAGACTCTTGAGAGTCCCTTGGACTGCAAGGAGATCCAACCAGTCCATTCTGAAGGAGATCAGCCCTGGGTGTTCTTTGGAGGGAATGATGCTAAAGCTGAAACTCCAATACTTTGGCCACCTCATGCGAAGAGTTGACTCATTGGAAAAGACTCTGATGCTGGGAGGGATTGGGGGCAGGACGAGAAGGGGACGACAGAGGATGAGATAGCTGGATGGCATCACTGACTCGATGGACATGAGTCTGAGTGAACTCCGGGAGTTGGTGATGGACAGGGAGGCCTGGCGTGCTGCGATTCATGGGGTTGCAAAGAGTCAGACACAACTGAGCGACTGAACTGAACTTGGGCAAACTCTGGGCTAGCGAGGGACAGGGAAGCCCGGTGTGCTGCAGTCTGTGGGGTTGCAAAGAGTCGGACACGATTTAGCGACTGAACAACAACAAAGTTCACTGAAGGTCACACAACTAGTTAGTGGAACCAAAACTCAAATCCAGGCCCAAACTCAGCCCCCACTCCTAACTGTAGATATAGTTTGAAGAGAGCTTGTCTACATATGGCCTCAGGGCTGTTATAGAGACTGGACTTGGGGTTTTTTCTGGTTGTTTCTCCTGGTCTGCTGAATGGTTCAGCAGACAAAAGCAGGCCCTTCCAGGCCTGTTCTGGGATGGGGCTGTGTGGTTCAAAGAGCCTCGGGCTGCCAGGCTCCAGGACCTGCGTCCTAGAGCCGACTCAGTTGCTGACTTTCTCTGACATTCATCGTTCCTGCTTGCAGATGGAGTAAGATGGAACCACAAAGGGCTCTTCTGTTCGGACATTCTGCCACCTTTTGATGTCCAGTTCCTTCCAGCAAAGGTATCGATTCTGCAGTGAAATATGATGCTCCTGTAGGTCTGAGTTGGCTCAGGGATCCCATGTCTCTGATACCCTGAGGCCAAAAGCTAACTCCTATCACAGCCAGCATTTCTGTCTAAGGCAACTGGAGAAGTAACCTAAAATTTTACTGCAGTCATTCCAGCAACGTGTTTTCTGTTTTATTTTTCTTTCCTTTTTGTGTGTGCTGCAAAAGAGCTGGAAGTTCTTCTCCCAGAGCTTTGAGATCATCGGATGTTTGAGTTGGGAAAGTCCTCAGAGATCTGATTCCAGCCATCATGCCTGACAGACAGGTTGGGGACAGAGCCCAGTGGGGACCAGAACAGCGCTGCACGGTCCTCCGGGCTGGCTCTCAGCTGACAGAAGCAGAGGCCTCTGTGGCCCTAGGACTTGAGGACTTTCATCCACACCAGGCGCCGCCAGCCACGACACCCAGCACCCGCCTCCAAACCTCCTCCCTTGCAGAAGACTGCTTTCAATTAGAGGAGTTAACGATGTCTTGCTTTCAAAGGGTTTTTTAAATCCAGTTTATCTTCCACCCACACACGATGTACACAAAGGCGGGGATAGAGAGAGAAGAGGGGGAGTGGGCGTTCTGGCATTTTCCCACACAAGGGAGATGCCAGGAGGTTTCTCCTGAATTTCACTTTTACAGATTTACATGCTCTTTTGTCAATCACAGGATGGAGGAAGTGCTCGTCAAACCTTGAGCCCATCTTCTCCAATTTCCTCTTTCAATCCAGAGGGACCTGGGAAAGGGTCTCATGGAAAAAGAGAGGAAAAGGAATAGGGAGAGGGAGGGGAGCATGCTGACAATAACAATGCATGTAAGCGCAGAAGTGTATGCACGACAAGCACTTGTGCGCACACGCACACACACACACTCCCCAGGCAGTGGTTCAGAATATTCCTATTCGGGCCACATGTTAACCTCAGGTTTACAGGCCCCAAGCCAAGCCATTTCCCCAAGAACTGCAAGGCTGCAGAGGTGGGCAGGGGTCCTTGCTCTGAAGACTGAAGGCTGTAAGGGGCCTTGGGAGATCGGACAGAGTCGTCAATGTGAAATAAAGCTGCCT
Organism: Bos javanicus; assembly: GCF_032452875.1. Classification (NCBI taxonomy): domain Eukaryota; kingdom Metazoa; phylum Chordata; class Mammalia; order Artiodactyla; family Bovidae; genus Bos; species Bos javanicus. The sequence goes on along the minus strand of NC_083875.1, from coordinate 106,151,647 downwards.
CTATAAAGCTGGCTTGACTGTTCCTTCGAGAACATGCTGCTCCCTCCTGAGAGCTCCTGTTGGGGAGGGACAGGGGACCAGCTCTTAAGGACGGCCCCCCAGGACTGACGCTGCCCCGTGTATCACCTCCTCTGACCCTTACAATAACCCTGAGGAATGACCATTTTGTGTGTGTGTGTCCCTCCTGGAGAGATAAGGGCTCTGAGGTTTGGAAGGCACTGGCCGCTCCCCTGGGACGTAGAGGTCAAAGCCGAGTGGTCTGACTCAACGTCCGCCCTCTCCCCACCCTGTGGCTGGACGTGCTGAGGACGCTTCGTCACAGCCTTTGTGTAACATGCCGTGCTGTGGTTTCTCGCCCATCTGTCCTCACGCACGAGCTTCGAGGCCACTGCCCACGCCTGATCGATCTCTCCCTTTCATTGGTGTCCAGTGGAGGTCACTGGGCAGGGCTCCTTGAATGTGGCCTTTGTTGAGATGATGCGGCTTTTCCAAGGCTGCACGTGCGGTTCAGGGCTGACAACGTCTGACCTAGAAGCCCGGGTCTCTGGGGGCCTTGACCAGCGCTGGATGCGGGAAGACACCAGAGACCCAGCATCCGTTCAGGAGCACCAGTACGTGGGGCAGCCACATCCGGCTACCACCCAGGCTCAGCCGGCGCTGACTGCCGTGAACAAACCAATGGCAAAGAACTGGTACTCACAGCCACCTCTCTCGTTAGCAGAATGCACTGCAGAGCCTGGCTGATTCCATTTCTTCGCTCCCTCCCTGAAACCACCCTGTGAGAATCTGAGACTGTCACCTCAAGGAAGCGCAATGGCCCCTGAGCCCAGCGGCACGCTCAAGGCCCACATGCAGGGTCAGGGTGGCCATCCCCCCACCTCCTGCCCAGGACAGACCTCCTTAGCCTGGGCCTGCTGCCTCCCTGACCACAGACTCACCCTGGCTCAGGACTGGCCCAGGAAGTGGGCCTATCTGCAGCCCCTGAACTTGGCTGTTTGTTCACTGAGGGCAAGCATGAGGCCTTACTTGCTACCTCTTTAATACTAAGCACAAGCGGTTTAGTCGCTGAGATGTATCTGACTCTTGCGACCCCGTGGACTATAGCTTGCCAGGCTCCTCTGTCTGTGGGATTTTCCAGGCAAGGATCCTGGAGTGGGTGGCCATGTCCTTCTCCAGGGGATCGTCCCGACTCAGGGATTAAACCCGGGTCTCCTGCATTGCAGGCAGATTCTTAATCAATTGAGCTACCAGGGGAAAGCCTAAAGTAAGCACTAAGCTAGCTGAATAAAGAATGAACTGACACCGGTCACAGGGATGTTACTGATCCTTAATATGTATCGGGCATCTAACACGAGCTCTGCATGCCTGGTCTCCATGAAGGTGACGTGGACACCAAATGTTACGACTCTGGCTCAGGGCCTCCTTCACTGGCTGTGGAATACTGTGGTCCTCTCCCGCCTGGGTCCTGTTCCCCACTCACTGCTCCGCCCATCCTGATCGCCTTCCTCCAAACTGACCCTCTGAGTATAACGCACGAAATATCTTAAAAGGTATCCATAACTGCGGTTAACATTACACGATACACACACACACACACTTTCAATCCCCTCGTCCAATTTCTATTAACACATTTTCCATTTCCTCCTCCAATCCCCATTTTACACACTAGTGAAAGAGTCCATGCGGTCACAAAAAGTCGAACACGACTGAGCAACTAAACCACTACTACGACTAGTGAGAGACAGACAGGAGAGACAGACAGACAGACAGACAGAAAGGCGGGGGGACAGCCAGGCTTTCTTTCCTGATCATTAGAAACGGTGCTCACTCCCCAGCCCCGGCCCTCAGAACAGCGTCCCCTTTGAAACCTGCCTTAAAAAGACAGAAAGAGGAGGGGGAGGCTGGATGGCCTGTCTTTCAATTTCAGGGTTTATTATTTGTTGTGGACAATCGAGCAAAGAAGCGTCTCCTGCGTATAGGGCGGTGCCTGGGGTGTGGTCACCTCCTCCGCTCGGCAGACCTCAGGGCCTCCCCACCCAGGAGACCCTCGCAGATAAGGTAACCTGGCGTCAGATGCCCTCCGGCCTTGGGGTCAGCTCCAGGGTGGCTAGTTCCTTGTTGCCCCCCAGAGTCTGTCCCTAACACATTAGGCATTTCACACTCCTTAGGGGTCTAATATCCTGCTGGCCCACACCTCCCACATGTGTCTGGAATGCTATGGTTTGGGGCACAAGCCCCTTGGCCTGATCAAATGGTCCTGGAAAAAACGCCTAGGCTCTCAAGGGGAAACGTGCAAAGACGTCACTTAAAACACCACTGTCACACAGCATCCTGACGCTTTTACAGGCGAGGAAACCAACTTTCTTAGAAAAGACATGGTTCAGAGCCACAGAATTGATTCTTGGGAACCACTCACTCAATGGCCTAATTTTACAGACACTCAGGGAACCTTCTTCTAAGGGAAAAGTGTTTATGCAAGGGGCCTCAGAAGGTGTCCATGATCAATGGCAGAGACAAAACACACTTTCTTTGCCAACACCTAAACCAGCAACTATGTCCCAAGCCCAGATCCTCTCCTTCCTGCGTAAGGCAGGAATTGCCACCCTCACCTGCTCTCCAGGTAGGGAGCCTGAGTTTCAAAGGCGACCAATGGCATCCTTAAGCCACACCCATCAGGACTGTGAAGTCCGGGTCTGATTCCCACCGGTGGTACTACAAGTCTGCCTCCTTTGATACAGATGAGGAAGCTGAGACCCACCTAGGCTAAACGGTGATTTGCAGGAAGGCGACGATGACAGCAGCGACGGTGAGCACTCACCGGCTTTCACCGCCATCAGCTCCATCCTCGTCTCACTGTGAAAGGGAGTCCTATTGCCCATTTTCAGGAGGGAAAACTGAGGCCACGGGAGAGGAAGAAATAATCACCACGGCAGTGGGAGTGCCAGTTAACAAAAGGACACAGGTCAGCCACTGACTTTGTACGACATGGGGGTTCTCACCACGCCGACCCTCGGGGTCAGCACCATCTCCCATCTCCCAGACAGCAGAGCCGGGCCTCGGGCGCGCTCAGCACCGGAACCCACCCACCCATTTCGAGGAGGCGCTGGGCAGGGGGCTCGGGCTCCTCCAGCTAGTAAATCCTCTAACAAGGGAGAGTGATTAGTGTCGGATGTGGCGGTCGGCTTTTGTGCGGCTGACAACTCGTCCCTTTAGAGGCCGGGCCGGGCTCATTTCACGGGGGCCCTCCACAGGCCGGCTCCCGGCTCCGTAATTACGCCATTCACCAGTCACCCAGGCCCGCCTCTGAACTCCTGACCCGGCACTGAAAGACTTGGGATCTCATTACTAATCTCTTAAGCCACCTAGTCCTCCAAAATACATCCATTTAAGTTGGAGGCCAAGGCTTCGGGGGTGGGAGCCAGAAAGAGGGAAAGTCCAGCAGAGGCCCTTCTCATGACATGGCCGTGGGCCTGCTCTGGGGCCTGGGGCCGGAGCCACAGGGCAGCTGGCCTGGCTGGCTGGCTTGGGGCAAGACAGGGCTCCCCAAAGCTTGGGACTCAGCTCCGACACTATGCTTTGGGATGGGGAGGGCATCTGGACCCACCTGTTTGTAATTTCAGGGGTGCGGGTAGGGGATGAGGCCCGTGTTTGTTTTAATTATTATTATTGTTGTTGAAAAGGGAGGGGGAAAAAAATGAGCAGAAACTGCTAACATCTGGAGGCTGCTGTCCAGTTTACGTAATCTCCTGAAGCCGAGGAGGGACACGGGATCCCCAGCCAGATGGTCCGTGGGTGACTTCACGGTACATGTGTCTCCTCGGGCAGTTAAAATGCTGACAGGGTTAGAAGAGTGGGTTGCAGGACCTTCTTAAAATTCTTTAGGGGTGAGGGATAGGGGCTTGGGGGTGCTTCCAGAGATCTCAGTTTTCTTTTGGAAAACTCAAATTTTGCTCTGGCCAAAGCTCACGTACTTCTTATATTTCTCTCTAATTCATTCATTCATGCATTCATTCAATATACACTGACATGACACTTATTACGAGTTAGGTTCTTTATCTCATGATGTCTAAGGAACATGGATCCCAGAGAAGGGCAAAAAAGGCCATAAAGATAAAATCCCTTCCCTGAAAGAGGTCCCAGACCCAAGTGGAGCGGGGGGAGGGTAAATGATGATGCCAGCAAGCGCCCATCCTGAGAGGAACCTGGAAAAAAGAAGTTCCCAGACAATCCGTGCCCAAGCGCCGGGCCTGAAATGACGAATCTTAATATCGAGAGGCTGGAGAGCAAGGGCTGGAGAAAAAAAAAGCAAGAGAAGGAGAAAAACTGGGCCACAGCTGAGCCAGGACAAACTCAGTTTCCCAGATGATGTCAATAGCAGAAGCATGAAGGATAAAGTTCGAGATGTAGAATTTTGCTGCAAACACAATTCTGAGGACATTACTATTTTTTTAAAAAATCACATTGCTAACTTTATGTGTTTCCAAATCTCTTTAAAAAAAAACAATTGTACTGAAAGCAATGAATGACATTTCATGAATTCTAGGTCAGGATACAAGCAGCCTAGACTCTGAAAGAGACCAAGATGGTGTTGTTATCTTCAACTAGAATGTGGACTCAAATCTGGATCGAAACCCAGAAACCCAGAGATACTGGCAGCGTGAGGTGAAAATTCAGAGGCATCACCAGCCTCCAATATGAATCCTGAAGCAATATGAATCTGACATGTATTTCAGAGTTTAGGGGCATCGTCAGTTTTAAAATAGGACTTTGAGTATGGAAACACTTCCAGTTCTAGACCAGAATACCAGGGTACTGCCATTCTAGTAACAGGGCCAAGCAATGCTGTCTGCTCTAAACCCAGTACCCCAAATGCCTGTGTCAGAAAATCAGACACCAAAGACAAAGAACACAGATCCAGTGAGTTTTACTCTAAAATGCCCTGTCTACAGGCTCGGGAGTGGAATTGGGAGACACGGCCAACTGAGGAGCAAAGCACTGAAGGTGGAAATCTCCAACACAGCTCAGAGCCACTCAGACTCACACAGGCTGTCCAAGGAAGCCTCCAGACTGCTCTGTTGCCTACTCTGGCATCCCTGAGATGTGCATGGGTTAATCAGGGAAATGGTGACCGTGTCCAAACTCAGTGCCCAGTCACTGAAACCCTTGGTTAAGCATAGCTGAGCAGTGGTTAATGGCAGTCTTGACCACACTGGCCTATTCAAGAAAGGTCAAGGGAGTGATTTTTCACTTAAAAACAGCTGTGCGTTAAAAGAACAAGACTTTCTCAAGTTCATAAAACTAGGAGTTTCCAGGTTGTCTTGTGTTGTTTTCTCCCTTCCCCTTCTTCGCTGTCTCCTCCTTTCCTAATAAAGATGTGTGTGCCCCAAGCTGTGACCAGGACGGCGGACAAGTCACACTGCCCACAGGGAGCCCTACTTGGTGCCCAGGCGGCCACACAGAGTGCCTTGTCTTGGGTTCTGCCCTTTGCCACAAACCTCAGGGTCTTCTGGTCCCCTCCAATCACCCAGGGAGGAAGTGCTAGAAAGCACCGCGTGCGTGCCTCTCCTCTTTGCTTTGGAAGAGCAGTAGTACTCTTGGCAGGGCTGCCCCAGTTCAATTTCTCCAAGGAAGAGGCTCTGAAGGATGCCATGCTTTGATGCACACAAGGACCCGAGGACAGGGCTGGCATATGCTTTTGTCAGCAGCCTGCTGACCTTCTGGCTCAAAGAAGGGCTCACATTCTGAAGGACGAGGATGGCATCTCTCTCTGGCCTTCCTCTCCAGATTTCAGCAGGAGGGACAGTGATATGCAAATTGGGGGCTTTGCCCATCAAATGTCCAATGGCCGCTGCTGACGCCCGTGTCCACCACCCCAGCTGCAGAGCTCTCTGGGGGACAGGGGCCATCTGCAGTGGTGCTCTCCCCCAGGGGGCCCTTGGACGAGGCAGCACACATCTGCAAAAGAGCAGGGTGTTGAAGCAGCTGTTCTGAGACACGGTCCATGGGAACCATCCCGGCATGATCTGGGATCCACAATATGACCTTCTCAACAGTCCTACACCTGCCGCTTGCCTGAACTTTCCATGAGCAGTGGAAGTCACACACATCCAAGAGATGTGGGCCAGAACTTATTGACGTCATGACCGAATGCTCTAAGATGCCTTAGTTCCTCCACTGAAAAATAAATGACCAGATCTACTTTGGAGGGTTGTTCCAGGGTTCAAAGATCCCTTGCTCATGCAAGTGCTGACACACAGCCCTGCAAGCCAGAAACACGCTTAACATTCCCCTCTGTGGTCCCTTCCCACTTCTTTCCTCCTGGTTCTAGAAGAAGACAGTCCTGGGCATGAATTCTAGATTTCCCTGCCTCACCCCTAGCTGGTTGTAGAAACTTGGGTAAGTTATTAATACTTAACCTTTGTTAAGTCCCAACTTAGTCCTTTGTAAACCAGTGAAAGTTAGTCTCTACTTCCCAAAGGGGCTGGCGGGTATAAATGTGCTAAAAATGGAGTGAAACTCTGGGTAGAGGTCCTGACATGGAGTAATCACGCAGAAAGCCAGACCATCTATGTTGCTATCACCACCAGCTATTGTTATTACTACTGTGTCCTTGGTATTACTGTTACTGTCATTTATTATTATTATTTATATCATTTGTAAAAGTTACTGTCATTTATTATTATTTAGTCATTCCTTTGCATCTGGCCTCTCATTTTTCTTATCAAGTCCTCTGCAACCAGTGAAAGTTAGTCATTATCTGTTAGAGGGGCTGGCGGCTGTAGATGTGCTGTAGCACTGGGAAACTCAGCTTTTCAGGTAGCGAGTGCTGTTCTAGACCTGGCATAGCTCAAGGTGTAAGACGGAGCCCAGATTCTTGGCAGTTCATGGGACAGGTGGTGTGGAAAGTCACAGACAAAGGCAGATGCAAAGTACTGATAGAAGGTCACGTATGCTGGGCCACGGATGATTCCAGAAGTGCTATGTGGTATCAGAGAGTGAGGGCTCCACATGGGCTGGGATGGTCAAAACAGGCCACGTGAAAGAGGAACTGGCTGAAGCAGACCTTGAAAGATAGTTAAGCTTTAAATGAGAGGACTTCCCTGGTGGTCCAGTGGTTAAGAACCCCCTGCCCATGTGGGAGACACAGGTTCCATCCCTGGGCTGGGAAGATCCAACATGCCATGGAGCAGCTGTGCTGTGAATCACAATTGCAAGCCACAGTTACTGAAGCCCACACTCTAGGGCTGGGGTACGGTAAGCACCTGCGCATTGCAAATGCTGAAGCCCGCCCTCTCTAGAGCCCATGTTCCATAACAAGAGAAGATAATGCGATGAGAAGCCTGAACACCACAAGGAAGAGGAGCCCCTGCTCACCTAGAGAAAGCCTGTGCAGAGCAATGAAGACCCAGCACAGTCAAAAATAAATGCTTTTTTTTTTTAAAGGTGGATGAATGAAGGATGGTGTTTCCATGTAGAAGAAATGGAAACTTCAAGGTCTGTCTGGGGATTGCAGATGGATCCATTCTGTCTGGAAGGTTCCTGTCTAATAAACCTGTTAGACAACAGGCTGTGAGGAAAAGCTGAGGGAAACAGATTGTGGAATGCCTTACCTGCTAAGACTCTGGGACTTTATACACTGAGGGGAACACGGTGCATAAATATAAATAAATAGAGATCTTTCACAAGCGAGAGATCCCTGAGACCAATATTTATTGTGAATAAATATTTATTGTTAATAAATATTTATTAAATAAATAAATATTTATTGTAAATGCTGGAAAAGGTACTACAAAAGAAAAAGCCTCCATTAAAGATACGTGCAGACTTAATGATTTAAGATGATGTATCACAAACAGATAAGTATGTCATATTTCACTTCAGGAACAAAAGAAGGGTTACTCTAAAACAAAAAAAATTCTTGGGAGAAGTGTGTCTACTAGAAAGCATGTGGGCTGTGGAGCCTGAAAGCACTGGTCTCACTCCTGTTACACCACTTGGAGGAACGGTTCTTCTGCCTCCCCATCTGTGAAATGAGGACATAGTTCTTACTAGATTATAAGGATTTAATGCCATAACCAAAGTGAATCCGTGTAGACAGCAGTTATTACATGCCAGGCAATGTTCCTTGTGCTCTTTGTGTGCCGTTTTCTAGAATACTCGCAATTGCCAGTTCATCTCCCTATTTTACAGATGAGGAGACTGAGGCAGAGAGAGATTATGGTCGCCCTGGGTCTCACTATAGGTGGAGGCATGAGGATGTGCTAGACTAGAACACCTCCGACAGGGGGCTCAGTGTCTGCCTGTGGCTGTCTAATTTTAAATGCACTGGAAGTTCAGTGCCCTAGTGCCCTGAGCCGCATCTCCAGGGTTCAGTACAATAGGTGGCGAGGGGCAGTAGTGCCAGGAGGGGCAGTAGGCACCTCCACTGTCACCGAAAGTCCTATCAGAGAACGGATCTGGAGGCCGGCTCTCTACACTGACCCAGTTCTACCTTCTCTGGCACATAAACTGACCACAGCTCCCCATTGTGTGTCAGTTTCTCTCCTTCCTGCATGGCTCTGCATTACTTTTCTCTTCCCAGACCCCTTGCCCCAGGCAGCTGTGTTGCAGACCTGGGCATCTCCCTGGCAGTAGCCACCATTCCTGAGAGCAGTATCCTGCCAGCAGGCCGGATCTCTCCTAAACTCACATCTCTTTCCCAAGATGGAGACAAATGCAGGCTTCAGGCAAGCATCCCCTTCCACCAGCTGGATGTATGGGTCCAGTTTGGAAAAGGTCTCGGGGCGGGCAGGAGCCCCCCGGGGAAGACTTGATGGACCACCCTGGCACAGAAGCTTGCCCCTCAGCATGGGTACCTGTCATGTGCCTCTCTCAGTCCATTTCTCCCTGAAAAATGAACACACTACAAATATATCCTGGCACATGGATCTGGCCAAAGAATTAGGTGAGTTTTAAAAAATATGTGTTTGGGCTGGTGAAGAGGGTAGAAAGCTCTTTTTGGTCTGGTTCTATAGATAACGGGCTTCCCAGGTGGCACAGGGGTAAAAAACCCTCCTACCAGTGCAGGAGACACAAGAGACATGCATTTGATCCCTGCTTTGGGAAGATCCCCTGGAGAAGGAAATGGCAACCCACTAATCCACTTCAGTATTCTTGCCTGAGAAATTTCACGGACAGAGGAGCCTGGCGGGCTATAGTCCATGGGGTCGCAGAGTCAGACACAACTGAGAGACTGAGCATGCAGCTTCTACAGAATGTCTAGGTTAATTTTTAAAAGTAAGGATGTTGGGGTGGAGAGTGGGAGGCAAGGGGGTTGCAAAACAAACAAATGAACACACACACACCCCAGAAGGAAAATGCTGTGCACATCCGACATCCAACCTCCTCAGACCCCCATCCTTTGGGCCTGGCTTGAGAAAGTTTACTTCCAGACTTGGAGAAACGAGCATGTGGTTTTGGGGACAGAATCCAATACCGCCGAAGCCGCGGGCTCAGCAAGCTTGACTGGCTGCTGCTTCCTAAGCGTATTATGGTCTCGGAGAGCGAACGCTGTTTACATATTTGACATGTTTCTTGGGTACAGGACATGAAACTAAATTATACAGCAAAGACCATGCTGGCTAAACACCGATGCCCCCACTTAAAAGAACAACAATAATTTTAAAAAATAAAAAGAAAGAAAATGAAAGGCAAGGATGGAGTTGGGTCTTGAGGGAGCCTGAGTAGACGGCAAGGAAGGAGGGAAGGGGTCTGGTCCTGAAGGGAGGAGGAGAGAGGGACGATGTGGAGAATACAGACAGCAAGATGGGAGAGGGGTGGGCTGAGAGGTGCAAGAAAGACAAAGGCCTCGGGATCGCAGGAGGGGCTGTGGTGTGAACTGGCCCGGCCGAGTCTGCTCTCCACAGAGAGCCAGTGGAAGCCGCCCCAAACCACAAAGCCTGGCTTGTTCTTGGGCTGCAAGACAGGAGTCGACTGGCAAGCGAGAGCCTTCTCTGCTCCACGAAGCACCTTCCTGGTAACCCGTGCGTGTCTGCTGCACAGGCCAGCACTCCCTTCCCCGTCAAAGCATGTGTCTCTAACAATAACTCCACGTGCCTGCATACCACAGCGGTTTGCCCAAGTTTTTCTTTCCTTCTTAGAAGTACCTGTGTCAGGGTTCCCTGTCCTCCAAGGACAACACAGATGACTTGAGGATAGTGGTTGAACTCTTCATCTCAGCCTCGACTCCCTGCTGAAAAGGATGTTCTAGACATAGTGAAAGATTGAAGGCCAGAGGCAAAGGGGACGGCAGAGGATGAGATGGTTGGTGGCATCTCCGACTCCACGGACATGAGTTTGAGCAAGCTCCGTGGGTTGGTGACGGACAGGGAAGCCTAGTGTGCTGCAGTCCATGGGGTCGCAAAGAGTTGGACACGACTGAATGGAGATATAGTAGGTTCACAATAAGACTATAGTGGGTTTTGAATCCAAGTATCAGAATTGCTTTCTAACAGATAGGGATTGAGGGGTTTAGGGAAGTTATTTCATGACAGCTGAATCTTGAGTGAAATAAGACCAAGAGACTCTCAAAGTCTCTCTCTGCTTAGATTTCCGTAGTCCTAAAGAGTGTTTCTTTAAAAATAACAACACAGAACACAATATTTCCTCATTGGATCCCTCAGTTGCTAAAACTCCATGGACAGAAAGAAGCACTTCTTTAAAAAGGTTTTAGCTGCTAGCAGAAGGGAAACTACACATGTGGATCACCTGTCTTGTCCTTGATCAACGCCTGCCATAGGAATGCTGTCACTCCTGTTTATAGATTGGGTACAGGCAAGGAGAACCGGCTTGCTTGGAGGGACAGAGTTGGTCATGGGTGACCCTGGAATCAGAAGCCAGGTTGAGCTGATCCTAAACCTCATTTTTTTCCTATAAAACTCTCATCACTCAAAGTTGGGAAGGCACAGTCGTAGTGTCTAGCATTTATAGGTTTGAATAAAGCTTGAAACAGTGAATGACTTAAGAAGGGAGCAAAGAAGAGAGGTGGAGGAGAGTCTGATGGAGACCCTCACTGGAGTCATGAAAAATTTGATAGATTTAAAGTCCGCCCCCCGCCCCACCAACCCACGTTTCCATGTCAAGTCCAGGATGTTATAGCCACCAGGGCAAGGGGGTCCTTTCTGATGCAGGAACTGGCTTTTAGTCTTCTGGAGGGATTTCGGGTGCCCCACAACAATGGGACAGACTGTAACAGGCCATAGGATTAGCTGTTTTGTCTCCTTAGATGACTCACACATGTGCTCTTGAAAAATTACTCAGAAACCACCAGAAGAAAGCAGATCCCTTGGGTACTTGGGAAAACTGCTTGGAATCCTCTCTGACATTTTGGCGCATCCCCTTGGCCTCCCGCTTCTCCCACCACCAGCGGATGCTGTCGCATTTCACCAGTGAGAAGACATGAAGGGACACGTCTCAGCAGGGACCTCAGCACTGGGTACTGAGCCCACAGTTGCCGCCCCCCGCCCCAGCCCTTTGCCAATACAAGCATCAGCAGAGAATGGCTCATCCATGCAAAATGTCGACATGGGGCTGTTTCAATGCAATACCAGTAGCTGGTGCAAGAAGAGAAAGAAGTAGAAGAAAGTGTGGCACGGGCAAGACCGTCCACCTCCCGCACGCACGGAAGGCAGCTCTTCATTCTGAGACGAGAAGCAAAACCTCTGAGTTTCATAAGGTGCTTCAAACTCCTCTTTCAGGCGGTGCTCCTAGAGGTCAGTCCTCATCCTCAAATAAGCATCTGACCTGTTGGTGCCCAGCTCAGAACCTCAGAGAAGCTCCTCTTTGCACTTGGAATAAAGTGTAGGGACTTCCCTTGTCCAGTGGTTAAGACTCTACGTGCCCAGGGCAGGGGGCCTGAGTGCAATCCCTGACCGGGGAGCTAGATCCTCCAGCCACTGAGAGTCTGTGTGCACAACTAAAGACCCCATATGTCCCAGTAACGACCCAAGATCCTGGGCGCCACAACTGAGACCTCGAGCAGCCCATAAACAAATGGTGAAGTCTAAATTCCAAGCATCTGAAGGCAGTTCCCACACCACTTTCAAAGCCCATCTCTCTTGACATCCCCTGGATCTCATTTTTTACTTCCCCCTGAATTTCTTATTGACCTTTTGTTGGACGCCTGTCTCCCTGTCTCTCTGTCTCTCTGACGTGATCTTCCTTTCAACACCCTTCTACTACCCCAGATTAGCCTTCCAGTTACAGCTCGGTGATCACACGCAGAGGAAATATTCACTCACCCTCCCCTTGGCTCCTCGGTCCCAGCACGTCCTACCCTGCACCATGGGTGCCAGTGGAAAGATCTCTTGCCCTTATGTCAGAGAGCCCAGTGGATTTCTGCTCCCTTCCTCTGGACACAAGGACGCAGGAGGCGCAGATGAATGGTCCTTGCATTCTGGGCCTATGACTCGGTGGCGGCAGGGAGCGCGCGTCTCTTGCGATTCCCTTACCAACATCTCAAGGCTTCTCAGGTAGAGCACGTGCTTTCGTGACAGACCTGCGAATGGAGCGGTCTCCCCTTCCACCTACAACTGTCCTGCTGGTGTTTTCCTTCACGTTCTTTCCCACAACCCATTAATAATTAGCCATGGAGCCAAAAATCTACACTCAGGGTTCAGCGATTTGAAACATTCCCTGAGCTTCTCCCATATTTTCATAAACGTGTTTTAAGTGACTTTCTGGAAAGGGCAACACTTAACCTGAAAGAATGACTGCCCCTAGGTCGAGATGTTGGTGGCATGGCAGAAACAGTGGGGCCATACTGGGGGTCCTGGGGAGGGGGGTTCCCACTTTCCTCGAGACCCTTGAATGCACCCTAGGCAAGAAAACATGCAAACGGCAGGCTTCCGCGTCTGTTCTCCTGTGTCAGCCATGGAAGCGGGCATGAGCTGACTTGTCCTGCACCCAGGCTCCTGTGACGAACCCCGCAACCGGAATCCTGGTTCTGCCACGGTCTCTTAGAAGGGTGTGCCCCCCAAACTAGTCAGTCCCTCGGCTTTCAGAGCCTTACTGTCCCAATCTGTTAGATGAGAGCAGCAATTCCTACTTTTGCAGTAGCTTAAGTAGGATTCAAGGAATTTGATGCGGAGCCTAGCTGAACTTGGAAAATATTATTTTTATAATTTGTCCAGGACCTTCTGAAAGTGGGCAAAGGACTTTTCCATCCCTACACGCTGGCTTCCATCCCTGCTGGCTGAGTAAGCTGATAGCAGTGCGGTTTCTTCCTCAGGGAAACTCCCTCTGAATCTCAGACTCTTGGGTCTTGGCTGCTATTTCTAGCTGGACACACCCCTCCCATGGAATAGTGAGCACTGTAAGGGCTACGAAAGGACCAGCGCTTCTCCGGAGTTTTGCAAAGTGCCTGCTCTAGCCCTGAGTGTGCAGGAAACATTTGTGAATGCAACTCTGCTTATTCACAAAACCAAATGCTGACTGAGCTTCCGTGCTGCATGGCTCACTGGAATGAGGGTGCAGAGAGGAGGCCTGACACGAACCGAAGACGGAATTAACACGCACTACCCGATACATGGGAAATGAACAAAACAACCACCTTGACAAACAGTGCTAAACTTTTTCTCCGCATTCACTCCCTTAATCCCCACCAAACAGATGCCACCATACTCTCTCTCCAGAAGAGAAAGCTGAGGTTCCTGGAGGAATAATGGGCTCAAAATTCCCAAATAAAAAGAAAAGCTATGAGGGCAGGGCCACCTCTGCACGACTTCCACTTGACCCCACAGATGTCTGTGTTTTCTACCTGCTTACATTCCTCAGGGCAGGATCCCTTCATATGTCCATTTAGTCAAATGCATAAGTCAACAAATCCATCAAGACAAATTGTGATTTGTATTTTAATAGAGGCACACCATGTTCTGGATATGCCAAGGAACAGGTAATAGCGATTCTCAGTGAGGTGGCAAAGGATCGATATGTCTAACCATGGGTCAGTGGATGCAAAGTCAGAATCAGTCACAAAGGAAGGCGAGATGCCCAGGGCTTCCTGTGTGACCACCAGCTCAGCCTGAGTGCCTTGTGATGGCAGCTTACTGCATCACAGGCACTCCATCTCATTGCAGATAGCGCTCGTTCTAAGCAAGGTTGTCTTTACTTTGGCTCTGAAACTACAGCCCTGGAAATGCTTAGTTTAAATGTTGCCCTCAAAGGATCAACCAAGTAAATTGGTTGGTTGACTGAAGATCCATAATCCCTGGGAGAGCACTGTGCATTCCGATAGCCTTTGCATCTCCACCACCTCCTGTGCGGGAGGAGGAAGGGGACTGTTTGGACAGGAGGAACCTGGCTTGGGTAGAAATGCAGTGGGGGGCAGGGGGGGTGCAGGATGAAGGAATCTCTGCAGCTCACTTTGGCAGCCTGTGGTGTAAAGCACCGGAGAAATGTGAGACCTGGAAACCAAATGAGAACAAGACGGGATCTTTGCAAACACTTAAACCAAACTGTGCTGAGTTTCCCAGAAGAGAGATAACTCTGTACTTTCAACTTGTTCCATTTTTGTTCTGTCTCAGGGACCTTTTGAATTCCAGCAGGGCCGGGAAGGTGCACTGCCAAAACATCCCAAGAATGTCTCTTGTTATAGGATGTTCAGCCCGATGCGCACAGCCAGGGAGGTGTGATGCTTCTGATAACATTTGGATATAAGACTCGATGTTCGGGCGGAGGAGCTTAGTGCTAACCAAATTTGGGCATCTTGTTTGAGGGGGATGGACAAGCAAGACTGGGGACTTTGAGAAGTGCAGCGTTCACGCAAAAATGGAAACGAAAATTTTAATCATTTTCTAGACTCATCTGACACAGAGAGGGTGCTGTCTCCACAGTAGCCACAGTGACAGCCTGCCTGCTGACTCTGGCAGGGCTAGGCCTCTCGAGAGCATCCTCACATTATGGTCTTGCAAATTTACAAGGTCAAGGTTGGGTCTCCTTCTTCTTTGGTTTCTTCCACGGGCTCCAGCACAGAGCAAGGAACATAACTCCAATCAGTTCAGTTCAGTTCAGTCGCTCAGTCGTGTCCGACTCTTTGCAACCCCATGAATCGCAGCACGCCAGGCCTCCCTGTCCATCACCAACTCCCGGAGTTCACTCACGTCCATCGAGTCAGTGATGCCATCCAGCCATCTCATCCTCTGTCGTCCCCTTCTCCTCTTACCCCAATCCCTCCAAGCATCAGAGTCTTTTCCAATGAGTCAACTCTTCCCATGAGGTGGCCAAAGTACTGGAGTTTCAGCCTCAGCATCATTCCTTCCAAAGAAATCCCAGGGCTGATCTCCTTCAGAATGGACTGGTTGGATCTCCTTGCAGTCCAAGGGACTCTCAAGAGTCTTCTCCAACACCACAGTTCAAAAGCATCAATTCTTCGGTACTCAGCTTTCTTCGCAGTCCAACTCTCACATCCATACATGACCACTGGAAAAACCATAGCCTTAACTAGATGGGCCTTTGTTGGCAAAGTAATGTCTTTGCTTTTCAATATGCTATCTAGGTTAGTCATAACTTTCCTTCCAAGGAGTAAGCATCTTTTAATTTCATGGCTGCAGTCACCATCTGCAGTGATTTTGGAGCCCAGAAAAATAAAGTCTGACACTGTTTCCACTGTTTCCCCATCTATTTCCCATGAAGTGATGGGACAGATGCCATGATCTTCGTTTTCTGAATGTTGAGTTCTAAGCCAACTTTTTCACTCTCCTCTTTCACCTTCATCAAGAGGCTTTTTAGTTCCTCTTCACTTTCTGCCATAAGGGTGGTGTCATCTGCATATGTGAGGTTATTGATATTTCTCCCGGCAATCTTGATTCCAGCTTGTGCTTGTTCCAGCCCAGCGTTTCTCATGATATACTCTGCATATAAGTTAAATAAGCAGGGTGACAATATACAGCCTTGACGTACTCCTTTTCCTATTTGGAACCAGTCTGTTGTTCCATGTCCAGTTCTAACTGTTGCTTCCTGACCTGCATACAGATTTCTCAAGAGGCAGGTGAAGTGGTCTGGTATTCCCATCTCTTTCAGAATTTTCCACAGTTTATTGTGATCCACATAAACACCTGCATTTATCATTTTTGCAGCATTAGGGGAAATACAGAGACTAGGACAATACTGACTTATAAAGAAGAAACGGACATGACTGTGGTCATTTCATCACTCTCCAAGTGGATAGAGTGTCCCAGTGAACACCAGGGTACCAGCAACAGGGATGCCTAGACAGAGTGGGACCAGCCTGAACTCAAGCTGTGGGCAGTGCCTGGGAGATTTCTGCTGTTGCTGTTCATAAGCTAAGTTGTGTCTGACTCTTTGTGACCCCATGGACTGCAGCACACCAGGCTTCCCTGTCCTTCACAAACTCCTGAAGTTTGCTGAAACTCATGTCCATTGAGGTGGTGATACCATCCAACCATGTCATCCTCCGTCGCCCCCTTCTCCTCCTGCCCTCAATCTTTCCCAGCATCACGGTCTTTTCCAATGAGTTGGCTCTTCGCATCAGGTGGCCAAAGAATTGGAGCTTCAGCTTCAGCATCAATCCTTCCAATGAATATTCAGGGTTGATTTCCTTCAGGATTGACTGGTTTGATCTCCTTGCTGTCCAAGAGACTCTCAAGAGTCTTCTCCAGCACCATAGTTTGAAAGCATCAGTTCTTTGGTGCTCAGCCTTCCTGATGGTCCAACTCTCACATACCTACAAAACTACTGGAAAAACCATAGCTTTGACTAGATGGACCTTTGTCAGCAAAGTGATTTCTCTGCTTTGTAATCTGCTGTCTAGGTTTGTCATAGCTTTCCTTCCAAGGAGCATGCATCTTTTACTTCATGGCTGAAGTCACTGTCTGCAGTGACTGTTGGAGCCCAAGGAAATAAAATCGGTCACTGCTTCCACTTTATCCCTTCCATTTGTCATGAATTAATGAGATCGGATGCTATGATCTTAAGCTTTTTGAATGTTGAGTTTTCAGCCAGCTTTTTCACTCTCCTCTTTTACCCTCATCAAGGGGCTCTTTAGTTCCTCCTCAAGCACCTCATGGAGTGTGCATGGTACCACCAACACAAAGATCTATCCATCATGGCTCTTTCCACCTGATTCACAGTGACATTTTTCAGGAACCCGGCTACACCCAGTTCCTGAACAAGACCACACATTCACACACTCCCAGTATCATCTTCCAGGAGAACCTTTCCATCCTAAATTTCCCACTATGGGCTGTGTGACCTTGGGGAAACCACTCCACGTCTCAGTTTCTCCAAGGTAAGTAGTAATTCTTCCCTTGAAGAATGGCAAGGGGGTTGGGGCCCAGCTCCATGGCTGGTGGACCTCGACAACCACTGGTTCCCTCCCCACTCTCCTCCCTGTGCTTCGGGATCACTGTCTGGACCTGGGCTGCTGGATCTGCAAGGCCTGTTCCTGGAGGATGCTCGCGTGTGTGTGCCTGTCTGAGTGTGTGTAAAACAGACAGAGAGAGAGAGGAGGAGGAGGAAAGTGGAGGAGGAATGCATAATTGGGTTAAGGGAAGGGAAGGTGCTCACAGTGCACCTAAGAAGCCCACAGCCCCCTCTCTCAGGCCATCAGCCTCTTGCCTGGAGGCCCTGACAGGGTGAAAATTAACCACCAGCCTCCTCTAGTCACCGCGCAGGGTGATGACGGCCACGGCCACACTTCCTCCTCTTCTCTGCTGTCAGGAGGGAGCCGTGTCTACACTCCAGGAAGAGGCTCGACGCAGTCACGCAGGCTGTGCGTGTGGTGTCTGCGTGTGCGCATGTTGGCCCACGCACAATGGGGTTGGTGTGGGAATGGCTTCCAGGCACTCGCTTTGAGACAGGGAATCGGGGGGACTTTTGTTCTGCCGGCCCCCAGACCCCCTGTCCAGCCCTGCACCAGGCGGCATACACCTCCCCACCCCTGACCCTGTATCCTCCAGTGAGCTGATCTCATTATGGCAAATTTAGTTACAGCTGAAGTCTCCTTGTAACAAAGATTATGTCCAAGCCCAGAGTAATGGAACCTAGTCGATTTCATTAAAATAAAATTGGTTACAATGAATAATTCAATAGGATGATTTTGTTTCCTCATCTCCTCTTTGTAGATCGAAGAGCGAGTATTTATAATGATTTTTTAAAATTGGATTGTTGTTTAGGAAGAGATAATCACCCATGATTCCTGACAGCACCCCCCCTTCCCAGACTGGAATAATTGCCGGGGCGAAGTCTCTTTTCAAATGCTAAGACTGGAAAATTCTTTCTCTCCTTTTCTCACATTAGTAGCAATAACCTTTGGTGGTTTTTAAGCACAGCTGTTACCTCAACACTTGGTCATGTGAGATTCTGAGTGCGTTAATAATACCCTTGTTTGAATGATGTTTTTAAAACATTTCTAGAGGCTGGATGGCAGTGTTGCATCTGCAATGCCTGGTTCTATCACTGGCCAGCCCTGTTGTTCCTAAAGCAGGGCACTCCTCATGAGAAAGGTAGCAATGTGAGTGTTTTCTACAATTAATTAAACACACATCGCTTGAACTCCTGGTCTTATCTAAATCTGTGCTTGAAGATGGGGAACAAAGTAAATAAAACCTTAAAACTCTTTTCACAAAATTAGCAGCCTAAGGGGGAAGCCAGACATGGAAACAGGTAATTGGAGTTCAGAGCATGGGTGTCACCCAAAATGAACCCAGCAAGTACAGAGGGGGCAGAATGAGCGTAGGCAAGCATTCATTCATTCATGCACCCAGCTAGCACTGCACACACAAACATTAGGGAATACCTCGCTTACGTTTCTTTCCATCCTCCTCAGAAACAGAGACAAACGAGTACATACAGAATCTGATGCAGGTAAACACAATCGGATAAGTGAACAAATGATCAAATAAACACTGTAAGCGAGGTTAGATTCCTTTGTACCTCTTCCAGTGATTTTCCCTGGGCCCCAGAAGAAGGTCCCATGTCTCTTTCATCTAGAAACCAGGCCCCTCCACCCTCGCCTCACCCCTCCACCGACCATGAGTCAGAGAAGCAATGTTAGAGAGGAATGGGGAGAAATAATGGCTCTCCTGCAAGGCCAGGAGGGAGGCCGGCCTCTGAAACGGCCGTGGGGCGGGGCGGTAGGAAACGCAGGCGTGTCTCTGGGAAACGGGAGTCTTGGAAGAAGGCAGGTGCACATGGAGCAGGATAATTGGAAAGGGGACTCTGGGGACAGCAGGGCCATCCCTAGAATGACAGAAGCTCTGGTGGCCCCAATGCTCTCCCTCCCTCGACTAAGCTGATAGTCCCTTGGGGAAGAACCCTGGGACATAAATAGTGCGTTCGGGAATGAGGAATGAGTCACAGCTTTTGAGTGTTGGGAAGGTCCTTGGAGATCATCCAGTTCAACTACTCTCTAATTTTAAGATGGGGAAAATGGGGCCCGGAGAAGTGGGAAGACTAGTCCAAAGCCACACAGCGCATTCATGATGGAGATACCATATTCATGAAAGCGTGCTGGAGGAGTACGTGACTTGACACCCTCCCCTGTCAAAAGTGAGACTCTCCCTGAGAATTTGTTCTTATACCATTGAATGCCAGTGGTATATCCAAAGGGGAGTGCTTTCCCCAAATATGACTTCTAGTAGGAGACTCAGGACAGTCATTACCCCTACTGTGCTAACGTTCCTTGCCCTTAAAAACTCCAAATCCAATTGCTGACAAACAAGTCTCGTGAGACCTCAGAATGACATTTGGCTGTTGGCAGCAACATGGATGGATCTAGAGATCATCGTATGCTGTCTAGGTTTGTCAAAGCTTTCCAGGAGGTCAAATCAGTCACTCCTAAAGGAAATCAACCCTGAATATTCATTGGAAGGACTGATGCGGAAGCTCCAATACTTTGGCCACCTGATGTCATGAGCTGACTCTTTGGAAAAGACCCTAATGCTGGGAAAGGTTGAAGGCAAAAGGAGAAGAGGGCAACAGAGGATGAGACAGTTGGATGGGATCACTGACTCAATGGATATGAATTCAAACAAACTGTGGGAAACAGTGAAAGTCAGGGAAGCCTGGAGTGCTGTAGTCCACAGGATTGCAAAGAGTCGGACACGACTTAGCGACTGAACCACAACAGAGGCATGGTCAAGTGGCCATGTCCAACGACACTGCCTTTGTGATGGGCAACCTTGAGGGGCAGAGCAGCGATTTAGAATGTCTGCAGGAAGTGTCGCGCACGCTGGGCGCCTACCTGGGACGCTGCTGGTTGGCCGATGATGACCCAGCCTGGGCACTGCTGGTCTTGGTGGGACACCGTAGCATTGGATGCCCACTGATCCAGGAACCCCTGGGGCGTGTAGACACCACAGTCCTTGATGCTGGTTTTTTGTTCAAACTCCTCACATACCCCGTCACCATCATGGAAATAGCACCGGCTGGGCTCATCTGCAGGAGACAGACATAGAAGGGACAGACAGATCAGTGTTTGTTCTTTGGCCCTGGCTGCCACCAGCAGTTATGGAATCAGATACACAGAACCATCAGCACGGTCAAGCCCACCACTGATGGTCACCACTGACTGTTATTCAGGCTGTGAGTCACTGAGGGTCACCATTGACTGCTATTTACAATGGAGATCTTGCCATAGGAGGCAACACTGGTGAACGTGGAGGACATCACACGAAGGTCAAACACCATATGATCCCACTTACATGACGCATATAAAACAAAGGCGCAGAAGGAGAGAGTAGAATGGGGGCTGACAGGGGCTGGAAGGAGCGGGGGTTGAGATTTCAAATCCACTGTTCAAACGGTATAAAGCTTTGTTAAGCAAGATGAAGAAGTTCTAGCGACCTGAGGTTCAGCACTGTGACGATAGATTAAAAAAAGCTGTATGTACACTTACAATTTAAGAGGGTAGATCTTGTATTATGTGATTTTTACTACATAACACACACACGCACATTAACAAAGACTTCCACCTTCATACCTCTTGTGAGCCCCACAGTAACCTTGTGAGAAAGATATTATTTAAAGTATTGGTTTAGTCTTCTCGATTGGGAAACCGAAATCCTGCAAGTCTTAAATAACTTGCCCAAGGTCATGAAATGTGTTCATGCCGGATCCTGATTTTAAACTCGGGCTTTCACTGTCCAAGTTCTAGGTACATTATCTGCCACCGCAGCACTTCGTAGTCTTAAACTGACTATTTTGACTATTTAACTGTAAATAGGATTACAGTCTGACATAGAGTGAACTGTTATATGAGAGCCTCTGGCTTCAGTCCCAGGTCTGCAACTAAATTGCTCTGTTCCTTTAGACAAATCTCTTTCCCTCTTCTGGGCTCAATCATCATTGAAGGGGGTGAAACTGCTGAAACTCCAGGAGCCCTTCCTGTCTAAGGTGCTATCTTCTAGATATTTGCTGGATATCTTAGGGATTTCAGTTAAAGGCCAAGTGAGTTCTCAAGCTCCTATGTAACTCAAATCATAGCCAGGAGTTCTGCTTGGGACAGTTTAAAGCTGCAGCTGGCTGCAATGATGCTCACTGAGCTGCAAGAACAAAACTCAAGGGAAGCAGAATCAGCTGGATGCCTTCTTTCTTTTTTTTAAATTTTTTTAATTTTTAATTTTTATTGGGCTATAGTCAATCCAGTGGGAAAGACCCTGATGCTGGGAAAGATTGAGGGCAGGAGGAGAAGGGGACGACAGAGGATGAGATGGTTGATGGCATCACCGACTCAATGGACATGAGTTTGAGCAAACTCTGGGAGATAGTGAGGGACCGGGAAGCCTGGCGTGCTGCAGTCCATGGGGTCACAGAGTCAGACGTGACCTAACAACTAAACAACATGGTCGATTAACAGTGTTGTGATAGTTTCAGGTGAACAGCTACACATACACATGGAGAGCTGGATGCCTTCTAAGCAGGTAGGACCTGCACAGCACACACTTCTTGGTGTTTCAGAATAGAATAATACAAGGAGAAATCTGGAGGCACCTGTCCAAAAGCAATCATCTCGCCCATCTTTTGGGCAAGATGAATGCCAGGTACACTTTCGCAATTCCTCTAGGAAAGCTAAGTACTCCCTCCTGTGTGGGTTCCTATTTTACAAAGATCCCCATCATAATCCGCCTGCAATTTGCCTGAATCCTCCTGCAATGCGGGACACCTGGGTTCAATCCCTGGGTTGGGAAGATCCTCTGGCAAAGGGAAAGGCTACCCACTCCAGTATTCTGGCCTGGAGAATTCCATAGACATTATAGTCCATGGGGTCACAAAAAGTTGGACACGACTGAGCGACTTTCACTTCACTTCACCTTAATACTCAACCCGTGTATTACCATCACATTCTCATGTAGCAGCTCCTTCAAATAGTACACTTGGAGAGTGAGAGAGAATGTTAGTGTAAATTCTACCCAGGCAAGGGGCACCTATCCTGAGAAAATCTAAATATCGCAGAACCCGTGGTCACCCTGAGAATGCTGCTTGATCTAGGACTTTCTTCCCTGATTCACTCTGAAAGAATAGCGAGTGAAGCCTCATTTAAAACCAGGGTTTGGTTTCTGCCCCTTGTACTCAGGAGAGGTGTGTGTGTGTTAGTTGCTCAGTCGTGTCCGACTCTTTGTTACTCCATAGACTGCGGCCTGCCAGTTTCCTCTGTCCATGGGATTTCTCAGGCAAGAATACTGGAATGGGCTGCCATTCCCTTCTCCAGGAGATCTTCGCAACCCAGGGATCGAACCCAGTTCTCCTGCACTTCAAGCAGATTCTTTACTGTCTGAGCCACCAGGGAAACTCATATTAGGTATGTAACTTTGCACAATCAGCTTCACTTCTCACCCTCTGGCTTCCCATCTTTTAGTACAGAAACCAGCAAGGACAACCTCTCAAGATAGCCACACAACTTTCATAAGAAATGGACATAAACACACAGTGTATATCTTAAAATAATGGTCAAGAGAGAAAATACTCTTCTCGTAAGGGTTTAATTTATTCCTAAGTGGCTGAATTGAATCAGCTTGTAAAATCAGTATTCATTTGAAACTTTCAAGAGGCATTCCCCCAAATGGAAAGAGCCTGGGTCAAGTAGAAATAAGCCTTGAATTTCTGTGATGCTGACTATCTGAAAAAAGGAATCATTGAATTCAGGGGCAGCAGAATTTTTGAGCCCCTTCCAAGCTCCAAAATCCCTTGTTTATTTCTGCAAACAGTTTACATGGTGAAATACTATCAAAAGAGCCAGAATAAATCAATCCATTATAATTCAATTATTTAAGGATGAGTTTGAGCCAGCTGAGGACTCCAGTGACCAGTAGCATGCCTGGCAGTTCAAGTACAGAAAGAATACAGGCTCAGCACTTCTCAGTAGCTCCAACCTCTTGGTGAATGTGGCCAACTCACATATAATAAAACTCACCCTGATCTGAGAGTGACAAGTCATCCATCCAGACTTTACTCTTTAGCAACCCAATAAAGGGAACTGCATAGGGCATAGGTTTTGGGCATCAGGCAAAGCTAGGTTCAAGACTCTTGAGAGTCCCTTGACAGCAAGGACATCAAACTAGTCAATCCCAAAGGAAATCAACTCTGAATATTCATTGGAGGAATTGATACTGAAGCTCCAATACTTTGGCCACCTGATGTGAAGAGCCTACTCACTGGAAAAGACCCTGGTGCTGGGAAAGATTGAAGGCAAGAGCAAAAGGGGATGACAGAGGATGAGATGGTTGGATGGCATCATCAACTCAATAGACATGAGTTTGAGGAATCTCTGGAAGATAGTGAAGGACAGGGAAGCCTGGTGTGCTGCAGTCCATGGGGTCACAAAGAGTCAGACATGACTTTGCAATTGAACAACAACAAAGCTAGCTTCAAGTGCTAACTCTGCCATGCATAAGTGCCACAGGGCTTAAATAACCCAACCTCTCTGAACTTCATTTCCCTCATTCAAAAAGAATGGATAATAATCTCTATCCAGCGTTATTGCAAAGGTTTCATGTGATGAGGTGTACCATCCCAGTCCCTTCACCCATTTTATTGAACGGAAAACTGAAAACCATAGCAGGAAAGAGGTAAGGCATTTGCCTCCAGACAACAGAGCCAGTTGGTGGAGGACTAGAAGCAGGAGCCTGGACTTTCTATATCAAGCAGAGAGATCTTCCGCTGTACATCTTATCTACAGGATCATGAAGGCACACCCCCTTGAGGATAAGGTCCTGAGGTTGTCTGACTCTTGGTACCACCTCCCTTCTCCTCTAATATGAAGACAAATAGGGTGAGATTATGATGGTAAGATTGCACATGATCTGCTTTCTAGGGTACATTGATTTATTTCCTCAAAGAGACCGCAGAGTGGCAGGAATTGGAGCTAGAGTCGAGTTCTTATGAAGGCTGGTTCCTTCCTGATTATGTGGAAGACCTCAATCTGTCTGTCTGCTTAGAGCTAGTGCATCCTGCAGGCTCTGGAGGAGAGGCAGAGGCAGACACAGGTAGGGCAATAGGCACTTAGATAGGCAGTGGTCCGTAGCAGGAGGATAGTAGATAGATAGATAGGCAAGGGGAGCGTTTAAAGAGAGAGGGGAAATGAGGCTAAAGAGGGGAGGAAGAGAGAGAGGGAGAGATGGGGGAGAGGGAGGGACGGGGGAGGGAGGAGGGGAGAGAGAAATGGACTTGTTTTCCCCAAGATTCTGCTGACAAAGCTACTGAGAGTCCCTTTTTTTGAATAACATCCCTGCACTCTGCTATGCAGTTTCTCTTGCTATGAGCATCCCAGGGGCCCTTCAGCTGCGTCTGCCAGTCTTCATCTAGGGAATTCTCTCTCCCTCTCTACTCCCATGCCCCCAGCTCCGAAGAAAGCAGGGTGAGGAATGGAATACAAATGTGCGGGCCAGGAAAAACAAAGGCAGCAACAAAACAATCAAACAAAACCCGCCTTCCTGCTTTCATGACCCCAATTTCCTCAGTGCTTCTTGAATGCTTTCTGAGGGGAGCTGAGCAGGTTGCAGAGGAAAAGAGTTTGAAGTCAATACCAAGGTCAAATGATCGCCCTGCCCCTCTGTCTTCTCCAGTAGTAGCTACTACGTGGCATTGGTAATAATGCATCCCATCGTGAGGGATATTCTGAAAACAAATACTTGCTGAATGAATGAATGAGGAAAATTCAGTACCCTCAATGCAACCCTCTTGTTCCAATATAGTTGAGGCTCTGTACACTGTGAAGTGTTTCTTTCGACTGGGTCTCGGGGTGAAGGGATGGGAGCAGTGACTTGTTTACAGTGGAATTCCAGTGGGCAGTCTGATTACTCCATCTCACCCCATCTTCCCGTGACATCAGGGAACTCTCCACTTCAGATTCCCTTCCTTTCATGCAGTGACAGACTTAGGAATCTGCTCTAGCCAGCTAGGAGACTTGATGTAGGTGGGGAGACACTGCCAACTCTGTCTTCCCTGGCTGAGTTTTCAATTGCCAAGGGTGAGCTCAGCTCCAGGGGCCCACAGATGGACGCTCTGTAAGTGGACAGACACAGCTGATGCTGCTTCTCACTGACTTAATTTTCATTTCCCATCAGTCTGGAGCATCAAGATGAACTCCCTTGCCTCTGCTTCCCTGAAGCATGTCTGAAGGACACTATTTGGGATAAGCAGGACTGTCATACCTAATGGAAACCTTAACAAGCCAGGTCTCAGACAAATGAGACAAATTTACTTTTAAGTATAAGCAAAGGCTATTATCTGAACTATTGTTAAAAGCTCTCATCCTTGAAGTCAGAAACACTGGATTCAAGCCCCTTATCTGTCCCTGATTCCTGGGTGAGCATGGGCTTGGTATTTCACCTCCCTGTGCCTCAGTTTCCCCATATGGAAAATGAAAACAGGATTACCTTTTAGACTGCCTCGACAAAGTGCTGGGTGTACTCAAACAGCATAATAGACACCAATGGAAAGTGATGCGAGTCTTAAAGGCACAGGGCTTATTCTTAACCATGATGATACTGAGGTGAGGTAGGGGTTGGAGAAGTCTTCTTAATTAGAAATCTGATATCCAGTCACTAAGCCGTGTCCTACTCTTTTCGACCCCATGGACTGCAGCATGCCAGGCTCCCCTGTCCTTCACTATCTCTCGGAGTTTGCTCAAATTTCTGAAATGTCTACTTTTCATTTACACAGCCCTAGATCCTAGGGCATCTTCAGGAATAGAAATGATTGAAGAGAGTGCATGGGCTATTTTCAATTTAAATAGCCAGAAACGAAGTAAACCAAAACAAACGAGAAAGGGTGGGGAAGTAATAACCTAAGGAAAAAGAAAATAATTACTTAGAACTATTTCAATCCAGTTGGAGAATGTTAATTAACTTAGCTTGATTAGAAACTTTGGTAATTTGTTATACCAGTAGAATCCTTGAGATTCCCACAGAACTTACAGACTAGTGGTAAACACAAGTAAAGCACTTAAAACATAAAACGTGATTGAAAAATGGCCTATGATCATGGTGATCATGATGCTGATGATTCTGGAGCCGAAAGCAATTATTTCATTTTATGTATGGGAAAACTGAGGCTCATAAAGTTGAAGTCATTTTCTGAAGGCTTCAGAAAAAATTTCCGGGAGATACAAGACTAGAACATTAGTTCTTAAACCCGTGATACAATTCCTTTTCTACTGTACATGCCACCTTATTATATCAAGTTTTCAGTATATAATTATGGCAACCAAAGGGTATCTTTATCCAAGTTCACTATCACTTTTGAGAATCTCTGGTTTCAGTTTTCATAATAGCCCCTGGTACCGGCTAAGTATCCTAAGTCTGAAGCTATTGGGATTACTAAGTCAACAGTCCAATAAGGAAAAAAACAAACAAAAAAAAAAACTACCTACAGATGGAGAAATGAGAGCTACAAGCAATAGGAGATAGATGACAGATTTGACTTAGGCCTCAGTGAAGACACAGGGATTTGAATGCACACCTTTTTTGGTGGCCTGCCTTCCAAACTCCAAACGATGGGTAGATTTACCTGTCTTTCTCAACTTCCCGTCTCTGAAGATGGGTCAGCTTTTGAGAAATTAGCATCTGTTTCTATTTCCAGCTGAGGGAACAGGATTGGCATCAGGATATTCTCTGTCAGTCCAATGATGACTATTTTTTCAACACCAGAAAAAATAGTACTTTCTTTTTTAAGTTCAGCTGTTTGTTTAGGGATGGGTCCAACCACAACAAGCTTCATGCCACATAACAATTCATCCAAACAACAACAAAAAGAGACCAAAAAATGCACAGTCTTTGTGTCCAAATAATATCTTCTTGGAATGGGGGAAATTGGATGGAGTACTTAACCCCCAAAGGTTTATAAAGGGGAAGCTTGAGATGGGCTGGTGGCTATCCTGGCAAATGTTTCCTCTGGAACAGAAATATCTGGACTTTATGTTGCCTATATTTTAAAGACTTTAAGTCAAACCCACATCACTGACCTCACTTCATTCTATTCAAACCAAGGTTTGTTCTTAACTTCCACCACCAGATCAGCCTGTTCTGAGTACAAAAATCAGGGTGGTGAAGGGCTTCTAAAGAACCATGAACCCGCTAACAAGCTTCAGATGCTGATTAGGTCTACTGAATCTGGGGAGCTTAAGTGAGTTTCTGGTTCCTTTCAGGGTTGGCCATCTACCAAAGTAGGCCAGAAATCCCTTTCTGCGTTTCCCTGTGACAACCAGGCACCAATGAGCAAATCTAAAGCGCTAAGAAAAGAAGAGTGAATCTGGGTGGGGTCTCCAGTGATCATTCCGCCTCCACGGTCACAGAGAGCATCTTCCAAGGGACCACTCACCCCTTACAACCCTCTCACCGCGGCTTTGGGTCTTCCTCGCTTCAACACCTTCTCACAAAGCAGCCTATAGTGATTCATCTAGAATGTAAATCTGATCCAGTTTGAAATTCTCAACTGACTCCTGCAAAATCTGAGCCTCCCCATCTAGTGCTCAAGTTCTTTTGCTATCCAGCTCCAACCTCCCGTCTACTCTCATTTCCAACCACACCTCTACTGCAAAAGCATAGAGTTCCTCTACAGAACTCACACCTCAGAGTTGCCCACTCCCCGCTTATTTCCTTAGCATAAAAGGCTAGTCCCTGCCTACAAGTCTTCTGTCAAGATCTAAGTTTAGCATCTTCAGCTCCATGAAGCCCCATGTCACTCTTCTGCATCACTGCTGCCCAGCAATAACTATTTCACTCTGTTCCTAGAGTTATGATTCTCTAGTTCCAAACCAGCAAAGCAGGATATTGCCTAGGCAAATTTTTAATTAAAAAAGTAAGCAATGTACATTTAAAACTTTTAAAAAATAAATAAAATCCCCCTTTGGTCACATTTCCCTTCCCATGATTCATAATGACATTGACTGAGGACTACCTAAACTTGCATTTTCCACTTTCTCTCTGACAATTCACTCTTCAGTTCTCTCCTGTCTAGCTTCTGAACTCACCTCCCTCCCTCACACACACACACACACACACACACATACACACACAGAAAGCGGTCTTGTCAAGATTGCCACTGACTCAATGTTGCCAAAACCAACTACAATATCCAACAGTTCTGAAACATGAAGAAGTCATCCATTCCTTCCTTCCCGAAGCATTTCCCCCTGGATTCCATGACATCAAGCATACCAGTCCCCCTCCAGCTGTCAGACGTTCCCACACAGACTCATCTGCTGTCTCTGCTTCCCTCTGCTAAATGCTGCCAGTTTTCAGGGCAAGGTCTTGGGCTCCCTTTTCCTATCTGTCTACATTGTCTCATCTAGTCCCAATATTTAAATAAAAATTTAAAGTATTGATGCACCAATGACTCAAACATCTCTTTAGATATGACCTCTGAGTCCCAGCCTCCTGCAATGACATCTCTACTTAAATACCTATTTAAAGTCATCAGTAAACCACATGTCTAAAACACGAGTAATGGTTTCTTCCCAAATTTCTTTTTTCCCCATCTTAGTAAATGATAACATTGCCCAACAATGGCCAAACTAAAAATCTTCTGAGTCATCTCTCCTGTTTTTTTTCCATCCACCCTCTAATACCACATACAGTTCATGAACACATCCTGTAGATTCTTTTGTCTCAGGATATTCCAGAAAGATCCACTTCTGTCCAATCACCAACACCCTTAATCCAAGCCACCATCACTATGGTATCACTTATTTATTTAACCAGTTTCTCTTCCGTGTCTGCTTCCCTGTTTTCCCTCCCCCAGAACACAGCTAGAGGGGTCTTCTAACAACATAAACCACATCAGGCCACTCTCCACTAAAACTTTTCAGTGGCTTCCCATGTCACATAGAACAAAATGCAAAGACTGTATCCCAGCCAAGTCACCACTTCATCTAACCATTTTCTACTATTATCCTTCTTGTTTATTACCTTCCATTCATTAACCCCCCCATCCATCCATTCATCCAGATATTCATCCATTCCTCCATCCTAATATGTATCCATCCATTCAGATATTCATCCATCTATCCATCCATATATCCAATCGTTCAACAAGTATCTGTTCCTTAAATAAGCCAAACTTGCTAGTGTTCAGAAAACTCAAACTTGCTATTTCCTTTACTGGGAATACTTTTCCCACCATGGCTTTTCTCAGGAGGGGAAGTTTCTTTTTATCACTTAGGGATTCTTTTCATCGCTTAGGGCTCAGTTCACACACGACTTCCTCTAATAACAACTCTGCCTTCTTACAGTAAGTTCACATCTTATCCCTCCATCCCCATTAGAATGCAGCACACAATCTTATTTCTTCACAGCATTAGTCACTATCTAAAAATAAAGTATATTTATTATTGTTCCCCGCCTTCTAGATGACATAAGTTTCTTGGAAGACTATCTCAACATGTGCCTCTTTCTGTAGGATCAAGAAAACCACCTCCCCATATTATATAATTGATATTTAAGGACAAATGAATGAATGAATGAGTGAATATGCATAACTCTTGGATTGTGAGATATTTCTGGGCTGGCCCTGGTCACGCTTCTTTTTGCACCTCTAATTCTTAGAACAATGCCAGCCTTGGAGCAGGTACTCAGCAAATTATGAATTAACAACGTTTTCTTAGTGTTTCAGAATCTCTGTTACTGACTGTAATGAAGAAGTCTCAAACCTGATTTGAATCTGTTCTGCAGACTGTACTATAGAAAGATTTTTTAGGAAAATGTTAATTAGAGTGATATCATATTATAAACCAAGCACATATTAAGGAGGAAAATCCAATTCTATCTAAATCATCCCATATTATTTTTTTCCCATGAGACTTCCTGCCTCACCATCTGTCCTATATATTGTTTTATTTTCTTTCTTGACTGAATCTGCAAAGAAATGGAATATCTGGATAGAAAAGGTGGTGCCTACTAAGCAGAAATTTAATAAAGAGATTTGATGGGCTTATGAATTAGAACTTGAAGATACATTTACGTCAGTTTGAATTTAGTATAGTTTTTTTTAAATGGCCTAAAAAGATTGTAATCAAAGATAGTGATCCTAATAAATAACAATACATCCCACAGAGAAGGCTGTTCAAAGCCCTGAATGATTTTCAGCTGAGTCTCTTTTGGGTTTCAATGCTATCTCATAAATGAAAGAAGGGGTAAAATTTAGCACTGCCATGAATGACACAGTGATCGTGAAATAGGACAGACATTCTAAGCGCAGACAGAAGAAGGATGAGACCCAGGACCTGAAGGCCTTTAAAAGTATGAACAGGAAATGACAAAATGAGATTTGTTTTGGATGATATAAGCTAATAATAAATGCAGAAAAACAATCTGAAGTATTCATATGCAGAGAGTCTGCAAAAAAAAAAAAAAAAGGTAACAGAAAAGAAAGATGATAAAAGATAGCAAAGCACAAGCAAAAGAGACACAGATATAAAGAACAGACTTTTGGGCTCTGTGGGAGAAGGTGAGGGTGGAATGATTTGAGAGAATAGCATTGAAACATGTATATTACCATATGTGAAATAGATCACCAGTCCAAGTTCGATGCATGAAACAGGGCACTCAAAGCCGGTGCCCTGGGACAACCCAGAGGGATGGGATGGGGAGGGAGGTTGGCGGGGGATTCAGGATGGCGGCCACATGTACACCCGTGGCTGATTCATGTCAATGTATGGCAAAAACCACTACAATATTGTAAAGTAATTAGCCTCCAATTAAAATTAAAAAGTTAATTTTTTTTAATGAATAAAAAAATAAAAACAGGGAGAGTAGTAAAAACAACAACAAAAAGATAGCAAAATACAAATGAAGTGTCAGTGGTTTCAATGTGATCTCATCAGTCCAACAAAAGGTGGGGGGCCTGGGGGGAAAGAGGAGAGGAAGGGAGAGGGAGAGAAAGAAGAAACGAAAAAAGAAAGAAAGAGGGCACTTCCTCATGATCAGCAGACTGGTCAAGAGAACTGAAATCTAAAATCAGTTCAGTTGCTCAGTTGTGTCTGACTCTTTGCAACCCCATGGACTGCAGCACGCAGGCCTCCCTGTCCATCACCAACTCCCAGAGCTTACTAAAACTCATGCCCATTGAGTCGGTGAAGCCATCCAACCATCTCCTTCTCTGTCGGCCCCTTCTCCTCCTGCCTTCAATCTTTCCCAGCATAAGGGCCTTTTCCAATGAGTCAGTTCTTAGCATCAGGTGGCCAAACTACTGGAGTTTCAGATGTCCACTAATATACCCATGACTTTGACCATGGCATTTCCCTTTGAGCTGCAGTTTCCCTTTGAGTGAAAAAGAGTTAAATCAGTTTTATGATTCCCTTCAACTAAGTCACTGTAAAATGTATTTGCTTCTTGATTTTTTTTAACTTTCTTTCAATTATTAAATCCACTCTTCAGTCTGAAGATGGGGAAGCATGTTCAACAAAACTAAAACTAAGAAGAGTGCAGAAGAGCTCTCCGAAGAACGTGGAAGAAAATGTGTAACAAAAAGTATATGGAAGAGGAGCCGGAAACCAAAATTTGAAGCTCAGCTTTGTCACCAGATTATTGATTCATGGGGTCGCAAAGAGTCGGACACGACTGAGCGACTGAACTGAACTGAACTGAATGTACATCCTCATTGTGGGCTCCATTCTTTTTGTTTATTAAAAATGACAATATTACTTTTTCTACCCATTACAGAAAGTGGTTGTAATGATCAGATAAAATAGTGTTATGGAAAATACTCAACCATGGTGTTGTTTCTACATTTTATTATCACAGGTACAATCTAGAACTCATCTCCCAAAGCATTACATGGCTTTTCCAATTCATCATGTCAGTCTGCCCTCAACCATCACCTGCCTAATGAGGACTTCTCTAATCATGCTAACTTCACTCCAGTTTCTCTCCTCCACCGGTCTATTTTATTTTCTACATAACACTACATTGCTTCTTCAAAGTTTATTAATGACCATTGTATTCTCTCCAAAACAAAATGGTCACTCCATGAGAGCAGGAACAAACGCTATTTTGCCCACTTCTGCATTACAATTTCAGAATACAGAAGACAATTATGAACTGTTGGCTGAATGAATGAATAAAGGTTTAACACTGCAAAAGTCTTTTGAAATTATCGAGTCTACATGCTTTGTTTTGCAAATACAGCAACTGAGTTTCAGAAAGTTTAAGTAACTCTCCTTGAATGCTGCACAGTTCATTATTACAGGCCAAGAGTTCTGATTGGCTAACTAAGGTTCATTATGTAACTACTGGGGATATGCAATATCAAACAGAAATTAATTTGGACTGTGAGAAATCCATGCATGTGACCCTAAAGCAAAACAATGCCAATAAAAGTCGGCAGGTGTGCACGTGCACATCTACTCTTCAATCCAGCAAAACAAGCAGCCCGTCAGTCTTCCAAGGCATCCTCAAGAGGCCAGAGAAGAGGGACTTTCAGACACGTCTAGGCTAACAGTAGCTGAGGAACTGAAGGGACCACGTGAAGCTAAGCCGTCACCCTAGTCTGGCACAAATCGGGACTAGGGTGAACACAGCGTGTTAAGCTCTTGGTAGGGTTCCGATGCATTAAGCTGGAGTGTCAAAAATGGATCCCTTCCACCCTGAGCCCTGGTTGGCTGAGCCAGCCTTGAAGACTGTCCTCTTGCCATATGATTGAGATAAGACCAAGAAGATGAGACGTTTAAACCACAGCTTGCTTAATCTCCAGGTTAGGACACGCGCTGCAGTGCTCTGAGAAACAGAAGCGCAGTCAAGGGGCAGAACGGCACTCAGGTAAGTTTTCTTTACCTTGCATGATGAGTGGGCCACTCATGTTATGTTAACTTGAATCTACATGTTTCATGTGTATCATTGAACTGTATTTTGTTTTTCTAGAAACATGTATATATATTTTTGTCTCTTTCCTCCCAATAAGGAAAGAAGAGGGGGAAGAAGGAAGGAAAGATGGGAAGAAGAGATGGAAGGAGGAAGAAAGAAAGAAAAGGAGGGCCATTGGTCCTCAATCTTAAGAGCTAACTTGGAATATTTGAAAATATCAATCAAAACCCCTGTTGTTTTTGATCAGAGATGACAGATAATGGTCAGCATAACTATTCATGCTCAAAGAAAGTTTCAAAGAGTAGGAGTCACCCTGGGATCCGTTTCTACCAACTGGAGAAGGTGTTGGCCCAAACAAGAATGTGAGATTGCAGATTACCTTACTGACAAAAAGGTAGTAAGATTCCAGAACAGAGGTCAGAGAAGCCCCATCTGGTCCTAGAGATGGCTGGACAGCCCCAGTTCTGGACCACTGACTTGATGAACCAGGACACAGTCAGTGGATGGGGCCCAAGGCAGGCGTCATCAGGAAGCAGCGCTCACACAGGTAAGATGCTTAAATCTGAAGGAGAGGAGGCTCAGAGGGGACACAGCAGAAAACTCTTCCAACAAATTGCAGGTGGTTTGAGAATAAAATTGGCTACCTCAGAAGGCACTGAGACAGAGGCTTGATAACAGCTGATGAGGCATAACCTGGTTCCAGTCTGCATCTGCGGCCTTCTTTCTAGTGTACTGTAGTTTCAGCTCTAGGCAGGCTGAGATCATGGCCATCTCCTAAATGGGCCAGATTCCCTTTGCTCTCCCCACTCCCTGCCGTGCAGAAGCCCACCCACCCCCCGCCCAAATTCCTAACCCTGCTTGTTTTTGTTATTAGTCTCCATTCTGTATCCATATTTAACCAGACATTTCTCTGGAAAATCTCTCCAGCAATCCACTCAGGATTCCTCAACTTCTCTAATTAAAATAATAGCTACCATGCAGGAGGAGAAGACAGCGACCGAGGATGAGATGATCGGATGGCATCCTTGACTCAATGGACATGAGTTTCAGCAAACTCTGGGAGATAGTGAAGGACAGGGAAGCCTGGCGTGCTGCAGTCCATGGGGTCGCAAAGAGTTGGACAAAACTTAACAACTGTACAACAACAAACCATGCAGCTGTAAGCTATTCTATAGAGAATGAATAAACAATAAGAACTTACAGTACAGAGAACTGTATTCAATATCCTATGGTAAACCATAACGGAAAAGAACATTAAAAAGAATGTGTATCTATATGTGTGTGTGCGTATAACCAAATCACTTTGCTGTGCAGTAGAAATTAATACAACATTGTAAATCAACTACACTTCAGTAAAAACAAGTAGAAAATGACAGCCACCATGCAGTAAGAGTATTTGCTAAGTGAATGACATACTTAGATGTTTTTAAATATGTAACGTCATTTAATCCTAGAAGAGCCCTTGGTGCAATTATTATCCCCATTTAACAGACAAGGAAATTGATGTGCAGAAAGGTTAAGGCATTACCTAAGGTTTTAAGGCTCAAACCCTGATTAGCGTGATTCCAAAATCCATACCCTCCCATCCGCCCCTGCTGCCCAGTTCCCGTCTTTTGTGTGGATGTGAGTGCTGAGGAGGAGCTAATGAGCCAAGCTGATCTGATTCTCTCTGAGATGCCCTGCAATTCTGTGGTACTTGGGGGCTCAGGGGTCTCACGGAGCTGCGGTCACATCCCCGCTCTCCACTAATTAGCTGGGTGTTGATCAGCAGCGTGCTTCATCTCGGATTCCTAGTTTCTTCTTTGGCAGTTGGTGAAATAATGACTCTTCCCAGACGTTAGGAGGATAAAAATGAGAAGCTGTATAGAAAATGCATAGCATGCGCCTAGCATGCAAAAAGATTCTGCAAGGTTCTGCGAAGGATCACGAGCCTCCCCTTCCCTAAAGGAAACAATCTGTCTCTGCTGCTTTCTGCCAGTTAAACTGTACCAGCTTGGTAACTCATATTTTGGTTAAACCTTAAAAAAAATTTTTTAAGGGGAATCTGAGTTTTTGTTGGCAAGGGATTGAACAGGCGTGGGCCCAGCCTCCAGGCCCACAGTCCATTAGGGAATTTACGAGGGGAGATGGGGGACCATCAACTCAAGTACTCCCTTCAGAGGCAGTACTTACAAAGCCATCAATTTCCTTAACAAAGACCATTGGCTTAAATGCCCCTTAAACCAGCGTTATTTACACAGTTTCTCTACTTCCCTTTGAATTCTCTGCCTGGGGGGGGTGGCCTACCTGCAGTCCTTTCCAGCTACTAGTTAATTAGGCTCCCTCCCAGAAAGGAAGCTAGTGGAAGCTGGGACTTGGTTTTTGAAAAGCAGCTCAATTCGGAGGTTATCAGAGAGTTCACACGAGCTACTGGACTGCCCGCTGCTTCTGCTGACATTCTAAAACGTGTGGACCTCATCAGAGTTATGACCACAGTTGGCATTGTGAGATAGCAGAGGAGTGACCATTCCAGCCGTCCCAGCTTTGCAGGGAAGGTATAATAAAACTCCAAGAACATTCCTGGCAAACGCTGCCATGGTGCTTTCTAGCTCTGTGGCCTGTCAGCCTTGCAAACCTGCCATTTTCATAGATGAAGAAACTGAAGTGACCCCCACCCCTTTTTTTGTGGGAGAACTGGAATTTGAATCAAGCAACCCAGCTATGGAGCCGGAGCACAGAACCTCCATCCTAAGCTCCTCAGACTGAGATGTCTGGCCTGAGATGATAGCTGGGAAGTGGAGAGGCTGTGAGTCCAACTAAGGTTTGTCTAACTCTAAAGACCAACAAAGTTCTACCACAGTTTGTTGCCTCAGGAATTAAAATGTCTCTTAAGAAATATATCCTCCCTTCACTCATTTCTCCTATATTTACTGAGCTGCAAATTATGTGCCAGGTCCTGGACAGATTGCTGGGAAGTGAGATGAATGGACCCCGGGCTCAGCACTCCAGGAGCTCAGGGGTTGCAGAGAGAGGCAGGAAGTTATTGACTGCACCCTGTTTTGCTCAGAAGTAGCAAATGCTGTACGATTACAGAAAAGAGACCCCCTTACCTGATCTTGCCCAGATCTGAGAGCTCCCCTTAGGAGGCAACATCTGGGTTAAGTCTTTGAGAGGAGACATCAATCTGGGGTGAGGCAGACATTCCAGGCGGCTCGGGGGTGGGGTGGCTGAGAGCAAAAAGGAGGAAGCGGAAAACAGGGTTGTAGGTGCAAAGCTAGGAGACGCTGCATGCCACAGGAAGAACTGAGACTCATCTCAAGAGCAATGCAGAGCCACTGATGCTTCTAAAAGGAGAGGGACAGAATGACATCTGCCTTTTAGGAAGCTTAGGCTTCCCAGGTGGTAAAGACCCCACCTGCCAGTGCAGGAGATGGAAGAGATGCGGGTTCAGTCCCTGGGTTGGGAAGATCCCCTGGAGGAGGGCATGGCAACCCACTCCAGTATTCTTGCCTGGAGAATTCCATGGACAGAGGAGCCAGGTGGGGTATAGTCCATGGGGTTGCTAAGAGTCGGACCCGACTGAGCGACTTCACTTTCACTTTTCACTTTCATGCATTGGAGAAGGAAATGGCAACCCACTCCAGTGTTCTTGCCTGGAGAGTCCCAGGGACGGGGGAGCCTGGTGGGCTGCCGTCTATGGGGTTGCACAGAGTCGGACACGACTGAAGCGACTTAGCAGTAGTAGAAGCAACTTAGTATGCACGCACATACTCATTATCCTGGAGGATAGATTGGAGCCAGCAAAGATGGGAGCAGGGACCTAGCTGACCTCTCCTAGGGTGGTTCAGGCAGGAGTCTAAATGTGGGGGTGGGTCTGGAGACTCAGGTAGGGAGACAGAAGTAGGATTGATTTGGAAGGAAAAGTGTTCAATGTAAAATGGTGAGAACGGTGACTGGATGTGGAAAATAGGGAAGAGTGGAGATTGTTTCCCAAGCTTCTAGCTTCAGTAGCTGGTTGGCTAGTGGCACAAGCTGTTGAGACTGAGAAAAACAGGAGCTGCAGCAGCTCTGGGGAGAAAATGGCAAGCCTTGTGTTACCTGTGTTGAGTCTGAGTGCCTGCGGGGGATCGGATAGAATCAATAGATAGACTAGTCCAGAGGCCAGGATAAAGGCCTCTGACTGCACACAGATTTTGCAGTCTTTGGTTTTGAATGATGCAGTCAGGGAGAGAGTGGGGAGATTGGGAAGTGAGTCCATTATGGAACTTCGGAGAAAGAATATTTAAAAGGTAGGCATAACATGTCTATGTAGGGATGGGCAGAGAGGTTGAGGAAAACTGGAAGAAGGTAACATTTCAGAGGCCCTGGAAGTTAAGAAGTTCAACAAAGAACCAGGTAAGCTGAAGGAGAAAAATACTGGAGTATGTTTGATTTTTGAAACAGTATTTGTGCTCGGTCGTGTCCAACTTTTGCGACCCCATGGACTGTGGCCCGCCAGGCTCCTCTGTCCATGGGATTTTCCAGGCAAGAATACTGGAGTGGGTAGCCATGCCCTTCTCCAGGGAACCTTCCCGACCCAGGGATGGAACCAGGTCTCCTGCATTACAGGCAGATTCTTTACTGTCTGAGCCACCAGGTAACTTCCATGT
This sequence comes from Bos javanicus, assembly GCF_032452875.1. Lineage (NCBI taxonomy): Eukaryota > Metazoa > Chordata > Mammalia > Artiodactyla > Bovidae > Bos > Bos javanicus. Next base: position 106,113,726 of record NC_083875.1, on the reverse strand, counting down.
TTGTTTTTTCTCTTCCCCCCAAAATCGTTCTTTGGCACAATGGTAAAGAATCCGCCTGCCAATGCAGAAGACACAGGAGATGCAGGTTTGACCCCTGGATCAGGAAGATCCTGTGGCATAGGAAATGGCAACCCAACCCAGTGTTCTTGCCTGGAGAATCCCATGGACAGAGAAGCCTGGTGGGCTACAGTCCATGGAGTCACAAAAGAGCCAGACATGATTGAGAACTGAGCACACACACATGTCTGTTTATCATGCTCTCCAAGAGAACCCCCTTCATTGCTCCATGACGACTCTCAACTTTCTGGTTGATCTCTTCCAGGGACAGGGTGTTCTCTACTTGTGAGTAAGAACTAGGTTATTATCTATAATAACCATGAGAATCAATATTTATTCATCACTTTCTGAAGAACAGGGACTGCCCCAAGCCTAGCACAGCTGGCATTCTTGGTGCCTTGGCATGGACCTGACATGTAAGAGGTGCTGAACAAATGTATGATGAATAAATCCATAAATGCACGAAAGAATATATCACAGCTGCCCTATGAAGTATGGAAGCTCATTCCCCCAAGTCCACAGTTGGAAAAAGATGGTTGGGGACCAAGTCTGGAGAAGAGGCAGCCCCTATGTTGCTGGGTCAGGTTAACTGGCCTCTCCTCTCCCTCTCTCCATCTAGTTCTCTTGGCAGAAGGTGCAAAGACTTTTGGGAAATTCTGGGGGTTGAAGATGCTGGTGCAGCCCTCTCATAAGCAATGAGGCTGAACTCAAGTTACAATGCATGGTTTTGGACTCCTGAACTGAGAAATCAGTTAAGATCCTGCCAATAGCAGTTGGAAGTTCAGTTCAATCTTTTGGATCATTTGGGCTGGGCTTCTCACTGGTGTTGAAAGCCAAAATCACTCTGATTTCTCTTCATGTCAAGTTGCCAAGAGTATTTCACTGGCCCTTGAAGAGCATCTCACAGCAGGAGTCTCCTCTTAAAGCACTGCTCCTAGCTTGTCTTGCTTCTGCCCAGAAACCACTGTTTGACACAGAATTACACCTACCCACCTATCCATCCTGTGACTTCCTGGAGCAGCTTTCTATGAGACCTGTCTGCCCACAGGACCTCAAAAGAACCCTCCTTCTGGACCTTTAGAGCAGCAGAAGCCCTGCATGTGGTTTCACTGAGTCCAACTACTCAAGAAGCCGTCACAGACTCACCAACCCCCACCATTGGTCTCCCCACTCCTCCTGGGGTCTCCTCAAACCATCCTTGTACATCTTTAAGGACCACTGCCCTCTAGAGCCCTGCAATGAAGGACTCCTCCTTCCCCAGATTGTCACTCCCATCTGCCTCCTGCCTAGCACAGAGCTTTGTATACAGCAGGTGCTTAACACAGATAAATGTCAGTGTGAATCTCTCCTGTGGTCACATTTGTTTCCAGTCATCTTTGCAGAACCCCTGAGGCTGCTGCCTTGAGGCCAGAGAAGGGAATCCTAGTACTTGTGAGGGGAGCTGCAGACACCCAGTGTGGGATACTTTCTCTCTCTGGCAAATTAAAATTAAAATCCAGTCCCTTAAAAATTATTATAATTTCAGATTTGCTTTATCTTAATTTCTCCCTGGTACTTAATCAGTAGCAGCAAAGAAAAAGTCTCGTTTAGTTTCTCCCTCTGTTGAGTCGCTAATGATCTGTAAACAAACACTCCAGACTGCGTCTTAAAGAGACCCTCGGAGCCTTGTGTGATGTGAAATTCCTTTCGCACCTTGCATTGTTTCCTCTTCTCATTATCTCTTTGCTGGTAGGCTGTTCAGCTCTCGAGAGCACATGTTTTTATTAGATAATCTTAATGATCAAAAGGTAGCATAAATTAGCAGTTCAGCTCGAGGGTTTAAGAGACAGACTTCCCCGGCTGGAATCCCTTACTGGGGAGCCTTGACATCTCCGCGCTGTTTCCTTATCTATAGGGTCAACACGATTAAGCACAGGAGTTAACCGAGGAAAGCATTACAAGCATAACCAGCAGTTTTGACTGTTATGACTATTGTTTGAAATGAAGACATGGAAGAGGGCTGGCAACACAGATATCGATGTCAGCACTTCTACTGGTTCTGAAGAGCTGATGTTTTGGAGGACACTGGCTCCTTGAGTTTCGGAGCTGGGCAGATCTTGGTTCAAACCTCAGCTCTGCCACTTAAAAATCACTTGCTTTAAAGAAACTTTTTCAGCTCCCAGAGCCTCAGTTATTTCTTGTGTAAAATGGGAGTAACAGGCCCTGCCTTCCTGCAGCTCGGGAAGATCGAGAGGGGAGAGAGAGGAGCCGTGTGTGTGGCAGAACTGCTGGCCTGGGATGTGACACTTACGAAAGCTTGTTTCCTCTTGTGCTGGTTTTCCTGCTCAATAAATATTTATGGAACAGAGGTCACTTTCTCAAAAGTCACTTAAACACTGGGGACTCTGCTCTGTCATCTGGAAAGTGGTGATGAGAATGTCTGGATGCCAGGGTTGCTGGGGGTTTGAAATGAGACAGCCAAAGTAGGTTCTTATTAAAGGTCTACAGGCCCCCTTCTCCAACCTGGGGAGGATCCAGGATGTTTTCTGAAGCTCTAGGTACTAAGCTGGAGCTGAACATCTCCAGCCACTCTTTTCTGCTTCCAAATATCACTTGACTCAGTGTATCAGCCAAAGTCTGACTCTAGCTGGGTGCTGGAAACACGGGGATGGGCAGGATGACTTCTTTCAAGGCTTTATGTTTCAAGACATGGAAACATAAAATGTGGGGAGTGAATAGAATTACAACCATGCTGCTACAGGCTGAGGGGTGACACGGAAGAGGTCATGCCCTCTCCTCTCTGTCTCTCATCTGCCTTGACCTTCCTGATTGACTAATCTTCCACCCACCTATAGACTCCATCTATGCCAGCAGCTGGTCAGCAACTTGACTTTGTGGGCCATACAGGGTCTCTGGGAACTACTCCACTGTCTCTGTGGTCACAGATCTCTAAACCAAGGGGTACAGTTATGTTTCAGTCAAACCTGATCTGCCGTAAGAGACAGCATGTGTGGTTTGACCACGGGCAGTGGTTTCCTGACCCCTGATCTAGGCAAGCAGGCACATGCCTCCTGGGCCCCTGCGCAGGGCTTGTCCCTGTGTGTAGACTGCACACCAAGGACTTGCCTTCTCTTCTTTTCCTGCCAGGAACAGCAACCTCCCCAGGGTCCCCAGAACCTGCGGGGTCCAACCTCTTCCCTCCCACCCCTCACCACTCTCCAGCCATGATGACTTTCTCTGAACTCCTCGAAAGCTCTTTCCTGCCTCGAGGATTTAGCAGTCTGAGCTTCTTGCAAGCCTCGCTCCATCACCCTGCTCCCCATCTCCCTACTTTGCCCACTTTCTCTTCAACCTTCACATTTCAGCTTGAAGGTCCTGTCTCCAAGGGGGCCTCTCCAGGCCCATCACTTACGCACCCCTATACATTTCCACTCAGCGGCATTTCCAACAATTCCATTTCAATAATTGCCAGGCCTATTTCCTTCGCCTCCCTGGCCTTTCTTGTTCACGGACATCTCCCTTGCCACCAGCACGGTGTTCGGCGCCCAGCAGACATCAATAACTGTGTGACTGAGCGCATGATGTGACCCAGCAGCTGATCTGCACCATCCTTGGCCGGGCTTATGTTAGCGCCCACAGCCGCTCCATTCTGCAGACTATAGCAGTGGGGTTTCACACAGTCCTGACTGCCCATCCATCATTTTATTTTAAGCACATTACTTCTCTACCCGAAAAGAAGAGGAGGATACAATTAGGCCTATATCCCCCACTTGCTTAATATTTCAATCTCCCCCAGGGCACACTCCCTTCAAGTGGAGATCACAGCTCATGAATATTAAATGTCTCTTCCGACCCACCATGATCCTCAAGAAAGAGGAGAGAAAGCCAGGGACTAGGAAAGACTCCCGCCCCCAGGCCTCTCCCCTCTGCGGGCTCTCTCGGACCTGACGTCCTGACCACACAGATGCACAGCAAGGCACCTCGGGGGCAGTCCGCTTTCTGGTCCCTTTAAATGCCACAGAGAAGCCCTTGTTCTTGGCTACCCAGATCCACCTGTCTTGGATGTGGACTGTGTTTCAAACACGCACATCAAAGTGTGCTCTTAATTCCTCGATTTCAGGAAAGCTCTGAGTCCTTTTGGAGCCTGACCCGTCCCTGGGAGTCACGAGGACAACCTGGACGGAGGGCGAGAATTCCTCCCTTCTGGCATCTGAGGCCATCCTGTTTCTTTTCATTCCTGACTGGCCTCTCTGTGGGGTTGGCCTCCCGGGCTTCTAAAGGAGGTGGTAAGCCTCGGTCTGAGGCTGGATGGCAGGCTTGATCCTAACCGGTGCTGACTCGAGGGTGTGTGAATGCATCCATCAGACCTCCCGGTTGAGGACTTCAGATCTTTAGACCGCCCTGCACGGCGGCCTTCCGCCCCAGCGCCTCCCTCCCCCTGTCTTTGTCCCCTCAGTGACCCCCTCTGACCCTCTGGGTTAAAGGAATTCCTTTCTCCTCCCCAAGCCCTCATTTCTTTTAAAATGCACAGTTTAAAAACAATAACGATCTGGGATTTAAATTCTGGAAGTCAGGGTTGGAAGAGTCCTGGAGCTCATCTAGATCACTCCCATCACGTGACAGCTGGGGAGACGGAGATCAAGGGGCCTCTGTCACATCTCCTGATGAGAGGATGCAGCTAAGGACCATTTGTCCCAGAGATGGGCCTGTGGTCTTTGCATCCCTCACAACTGAGATGGCAAATGGGGGTGGGGGGTGGGGGGGAGACAGTAGACATGTCTACTGATTGCCATGCACGGTGCTAGAGACTCTACAGACTCTCTTCCATCTTTCTCTCAACATGACTGTGTTATGATTGTGTCCATTTTCCAGAACAGAAGACTGGGACTCAGAGAGAGGATGGGAGATGCTCAAGATGACCCCCAGAGTGAGACCTTTGAGCTCAGGCTCCTTGGCCTGACATTGCCATGACAACGGACTGAAGTGTCCAACTCTTCCTAGGCTAAAACACAATGAGGCTATATTCAATGGAGGATGAGCTGTTATAAACAAAAATGCAGCCCCAAACACAGGATGGCCTAAGTCAAGGGCCTGGGGTTTGTGCAGTGTAATGTTTATAGGGTGATGATAACCGAAAATTGTCATTTTCATGACTCATGAAAAAGGCACAGGAAGGATCTATGCATTCACTTCTGTTTCCTGCTGTGTCAGTGGCAACACAGCAAAAATAGTGGAAAAGAGAGGCTCTCGACAGCTTTTGGTGGGACTCATCTGGATGCTGGACGCAGTCTTTAAAAACAAGTGGACTGGAGTTAAAATCTCCTACTCTGACCCAGTTGGCTGTATGACTTCAAACAATTCACCTACACGCTCAGTGTTACAGTCTCCTCATCAGAAAAATGGGTGTCTCATTCTGAGGAAGCAGAGTTGCAGGAAGGGTAAGTGAAACCATTTGACAGAAGGGCTCCTGGCACAGAGGTTGGTCCAGTGGGGTGCCTGATAAATGAAGTAATTTCACGGTCAAGTGTGCAGACTTTGCTTAGATACTGTGAATCCCATCTCTGCTTTTCCTAGCTATGTGACCTTGGACAAGTTATTTAACCTCTCCGAACCTCTACACAACTGGGATCAACATGATTTATGTCATTGGGTTCCTGGGAAGATGGATATAAGTTTCAAATTAATGATATCCATGACAACAATAGCAGCATTAGCAAGCACATACATATCACCTGCTAGGTATCACTTATAAAATGTTTTACATACTTAACCTCATTTCATCTTAACAACTGTGAGAGGCAGGGACTATTACTAACCCATTTCACTGATGAGCAAACTGAGGCACAGAGAAAATTTGTGTTTGGATCTTGCTTCTCACCCAAAATCCATGCCCATAATCATGATACCCATTCTAGCTGACAGATCACCACCATTATCACCACCTCCATGACTACCACTAACACTTCTCTTTCCCTCTTTTAAAGACAGGTCTCCAAGTTAAAAGAAGTTTTATTTCAAGAAGGTATTTTGGCGACAGTCACTGTGTTTTCCATGGAGGGAGGTCTGAAAAACTACATATGACCAGGAGACGTTTTATTTTTTTCTTATTTCAATTTTTTTTTTGTAAGGTGAGAGGTGGGTCATGTATTATGATTTCATGTTGTTAGAAAGAAAAATAATAATAAACACAACTCCCAGCAGAGCCCATGCTTCCGCTTCTTCCCCTCTCCCTACCAGATGCTATTTTCCTTTTTAGTCAGTGTTGTCCTAAACTCTCATCAGAATATCCACCAAGAAGACATAGCGATTCATCTTCTTGTTTTCCTTTCTCACCTTGGCTGGGAGCAGGCCAGGGCAGCCTGACAGAGGGGCCACAAGGTGTGGTGACCCCTGCCCCTCCCAGGGACTGGTGGGGAAATGGATTGATCCCTCCCCGCCGCCTCCCCCCTTATCTGCTCACAGATAATTTAGTTATTGGCCCTGGCTCTAGGACAGGGCTGGGGATGCAGTGTCCTGAGCAGAGACAAAGCTATGCTAATGGCAGGGGGTGGGGGAGAGGAGGGGAGAGGGGAGGCAGTGAGAAAGAGAGCCAGGCTGGGAATACGTGTGTGTTTGTGTCTGCAAAAGGCAACGTGCAGGTCTTTGGCTTTGTTTGCTTAGCTATATATCAGCATCAAGCAGGATTTGAAACCCCAAAACCCTTAAATGGATGTTTGACAAATTGAGGATTCCTCACTGTCAGACAGGGGAAAGGAGCCTTTTGACCCTCAGCAGGCTCACTCTCATTTCACAAAGGGAGAAACTGACGCCCCCTGAGGGGAGATCCCAAGCTGCAGCCCAGGCTCTCAAGTCTGAGCTGAGACCCCAGCTCTCCTGAAGAACTCGGGGCGGTAAATCAATGTGGCATAAAGAGCCTTCTACAATCGCAACCCCTATAATGGCTTAAATGTCATCTCCGAAGGCAGCACGTTTCCAGCACCCGCTGGAGATATATGACTGAGCACAAGCCCTGTTGAGGATGCTTCCCACTTTGTCTGACAAATTTGACCATTACCTCCCCTCCTTCAGCTTTTATCAGCAGCCTGTCTGTAGTTTATGACTCAGTGCTTTAGACACAGAATTCCCAACTCTGCGAACAATGCCTCCAGCCAGAGTCGCTCAGGGTGGGGTGTGGAGAGTTATCAGTTTACTGATGATACCACATTTTTTTAACCAAAAACCTCAGGCCTGGGGTATGTTATATGTGAAAAGGGGGAGAAAGGACAAGATAATTTCTACATTGCCGGGTTGCAGCCTCATTGCCTAAGAGGTCTTGTGGGTGGTGTTCCTATTAACAAGCAACTTATTATGTGTTGGGGATGAGGGCTCTGGGGGAGGGACAGTGGGAAAGGGAAGTCCCGGGCTGTTGCATAATAACACATTGGCACCTTGGGAATACTTCCGGATGTGTGGGCTTCTGCAGCGTAAATGAGAATGCCACCATAAATCTGCCACCCACCCTCACACTGCTGGTACCAGAGCCAGGGAAAACATCAGCCCGGCTTGATGGTCGGCGACAAGAAAACAAATAAGGAGGAAAGGAAGGGAGAAAGAAAGCAGGGAAAGAAGGAAGGAAGGGAGGGAGTGAAGGGGTCATTCAGCTAGGGAGGCAGAGCTGCCACAGAGAGAAGGCAGAGAGGCTCTGTACTTAGTCTGGAGATAGAATCACAGTTCTTTGAGATGAGTGACCTTGGACAAGTAAAGGCATCCTGTGTGTATGCTCTGGGCTCAGTCTTGTCAGAACTCTTCATAAAACCCCAAGGCCTATAGTCCACCAGGCTCCTCTGTCCATGGGATTTTCCAGGCAAAAACACTGGAGCAGGTAGCCGTTTCCCGCCCCAGGAGATCTTCCCGGCCCAGGGATCGAACCCACGTCTCCTGTATGGGCAGGCTGATTCTTTACCACTACGCCACCTGGGAAGCCCCTTCAGGCATCCTAGGAGGTCTTAGATCCCTCATCTGGATGTAACAGACCTCCACAGGCTCATCTTAAACAAAGGTGCCTGACACAGGGCAGGGTACCTGGTGAGTATCCACACGTGGTGGGTGGTGCTCATATCCACCCCCATCTCAGCGCCCACTGAGGGAAGTACTGGGTGATGTGCATCAAACACATTCCACTTGCTAGGAACGGGGCTGAACCTCACCGCACCTGATGACAACAACATTCAGTAGGGCTTCTAAGCGACAATCAGCAGAAACCAACTTCGGCTAAGTCAGGCAAAACAAGCAAACAAGCAAAATCTATTCAAATATTGGATACTTATGGAAGACTCCCTGGGAGGGCTGGAGAAGTGTTTTGAAGATGGATTTTGAGCTCACGATGAAGCCCCAGGACTGTTCTTGTGAAGACATCTCAGAGCTGTGGCCACACAACTGCTGGGTACTTGGGAAACACACGAGTTGTGGCCACTCCCACCATCTTCATCAAATTGGTTTGATTTGATGAATCAGAGTCCCTGTCTTCTGATTCATTCTCAGATTGATGTGTCTGACGGGTGGTCAGGGGACAGGGTAGGTCACATGCCCCCATTCAATTACAAGGAGGACTGGGAGGCAGAAGGCTGCTATTACTAACTTCTTTTCTTTTTTTAACGTTTTTATTGAATGTGTTACTATATTGCTTCGTTTCATGTTTTGGTTTTCCTGCCACTAGGCATATGGATCTTAGCTTCTCCACCAGGGACTGACCCCACACCCTCTGCACGAAAGGCACAGTCTTAGCCACTGGATCGCCAGGGAAGTCTCTGCATTACCAACTTCTGCAGTGGGGCTCTGCCTCACTGTTATTACAACAAGGAGAGTTCTTTCCTAAATCTAGGAAAAGGATTCAAATAATGTGCCCACAAACATTGGTAAATATCTCCCGCAATGAAGTCCCAGGCCTGCTCCCATTTTCTGGATGAGAACACTGAAGCTCAGCCAAGGTCACATATCTAAGTCATGGTGTCAACCCAAGCCAAGTCTCATTCAAGCCTGTTCTCCTGGCTACCACCTTGACCACCGTCTTGACATGTGTCATGATGAGAACAACCTCCGCCCCAGCAATGCCTCCCACATTTCAGTCCCATTTCTCTGACTCATCTAAGCTGGATCTTTTGGGAGCCACAGATTCACTGTCTGTTTTTCCATTATTCTTAGAGGAAGATGTTTTTCTTCCTCTAAAGCCATGGAGTCTGTTCTTGGAATGTAGTTCCTAGGCGCTGGGATCTCTGGATAGACTCCTTTCTTCCTGGAATGTCCTGTCCCTCAGAGTCCCTAGGATGGACTCCTACCTGATGAGGTGGGGGTGCCTAACTGAGGTGCCTCCTCTAACACAACCAGTCAACAGGCAGAGGGAACACAGAGCCTTCCCTGGACAGCGTCCACACCACTGACAGTTCTGTATTCCATTCCATTAATTCATTAAGTGAACTGTTCCGTAGCAGTATGTTCCTTGCTCACACTCCCAAAGCCCTACCAGACCAAGAGCTGTCTGGTAAAAAAAATATTTTGCAGGAAGCTCACCACTGTGAGCCCGGGAGTCAGACTCTCTGGGTGAAAGTCCCAGCTCTACCACTTGACTGCGTATCCTTAGCTCACCTCCTCATGCCTCAGCTTCCTGGTTTGTAAATGCAGGGTACTGAAAGAGTTGTTAAGAGAATGGCACTTTAGAAATGTGTCCAGCATATGATAGGTGCTCAGTACATATCATCAGCAACAGCAGAACATTTAGGATCTACTGGGGAATAATAGTGTGTGAAGTAGATCTAGGGCCTTCCCTGGGAGTACAGTGGCTAAGAATCCATCTGCCAATGCAGGGGACACGGTTTCCCTCCGTCCAGGAAGATTCCACATGCCGGGCAGGAACTAAGCCCGTGAGCCACAACTCCTGAGTCCACGTGCTGCAGCCACTGAAGCCTGCGTGCCTAGAGCCTGTGCTCTGCACCAAGAGAAGCCACTGCCATGAGCAGCCTGTGCGCTCCAACTGGAGAGCAGCCCCCACTAGGTACAGACAGAAAAAGCCTGCACCCGGCAGCAAAGACTTAGTGCAACCATAAAAAGATAATAAACAAATTCTTAAAAAACAACAATATAAAGTAGATCTGGAGGTTCCAATTCTCATCCTCTTGGTAACTTCCTTATCTTTACTCTTCCCCCTCTTAAGCATTTCAGTGAACACAGCTTGAAAATCAGGATCTATTCCAGTTACTCAGGCCAAAGTGTAGGTGGGGAAGCAATGCCTCTAGAGGTAAAGCATGAGAGGATGAGACTCAGAGTCTCCCAGGCCCCACTACTGTAGGCATAAAATGCAGTTATTTTTTCTAAGAAATGGTGAACCGTGTCATAATGTTCATCTCCTCTTTGCACTAATCTCTAGCAACCAATAATATCAAAGACCCCAAATCTGTGGACCAACAAATGTCATCTGTAATGAGCCAGATAATAAATATTTTAGGCTCTTCGGCCCCTGGGGTCTCCATTGCAACTACTCAGTTCTATGGTTGCAGCAAAGAAGCAGCCACAGATAATAAAAGACGGGTGTACTGTGTTCTAGGACTTCCCAGATGGTGCAGTGGTAAAGAATCCATCTACCGATGCAGGAGATGCAAGAGACATGGGTTCCATCCCTGGGTCTGGAAGATCCCCTGGAGGAGGGTATGGCAACCCACCCCGGTGTTCTTGTCTGGAGAATTCCATGGACAGAGGAGCCTGGCGGGCTACAGTCTATGGCGTCACAAAGAGTCGGACATGACTGAGCATCCGTGAATAGTGCTGCATTCTGTGTTAGTGGCTCAGTCGTGTCTGACTCTTTGTGACGCCATGGACTGTAGGTTGCCATGCTCCTCTGTCCATGGAATTCTCCACGTCAGAATACTGGAATGGGTTGCTATTTCCTTCTCCAGGGGATCTACCCAACCTAGGGATCAAACTCAGGTATCCCACATTGCAGGCATACTCTTTATGGTCTGAGCTACCAGGGAGGCCCCTGGTACATTCTAGAAAACTTTATTTACAAATATAGGCAGTAGACCAGTTCCAGCTCATGGACTGTAACTTGCAGACCTATTCCACAGACCATACCATCCTAACTTCACCACATTCTAACTCTGCCCAGAAGCCCTTGAGCCACATGCCGTCTTAATGCTGGTAAAATGGGTGGACGTCATCCAGCAAGATATGAGTGCACTGTTGGGTGTGATGAGGGTCACATCCACGGTGAGAGATGGTTCAAGCAGAGCTCACGATTATGAGAAATAGTCACGCACTTTGGAAAGCACACAGCAGAAGTGCAGGTGAGGCTTTTAGAGATCACCTAATACAATCCTTTCAATTTATGGGAGGTCAATCAGAAGTCCAGACTAGGGAGGTGACTTGGCCAGTTTCAACTAACATGTTCTCAGCATAGCTGGGACCAGAGTGCCCGGTTTTCTGACATTTAATCCAAGGCTCTTTCTACTATACCACTAGGTTCATATCAAGATTTTATTATGAATTACACTCAAATCACGAGTGGGGGTGGGGTGGGGAATCTGCACTTCCCTGCCTGGAAACTCTGCTGTCCTTCCTCCCTCCGTATCTTCCTTTTCTTCCATCCACAAACAGGTGTGGGGCACCTCTATTGTGTTGCTCAGCCCTCACTTGGTGCCAAGGAGAAAGTAAGTGGTCAATAAACGTGTTTGAGAATGGAACACACCATAAATGATATGTGGTAAAGAGCTCACAGCATGCCAGGAGAAGGGAGGTCTAAAAGCTGCTCTGTGATGTGCTTCAAACAGTAGAACCAATGACATTTCCTCCCCTTCTGTCCTCCAAGAAAATTGCCTTTCAGAGAGAAATCTTCCCACCAAGGGTTTCCTCCTTTCCTTAGACGGAGCACCTCTGTCTTTTGTACTTGCAAATGAATTGTGATTAGTTTTCACCTCCAGCCCGGGGGATTAGCCAGGGGACCTTTGATCTTCAGGTATCGATTTGCATCTTAAAGGAAGCATGATCTCATCTGGGCCAGCTCAAAATTCCATCCCTGCCCCCCAACCCCTGTCTGTTTACCAACCCCCCAGGCTGACCAGGGGCCTCCCAAGTGGGGCTAAAACAACAAGACCAGCCAGACTCCAAAAACAAATTTCCCATCTGACTCGGTGAAGGTGGGAAAAGGACATTTGCTTTCTAAACATGGGCTGGTCTGCAATTCCTCTTCCTCAAGTCAGAGAGCCTGGATCCTGGCTGGAGGCTGTGGAGTAAAATGAACTGAGCTTGTGTGCAAGAATCAGACAAGATCAGGTTCAAGTCCTGGTTCTGTCTTCAAACCTAACCTGTGTGACTCTGGACACGTTTCACAAGCTCTCTGGCTTCTACATTTTTCTCATCTCTAAAGAAAGAATAAAAGCCTTAAACGTCTATACAAATATCCCAGACAGTTGGCATGAAGAAGAGCAATAAATGTAAGATGAAGCTAGATCACAAGGGATATCCATTACCACCGTCATCCATGAGAACATAAGCTCCAGGAGAGCAGAATACCTGCCCTCTGTCTGTCTGCTTCCATGGCTGTATTCACTAGTGCCTAAAACAGAGTCTGGCTCCCAGGAGGCACTCAATACATATGCGTGATAGAAAGGAGTGAATCATCATTTAGTTATAACCATTGCTATTCTTGTAACTGACTAGCCATGCGGCACCGTCCTCTTCTCCAGTGAGGCCCAGAGACAGGGCAGACTTACCGATACAATTGAAGGAGACTTCCTGCCGACAGAAGAGCGAGCAGCCATCCCCATTGATCTTATTCATGTCATCACACTCTTCTCCTTGGCTTCTGCAGAACGGATATGGAAGGAAAATTTGTCACATCAGCTTCAGAAGCCCAACTGGGACTTGGAAAAGCCCTCTGGGGGCTATGAACTTTTTGGTTAGGTCTCAGACAAGTCCCTTCCCCTGGCTGAGTTTCTGTTTCTTCCAAACAATGTAAATTTGTGAGGTCCTTATGTTAGTCCTACTGAGTCTTTCTCATGACAAAGTAGAATTCCTGCTTCAGACTCATTCGCTGAGATCTTCTCTGTTAAGTTAGTAAGTCAGAGGGGAGGAAGAAGAGGACGCGTCAGTGAACCAGACTTTGCTACTATGTCTAGGAAATCACACTTCCACTCTAAAATGGTGGATTGAAGGGAATTGGGGAGTTTCTAAGGTCTAAATGCTGTTCTTCCGTGTGCCTTGCTCTGGCCCTTCTGTTTTTTCTCCTCCACACATTCAGATCTGATCTTCCTTAGATCAGAGAACACCGCCTTCTCCGTTGGGTGTGTCATTTCATGGTGTCGAGAACTCTAAGGCCTGGGACCTATGCTGCTAGGAAATAAAAATGCCTCCTACTTTAAGGAATTATTTCCATCACCGAAGGATGATTTTGCAGTGGTTAGGATGGGCAGAAAATGAGCCACGCTCTCTAAATTAGATCTAGAAGGGAAGGAGGATTAACAACAGAAAGACTGGATGTGTTACCACTTTCTGGAAAATTCCCATCCCTTTAGTCACAGAAACTTGGGTTTAGAGCCCCATGATCCCAATTAATTGTGTGATCTTGGACAAGTCCCTTAGTAGGGCTCTCCAACCTCTGGCACCTAATGCCTGATGATCTGAGGTGGAGCTGATGCAATAATAATAAAGTGCAATAAGCGTAATGAGCTTGAGTCATCCCTAAACCACCTCCCATCGTCCCATTCCATGGAAAAAGCGTCTTCCACGAAACCTGTCCCTAGTGTCAAAAAGGTGGGGGACCGCTGGTTAATCTCTCTCTGATCTTTCTATCTTTGACAGTTTACATCAACAAAAATTGAAAACAAACTTTCCATTGTTTGGCCACACTAAGCACATTTCAAGTCCTCAATAGCTGGATGGAGTGAGTGGCAACTGGATCAGACAGCACAGAATCTATTCCCACTATTATAGAAAAATCCCCTGAATGGTGCTATTCTGGATGTTGAATCTTAGTTTTCTCATGGGATCAGTCCTGGGTGTTCATTGGAAGGACTGATGCTGAAGCTGAAACTCCAATACTTTGGCCACCTCATGCGAGGAGTTGACTCACTGGAAAAGACCCTGATGTTGGGAGGGATTGAGGGCAGGAGGAGAAGGGGACGACGGAGGATGAGATGGCTGGATGGCATCACTGACTCAATGGACATGAGTTTGAGTGAACTCCGGGAGATGGTGATGGACAGGGAGGCCTGGCGTGCTGTGATTCATGGGGTGGCAAAAAGTCGGACAAGACTGAGCGACTGAACTGAACTGAACTGAAAATGGAGATAATTACACCTACTCCTTCGCATCAGTACAAACATGGAAGGTACCTTAAGGGGGCGGGCCAGGTTTGCCACACACAGTGGATGACCAGAGAGTCACAGTCCCCATGCCCACCCAAGTGTCCTGGGATGTCTCTGTAGAGCGTGCAGCAGTTGTCCCTCCTTCCCCAGAGACTGGCTGGGAGTCCCGGCCTGGAAAAGGCCTCAGACTTTGCCTTTCACCCAGGCAATTAACACGGGAAAAGTTTGTTGCTTTAGGAAGTGTCAGAGTACCAGTATGGGGCCTTGTAATCAGTGCTTACGATGACTAGGACATTGCATTGATCTTTGAAGAGCACCCGCCCCCCCCAACTTCTCTCCTGCTTGCAAAGCCATTGGCAAAGAATTCTATATTCCAAGCTGGACCCATATTCAAGCAAATCTTGCACACTGGAAATCAGTGATGGCCTTGTGATTCTTAACTATTTCATAGGTTATCTGGGGAGAGATTTTTTTTTTTTTTAACTTGGGCTGGTTTCCCTAAGCCACAAAGAACACTTCTAACCCTCCTTCTCTCACCACCCAAACAGTATGTTCTATTGGTTTAAGCAAAACATTAGGGTCACCACAAATATCTTCTAGGCATGCCAGATCTATCATTAGATAGACAAGTTCTGAGAAACCTTCTTTGACCTCCTGGGCTAGAGTGGGTGGCCATCTTCTTTGAGTCCAAAGACATGGGGCTCCATCTATCACCGTGCTTGTCAAGCCAACTACCTCTGAAGCCAACTACCTCTGCCTGTGACTTGAGAGCACCCCACCCTAGGCTTTAGGAAGGCAAAGGAGGTGACACAGTCTTTGTCATCCTAGCACTCTGACGCCTGGCACAATATCTGGGAAAGAGGAAACAGCACGGAGCTATCCCTTCGCTCGTTAGTTTTGCAGCACCATCGGTCACGGCAAGGCAATGGTAAATCCAGATGAGAACGTGGGTCCTAGGCCTGCCTTACTGGGTATGTAAGCTTCAGAAAACCATTGTAATCTTTGGGGGCCAGGTGTCTCTTTCGTGAAGTAAGGTAATCAGGCTTGTCTCACACAGTTGTTGGAAGGACCCAAGGAGATGATTGTGTGACACAGTGCCTCCTGCCTAGTAGAGGCTCAATCTGTTCAGTCAGTCAGTTCAGGCGCTCAGTCGTATCAGACTCTTTGTGACCCCATGAGTCGCAGCACACCAGGCCTCCCTGTCCATCACCATCTCCCGGAGTTCACTTAAACTCATGTCCATTGAGTCGGTGATACCATCCAGCCATCTCATCCTCTGTCGTCCCCTTCTCCTCCTGCCCCCAATCCCTCCCAGCATCAGTCTTTTCCAATGACTCAACTCTTCGCATGAGGTGGCCAAAGTACTGGAGTTTCAGCTTTAGCATCATTCCTTCCAAAGAAATCCCAGGGCTGATCTCTTTCAGAATGGACTGGTTGGATCTCCTTGCAGTCCAAGGGAGTCTCAAGAGTCTTCTCCAACACCACAGTTCAAAAGCATCAATTCTTTGGTGCTCAGCTTTCTTCACAGTCCAACTCTCACATCCATACATGACCACTGGAAAAACCATAGCTTTGACTAGACGGACCTTTGTTGGCACAGTAATGTCTCTGCTTTTGAATATGCTATCTATGTTGGTCATAACTTTCCTTCCAAGGAGTAAGCGTCTTTTAATTTCATGGCTGCAATCACCATCTGCAGTGATTTTGGAGCCCCCCAAAATAAAGTCTGACTCTATTTCCACTGTTTCCCCATCTATTTCCCATGAAGTGATGGGAGTCTCAATAAATATTTATAATTATCATTATAGCAGTCATCCAGGGCTTTTATTCATCAGGGGCCTCACTGAGTGTTGAGTCTATCTGTATTTCTTTGTAAATTCCTTTGCATATATACAGCAAATTAGCATGTATCATCCCCTGAAAAATCCAATTAGCAAAAATGACAGCCCTTCTTACTCTCAAATTTTATTTTATTTTATTTTTTTGCTTAGGTAATCATCCATAAGTTGCATTCAGTTTTCTTCCAACTATGTCAACAACTATTTGGTACCTGCAGGTAATTCAATATGTATTTGATGTCTATGAAGGTTATTAATCCTAGGTATAAAATACTAAAAACTTTGCTCAGAATGATATTTAAATTACTACTACTGGCAGTTTTAGGTCGGTGATAATATTGCTCGCAGTGTTTTATCAGTGTATCTATGAAAAGTGAATGTTAGTCATTCAGTCCTGTCTGACTCTTTGAGAGCCCATGGACTGTAGCCTGCCAGACTCCTCTGTCCAGGGATTTTCCAAGCAAGAATAGTAAGTGGGTTTCCCTTTCCTATTCCAAGCGATCTTTCCGACCCAGGGATTGAACTCGGCTCTCCCGCACTGTGGGAATATTCCTTAACATCTGAGCCATCAAGGAAGCTCTATCTATATCTGATTCCAAAATGGATAGACAGAATTGTAGATCAGATCCTACACGTAGTGAGTTTCTTTTTTATTCCTCTTGCTAAATTAAGAAAACCCAAGTCACAATTATGGGTTGTTGGCAATGACCATGACTGTCTCCTGGATGTTCTGGATATGTAGCTTAATCTTGGACCCACAAAAGATGCAGCACTTTCCCTGGAGATGATCCTGTGCACTTGCTCAGGGTTCTATCAGACAACAGCTCTATCAAAAGGTAGAAGTCAATGTCTTCATGTGGAAGTAAACAGTGAGTATCTTCCCTTTGACCATTTTTGTTACATTAAGTGCCTGAAACCATATCTTCATGTTGGATTGTTGCATTTGGATAAGGATCTTAAATGCATGCAATAGCACACCATCACTGTCAATCTCTGACAAGTGTGGAGTTTTATTTTGTATGCTTAAGGAGTCAAATTCTTGGCAATCAGGTGGTTTGCATCATAATTTAACAGTTAAAAATCCTTATTATTACCTCCCTCTGTATTGAAATCGAGATAATTCAGCTTTGAAATTATAGATGCAGGACGTTTAAGACGTGAATATATATATACACACACATATACACCTGAGCTACATCACTTCAGCAAATCACTTGAAATTGCACAAATAATCAATACTGGTCTTTATCAGTGTTAATAGTAAAAAAAAAAAAAAAAGTCATTCGTTATTTCAAAAACTTGACTTAGTACCCTGCTGGTAGCAGCTGGTTTATTTCAGGGTGTTTAGGGGAGCAGTGTCTTGCACATACTGCTATCCTTTTGCACAATAAGTGTGGGCAGATGTAACTCACTGACCGGCATCTGATCATATTCTCAACATCTGCTTTTCCCTTCAGTGCTAAGCCGTGATCAGAAGGCAAACTGCTGGCCAATAGTGGGTGTCTGTGCGAATGCGTATTCACGTACACACTCTTTCTCTGCATCCCTGCATCATCCTTGCTGTGCTCCTAGCTGGTCCTTTCATTCCATAGCAGCTTTCCAGTGTATATTACACACCACAAGATCATCAGCATCCAGTTAAATTGCTCTTGACCTCTAGTACTAGTGTCAATGATAAACCAGTGAAACAGCCATTGCGCCCTTTTCTTTCATTATATGAACTACACCTATGAATCGATTCGTGTTCTGCACATCAGTGAAACAAATACTCTCTGTAGTGCCCCGCCCCCTACAGAAATAGAAATTGCAATCCCATGGTGCACAGATACTTTGTGATACCCAATGGTGCCATTTAATGAAGGAATTTTGCCAACAGCATATTGTATCATCTCCATATGTAATGTTTATTATTAAATCTGCCAATAGTTTTAAAAGTCCCTTAGCAATAGTGTGATTTGTAACTGTGATTGCAATAAAGAACACAGATTTAGCAATGAGTTTAATTGTGAATGATTCTTGCTCTCTTTCATTTTGAGGGCCAAAATTATTTAATTCAGTGACAAGACATTTTTGTGCTTACTCTGGAGGGGAAAAAAAAGCCCAAAGATTTCCTTTTTTTTCTCCCAACAATACAAAAGTCTTGATGGCTTTTCGCCACTTTCTCAGTTGCGTAACATCTTGCCCTGTGGACTGGGGATGAATGGACTGATGATCCGATAAAATCCATTTTCTAGACACACAGCTTTATATCTTCTAATCACACTTTTCCTTTCTTTGGCTGCTTGTGTGGAGTCTTTACACTTACTGATTCATTTGCCTCCTGTACTTATAGTCATATTCAAAGTTCACTCCAGAGGACTGTTTACTATTTATGGTTTCAGCATTACAGAGAGTTGAAATATTTTGCTGTTTTTATGAGACTCTGACCCGTTTTGTAAATTGTTGATATAACACAATAGAAATAACAAATAAACTTTCAGTTTTAATAAATGTAAATGGTAACCAGCAAAGAACGTAAAAGTGTTCTCATGTAGGTGCCCTGTGTCCTGTTAACTGAATGTGGACTGAGGTGGAAAACACTAATAGAATCTTTGTAGCACACAGGACACGCTTAGGAACAAGAGCACAGTGGTAGTCAGTGCAGAATGGTAGCTCTGTGGAAATCTTACATTATTACACAGTTGAGAACTGTGTTTACTCAAAAAAGAGTCACTGCTTTTCTTCTGAGGCCTGCAAACTACTTGCAGATGAATCGAGTTGCAGATTGCTGGGGCTCCCTCACAGCTCACACCCTGAAGGGTAGCCCGTAAGCTCTTCTCTTTGGCATCCTGACCACCTTCTGGCCGAGTTAGCATTACCCCCGCCCCGTCTGTAGCTAGACCTGCTCACCTCTGAATGATGCCATCACCGCAGTACCCACTTCCATGGATGTATGTGGCAGCAGGTGACGGCTCACTCTCTTCATTTCCTGAAATAGCGATGACCCAATACTGGTACCTACTGCCAAGATGTACATCGCTGGAAAACATAAAAACATAAGGAAGACTATTAACTATGCAGACGCAAGGCTGCGGACAGACAAAATGGATCCCCTTGAGTACATTTCTACTAGTCTGGCTTGTTTTTGATACCACCTGCATATTTAATTATTCAATAATTTTTATTTGTTTTTTATACATTTTATTGGAGCATAGTTGATTTACAATTTATATTAATTTCTGCTGTATGCCAAAGTGACTCCTTTGTACACATATAAACATTCTTTTTCATATTCTTTTCCATTATGGTTTGTTATAGGAGACTGAATACAGTTCCCTGGGCTGTGCAGTAGGACCTTGTTGTTCACTTATCCCATACATACTAGTTGGCATCTGATAATCCCAAGTTTGCAATCCTTCCCTCCCCCATCCCACTCTCCTTTGGCAACCACAAGAATGTTCTCTATGGCTATGAGTCTCTTGCTGTTTGGTTGATATGTTCATTTGCGTCACATTTTAGAATCCACACATAAGTTAGTTATCCAGGAATTTTTCATGTCTACTGTGATTAAGCCACTCTCCCACCTATGATGGGCTATACTAAAATGTAGCATCAACTGACATACAACCATGAATATTACCAGGTGGCGCTAGTGGAAAAGAATCTGCCTGCCAATGCAGGAGACACAAGAGATGTGAGTTCGATCCCTGGCTGGAGTAGAAAGTGGCAACCACTCCAGTATTCTTGCCTGGAAAATTCCACCAACAGAAGAGCCTGGCGGGCTACAGTCCATGGGGCCACAAAGAGTTGGACACGACTGAACGACTGAGCACTTTTTATCTTTAATTTAATCTTTAGAATAACCCTGGTGGATAAGAATTGGATGGTATATGGCCCATAACGAAGATGTCTTGGAGAATGCCATCTAGGAAAAATAAATGGGATGAGTAAAAGCACAGAGGTGGGAAAGCACCATGCCAGATTCCGTGGGCACTGTCTGATCTATTGCCCTCATTTTAAGATCTGAGCGGAAACCCCATATAAGCAAGCAAGCCCTTTCCTTATGTTTCACATCCAACGACTATCCTGCCACTTGCTCTGCCCTGTGCTTCTCACTCTTGACTAAAATAATAATAATAGCAGCATCTATTAAATGAATGTCAAGCCTGGGGCTAAGCACTTTCTGTGTTTTCTCATTTGAGAATCAAAACAACACTACATGTATACCAGTAGTTTCACGTTTATTTTACAAATGATGAATCTGAGGCATAAAGAGATTAAGTAACTTGCTTACAACCATATGGCATTAAATTATATCCTGCACTCTGCCTCCCTCATTCCTAGTTCAGGTCTGCTTGAACAATTTCACTCCTTGCAAAGGGAAATCTTGTTCTGCAATTGCAATTCCAGGCTTTGGTTCCTGCTAGATTTCCAGTTTGCCTAGATTGCATCTCTCCTCTGCTCTGAAGACCCCACAGAGCAATGCCTGTTCCACTTTCCTGGCACTCAACCTTACACCAGATCACCTTCCTCCCTTTCTGATTTCTTCTTAGCTCCTTACTTGAATTCCCTGCCATGGAAGGAAACTGGATACTGGCAATTATCTTCCAGGGCAAAGATATATTTATCCACATGACCAAATCACCATCCCCATTTTCTTTTTGACCGTTTTCAAAGGGAAATGTTATTCTTCTCTTTCATCTCCCTCTGCACCAATTAATTATTTTTTAATAATAAAAATGTGTCATGGGAAAAAAGAATGCACAAAATGGTAACGAAGAGAATTCCTATCAGATTCCAGAGTTGGGGTGAGGGGGGATTCATAAACAAAAGGATGGTGTCAAAAAATCTCAAGTTCTCCTGCCCATCTGTTGTTTCAGCTGCTGATCGGGCTGGGGCTGTTTGGATAAGGCCAATAAGATAACAGGTGCAGCGACAACAGACATTATCTCCTGACTCTCAACACAGTGACAAGCTAGAGTTTATGAGCACTGAAGAAGGCTCCCGAAGAACACGACCCTCTGAGAATGCTGGACTTATGACCCAATAGACAGCTTGTTTTAGCACTGCTGGAGCAGGTAAGAATATTGAGGGTAGACCAGAAGTCCCTGGAGATTCTAGCAGCGTTCTGTCAATGAAAGCTGGGTAGGCAAGATGCATATACATATATTATATGGATAACTGTATGAATAATGGTTGCCTTGTAAACCTCTGGAATGCTAATTTGTTGATATAATTAGAGGCTTTTATAAAAGTTTATTGGCTATTTGACCACCTCTAGACCAATGAATGTATACATTTTCAGATGGTGCTTCTGAAACTGGAATATTGGGGCAGGGGGAAGAATGGCTTTCCTGGGGGATGCATGAAGGCCCAAGATAAAGATGACATGTGCTCTATTGTACATTAATTTTGCTTTAAAATATGGAGGCTGGGACTTCCTGGAGGTCCAGTGGCTAAGAATCCACCTCGCAATACCAAGGACGTGGGTTCGATCCCTGGTCAGGGAACTAAGCTCCCACATGCCCCAGGGCAACTAGGTTCATGCACAGCAACTACTGAGCCTGTGCACTTCCAAGCCCACACAGCATAACTAGAAAGTGCGTGTGCTACAAACAAAAGATTCCACATGATGTAACAAAGATCTGGCATGCCACAACTAAGAATCGACACAGTCAAATAAATAAAATTAAAAAATATATATATAAAGGTATGTTTTATATTAAACAATTATGGCCCAATTAGGGAATACAATTTAAAAAAATTCTACAGGCTACCTCCCAGGCTACTGGGGCATATGGTCACTGTCTGAAGCAGATGGAGCACTTGGGTGGAAAAGCGTGAGACTGTGAAGATTACGTCTCTATCTCGTGTTTTCTCATTCGTGGTGTGCATCCAAATGATTTATGCCTGATGATATTTAGGGGCTCTGCTAATATTCGTGACTGTTTTCTCCCCCACCTTGCCTGGTCTTCTCCCCTCTCCCTGCTCCTCCGTCTCAGTAAACACCACTTTGAGGTGAGCAAACATAAGTTTCCATCCTGGCTTCCTCACTTGCTCGCTGAGAAGTCATAGGCGGGTGTTCCAGTGCTCTGAGCTTATTTCAAATTAGTCAGAAGCCTCGTTTCACAGCATTTTCCCACAGGTTGAACATGAGAACACATAAAGCACCTCTGTGCCTAGCCAGCGATAAACAGTTAACAAATGTTAACCTGTTACTATTAAAGCTAAATTATCAACATTCTCATCCACTTAGAGTTTTGCTATGCTCTCTTTACTAGAAGGAATGGAGTGACAGATAACTATATATAAACTTGGTTTGGTACACTCATGAAGATGAATAAGACGATCATCTATCACTGAGTCATGGTTCGATGGAAAACCTCTTTTCTGCCACAGTGTTTGGCTAGAACACCCTCAGGGCATGCAGCTCTCTTTCTTTCTCTCTCTCTAGGTGGCTGTTGCAACTTTTGAAATTTCTGGATCCCAGAAGGTTTGTCTTTACCCCGGGGCAAAATCGATTCCCCAGTAACTTCCACCACTGTCCTTCTTATTACCTGCCGGCATTACACAGAAAGTATCTGATTGGTAGAGAAACCTTAATACCCTCCTTCCAAACAGTGCCTGCATGGCACATGCATGATTATCTCTCAGAAGCCTGAGCGTGGCTCTTTGGAGCAGGGCTTGTTATCCCAAATTTTCACATAGGAAATTAGAAGCCATTCCCTTCATTAAAAGGACTAGAAGGGAAATCAGGACAAAATGTTATGAAAAAGATTGTATTTTTCCACTTAAGAATTCCTGTGATAAAACTATATTTTTTCCAAGTTAAAGTCACAATGAATACTAAACCAGGGCTCTTTTCTTAAGAGCCTAAGGTAGAAGAGAATTTTTTGAGGACAGGCTATGGCTTCTGAAGGCTTTGCTGGAGGTTAGGACCTATTTCATGGTTGGCCCAAAAGTAGCACCTTTATGTCCGGTTGCTCCTTTCAGCTGCTCTGAAAACCATCTGGAAAGTCTTAATGCTGTCGCTGGAACCCCTCCCCCTCCTGAGTCTCCCACATCCAGGCAGACCCTAAGCCTTGTCAACTTCCCGCATCCAACAGCTTCCGTGTCTTTCCCTGAGCATCCTTGCTACCACCTACATCCCAACCGTGACAGCTCTGGCTCACCCTCTTGCCTTGAGCATCTCCCCTTTCCAGTCTCGCCAACACCATCAGAATATTCTTAGATCCAAAGCTACTCTCCAGCTCAAAGCCTCCCCATGTAGGACAGTGATGGGAACATGCTTCCACCTGAAACTTCCTATTTCTCTTGGTATAAAACTAAAATTTTACCACTTCATCTGAAACACAATTAGTTCCATCACTTCTGATTTCTCTCATCGAGTTCTGAGTGCCAGTTTATTTTAAAGCTAACCTCCACCAGAATTCAGTCATTAATGCATCACATCTCAGATTAATTTCAGGCCTTTAGCTAGTAAGTTTAAATGGCAGTATTTAAATGTGATGAGATTGTTTGGCTGGTTTTGAAGGGTGGCTTGTTTTGCATCCTTGGTATGACTTTTTTTTTTTAATGTTTTTATGTTTAACCATCATTGTTTCACAAATGTCTCAATGACACATCTGCCTTAGGTTTGCATCTCTGGCAATTAGAAATAAAAACACTGACATTTCTAAGTGGTATGACTTTTCAGTACTTTTCCTCAGAAATGTATTGATGGTGATATGTATCAAATTTGGAGCACAACCTGAAAGTAAATGTAGTTATAGATTATAAAATCACTATCTTAAGAAAATATATGTTATTAAGGAGTCTAAGGAGAAGGCAATGGCACCCTACTCCAGTACTCTTGCCTGGAAAATCCCATGGATGGAGGAGCCTGGTAGGCTGCAATCCATGGGGTCGCTAAGAGTCGGACACGACTGAGCGACTTCACTTTCACTTTTCACTTTCATCCATTGGAGAAGGAAATGGCAACCCACTCCAGTGTTCTTGCCTGGAGAATCCTAGGGACAGGGGAGCCTGGTGGGCTGCCGTCTATGGGGTCGCACAGAGTCGGACACGACTGAAGCGACTTAGCAGCAAGGAGTCTAAACACGCCATGACTGAGCTTTTGGCAAAAATGTCAATTTCTTAAAATATTGGTGTGCCATTAGTATCATGACAGGTCAATTAAAAATCCCTCTGAAATCTACAAGCAAGTCACTTTCTTCCTCTGAGTCTGTTTTCCTATCTTTTAATTAAGATGTATGATTCTTGTCCCATGCCACTGTGAAAGAGAATTACAAAAGTACAATAGGAGAAAAAGGGTGGGGGACATCATTTCACAATGGAAATACCCCACATCGCTTGCTCCAGGAAATGCTCTCTGAGCCTCTTGATTCCTCCTTATTGACCTCCTATTGTTTCCATATTATAGCATTCATTTATCATATATTCTCTTTATACAGTCTGTGTAACTGAACTGTATTATACTTTTTTGATACCCTACTTCTGCAATAATTATAGCAATTATAGTTTCCATTTGTTGGCTATTTATTGCAAGGCAGGCACTATGCCTGGCATATTTCATATGAATAACATCATTTAAGCAAAATAGCAGTCCCTTGAATATTTACTATGAAAAGTTTTTAGGTGAGGAAACAAATACCTAGAGAGGTGAAGCTACCTGCCTATAGTCACACTGCTTTTGTCACAGGACAGGAACTTAAGCAAGTCTGACTAATTCCATCCCAAGACACTGCTCTCTGGAGGTGAGGACCCTGGCTGTTATAAACCAGAAAAGAGAGCAGAGGTGAAAAGATCAAGTTTTTGAATCTGCATACAAAGACCAGTTGGAAAGTTCTAGAAGTCAGGAGAGACACACATTCTCTTAAACACCATGAATGGCTCACTCATCATGGGCAAGCCATTCCTCCTCTCTGATCATCCATTTCTTCATCTACAAAATGGGCATCTGGGAAGAATGTGACAAGCAACTCTAATTTAACGAGGAATGTGGTGTTGCATCTTCCTGCCACAGGCTTTTCTACAAGCTAGAAGCTGCCTCAGCACTTAAAATTCTGCGCTGAGAAGGATGTAGTTCTAAATCTGCCACCCAGATTGACTAAGCTGGGAGACACGGTAGCGGGGACCACCTAGGATGCCTCTGGCTCAGGAAGAGCCCAAGTATTCCAGGGCTGCCTTGGGCTAAGGATAAGAGGGTAATCCCTGGGTACTTCATACACCAGCTTCCAGCCACGGGAAGAGAAGGAAACAATCACTTTTGGAGCCTGAGATGATGTGCCCAGGCACACTATACATACCATTAGTATTGTGTTGATTAGAAAATATATTAATCATACAGAGAAATACAAAGAACATTATAACAAATCCCCTTAGGCTTACCACCCAGCTTTGTCAAATT
The DNA here is from genome assembly GCF_032452875.1 of Bos javanicus. Taxonomy (NCBI): domain Eukaryota; kingdom Metazoa; phylum Chordata; class Mammalia; order Artiodactyla; family Bovidae; genus Bos; species Bos javanicus. The sequence continues at coordinate 106,088,131 of NC_083875.1, read as the reverse complement.
AAAACATTTCGTCATGTTTTCTTCCTCTTTTTTTGTGGGGCGGTGGGGGGGGAGAAATAAAATATACTGTTTTGTATTTTTTGTTTTCAATCCACCCTTTCTCTCTCACATGAGTATTTTTATATTTCTTGTGCCTATGTGTTGCTCTGCATGTTTTACAATTCCTAGGTGTTTTAATACTATATTTATTATTGTGTAGCAGTTTTTTTTTAAACCCAGCATTGTTTTTGAGGTCACATATATTGATCATATAGATCAATGCAGTAATATATTTCCTTTGATCATTCTTTTCCTGATAGACACCCAGATTATATCTCTGTCATTATTACTATCATCGTTGGTAATCTTTTTATTTGTTATTTCCAACAACATTGCTTTAAACACACATGTTCATGTTCCTTTGCACATAAAGCATGGGTGTCTGCAGGAAATACATCTAAAGTGGAATTGCTAGGCTGAAGATAGTTGCATCTTCAACTTTATTAGATATTGCTAAATTACTCTCCAAAAGTGTACTGATTAGCACACCTACCAATAGACTTTCCATTGTTCCAGGTCCCTGGCAGCACTGGGTTCTCCCAAACATGTAACTTTGTAGCTAATCTGATGGGTATTAAATGATACTTGGGCTTCCCTGGTGGCTCAGATGGTAAAGAATCTGCCTGCAATGCAGGAGACGTGGGTTCAATCCCTGGGTCAGAAAGATTCCCTGGAGAAGGAAATGGCAACCCATTCCAGTACTCTTGCTTGGAGAATCCCATGGACAGAGGAGCCTGGTGGGCTGTAGTCCATGGGGCCACAAAGAGTCAGAAATGACTGAGAGACTAATGCTTTAGGGGCTTCCCTGGTGGTAGTATTCTACTTTGCCTTTCCCTGATTACTAACAAGGCTGAGTACCATTTCAGGTGTTTGTTGAAAACATATGTTTCTACCTCTGTTGACTGTTCATCACTCTGGCCTATTTTAAATTGGGTTCTTTTGTCGTTATTGATATGCCATGCATTTATAGATACTGGATACTGATTCTTTGCCATTTTTTTTTTCATTCTGTTTAGCTTGTTTTGTTGAATAAAAATTTTTAATCATTTCCTTCATGATTTGATCTTTTCATGGCTTGTTAAATAAACGTTTGTTTACTCCAAGGTATTCACAAACTCAAATAAGTAGTCTCCCCTATTTTCTTCCAATAGTTTTAAGTTTTTATTTTTACATGTATGGCTTCAATCAACTACAAACAGTTTTTAAAATGATGGTGATAAGGATTGTTTCCCCCCAAATAGAGATGAATCATTTGTCTGACATTATTTATGTAAAACTTAATCCTTTCACTACTGAATTGTGACACATTCTTTGCCATATATCACTCAGAACGGGGGTTGTCTTGTTTCAGTAGTTTATTTTTTCCTATTATCTTATCCATAGCAGTTTGTCTTAATTTCCATAGTTTTAGAAAAGTCTTGATTTATCTACAAGTCCACTCTATACTTTGGTTTTGTCCATCAAAAGACCCTTTTACTCTTTCAAGTGAATTTTTAGTTTCATTTTTTGAAATGCCTGTTGGGATTTTAATTCAAATTTCATTGAATTTATAGATGCATTTGAGGATAAAATCCTTCTTTCTGACATTGTATCCTCCCATATAACTATATAGTTTATCTTTATATTTATTTAGTTCTCCTTTTATGATTTCAGTAAAGTTTTTAAAGCTTTCTTCATAAAAACTGTGATGATTTTTTATTAGGGATATATTCCCAACTCTAAGCATTTTATGGATGTCAGTGCTATAGTAAATGGTATATTTAATTTCTCTATCTACCCATCCACATACATAAACATATTTGCATGTATATCTATATTTGTATCTTCATGTCTTAGAGCTGACAAAAATAATTTATAGATATTCAATTCATCAGTCCTCATAGGCTGTTTTATTAGTTCCACTAATTTGTTGATTCTTATTAATTTTTCTATGCAGTCTTTTATAGACGAGGGTCATGATAGTTTAATTTCTCCCTTTTCAATCCTCGGAAATTTTGTTGATATTTTTTTGCCTAGCTGGGTCAGGTAGGACCAATGGTGTTACTGGTTTTGTTTTTTATCATGAAGGGACTTGATTTTATTAAGAGTTTTAAAATTCTGCACCTAGTAAGTCAATTTTATTTTAAAAAAATATTTTCATATGCTGGTCTTGTGAATTACACTCATAGACCATATAACTTTAACATCTCATTTTATCCTGGGAAAATCCACTTGATGCAACGTTTATGTATTTGTTTGAGTTTGTAGGTTTTAATACATGGATATATTTGGTCTGCTAGTATCTTATATGGGCTTCTGGGGTAGCTCAGCTGGTAGAGAATCCACCTGCAGTGCAGTTTGATTCCTGGCTTGAGAAGTTTCCCTGGAGAAGGGATAGGCTACTCCCTCCAGTAATTTTGGGCTTCCCTTATGGCTCAGAGGGTAAAGAACCTGCCAGCAATGAGAGAGACCTGGGTTTGATCCCTGGGCTGAGAAGATTTTCCTGGAGGAGGGCACGGCAACCCACTCCAGTATGATTGCCTGGAGAATCCCCAGGGACAGAGGAGCCCGGTGGGCTACACTCCATGGGGTCATAAAGAGTCAAACACGACTGAGCGACTAAGCACACACAGTATCGTATATAAGATTTCTTGCTGTTTTGATCATACACGTAATTGATCAAAAAGATGTTTTAACCCTCTTCATTTATTTACTTGTCTGCTTGTTTACTGGCTTATATATTTATGTGTTGTGTTGTGGATGGAAATACTGTTCTATGTGATACTTATTCTTTGATACTTCCTATTGTCATTTTGTGTCCTGGGACATAATAAATTAAAAAAGAAAGTTCTATACATTCTAGAAGAAAATATTTATACTGAATTCAGTAACAGGGTTCTATATATTTTTGTCAGATGAAACACTTTTTTGTGTGTGTTGTTCAAAGTCAATTAGATAGTGTTTTTTTTTTTTTGCTTAGTCTATTAATTATTGAGAAAGTATGTTAAAATATTATAATACCACTGTGGATTTATTGCTTTTTTTTTTCAAAGGTGTCATAGTCGATTTATATATTTTCAGGGCATGTTATTTGGTATATACAAGCTCAAAACCATTATATAACTTCCATTTATCATTATATGGTAATCACTATATCTTAGAAAAATTTTTGTCTTAATATTTCTTTTGCCTGATATTAATATTAGTGTGTTTTGGTTAGTTTTTTCCTGGCATATATTTTCCATTTCTTTACCTTTAACCTTTCAATGAATTTATATTCAGTTAAATCCAACATAAGAATCTACATCTTCATAGTCGACTTTAATCTGATTAGTGTGGTGACTATTAATTAATTTACCCCATCTTGTTAGGCTTTCCAGCTATCATCCTTTTTCCTTGCTTATTTATTTCCTTCCTTTCTTACCTTCCTTTGGATATACTGGATCTCTTTATTTTTACTCTTTACCCCTAGTTAGTCCATCTAACTTTTACAGTTTATACTTTCTTACTATTTCTTTTTCCTGGTTACACAAAAATATGGATGTATACACTTATTATCAATGTCAAAATTTAATAAAAACTGATGTTGATTTCTGACCCTTATTCTTAAGTTTTTATGTTTTTTGTGATTTTTTAATTTTGACGTGTCAACTCATGTTCATTGGGTTTTAATCCATGGGCAATCATGTGTTTCCCAAGGTCAGGTCTCTATTCCCTCTCAGAGGATAATTTCTAGGTAGCCTTGAAACATTATTCATCTAGAACTCATCTTTTTCATTTTGCTTCCAGTTAGTTTTTTCAGTTCAGGCATTCCCAGACCATAGTGAGCAATGTAAACTCAAATCTCAAATCTTTGTGAGATATACGACATAGACATAGATAAGTGATAAGTGAAGTCGCTCAGTTATGTCCAACTCTTTGCGACCCCATGGGCTGTAGCCTACCAGGCTCCTCTGTCCATGGGATTTTCCAGGCAATAGTCCTGGAGTGGATTGCCATTTCCTTCTCCAGGGGATCTTCCCAAACCAGGGATCGAACCTGGGTCTCCCACTTCGTAGACAGACGCTTTACCGTTTGAGCCACCAGAGAAGTCAACATAGACATAGATATTTCCCCCCAAATACACCCTTTCATTAAGCATGTAACTTTCAGAAGTCCTAACTTCATTTTGAAGCCCTCAGATAAAATTTCCCACTTTTCAGAGTTTCAGGGCCAAATCTCCTCTCCTGGAATAAGCGAGAATATTCAGTCCACTCACTTGCCAAACTGAAGGCTCTCCCTTGTCCAAACTACATCAATAAAACTAGATTCAGAGCTAACCTGTCTAGTTCTCAGTTCCATTTTTTTGTTTGCTTGTAGCAACATATATATATATATATATTTTTTTTTTACTTCTCTGATCTGTCATGCATTTTGAAGGACGCTAGTTACATCAATTGTATTTTATCTCAAATGACTGGATAGATGTTTGTACTAGAAATATTTTTAGTTTGCTAGTCCACATTTTCACATACAATTACTAATATATACCTGAAAGATAGAAATCATTTGCACTGTTCATTTGGGGTTGAGTGTAGTTCAGTGATCTGCCCACGGTCAGGGAGATAATAATTACAAAGCAGAATTTAAATCATGCTGTTTAACTCTAGAACCCTTGACATTCCCATGATATTGAGAGGACTCCTTGGATAAGTATACACTAGTGAGCAGTGCATTAATCGCCAATCAAGTATAGACCACTGCAAATATCTGAAGATAAGACAAGCTCCTCTTGTAGTTACAAAGTCTTTTAGGAAGCTACAGCTCAAACTAAAGTAGGTTTTATTGCTTCTGTAGAGTTATAGAACAAAAAGCTTAAGCACTAGCATACTGCTAGAGTGAGAGCTGATTTTTGTTTTAATTGAGAAGGGATAGTAACATTATCACAACTGCTTTACTTTTTTTTTCTAACCTTAAAGATCACCCATGCTTACTTTAGCAAATTAAAGCACTATATAAAATAATCAAAATAAAGTAAAATTATATCAAATTCAATCACATTGAAGCAGCTATCAAGAATACTCCAGACTTCTCTGGTGGTCTAGGAGCTAAGAATCCACCTGCCAATGCAGGGGACACGGGTTCCATCCTTGGTCCGGAAAGATCCCCCATGCCACAGGGCAACTCAGCCTGTGTGCCACAACCACTGAATCCAGGCATGCCCAGGAGCCCACGCTCTGCAACCACAGAGGCCACCGCAGTGAGAAGCCTGTGCACTGTGACCAGAGGGGAGCCTCCGCTTGCTGCGACTAGAGAAAGTCTGCCCGCAGCAACGAGGACCCAGGGCAGTGCCCACCACAGAGAAAAAACATTAGTAATCAAATAAACAATGTTTTAAAAGAACAGCCTTCTGGTCAGCACCCTTCATGTATCTTTTTATGTATTATCACATACACACACACAATTTTCTATGAATGTAAGTGCACAAATATGTCAATACTATTTCATCTTTGAAATGAAGTGAAAGTCGCTCAGTCGTGTCCAATTCTTTGTGCCCCCATGGACTATACTGTCCATGGAATGCTTTAGGCCAGAATACTGGAGTGGGTAGCCTTTCCCTTCTCCAGGGGATCTTCCCAACCCAGGAATCGAACCTAGGTCTCCCACATCGCAGGCAGATTCTTTTCCAGCTGAGCCACCAGGGAAGTCCATTTCATCTTCAGTATTCATGAAAAAAAGGGCATAGGAGAAGTAAGTCCAGCTAGTTAGCTTCATGCTATCTAATTATTTTCATGACCTTGACCACTTTTTCAAATCCTGAATAAATATGTGTATATCATTTCCCTGGCTGACCCATACATTCATCCAAATAGCATTCAATGAGTTGTCCCAACTTCTCCTAGGTTTCCTGGATTCAGTTAAGTTCAGTTCAGTTGCTCAGTCATGTCCGACTCTTTGCAACCCCATGAGTCGCAGTACGCCAGGCCTCCCTGTCCATCACCAACTCCTGGAGTTCACTCAGACTCACGTCCATCGAGTCGGTGATGCCAACCAGCCATCTCATCCTCTGTCATCCCCTTCACCTCCTGCCCCCCATCCCTCCAAGCATCAGAGTCTTTTCCAATGAGTCAACTCTTCGCATGAGGTGGCCAAAGTACTGGAGTTTCAGCTTTAGCATGATTCCTTCCAGAGAAATCCCAGGGCTGATCTCCTTTAGAATGGACTGGTTGGATCTCCTTGCAGTCCAAGGGATTCTCAAGTCTTCTCCAACACCACAGTTCAAAAGCATCAATTCTTCGGTGCTCAGCTTTCTTCACAGTCCAACTTTCACATCCATACATGACCACTGGAAAAACCATAGCTTTGACTAGATGGACCTTTGTTGGCAAAGTAATGTCTCTGCTTTTGAATATGCTATCTAGGTTGGTCATAACTCTCCTTCCAAGGAGTACGCGTCTTTTAATTTCATGGCTGCAGTCACCATCTGCAGTGATTTTGGAGCCCCCAAAAATAAAGTCTGACACTGTTTCCACTGTTTCCTCATATATTTCCCATTCAAAGATCAATAAAACATAGTCCTGCCTTTAGGATACTCAGAGGCTTGTGGGGAAGACAAGACAATAAAAAGAATAGCTTTCACATGGCTTAAAGAGTGTAACAGGTCTACAGCAAGCACAGGTAGTATCAGACACAGAGGAGGAGTCTGGAAAGACTTCTCAGAGAAGGTATACTGGCTTGACAGGAGACGTAAGGAAAAACCATTCCAGGGGAAGAAGAGAGAAATGGCTTTCGAGGCAAAGGACACAACCACCTTTGTTCTGAATCACCTCTGTCCACCTTACTGCTTTGGTAGCAGTAAGACAACTGGTTTGGAGGAAAGGCAGAAAGACCAAATATTCCCCATGGGATGAATGATGTGAGAATAAACCATCACGTTTGGGCGCTGTGCTAGGTGTTGTCATATTCTAAAGTGATTAAAGAGAAGTAAAACTTACAGCAAAATCGCCTTTCTCACTGAATCCCTGAAGCTGAGTGGTCTTCTCCAAAGGATTTCTTAACATTCGTACACTCAGTTGTTTTTTTTCCCCCATATGCAGTTATAATATACTCCTAATTCCAATTTTGTTTGGGTATCACCCTGAATTTTTACGAGAGCACTTGATTTTTGTTCTATGTTGAGAGGTCCTTTGGGCTTAGGTTTCATTGGAAGAGGGCAGTTGTTAATTATCTGAAGCAGAGAATATCCTCTGCCTTTGGGAAGGGAAACTCGAAAGGCATTTTGACATCACTATGGATGTCTCCTGGACCACATGTCAGGAAAAATGACTATGGTTCTTCCATTAACTTTGGTTGTGATTTTAGACAAATTAATTCTCCTCTCCCAACCTTGATTTCTGTGTGCAAGTCAAATAAAAAGGATATAAGAAGCTTCTGGTAGGAGACTTTCCAAAGATGAAGAAGGCAACATCATTGTGCTCAAATAGTTCATTGGGCAAAAAAGAGGATAAGCCAAATACAGTTTGACTGTAATTCAAGGAAGAATTAAAGAGCACCAACAGAAAAGAGGGTCCAAGAGCGGTTAGAAGGATGAGAAAGGGAAGACTCCTAACATTGTTAAATTGATTGCTCCTCTAAGAGTCCATCCAGTTCAGTTCAGTTCAGTCACTCAGTCATGTCCGAATCTCTGCGACCCCATGAATTGCAGCACGCCAGGCTTCCCTGTCCATCCCCAACTCCTGGAGTTCACTTAAACTCATGTCCATCAACTCGGTGATGCCATCCAGCCATCTCATCCTCTGTTGTCCCCTTCTCCTCCTGCCCCCAATCCCTCCCAGCATCAGAGGCTTTTCCAATGAGGCAACTCTTCACATCAGGTGGCCAAAGAACTGGAGTTTCAGCTTCAGCATTATTCCTTCCAAAGAACACCCAGGGCTGATCTCCTTCAGAATGGACTGGTTGGATCTCCTTGCAGTCCAAGGGACTCTCAAGAGTCTTCTCCAACACCACAGTTCAAAAGCATCAATTCTTCATCACTCAGCCTTCTTCACAGTCCAACTCTCACATCCATACATGACCACTGGAAAAACCATAGCCTTGACTAGACAGACCTTTGTTGGCAAAGTAATGTCTCTGCTTTTGAATATGCTATCTAGGTTGGTCATAACTTTCCTTCCAAGGAGTAAGCGTCTTTTAATTTCATGGCTGCAGTCACCATCTGCAGTGATTTTGGAGCCCAGAAAAATAAAGTCTGACACTGTTTCCACTGTTTCCCCATCTATTTCCCATGAAGTGATGGGACCAGATGCCATGATCTTCGTTTTCTGAATGTTGAGCTTTAAGCCAACTTTTTTACTTTTATCAAGAGGTTTTTTAGTTCCTCTTCACTTTTTGCCATAATGGTGGTATCACCTGCATATCTGAGGTTATTAATATTTCTCCCGGCAATCTGGATTCCAGTTTGTGCTTCTTCCAGCCCAGTGTTTCTCATGATGTACTCTGCATACAAGTTAAATAAGCAGGGTGACAATATACAGCCTTGATGTACTCCTTTTCCTATTTGGAACCAGTCTGTTGTACCATGTCCAGTTCTAACTGTTGCTTCCTGACCTGCATATAGGTTTCTCAAGGGGCAGGTCAGGTGGTCTGGTATTTCCACCTCTTTCAGAATTTTCCACAGTTTATTGTGATCCACACAGTCAAAGGCTTTGGCATAGTCAATAAAGTAGAAATAGATGTTTTTCTGGAACTCTCTTGCTTTTTCTATAATCCAACAGATGTTGGCAATTTGATCTCTGGTTCCTCTGCCTTTTCTAAAACCAGCTTGAACATCTGAAAATTCACGGTTCACTATTGCTGAAGCCTGGCTTAGAGAATTTTGAGCATTACTTTACTAGCGTGTGAGATGAATGAAATTGTGCAGTAGTTTGAGCATTCTTTGCCATTGCCTTTCTTTGGGATTGGAATGAAAACTGACCTTTTCCAGTCCTGTGGCCACTGCTGAGTTTTCCAAATTTGCTGGCATATTGAGTGCAGGACTTCCACAGCATCATCTTTCAGGATTTGAAATAGCTCAACTGGAATTCCATCACCTCCACTAGCTTTGTTCATAGTGATGCTTCCTAAGGCCCACTTGACTTCACATTCCAGGATGTCTGGCTCTTAGGTGAGTGATCACACCATCGTGATTATCTTGGTTGTGAAGATCTTTTTTGTACAGTTCTTCTGTGTATTCTTGCCACCTCTTCTTAATATCTGAGTCCATATCCCCCCATAATTGATTATAAAATTCAGCACCCTTTGTTGCAATCAGATGTCTTCTCTGGTGTATATTAAAGTGTTCTTAGGACAAAAGGAAACATTAGCCTTTCATTCTACATCTCTGTACCTAGCAGAGTGCTTGGCACAGGCGAGGTTTCCAACAATATCTGTTGAAGGAATTAACAGTTTGAGATAGTGCATAGGGAAAATGTCAAGACATAAATGATGAGTGTGGTATTCAGTAGGAACTGCACAGAACAGGACACAGGTAAAGGTTTTGAGAGAAAGAACAGTGCATTAAGACTGGCCTTCAAGCTAAGTCAAAGGAAGTGCTAAAGTTCAACGACAATGGTCAATTGAAAGTGTGCGGTAAATGGTGGAAGGTTCTGAGGAAGATATTGCGGCATGCGTCACTGAACGATGGGAACTCACGAGTGTAAAAGCAGGGGACTGAATGCAAGGATTTCCTAGGTCCCCCGTCTTCAGCTGTATAAGTCAGAATGCAGATGATTTAACAGGAGTTGAGACGTCAAACGAGCACCCAGGTCTTTAGTCAGGCTGGGTTAACTCCACTGCCGCCTACCCTCCTACCAGACCAGCACCTGGTAGACGTGGCTCTTTCCATTCAAGTGCCCTTTTATTAGGAGAGGGCAATGGCAACCCACTCCAGTACTCTTGCCTGGAATATCCCATGGACAGAGGAGACTGGTAGGCTGCAGTCCTGGTGAAGCCTGGTGGGCTGCCGTCTATGGGGTCGCACAGAGTCGGACGACTGAAGCGACTTAGCAGTAGCAGCAGCAGCCCTTTTATTAAAGCTGTGCATCTCAGAATACTGAGATTCTGAAGCCAAGAAAAGAATCTTTGTCTGGGAAAACGAACTTTTGTCTTACAATGTCCATCCACTCTTGGTGACTGCTGTGAGTTCCAACTCATGGTCTGGATTAAATGAATAAAGAATGAGGAAGCAGGGATCTGAGAATCCACTGGGCATGTGTATCCCTCCCAATGGGACTCGGGTCCACCTCTCTCACACAGGTAACACACAAACTCATTCTTTCCATGCTAACGACGCTGCCTTCACTCTGCATAAGGCTCAGAAAGGAGCAGATGTATACACTCAACTGATGAATTCCAGCAGCTTTTGAAATAACTGTCCAAAGGTTTACCCTGGTACCAATTTACAACACAGTAGCAAATTTAATAAAACTAACAGTTTGCAGCCAAGGCCTTTGTTATTTTGTTTTAATCATCTTTTACCACCAATTGAAATGATTTTCTACTTTCTTGGTGCAGTGCAATAAAATACAAGACAAAGAATGGAGGGGCAACGTGGAAATTAGAAAAAGATTCCGAGTTTCAAATCCGGGGATAAGGTAACAGCAGGCTTGAGAGCTAGCTGGTTGGTTGCGTCCAGCGGAGATTTGAAGGGAAGACATTTCCCAGTCTGGGGGAAACGCCGCACCTGGATAGCATTAAAGCAAGGAGGGAGGAAAAGGACTACAAGGGACTCTTGTTTTTCCTGAACGCAACCAAAGGCGCTGTGTGACAGCTTCCCCAAACACCCGCGCTGGTGATGGACAGGGCTCTTGATTACAGAGCAGGGGCTTGTGACAAGCTGACCAGTCGCCAAGACCCCCGGGAGCCGAAACACCAGATACGGTGGGAGGTAAACAAGGCTTGGGCGCAGTGTGAACGCGAGGCCACGCCGGGGCCGGGAGCTGAGCGGGGGGACCGGTGACAGCCGGTGATGGAGCAGCGCTAAGTGAACACAGTTGTGGACGACTCGGGGCCAGCGCAGAAGGCAGCCTCCTTTCTCCTCCCCTTGGCCTCTCTGGGTGGCCAGCGATTTTATTACTGGCAGAGAGTGAGCCCCACAGCATTTTCGAATTTGGCACCACATCTAAAACCATTTGGGGGGCTGGGCGTCTTTTTCTTCTCTCTCCCCACCCCACACCACCATCACCACCCCCTGCAGCCCTCACCCTCCCCAAGAATGCTTTGGATTCGGTGAAAGTCTCCGCGTGCAGCTAGCAAACGACATTTCCCCTCGAATTTTGAAACCCATGTGCACTTGGGGAAAATGTAATCCTTATGTTTCTGATTCATTTACACTTAACTCATCAAAACGCTATTTTGTAAGAGCTATTTGATGTCCACGGAGTCTGCCGAGCCCCTTTTGTAAGCCGGGCTTCTTAGGAGCAGGAAGTCACGTTTTTGAAGAGAGGGAGAACTTGAACTTAAAAGATTGAGTTTGTTTTGAAATGAGGGCTCTCGGAGGGTCACGTGGACCCGGAGCTGGGCCAAATGCGTTCTCTCATTTCCTATAGCACCCCCCTCACCAGCTGCCATGACGTTACCAGCATCCGCCTGCTATGATTTCACTCCGAGCAGCCGACGGAGGCGCCTTCGTGATCAGAGAGAGCTGAGCTCAAAGCTATTGAATCCTCAGGTCTGGCCAAACCCCAGCCCTCTGCGTTGTGGGGAAAGGAGCACACGCGCTGGGAATCAGGAAGCCCCAGGTTCAAGTCCACACTCTGCCGTCGAAGGGCTGTGTGACTCTGAGGACATGGCCTCCCCTCTCTGGGCCCAGTGCTCTCATTTGTAGAGGGTCAGTACTTCAATGCTCCTCTTGAGTCCAAGAGTTTTTGAGTCTAATTCCTAGACAGTAGGAGGTGTGAGAACCCCAGAATTCTCTCTGCTGAAAACTTGGGGACAGAGCTTGGATACAAGTAGCTTTGCACAAGAAGGACACACAGACATGTAGACATCAGGCTTCGGCTATCCCATGCTCACTGTCTCACTGTGGGCTGGATACTTGAGGCCAGAGAGGAGGAAACTCATTGCCCCAAGTCATACAGAAAATTAATGGCAGAGTCCAGCTTTCCTGGTGTTTTTTGACTAACATCCTTGGATGGGAGATTTCAAATCATTCAGTTTATAGGATACTGAAGCTGGGGCAAAAACACTCTGCTTCCCACTCTGACAACAGGAATGTGAACGCTGGTGCTAAGATGGAAGTGGGGACTGGCATCGCTCTGCATGAGGCACAGCGAGGTGGTGTCTGGCTCGTATTAAAGCCCATGAGTGAATGATTAATCCTGGGTAGAAAACAAAGCGCATGCCTTGTAACGTTATAGGTATTAGTGCAACAGAAGATTAACCCCATGACCCCCCCAGGGGACCTTTGAGAACATTGGACAACATTTGAGAATCGATGGATGATGAAAACAGGTGGTCTCACAGGTCCTGTCTGCCCACCCTTGATACATACACACACTCACACATATACATGCATACGTGCACACACACACACGCACATGCACAAGCTCACCTCTATTGTTCCTGAATCTATACATAGAAATGTCATGGTTCAAAGCCAACGGTAGCTGCCTGCCTGCCACTGATTCATAGACTGGTAATGGGAAGACACTTCCATTTCTCCTCCTCCTCCTCTCATCCCGAACCAAACATCCCTCTGTCTTCCCATCACGTGACTCAGTGACCCCAGTACCACAGGCACTTCTAGGACGCAGTCCTTTGCCTCCTCCCTCTGACCACCATGGGGTCCATCCATCCATCAGCACTGCCTAGCCCCATCCAGGGCCCTCTGCTCCCGCCCTGACGGCCCTAGATCAGGGCCATCTTCCGCTTCAGTGTCGGGAACACCGCCTAACCTCCGTCACCATTTACGGTCAGGGTCTCTAACCTTACATCCACCCAGGTAGCCGCACACAGCCAGGGAGCGGTCTTAAAACCAAATCTAATCTGGATCCTCTCTTATCTGAAGACACCAAGTGGCTCCTCAGCATGCTCAGGATGAAGTCCAGGCCCTTTAGCCTGCCACTCCAGAACCATCGTTACAGACCTCCTCCTCTCAACCTCTCTGGCTTCTTTGCTCAAACTCTCCCCCTTCTCCAAATTTACCCCACAGTCAGCAGGAACAAACAGCGCCGCCCCCACCCCCACTTCCCCATCTAAGTGGCCTGGCCTTAGTGTGCGTGTGTGCTAAGCCGCTTCAGTCGTGCCCGACTCTGTGACCCCATGCACCGTAGCCCACCAGGCTCCTCTGTCCATGGAATTTTCCAGGCAAAACACCACCTTTTCTCGGAGGGTCTTGCTGACCTTTTAAGCTGAGTGAGGATCTCCTAGCCCTGTTGCTTCTCTTAATGTAACACTTTCCTCACTTTTGTTACCACTTAGGTGTCCCCTTCTAGTATTAATGAGATGAAGCTCCCAGAAGACTGGGATGGTTCCTCCTTTAATCTCCACTGCCCAGCATGGGGCAAGGACAGCACTAAATCAGTGCCTGCAGAGTGAATGGCAGGCTGCCTTACATCATTTGGCTTCATCCCTTGACTTGAGGAATAAGGACACTGAGGCCCAGAGAGGAGAAGGAGGCCGAGCTGTGAGGTTTTCTTTACTCCTTTTGCTCCTCTGGTGACTAATCCGGTTGAGATGTTTAGAGGAAGACATCCAGTATCCCAGGTATCATCTGTACCATCACAGATTTCTGACCACTTACTATCTGCAAAGCGTTTACTCACCCATTCATTCACACCTTTACTGACCTACGTTTACTGGCCATCTGCTTCGTGCCTGTCCTTGTACGAGAAGCTGAAGATAATGCAGCAAATGCAACCTAGTTCCCATCTCTGGTATCTCACTGTCAAGCCAAAATGTCATGGAATAGGAAAAAAAAAAATGCACCAATGCATTTTGAAACTGTCCCAAATGGAGAGCTTGGAGAACTTTAAGAGGGAGAGAGAGGAGGTCAGGGAGGAGTTCCGAGGGCCCAGTGCACCTGGAAGGGTTTCTTCATGGACGGCCAGTCTCTGAGCTCCCGTGGGACATGCAGCCTGCTCCCTTCTCTCTTCCTGAATTAGACATTCGGGGCAGGTAAGAGCTCCAGGAGGGTCTGAACAGAATGTCAGAGCTGGAAATGACTTTGAGAGTCATCTACCTAGGCCTTCATTTCATAGAAGTGGGGGGCAGGGGTGGACTCGGGCCCGCAACTGGGGAGTCATAGGCCAGGAATATAGCACGATCTCAGGAGATCAGCACTGCCAAGTCAGGTCTCCTGATTCCAGGGCCAGCCCTTCATGGGTTTTCTCTCTTCTTCTTTAGCTCAGCTACAGAGATTAAAGTGCAACTGTCTTTTCTGCCTCCAAATCCATCACTGAACTCTGGAGCTGACCGGGAAACAGTTTCATTGGTGTGTCTGTGTGTGTCTGTGCACTGAACTCTGGAGCTGACCGGGAAACAGTTTCATTCGTGTGTCTGTGCGTGTCTGTGTGTCTGTCTTTCACAAATACTCTCCGGCCAGGCCAAGAACAACCCTAATGAAAACCAAACAATAGGAAGAATCATGAACATTTCAGTCTTTATAGTCCCCCAGATTGCATCATGTTCTTGCAAGTCCATTAGCTCATTAGTTTTTCAGGGCACCCCTTGTGAGACTGTATGGATAGGAATCAGCGCCCCACCCCCCCTTTTTTTTCCCAGGGATCGGAGCTAAGGCTCAAAAGCATTGAAAGAATCTGGCCAGGGTTACGCAGCAAGGCCCTTGTGTGCTGGCCTGGGAATCAGATCTCCTGATTCTGAATTCAGCCTCTCCTAAGTCATGTCTGAGGTTCCTGCTTTAACAGACACAACATAAACCCATTAAGTTCTGTCCTGAGGATTCTCATCGGCTCTGAGCACAGACTGAATGGATTTTGTCCACTCCTCTTGCCAATGCCCAGTGTGAGATAAATTCCTCCATTCTTCCCACATCTGTAATTACTCTGACGGCTGTTATTTTCCTTCTCTTTCCTAGTCATTTGTTTTCTTAAAAAATCAGGACTGGGTGCTGTACCACTAAGTCCAGCCCGTCCTGCTGACCTACAGGGAGAATAGCAAATGCACAGAGAAGCAGGTGACATCAGGACACCCCGTGCAACCCAGCTTCACCAACTCATTGTTTTCCAAGGGAGCGCTTGATCCACCCCACCCTGTAATAAAACACTAAATTAAAATCTATTCCTCCATGTCAGGAAATAACATTTCCCTCATTCCAGATACTCAAACCAGAAACCTGGGAGTCATTGGACAGCTCCTTCTCAGAACCCTTGAGGCCAATACATCGCCAAGTCCTGTTGGTTCTACATTGTAAGCATTCCTCCAATTCATCCGCTTCTCCTGCGAATAATCATCTCTGGCTTGCACTTTAGCAATAGTCTCTAAATGGATTTTCTCACCCTTCCTCAACCCTTTCTTCACGAAGTACCAAAAGCAATTTTATAAAAATACAGATCTGATGGGTTTAGCCCTCCACTTCCCAATGAACAAATCCAAACTCCATAACATAACCTCCCTTCACCATCCTGCCTTTGCTTGCATCTCCAGTCTTGTCTTCTGTATATCCCCCCCTTAGTTTAAGAGGGAATTATGCTCTATTATAACCTCTCATAATAATAATCTTCAGTCTGTAATTATATTTTTATTTGGGCTATTATTCAGACCAGCCTTCCTATCCAATTATAAGATTCAGAATTATAGTGCCAGCGTGGAGATTAACATGCAGAAGACACTTCATATTAAAAGGCTGACTAAATGAATGAATATGCTTATCAACGGAGGCTTGAGTTCAACACTTAATTTCGATTGAGTCTTACTATCTGTTGTAGAGACACTACAATGACGACCTGATTTAAAAGTCAAGTAATGCATCAGACTGATCCATAGATGAGTGATCTCAATGGTGTTAGCACCAAACGGGGGCTCTTCACGCTTTCAAAATCACGAGGGAACTTACAGACAGACAGCACTTCTATGGCTGCTGCTGATCCTGGAGATCTGGTGATTTTGCTAAACGCTTTTGCTTACCCTAATGTTCCCAGAGCCCGTATTTCATGCTGAGAGGTACTTGGCCTAAGACGGATGAGAGGGAGTTGTAGGTGGGTAATGCCCAGCTTCCAGAAATAGAGGAAGATTGTGCTGACTATGTACACTGCTAGCCTGAGCTAGGAACAGAGGCATTTGTTCTGGGTTTGTAGAAATAGCTACCAATCCTGATGCTCTCCTCTGTCCCAGTGGACAGAACATCAGAATGCAGGCAAGGCATGCATTTCAGCAACAGCTTCTTGGAAACCATGCTGGTCTGACCATGACCACACTTTGTCAAGCCTCCTTTTTCTCATCTGCTTAAATGTTCAAAAATTAGATGGAAAAGAAGTTATCTTGTGTGTGTTTATTCTCTCGCTTCTTGGAAACAAGAAAAACTAGTTTTAACAGCTACTTTCTCCATTCATCAAGATATCACCTTATCCTTTTTCTGTCATAACAATGATTACGCTCTATAGTTTGCCAGGCACGTCTGTTAGGGTCAGGCAAGGAGATGTAAAACTTGACTCTAGCATCTATTAACTGGAAGGCCTTAAATGAATAACTGAATGACTTTATTGTTTTGAGTCTGACCTTACACATCTAAAAATAAACCATACTGATAGCTATATCTCATTGGTGGGCTTATAAAAAATACTAAGCATATATGAAGTATTTCCTGGGGGTTTCCTTGGTGGCTCAGATGGTAAAGAGCCTGCCTGCAATGTGGGAGACCCAGGTTCGATTCCTAGGTCAGAAAGAGCCCCTGGAGAAGGAAATGGCAACCCGCTCCAGTATTCTTGCCTGGAAAATCCCATGGACAGAGGAGTTTGGTGGCTACAATTCATGGGTCACAAAGAGTTGGACATGACTGAGCATATATGAAGTATATTCTACATGGTAATTACTAGGAGTCGTGAAGCTAGTACTACCGGTAACAGACGATACCTGCATATGTAATGGTGGTTAACAGAGAGACTAAATTTAGACTCCGCTGAGGTCAGAACCTGGGTTGATTTTTATTAAAGGTGGCATGGTTCCCATCCAAGGGGCATTTGAGAAAGATACCAATGAATATATGATTTCTAAGAGTAACTCCTTCCTAAACGCTAGTTCATCCTTGACTACCCGTTTTACCCTAGATTCCAAGAACACTGATGGATATGCAGGTGGGCTGACATTAAAATCCCAATTTAGCAGCTCGGAAAACCGACATATGATAAGATTAACAATCAGATAGCACTTAAACATGTCAACGGACAAGTCACAGAAGAGGAGATGCAAAGCCAGTCAATATTTGACAAGATGCTCAATCATAGCAACACCAATGAAAAGTCATGTTTTACCCATCCAATGGGCAAAGACAAAGCACTTCCATTTGTTGAGTAGTCGTGACCATGAGTACAGTTAAATAACCTGTGGCACATTCCTACTGTGGAATATTATTTAGCAGTTAAAAGGAATAAAGTAGATTTAAGGATCAAAGTGGATAGACAGGCCAGATGACTACATCCCCTCCTCCAAACTCTACATGAGATCTGAGATTGAGCGTGCTCTTGGGCCAGGAAGCACATTCGATCTGTCCATTCATCCGCTCAGTCCTTCATTTGTTTATGTATGTATCAACTTTTGATGAGCATCTGTTTTCCAACCATCCATCCTACGGCAAACTTCTTCAATAATCAACTCTTAGCTCTTTTAGGTCTCAACTTAGACAGATACAACTTCTTCCAAGTGAAAGAGAAGTGAAGTCGCTCAGTTATGTCCAACTCTTTGTGATCCCATGGACTGTAGCCTACCAGGCTTCTCTGTCCATGGGATTTTCCAGGCAAGAGTACTGGAGTGGGGTGCCATTTCCTTCTCCAGGGGATCTTCCTGACCCAGGGATCGAACCCGGGTCTCCCGCATTGCAGGGAGACGCTTTACCCTCTGAGCCACCAGGGAAGCCCGCAAGAAACCTTCTTCCAAGAAACCTTCCTAAATCATCTCAAGCTGGGTTAGAGACCCTTCTTGCATTTTATATCACCTTCTTATGCTCCTCACCCCACACACTTTTCATGCTGCAGCATAATCACCTGATTTTTTTTCCTGTTTCCCCTTTTAAACTGTGTGCTCATAAGGCCAGGCATCAGGGCTCTCTAGTTCAAGTGTAGAGGATAGCACAGAGCAAGACACCTAGTAAATATCTGTGAATATAGGAGTCATTACCAAACACGATTGAATTACTGATTTTCACCATTTGGTTGATGAATGAAAGAAAAAAAAGGAACAATTATAAGAACAAAGAACACATGACTAAGTGATGTACAGAAAGAGCCAGGAAAAGAAATGGCCCTAAGAAAAACCATGAAGTGGTGACTCAGCTGAGAGCCACAGAAACAGCATGAAAGAGCCACCTGTTTCAAGTGGCCCTGGTTTGGCCTAACATTTCCCAATCCTTGACGTTTAATATGGCATCACATGTCAATCTTATGGCTAAGATCTGGAGGCAAGAAACTCGTCTCTGAGAGGTCTCACTTTGCGCTACTGCTGACTCATTCTTCACTCACTTACCCAACAAGCATTCATGGAACCCTGACTCTGTTACAAATAAGCATGTTAAATTTTGCACTTAAGAATCTGAACCAGGTAAGAGGAATAAACATACACAGCTAAAGATAAGATACGTCCGACAGTGATCAAAGACCAAGGATCACGTTACAAGACGTTTCTGTTCCAAACAGGGTAGAGTCTCAATGATGACAGGTCACCCAGCCTTTACTATAAGTCACGATGAGACCCTTCTGATCTCTGTTCAAATATCACCTTATCACAGAGGACTTGCCTGACAACCTATCTAAAAATCACTATATTCTAACCAACTGGGGTACTCTGTAATGCTCCCTGGTTTGTCTCTTCCAACTACATCACAGGGATCAAGTAAAAGTAAGGGTCCTCTCTGCCCTATTCACTACTGCATTGCTAGTGCCTTGAAGGTGCCTGGGTTCATGATGGGAATCAACAAATATACTCCCAGAAAATGAACTAATGAGTGAGCTATAAAGTTTCTGAGCTTATCGATGGGGTTTCTGAATATGTGGAATCCAGAGAAAGAGACTTAGGGTTTGATTTGTGAAATGTGGACTCATATTCACAACAATTTCCACCGAGATCACATGGAATATATCCTTCCTTTGCTGTGCCATGCTGTCCTTAGTCGTTCTGTTGTGTCCAGCTCTTTGCGATCCTATGGACTGTAGCCCACCAGGCTCCTCTGTCCATGGGGATTCTCCAGGCAAGAATACTGGAGTGGGTTGCCATGCCCTCCTCCAGGGGATCTTCCCAACCCAGGGATTGAAACCAGGTCTCCTGCGTTGCAGGCAGATACTTTACCGTCTAAGCCACCAGGGACGCCCATGAATACTGGAGTGGGTAGCCTATTCCTTTTCCAGGGGATCTTCCCTACCCAAAATCAAACCAGGGTCTCCTGCATTGCAGGTGGATTCTTTACCAGCTGAGTTACCAGGAAAGTTCATACTTCCCTTATTATTATTCATTTACTCCAAGACTTATATTGAGAATACCAAGGATGTGAGGTGAAATAGAGATTGTGTTGGCACCTTAATAGGTCTGAATATGAAAGAATTGATAGATTAATTAATTTGGACAGACAAATAAGCTGGTGGGGAGAAACAACTTTTGAGAATATTTCTAGCTCTAAATCAATGATTCTAAGAACAGAGAGGTACAACCAAAGTAGGCAACAGACAAATTTGTTCAACTAGAGAATGAATAATTAATAGCACTAGCATTGAAGTTGATGGAACTCCGTGCAAACCCCAGCAATGGTTACACTGTTTGATAGCTGTGTAGACTTTGAGTTTTAGGCTCTGATCTGTAATTTGGGGTATAGGACCACCTACTTTGTGGAGTTGTGCAGATTAAGTCAAATAAGATCGCCTAAGCAAAGACCTTAGTATATGTGTTTGACATATAGTAGCTACTTAGTAAATTGCCACTTCTCCATTTCTCTTCAACTGCTAAACCCCTTCCCATTCTTTATTCAAGAATTATTCAAAAATATTTACTGAATGCCAACTTTGTGCCTGGAATTGTTCTAGGCACGTGGACCACACCAGTGGATAAAGAGGCAAAAATCCAGTCCTCAAGGAGTTTATATTCCTCAGTTACAGCTCAGTTCTTCCAAGTTTGGGTTAGAAACCACTGAATTGACAATGGATGGATGAACAGATAAACTGATGAATAATGAACGTGAGCTGCTATCTGCTGTTCCTGGTTTGCTTTATATCTCACTTTCTCCAAGCCAAAAAGGTTTAGTTTTATCCAGAGTCTTTATTTATTAGAGACAACTGGAGATTCAATACAGACCCAAGGAGCATGGTGCCCAGTGCAGAAGGCTTGGCAGTCAAGTTAGAAACAGAAGTATCCTCACTCCTTCCCAGCCAGACACAAGAAGACCTGGCCATGTATTTCGTGTTGCTCGACTCCAAGAGCAGGTCTCAGGAACGGTCTGTGGGCTGGTAGCCTGTGAATTGTAATCCTGTCTTCTGCTTTCTGTATCTTGAACTTCAGCCAGCTTAGATGTAGGTCTGAGCTCTAAAATTCTGCCTCTGAGTTACTACAGCAGGTGGAGTATTGTGGTTGAGAAGGTGAGATTTGGAATTAGACCTGGGTTTTAAACTTGACTCTGACATTACCAGGCTTCCCTGGTGGTTCATTGGTAACAAATCTGCCTGCTAATGCAGGAGACACGAGTTCTGATCCCTGATTGGGAAGATCCCCCGGAGGAGGAAATGGCAACCCACTCCAGTATTCCTGCCTGGGAAATCCCATGGCCAGAGGAGCCTGCTGGGCTATAGCAAAAGAGTCGGACACTACTGAGCGACTAAACAAACACAACTACTCCCATTACCAGCTGTATTAGGTTGGATAATTCAGTCTTCTGAGCTTTGGCCTTTTTCTCTGAGCTTTACCTGCCTCATAAATACGTGAAAGGCACTTAAAGCAGAGTCAACATTCAGTAAGTGGTTATTAGATTATTATCGTTACCATTATCCACAAACTACACCTTTCACTGGGACATGCAGAACCAGTGAGGTCCATGCTGGGTACTGAGTCAGAGATAAACAGTCTCTGCCGAGTCCCTTTTACTATTAAAAAACAACCAACCAAAGAGAACGAATCACCTAAGAACAACTCCTATCCACAGAGAAAAGCTTTATATGTTGTCCCCTCACTTTACAGGCAGGAAAAAAATAAACAAAGGTGAAGCAACGTGCCTTCACGTCACATAGGGAGTTAGGAGCGGAGTCAGCACGGGTCCCCTTTTCCTCTGTCAGTCTCAGACCTCACTTAATGGAGAGCTTCCACTTACGGGAGACAGTCTGCAGTTCTGCCTCGCGCTGGCCAAGAGCAATCAGTCTACGAGCAGCGCCCATCGGGTAAGCACAGAAGCCTCTCCCTTCATCAATGTCATACCTTGGGAAACTATCTGCAGTATAGATAACAGAAAGAATAAATATTTTTGTTGAGAGAAAAAAATGAAGACAAAGGTCAAAGGGAATCATGTAATGGGTTGAGTCAGGGAAGAAAAAGAAAGCATTTTTTCTCTCCCTCCTCTTTTTCTCCAAAACAGTCTTTATATAGAACTTGTCTAAGAGCCAATTTATTTGATATGGAAAAAATGTGAAAGCAGTGAAACACACACACACACACACACACACACACACAAAGAGGTATTTGTGTTGGAGTTTAGAACTCGAATTACCAAGAGATAAAGGAGTTGAAATAGTAGGTTGACTTGGAACGATATTTTATTTTTTCAGAGTCTCAGAGAACTTTCAAGTCAGGAAACGGAACCCGGCCCAGCCCAGGTCTCCAATAAATTCCTTGGGACTCGAGAAAGACAAAGAGGAAAAGGTCAATGAAGGACTCAGTCTAGCCCTTGTGCCTGCAACATAGTCGGGGCCAAAGACACGTTTGTTGAGGATGAAGGGGCAAATGGTACACAGTCTGGACCTGAAGAGTGGTGATTTGGGAGCAAATCGGCCTAGGACTTGGCATTTTTACCAAGCGGTTAAGGTCTTCAGTAATACAGTGTGAGTGTCTAAGGAAAGAGGACCGAGTCATCTCTGAAATCTACGGCTCCCAGCACAGACTATGGCACCTCGAATGTTCTCAGTACATACTTGTAAATTGAATGAGCAGTCAGTCGTGTGAGTAAAGAGAACTGGGAGCTTCCTGGGGCTTAGAGATCAGTGAGAATAATAACTAGTAAACTTCAAACAGCATCAGAATCATCTGGAGATGTCCTGTATGCAAAGTTTCTTAGTCAGCAGTCTGGGCTGGGGCCTAAGAACCTGCCCTTTCTAAATTCTCAGATCCTGTTGATGCTGCTGGTCTGGGCCACACTTCAAGAGCCTGCTTTGGTGCAGAGGTTCTTAAACTTGGCTGCAAGTTAGAATCAACCAGTGAGATGTTAAAGGCCTAAGGGTTATGCCTCATTTTCCTACTAAATAAATATCTGGGGCAGGACCAGGAGGAAGGAGGAGATGGGGATGTAAATGAGCTGGAGATGATTTTCAAATCCTTAAGTTTTGTAATGTGCAACTCAGTCTGAGAATCCCTCATCTAGTACAACCTCCTCCTCATGGATGTAAGGCCTCTGAGGTCCAGAAAGAGTAAGTGACTAGTCTAAGAACATACAGCAAGTTAGTGGCTTAGCTGAGAAGAGAACTTCCGGTGTTTTTACTTCTTTAGTGCAATCTACCATCCTGTACTTATCAACCCATGCTAGCTCTTACAGGCTCACAACTCCAGGCTAAAAAAAAAAAAAAAAAAATAGCTGTGTCTAAGTTGAGGTTTTAAGACATCTATTATTTCTTCTCTTCCTTGTTTTATACAGAAATGTTAAGTGGATGCATATTTATAGAATGTTACCATTCTAGACAAGTGAGGAGATGGAAGAGATGGGGTTATGGAGGATTCTCAAGGCAAGACGGTCTTTTAAGTACATCCTCAAACACAAACCAAGGGCTCCCTCTCAGTTCTTAAACAGATGTTCTTCATCTCTGAGTCAATGAACGGGCAAGGGTTTGCTTGCAATGTGCACGTTAATTGCCGGCCTTGTAAAAGGAAGTGCTGGTAAAGTGTCTGAAAGTGGTTCTGTCTCTTAAAGAGATTAAAAGTTTCCTCCAGAACTTGGTTTCTATTAATAACTGGCTTAGCACATATTTTCAAACAGACAGAGCAGAGATTGTGTCTTATATCATCTTAGAACCAAAGAAAGTGCAACAAAAGGCCCATAGTTACCATCGACTTCAACATTTTCATCAGTCAGAGAGTAAATCAAAACTCAAAGTGATTGACTGATTTATCTAGCATGAGTAAGTGGAACAGCTGGGGCTAGACACAAGGTGTCTGACTCCTGAGCTATTGTTCTTTTCAGTTCTCAAAATGTTCCCTATCTATGTCACTTGTACATAGAAGAGGTGAGGTTCAACAGATGTGACTTCATAGACTCTTCATAGACTTCATATCCACACTAGGTGAGGCTAAGGCTCCCTCATTTGTTAAATTAAAGCAGAACTTGGAATCACATCTTTAATTAAACAGTGGTTAAGTGCACTGGCTTTGGAGCCAGGATGAATTCCAATCCTGATCTCACCACTTCCTAAGTATGTGATCTTGGACAAGTGACTTCACATCTCTAAGCTACAGTTTCCTTCTGTAAAATGAGGAGACTAAGGCTGTGGTTGTGGAGAGGATGAAATAAGTCAGAGATGCAAAGACAGTAACCCATGGCTTGGCAGAGAGGAAAAGCACTCATGGCTTCATAATAAGGTGGTGCCTGTCATGAAACATAAATCCTTAGGATATTTAAGGAAGAAGTGATAGAGAGATGACTTGAGAAAGGAATATTAAGAACAAACATTATCTCACATCCAAGCAACGAGTACCCAAAAAGAATCATGGAGACCTAGAGCTGCGAGGGCGCCGAAGAACCAAATGGGTATGAACCTCTCTTCTACATTGGAAAACAAAGACAGTTACTGGTTATGCTCACCTGCCATCATTATCCCACTCCAGTGCTCTTGCCTGGAAAATCCCATGGATGGAGAAGCCTGGTGGGCTTGCAGTCCATGGGGTCGCTAAGAGTCGGACATGACTGAGCAACTTCACTTTCACTTTTCACTTTCATGCATTGGAGAAGGAAATGGCAACCCACTCCAGTGTTCTTGCCTGGAGAATCCCAGGGACAGGGGAGCCTGGTGGGCTGCTGTCTATGGGGTCACACAGAGTCGGACACAACTGACATGACTTAGCAGCAGCAGCAGCCATCATTATTTTTAAGCAAACATTTGAGAACATGCCCAGTTCCCAGCCAACCTGCTGTAACTTCACCCTTTCCTCAAAAGGCAACCACAGTGCAAGAATACACTTCCATGTAATCCAAAAAGGAGATCATTAGCAAACTCCAGTTCTTGTATTTTCATTACTAATAAATGACTTTCTTGCTAATCTCATCCAGCCTCCTTCATTTCACTGTTGGGAAAAGTAAGCTACAGAGAGGTCAGAGAGGCTTAGAGTCCCAGGTTAGACCTGCCACCAGCATTCAGGACTCATGGTTCTTGGTCTGCTGTTCTTCCCACCATATCAACTCACCCAACGCCAGGTGACAAATCCCCAGAGGTGAGTCTGTGATCACCCTCCTTCCAGTGCAGGACACTCTGACCCTCCTCACATCCCTCTGCAACCCCCCGCCCCCTACCTGATCATCTCCCTGTCCAGAGAGCACACTTACGTGTCTGTGAACCTTCTACTGAAGTGCAGGGTGGAGGCCACGTCCACCTGGAGAGGAGGATCCCGGACCACCTTGTACTGCAGCGGCTTACACTCCAGGCAGAGTGGGCTGTCTGCCACGGAGGTCAGCATGGCCGCATCAATCTCCAGGTGCTCATCCAACGTGTAGATCTGGACGCCATACACCTCCTCTCCCACATCCTGGAGCTTGATGGTCAGTGGGACATCACAGAAGACGTTCTGAGGCCCCAGGGAGATGTTATTCCCACTGACACCCAAGAGTTTGATGTCATTGACAGCCCCACTAGAGTCCCAGTCAGTGGAGACAAAGGTCACCCAGACGGTCAAAGACTCGGGAACCAAGGGGTAGCGGAATCTCAGGTCAAGGTGGCAGCCCTGGGGCTCAGGGCAGGCTGGAGGGACCGTGTGTGGGTTGACGGCTGAATTGGGGCTCCAGGTGCGGACGCTGGACTTACAGGGCTGCTCAACATCTGGATGACCTGTGGACAAGAGATGAGGATATGAGCTCTGAAAGTCCTCAGAGTTTCCTGCAGCCCTCAGGAGATACTGGCCAGACTAGGACACAGAGGGAAGGTAAAAAGACAGGGAAGATTCTCAGTGTCTTGGTGAATCTGCTGTGCTCACAGCACTTCTGCTCACTCCTACCCCAGTGACGTGGATCTGAACGAACTGAATCACGAGACGTTTGGTCAAAATTACCTTCAAATAAGTTGCTTACAATGGAGTTGCTGCCCAAACTATCCTTCCTCGTCTCTCACTTGATGGAAAGAAAGAAGGGATGCATGCTAAACACCCACTATGTCCTCTGAACCAGTTTAATTCTTGCAAGGACTCATTTCTGAGGTGAGGCCACCAAGGCTTAGAGATGTGGCGTGAACTAACCAGAGTCTCACAGCTTGATGTGTAAAAGTCAGCACTAGAGCCTAGCTCCGTCTCATCCTGAAGTTCTCGTTCTCGAGACTGAACGTGAGAGCCACTAAATAAACTAGACTCCCTCTGGTACAACCTGCTTGTAAGGACAGAAGGGCCAGAAACCTCCAGCGAAGAGGAGGTGAGTTATGATAGCTTCCGCCTCTTGGGCTGAGTTTCCGTGGAGGAAACTGTCTAGAACCCTGAATGACAGAGCTGGAACGCAGCCCTGGAGCCATCTTATCTCTTGCCTCCCCTCTTCCACATGAGGTCATTCCATGCCACGGAGCTTCTCTGAGCCCTGTCCAGCTGGACTCAGGGAGGGGAGGGCTGCTTGGGAGGGGGGAGAAGGAAGGAGAGAGTCTTCCAGTCTTTCCCCAGGGAGACGATGCCTCATCCCCACTGATCTCAGCCTGAGCAGTGACTTCTGAATTTTTCTCGGCTGAGATCATTAGTCCTAGACCCTCAGAGAACTCTCCTTTGCACTGCTGAGAAAAGTAATCAGGACTCAGTGCAATGACTGGCTTTGATTTATGTAAGGGTGTCTAGCAAGAGATACACATCAGCTGGTGAGGGGAGGATGGGAGATCTCAGGTTGTCCTGTGAGCCACATTCTTTTTTTCCCCCTTTAAATCAGTGGTTGATAGGGGTGGAGGGGCTGGATATTTCAAAAGCAAAAGGGGGGAAAAGAAAACATCAATCTTAGCCTGAAAAGGCTTTATGATAATGTTACAGATAATAGGAATCACCACAATATGAAAACTAGAAACTGATTTTGGGTGGAAAAGCCATTCCAGTGAAAGCTGTTAAGTATCTCCAATCCCCTTGCCTCTGCCCAGCCAAGGGAGTAAGAGATGATGCCCAGGGGAGATGAGAAAGAGGAGAGAAAAAGAGGAGCGAGAATGGGCAAGGGAGGCAGGGGAGGGGCCTAGGACAAGGAAAATTGAAAAGACTCTTTAGATACAACACGTCAGAACAAGAAGAGATGGGTGCAGCTACAAGGTTCCCTCCACCTTTCCTTGGCCAACTTCATTTATTACCTGTGGCAAATGCTGGATAGAAGAGACCAGCTGTTCAAGTCAAAGGCACAAATAAGGCTGAAGTCCTTCTTTCTGTCAATTCTCCAACCCAAAGAGCCCCTGAATCCTTTTGACTTTGTGGGTCTTTTGGTACTTATGTAGCACTTAATCATTCAAAAAGCCTTATCAAGGGCAGTGTTTCAATGCATACAAAGCACATTCCTTAGCCATTAATGTATTCACCTGATTCTCAGCAAAATCCTATACGATGGTTGTCATTTTGCTTCTGTTTGGCAGCTCTGTTTTCCTCAGTTGCCACCTCAGTGATTTATACAGTGCCTGCCCAGCAACAGGGAGCACAGCGCACACTCGATAGATATTTAAGTGAAGACTCTCCTAGTGCGTTCATATGGAGTTAAAGAAGTGAAGGGTCCACGGACTATGAGAGCCTGCTATGTAATGGTATGTTCCAGGTGAGCACCCCCGCTGTCCCTCACCATGCATTCTCCTGGAGCTGACAAGGAATGGAGAGATCTTTCTCCCTTCCTTGGAGAAAATGACTTTCAGTGGTGGGAAGCCACAGGAGAGCAAAGATGACAAATCTGTTTGGCTCCGATTTTCATCCCTGGTTTCTTGTTAATCAACAGAGAGACCAAATGCTTTCCAAAGGATAAGAAACTAAGCTTGATCATTATGCTCAAGTAAGTCAATAGGACTAGAAATATTAGCAAAGTGTGAGCTTGTCTGGTTATCAGAACAAACTTTTAGATGTAAAAAAAAAAAAAAAGAGTTTCAAGGGGCACTGAGTCCCTTTAATAGCACCAGGCTTCACACACTGACCATCCTCTGTGTGCTGGGCACTGTGCCAAGCATGTTACATGCCTCAACTCTTTTCATCCTGCCAATAAGTCTATGACGTTGGTCTTATGAAACTCATTTTACGGAAGAGGAAACAGAGCCTCAGATGTTAAGTAATTCCATGGTGGGCAGCAGAATACTTGTGATGCTGTGGGTCCAGAGAGCATGCCAAACTTTGAAGGAATAAACATGGGTTACAATATCAATTATACAGCTTTTCACCATACTACCTACTCTAACGATGTCTACCCCACAAGGGGTACTATAAAACTCAAATGGGATGAGATAGTTAATAGACGAACATATTCACAAAGACATTAGCTCTGCTTTGACACATAAGGGAGAATTAACAAGTGAAAGCCTGGGAAGAGGAGTTATTCCAAGCAAAGAGAACAGTTAATAGAGAAAGTGAAATAAGATGATTGTGGTTTTGAGTAAGTGGTAAGGCCGGCAAAATAAGCTGAGCCCAGATTATGAAGGGTTTTGTGTGTCACTTTAAGGAAACTGAACTTCATGCTAAGACAGCTGGGGAGTTAGTGAACACTTTCAAGCAAGCAAATGAAGGTTGTCTTTCAGAAAAACCAACATTTAGAGTTATAGATACTCTCCATCTATCCATCTATCCATCCATTCATCTACCTTTCCACCCATCCATCCATCCATCGGTCCACCCACCCACCCACCCATCCATCCATCCATCCAGAGAATGGCTGCCTCTGTCTGTGTCCAGGGCTAGGTTATAGTCCCTGGAAGAACAGGTTTTGCAGACATGGTCTCTGTTCTCATGGAGCTTCCAGTCTAATGGAATCAGTTAACAAAATACTGTATCAGTGCAGATAATACACAACTCTTGCCTGTACCAAGGGAACATGAGAGGCAAGGAGGACAAATCAGAGTCCCTAAGGAGGAAAAATGAACACACCCAGGAGACTGATAAGCTGGGTGGTGACAAATTTGGGAGAAAGGTTGAGAAAAGGAAAGGGAAGGAAAGGTGGGGAGGAGGAGGATAGATAGGGAAGGGGAAAAGAGGGAAAGGAATGGGAGGGAGGGTAGAAGGGAAGGAAGGGGAAAGGAAAGAAAGCAAGGGGCAAGGAACAAAAGTACTTCGGAACTGTTACTTCATTACAAGTACATACCTTTTTTATATGAAAAGTCACATGTTTATATAAGCTATCCACTAGAGATCAGGCAATATATGTGTGTGAAATATATTTATACAAACCCACACTGATTTAAATTTACATTTATGACAATCTGTACAGATGTCTATTATATATCTTTGTGTATATACACTGCAGCTCTTGACACAAATACTGTTTATAAAAACTCGGTGCCAAGTTTTTTCTAGATGTATACTTCAGCACACCTGAAATATTCTGGGCACAAAAATGGGGAAAAGATTCACACAAGTAAGAAAAAAATGAAAACAGCCAGTGCCAATTGTTACCCTCTCACGGAAAACCCAGCAGTTGCCATGTGTTATATGCTTGCATAAGTGATCTAAACTGAGATTTGAGTCAATCAGATCTAGCTATCTGATTCCTGAGCTACGAGCGTGTCGTGGTATTGAATATCTCAGAAAATATTCATCTGTGAAGTACAGTGTTTGCTCAAGAGAAGGGAAAATAGGGTTTCTTTTTGGTACAACAACCACATTCTGTGGCCAAAGGCAAGAATTTCTGTGATTATATTTTTCCTGAAGTTCATAAGATGGAGTTAGTGGAACATAGTGAATATGCCATAAATATTTGTTAAGTGAAGAATTTTCTATCTTGTTAATGTGGAGTTAAAACTATGAGGTTGTGGCTCTGTGGAATATCCTAGCTGGAAAGGACATTCTGTTGATAAGATGCTATCTTCAGAGAAGCAAAGTGACTCACTCAAGGGCACAGAGCTCATTGATGGCCAGGCTCAGACCAAAACCCCAACCCCGTCATCCTCCCCACACCCATGCTCTTTCCCCTACCCCAAAGATACGTCTGGCATCGCTCACAGATTGGGGAGTTTTATGTTAGTTTGGGAAGTCCAAAAACTTAAACACGCAAAGATAAATAGGATGAAAATGAGTTGAGAAAAACATTGCAGAGCTTGGCTCATGGAAAAGTTTATTTCTTCAAGAATATTAAAAGGGTCTGAGCCAAATGGATCACAGAGCCTGTAATAGGATGCTCTAAAAAAAGAACAGTGTCTTTTCCTGGCCTGCGTGCACTAAATTTGCATATCCTAAAGGAAAACCCAGGGCTGCTGGGTTTTCTTGGAGGCCTCAGTCGACTCTGGGTACAGGGGAGGTGGTTCAACACTTCAGTGGGATTCTGCCCCGCAACTCCTGCTTTAAGAGGGTCAGGGATGAACCAGGAGCAGACCTAACCAATTGATAGTTTGGTTGGATGGTGGCGTGGGATGCAGGGAATTGTTTCATTCATTCAGGTGGTAGAACAAACTGAGATGATTTTAGCCAGAAAAGTCTCAGGGTAGAGTCTTGCTACTTCCTTCACCCAGTGTGCACGTGTGCACGCTCAGTCGTGTCTGATTCTTTGCAACACCATGGACTGTAGTACACCAGGCTCCTCGGCGCATGGAGTTTCCCAGGCAAGAATACTGGAGTGCATTGCTATTTCCTACACCTGGGGATCTTTCTAACCCATGGATCAAACTCACACGTCTTGCTTGCTCTGCACTGACAGGTAGAACTCTTTACCACTATGCCACCTGGGAAGCCCCACCATCCTCCCAAAACAGCCACCGAGATGCACCCTTCTCCCCTCCCCCCAAACCCCACCCCAGGTCTACTCAACCCCCAACCTCCTCATCACAGAGCAGACCAGGTGATCTTTCATAACAGGCACATCTCACCATCTCCCAGACCCCTGCCAAGGCACGTGGCATCTCCTTACGACCCTCAGAAGAGTCCAAACCCATCCTCATCTGGTCATTACACATCTCACCCCAGCTCAACTGCTTCCTAGTCTATACCTTTCTCTCCATACCCATTTAAGTTCCTACTCCATTACTGAAGAGCTTTTGTTCTTGTACATAGTATCTATGTCATTACCATATAGTGGATTAAAACTAAGAGGCTTTAAAACACAGGAACACATACGCATGCATCCCGTTAGCTATCTAAGCAGTATGACATCACGTGCCATGCAGTCGCTGGGAAGCACCACTGGACACTCAGGAGAGAAAGTGAGTGAAAAAGGTAAACTGTGTCATAGTATTATTATGAAAATATCTTTTCCTTGGAGGACACACGAAGAAGCCTTAGGAGGCCCTTAAGTCTCCAGATCACACTAAAATGACCAGTGATTTCAACAGTCAACTCCTCTCACATTCTTAAATGCATCTTGCTGACTGATATGCTGACATTTCCTCAGCAGGGCGTGAGTCTCAGTTTGTGGGGAGGTCCCCCACTTTCTACTTGTCTCCCTGTACTCTGGAGGTCTATCAGCACCAGCTTCATTACACCAGATGGAGAACGCTCCCGGATACTCATCTGACTCTCGTATCAGATAGCCAGCTCTGCAGAGTCCCCGTGCCCATCACGGTGTCTGCCTGGCGCATAGTCCCTGCGGTGGGCAGAGAGGAAATGGGTTTGTTCCTTGCATGGAAGAGACACAGATCTTCTTCTGGGAGAACCCAACGTGGGTTCAGTTTGGGTGAAAAAGTCACCATTGCAGATTTCAGAAGAACTTTCTAGCAGATGGTGCTAGAATGCGGAGAACAGGGAAATACATGAGCCGGTGCCAGGCGCACACAAAGGGGATTCCTGCCCAGGGTGGGAATTGGGGCCGGGTGACCCCAGGCGTCCCTTCCACGTCTGACAGCCCGTGATTCTGTGAGGCCGAGCTGAGGGCTTCTCCCAGGCACCCCTTGGGCTTTCCATTCCTGGTGGATCTGTTTAGAGTTCCCCAGTTCGACTCTCCTTTTTATTTCAAGCTACTTTAGAAGATAACAGAGCACAGCGCTGTCATTTTTCTCCCTCACGTTTCCTCTCTGATCCTTCTCCCTTGCTTTATTCTATCTCTGGCTTTCTCTTTTTCAACCTTCTTTCTAAAAATATAAAGGAGAATGGGGGAGTTCTCACTGAACCTCAGTGAAGAGTCAGATTCTGCTTCCTCAGGTAGCCGGGGGTCCCTACCCAAAGACGGTTGGCATGAGCCACCCCTCAGAGCATGATGAGGGATTTGGGGTGGGGGGGCTTCTGTGTGGACGTCTCCAAAGGCAACAGAGGGTGAGACAGAGGGCTGAGGCGGGTGTGGGGTTTCTGCCAGCCTGGTTTCGGGGACTAGACCTGCGCCTCAAAGAGAGAGATACCACTGAAGGACCCAGAATGGGCAATTGGCCATGAGATTCGCTATGTTGCAAGCGGTCTTGCTTCAGGGCCAAGTGACAGGGTGACAAAGCATTGGGTAAAAGAGACTTTTTTAATTTCTCTAGAAAACTGAGGGGCTGTGGCAGTGAGTGTAAGGGAGCAGAGAGACTGTTGGTCTGCAGGGAGGCCTGGGAGACTGACCCACCCCTAGCATGGAAGGTCTGTGGGTGGAGCCCACAACCACGGCTGTCCTGAGGTGCTTCCCTCCAGTGTCTTGCTGATACATGGATTCTGACAAGGAAATGACATGGCAGGAGTCCGAGAGGAAAAATTGCGACACATGGAAGACTGCCTTGGGTATTCACAGGAAGAACTACAGAAGAATCAAAGGCTGGTGACGCCTTGAAGTCTTCCAGTATGCGTGTTGATTCTGACGTGAGCTTGTTTGTACCCACAGGCTGTCAAGGTCTAGGGCACAGACAAACACACACACACACACACACACACACACACAC
The DNA here is from genome assembly GCF_032452875.1 of Bos javanicus. NCBI lineage: Eukaryota > Metazoa > Chordata > Mammalia > Artiodactyla > Bovidae > Bos > Bos javanicus. The sequence goes on along the minus strand of NC_083875.1, from coordinate 106,055,579 downwards.
ACACGGTGTCTCATCAGGTATGTGGCCGTGGGCGTTTGATTCCTCAGGGGCTTTGCTTCTTCATATGTAAAGTGGGATGACATACCCAGGACAGTTCAGGTGCTCAAAACGCCTTGTGCTGAACACATGCATGAATACTGGCCTTGATGGAGGGGAAAGGATACAAACTGCTAGCAATACAATGAATCAATTCTGGAGCTCTAACATACAGCACGGTGACGACAGTTAACAATACTGTGCTGAAAAACTGCATGACAAGTAGATCGTAAACACTCTCACTGCTCCCCCCCACCCCCGCCCTGGCAAAAAAAAAAACTGTGTGCAGTGACGGGTGTGGTGACTTTAAAATAAATGTGCTCTGCCATGCTAAGTCGCTTTAGTCGTGTCCGACTTTCTTTGACTCCATAGACTGTAGCCCACCAGACTCCTCTGTCCATGGAACTCTCCAGGCAAGAACACTGGAGTGGGTTGCCATTTTCTTCTCCAATGCATGAAAGTGAAAAGTGAAAGTGAAGTAGCTCAGTCGTGTCTGACTCTTAGCGACCCCATGGACTGCAGCCCACCAGGCTCCTCCATCCATGGGATTTTCCAGTCAAGAGTACTGGAGTGGGGTGCTGCTGCCTTCTCTGGATTGTACGTGAGAAAGACCATTAAAATTACAAAGCTCTATCTACACTGAAAGAGTTCTTTGCACACCCAACCTGCAAAAGAGCCCCCAGCCTGGCTTACCTTCTGCTTCCCGAGGACTCCAGTGTCCTGATGGGCCGCAGGGCATCGGGGAGGAGGCATTGAAGGCATACTGCACCAGGAATCTCCCTTCCAGGCAAAGGTCACATGCTGATCCCAATTCTCTAGGAGGCCAAGGAAAGAAGGAAACGCACCGACTTAGGAATGGTTGAATGAGTTCCTGACTCAACTGAGCCAAAGGTGTAGGCGACAACAAATTTGCTCCCCTGTCATCCTTATTCTTCCTTGGACTGTGAGGAGATCCAACCAGTCAATTCTAAAGGCAATCAACCCTGAATATTCACTGGAAGGACTGACGCTGAAGCTCCAATACTTTGACCACCTGACTCGAAGAGCAGACTCATTGGAAAAGATCCTGATGCTGGGCAAGACTGAAAGCAAAAGAAGGGGCCAGCAGAGAATGAGAGACTTAGAAAACATCACTGACTCCACGGACATGAATTGCACTCCAGGAAATAGTGGAGGACAGAGGAGCCTGACGAGCTACAGTCCATGAGGTCACAAAGAGTCGGATGTGACTTAGAGGCTAAACAACAGTACTAAATCCTCCCTATCTTTGTCAGAGCTTCCAGAATATGATCATAAATGAAATTCCTCCCCACCACCCAGGAGGACCTTTCTTGGGTCTAAGCGTCTTCTGTTCTGATGGTGGATACACTTAAATTTAAAGCAGCCCAGACTTACTACCTGCACTATTTCTTCATTTCATCAATGATTCAAAGTTCCACTGAAGATTTGATATGTGGTTGTGAGAAAATCTTTTACCCATCGGACCTCAAATTTTATTCTTTTAACAATCTCTGTCTGTACCTACTATGTGCAGGGATTATCAGGATCCTAGGTATTAAATAGGAAGAAGGAATGGTTCAGTTCCTTCAGCTGAAAATGACTGGGCTGAACTAGACAGTGCTTAAAGAACCTTCTAGCTCTGACATTCAGGGGATAGATGAGTCACTCTTGGATTTTACAGTCAAAAAGAGTTTCCTTACCATGCCACCTAATTCACTTCAGCAGCTTTCCAAGGGGCAAGCCAATCCCTCAGTGGGACAAACCCCAGCAGCGGAATATGACAGTGGCTTTCCCCATCAGCTGGTATCTTACGTCTGGATTCAATCTCCCTTTAACCACAATAGCCTTTGGGATCCTACTTGTTCTCCAGACTTGGCCCCTGTTCAGGAGATAGTTGCTAGGAAGGGAGAGGGATAATAGCCCTCTTCTCCTGTACTAGGGTGAGCAAGCCCCAAACTCTGAAAATCTGAGCAACTTCTACAGAGCTACTGGAGAGGGAAAATATCAAGAAAGGTCATAGCCCAACCCATTATTTCTCCAAATGCAATGGTCCTGCCAAAATCTCCTTCCTAAAAGAATCACCATCCTTCAGCAACCTGAAAGACACAATGGAGGGACCCTATCTCAAGCCTTAGGGCTTTTGCTTCACAGGGAAGCTCCATAGCCCCAGGGCTCATGTGCTTGCTAACATCATAGTCTGAAGCTGGTCCTTCTTCCTCCTCCACCCAGCTGCCAGGGAGCTCATCCCCAAACCTAAATCTGAATACTTTCTGCCTCTGCTTATCTGCTAGTATGGTGACCAACACGTGTAGTTTAATGGCTGGATGGATAGATGGATAAATACCAGTCACTCCAACATGTTGCTAAGACTCATGACTAACCTAGTCTAGACCCTCAAATTGCATATTTTGCATCATCAGCTTTATCATCAGAAATATGAAATCATACATAGGTATAATTTTATAAGCACACTAATATTTAGTGATAGAATGACTGGACAGTCTAAGGCCAATCTGCTCAATGGAACAGTAAGCAGTTGGTACAAATACTCATAAAGATCATTAAAATGTATGGAAAATGTGTTATAATGTTAAGGGAAGAGTCATATTCAAAACTGTACCTTATAGCAGCATCTCAATGCTGTTCAAATAACTTAATATGACGAAATACTACCAGCAAATATTTCTAGGTGGTGGAACTCAGAATGATTCCTCTCTCCCTACTTCCATTCCTTCTGGTTTTCTGAACTTTCTCTGTATTTTCAGTATGTATGAGGTGTTCTTGAACTAGCAATAATGACAATTAAACAAAAGTACTTGGAGGCAGAGGATGAAGAGTGGAGAGGGAGGTGCGCAGCACCAGTCTGGTTCCATTACAATGACCACAACCCATGCATAGCAGCTCAGAGTCACAGGACTGGTTTATGACGACAATGAGATTACAAACATCCTTGTATGAATCCAGATCGCACTGATCTTAATGGTAACTGAGCTTTCTACTCTAGACGCCTTGCTTTAGAGGAAACGCATGTAGTTACCTGTACTTCACTGAGTTCTTGACAACTGTTCAGTTCAGTTCAGTCGCTCAGTCGTGTTCGACTCTTTGCGACCCCATGAATCACAGCACGCCAGGCCTCCCTGTCCATCACCATCTCCCAGAGTTCACTCAAACTCACATCCATCGAGTCAGTGATGCCATCCAGCCATCTCATCCTCTGTCGTCCCCTTCTCCTCCTGCCCCCAATCCCTCCCAGCATCAGACTCTTTTCCAATGAGTCAGCTCTTCACATGAGGTGGCCAAAGTACTGGAGTTTCAGCTTTAGCATCATTCCTTCCAAAGAACACCCAGGGCTGATCTCCTTCAGAATGGACTGGTTGGATCTCCTTGCAGTCCAAGGGACTCTCAAGAGTCTCCTCCAACACCACAGTTCAAAAGCATCAGTTCTTCGGTGCTCAGCCTTCTTCACAGTCCAACTCTCGAATCCATACATGACCACTGGAAAAACCAAAGCCTTGACTAAACGGACCTTTGTTGGCAAAGTAATGTTTCTGCTTTTCAATATGCTCTCTAGGTTGGTCATAGCTTTCCTTCCAAGGAGTAAGTGTCTTTTAATTTCATGGCTGCAGTCACCATCTGCAGTGATTTTGACAACTGTAGGTTCCCTATAAATACTTTGACGAATTAATAAACTGACAGTAAATGGGCCTTATTTACACAGAGTTCCACAAAGTGCATTCCCTCATGCTCAATCATGGGTTCGCGTGTTCACTCAATATTTCACCTGTTCATTCACTGGATACTCATTGAACAATCTCTGGTTGCTAGCACTGTGCAACTACCAGACATTAACCATCCATGGGAGAGGAGATTTGATGTGGTACCTGCCCTCATAGACCCTGCAATCCAGCAGAGGCAACAGTCCATAAACCAATAGGAAAATAATGTGTACAAAGTACAGGTTGAATTACTGCTAGAAGGAGAGTCAACAGATGATGTAGGAGAGACTAATGAGGGGCTGTGCAGGGGCTTCGGATGGGCGCAACGCTGGCAGACCTCAGTGCAGATCCAAGAACAACACCGAGAGTGGAGTAAAGTGGTCCAGGCTCTGTCTTAAGGTATGCAAAGGACCGAGGCGGGAGAGACGGCCTCGGTCCATAGAGGCCCTGAAGGAAACTCGAGTGGCAAGAGTCACAAATGGAAGACAGCAGTGAGAGCGCCAGTGGGGCAAGCAGGCAAGGACCACAGGATGGAAGGCTCCGCAGACCCCTTGCAGATTACACATAAGAGGGGTGGGAAGGTACTGGAGGGTTATAATGTGGGTGACATGATCCAATTCACATTTTTAAAACATCAGCCTGAATGATGAATGAAGAATGAATTGGGAAAAGAAGAGCACAGGTAAAAGCAAAGTCAGGAAATAAAGAGCAAAGGTGTTATCCTGTATATGGTGGGTGAAATTCCCATTTTACAGATAAGGAAGCTGAGGATCATGGTTATAGAATAACTATACGAAGGTCAAAGCTCAGAAAGTCACAGTCAAAACAGACTTTACCAAAACCATGCCATATCCTACACATTCAGGGTATGTCAAATGTGTTTCTAATCCCTGGCATTTATTTGATTTTAACGGGCACCTGTATGTACACAGACAGAAATACACACACACACACATACACACTGAAATCATAGAAACACAGGATGCTAAAGGATGCTAACACTGGAAGAGATCACCTTTCTTACACACGATCCATGAGAATTAAAGTTTAAAGCTCCAAATCTGTGCCATCTACTTTAGCAGCCCCTAGTAACATGTGGCTATTCAAATCTAAATGAATTAAAATTAATATAGAATTCCTTTCAGTTCCTCAGTTACACTCATCACAGTTCAAGTGCTCCCTAGCCACAGCTGGCTTACAGCTACCATACTGGATATTACATTACAGAAAGTTCTATTGGACAGTGCCTCTCTAAGGTACCCACTGTACAGAAGGAATTAAGCTCTCTCCTAGGCATCTAGAATGGTACTAGTTATGTACTATCCTTAGGACAATTGAGAAAATAGTCACTCAAGTCATTTTCTACATTCTGAGACTTGGAAAAAGAACCTTGGCTGAGAAAGGCTAGATTCCCCTTTAGTTTACAGATCGGAAAACTGAGGCCAAAGAGGAAGAAGAAATAAATGAAGTTGCAAAGACTTCAGACTCAGGTCTCTTGGTTCCCAGTCCAGCATTCTTTCTACTATATACCACAGCCCATTGTTCAGAAAACTGAAACCATCTAGTCAACACATGTTTGCAAGACAGATAAAAATGCAGGAGTTAAAAAAGCCAGGGGTGGCCTTGAATTATTTATTCAGTTGCCCATGTGTGAGGACACAGGCGGTGGGAGGATCTGAGTATGTTTTTTTAAGGAAAACCCTTGTATTCTCTCTGACCACAGATGTGAGGAACAGCAGGAGGACATGACGATGGCCAGGGGCTAGAGGTTGGCATTGATGAATGGAGTGGAAAACATCAGAGATTCTGCAGGGAAAGAGGATTTCAAGTAGCTCAACAGCTCTGGGAAACTTTGTACAAGATGGGAGCTAGTGTTTCCTGAGCATAGAGTGTGTGTGCTAGGCATATCACAGATGTCATCTTATTAAATTCCCCACAGAAGCCAGGTGGAGTGGGTATGGTTAGCACTTTTTATGGAAGAAGACTCAAGAAGGCCAGAAAGAATCAGAGGGGTGAGAAACTCACCCAAGGTCCCCTAGGCTGGAAGAGGTAAAGTTGAGACTGGAATACAGTCTGCTTGACATCAAAGCTTGTGCACTTTGTACTAAGCCAATTTCCATGAGTATGAACTCCTTGCGTATGGGAGATGGATAGATTTATTTCTTTAAAACAATTTATTGAACTTGCTGACCTACTTCCTTCAGTCATAGACTACAGTCTACATAGCTGTTAACCCTAATTAGATATGTTTCTAAAATGTCAGTTTTAATTTAACATATGATAACTCCATTATGAAATCTTAGACTGAACAGAATAGCTATTGTATGAGCCTCAAGTACCAACTGACTATAGGTTATTAAAAACATACTGATTGAAGCTGAGGGCCCCATGTAATAGAGACATATCTCATTACACAACAATTAACCCTCCAATAGGTTTCCAACAATCAGATGGTATTTATTTAATGGACAATAACTGCTTTATGAAATACAAATTGAATACACACACAGGAAGCTTCATTTACAAAACTTCCATTTCTACGTGGAATCGAGGCCAAGGCTTGACCAAAAGTCTGATACTTCTCATCACCACAGAAAAAATAAATAAATCCACGGGCTGCTGGAAAGGCTGCTCTGAAGTGTCACATGAGGTTTCCCAAACCCAGCTCTGAGCTCCCAGTGAGGGCGCTGGGGCAGAGGAAGGGGGTTTCTACAGAGCATCTAAGGAGTGCATTTCCTTTCTCCGTGATCACATGCATCCAGCTGTCAAAAGAAGGTTCTAGATTCAAGGACTGATAGTACTGAAGGAAAATTGGAGCCCAAATTTAATTGTGATGCCATGATCTAATATGTTTTTATGAACACACACACACATACTTGTGAGAGTTCACTGCCACGTTTTATGGCCTTTATGAAGTGGAGAGTAACACCTCCTTCATAATTCAAGTTTTGGAAAAACTTAATGAAAGAACATGCGAGCCTGAGATAAGACGCTGCAAAATGTGAGTCGGAGCCTGGCTCCCACCACTTTCTATGGGCTTCTGGCCAAATCTCTCTGCCTCTTTGAACTCCAATCCCTTCCTCATCTGGCAAATGAAGAAGTTGATTCTCCTTTTACAGAAATTACCAAACAGATGAAATGAGACTGTACAGTGAGCATTTAGTACAGAATCCAGAGCAGAGTGAGCAATTGGTAAACAGCATGAACAACCATTGAGTAATATTAATTCATCATCAGCTGGTTATTATTTCCACCATCTTCAATATTGTATTACCATTATTGAATAAAACATTCAGGTCTGGGAGGGGGCAAAAATACTAATCCATACTAATTTATAGCCAAGTTCCAACCAAATTAAATATCAACATGTTAGTACATCTTCATGATCCTTTAAAATCCCCTAAAGCTTCAGTGCCTTGGGGAGACCCAATGTTGAAAGGAACCACAAGAAATGATTTCATTCATGTTTCCACCTTCAGACCACTGAGGCATCATTAGACCCACCTTTCAGTGGAGTATGACTCAGGGGGAGAAACTGACTTGCCCAAGGCCATACGGCTAGGAAGTGACTGACAGGAGCCCAACTAAGGCATCTTGTGCCTTGACTTATCATCCCTTGATCTTCTACGAAGATCATGGCATCCGGTCCCATCACTTTATGGGAAATAGATGGGGAAACAGTGGAAACAGTGTCAGACTTTATTTTTTGGGGCTCCAGAATCACTGCAGATGGTGACTGCAGCCATGAAATTAGAAGACGCTTACTCCTTGGAAGGAAAGTTATGACCAACCTAGATAGCATATTCAAAAGCAGAGACATTACTTTGCCAACAAAGGTTCGTCTAGTCAAGGCTATGGTTTTTCCTGTGGTCATGTATGGATGCGAGAGTTGGACTGCGAGGAAGGCTGAGCACCAAAGAATTGATGCTTTTGAACTGTGGTGTTGGAGAAGACTTTTGAGAGTCCCTTGGACTGCAAGGAGATCCAACCAGTCCATTCTGAAGGAGATCAGCTCTGGGATTTCTTTGGAAGGAATGATGCTAAAGCTGAAACTCCAGTACTTTGGCCACCTGATGCGAAGAGTTGACTCATTGGAAAAGACTCTGATGCTGGGATGGATTGGGGGCAAGAGGAGAAGGGGACGACAGAGGATGAGATGGCTGGATGGCATCACTGACTCGATGGACATGAGTCTGAGTGAACTCCGGGAGTTGGTGATGGACAGGGAGGCCTGGTGTGCTGCAATTCATGGGGTCGCAAAGAGTTGGACAGGACTGAGTGACTGATTTGATCTGATCTGATCTTCTAAAAATTCTACCTTCAGTTCTATTAAACAACAGAGGCAAAGATGCTCGTTATACAAAAATACATGTATATATATATATATGCATGTGTACCATCCATATATAATGTGCCCTTCTTATATGGTACTACGTGTATACAAAGGAGTTAGCTCATTAACCAGAGGCAGGTAAATGCCCGAGCTCATGAGATGTGACCAGTACCTCCATTCCAGACGAGGTTCAGGAGACAGAAGTTTCCAGGCTTTTAACAATAAAGCAAAGCTTAATATTCACCACAGAAATTATGCATCATTACTCATTAATTTCTGTTAGCAATCATTTATGTATTCCCTGATCCCCAAATCTACAACGTCTACATGGAGCAGTCGCTGTACCAGTTAGTCCTCGAGTGTGTGTGTTATTCCCTTAGTCGTGTTCAACTCTGTGCGACCCCATGGACCGTAGCCCACCAGGCAGGCTCCTCTGACCATGGGATTCTCCAGGCAAGAATACTGGAGTGGGTTGCCATTTCCTTCTCCAGGGGATCTTCCTGACCCAGGGATCTTCCTGACCCAGGGTCTCCTGCATTGCGGGCAGATTCTTTACCATCTGGGCACTTGTGGGCACTTGTTAAACAAGAGCAACAATAAAAGACACTGAGAAATCCCTCTCCAAGGCTGTTTCCCTTCCAAGTTTCCCTCCTCTTGGCAGGAGAGAGAGAGAGGGATCAACACTTCACAGGCCACACTCACCTTTCAAAGAAGTGGCCGTCGATGGGAGGGAACCACTCCAGCATCACAGAGTCGGGCGTGTGGCTCACGACCTGGGGGGCGAGGGCGATGGGCGCCGGCTTCCTGGAGGGCTGCCAGCCCTGGTACACCAGGTCCAGGTAACAGTGCATTCTGGCGACCTGATTGGGTGTGAAGGAGTCGGTGCAGTCGTCATCTGCAAGCAGGCAGAGGGAAAGATAAGCACCTCGTTGCACGGACCGACAGGCAAGAGAATGATGATGCCTCCCGGGCGGCCCGGAAGCCAGCACCCCAGCCCTTGCCAACTGGGAGCTGGCCTCTTCCAGTGCTCGAGAGTTAATGGTCTGTGAACAAATTAGTGCAGTCATCACTTCTGCAGACAGGTGAGAGGGAGCATTAGGAGGGGGAGGGCGGATGGGCCTGAAAAGGCACATCTGAGCCTGGAGAGGGGGGTCATGGGTAAGGACAAGGGCAAGACGAGCCGCTTTCCCAGGGCCCCCACCCACAGGTCAGTAAGTTCCAGCCAATCAGTCGATATCTCTCAGTCATCCACTCGTGTCCTGTCTATTTGCTCACTCATTCTTTCATATGCTTACTTGTTCCTTCACTCCCACCTTCACATTTGTTCATCGCTCATTCATTAATTCTGCTCCTTACGGATGCAGCAATTCTGCTTTCCAAAGCAGCCTTCTGAGCATTGATTCTATACTCTCTGCTCGAAGCCAAGGGCCACGGAAACCTACGGCACTCCCGCTGCTGGGAGCTACCAGTCTAGCTACAGAGCAAAGGTCAGCTTGCTGTGTGGCTCAAGGTGGTTGTAGGCTGTTCAAGTTTGTGACGCCAGTCCCCAACGACAAGGAGATGGTGTGTTGGGGAAGACGGATAAACTGGAGAGGCTTCTAGGGGAGGTCCTGGGTCAACCAGGTTACACGGTTAAGACTGGGGAAGAAGATGAGGGATGGCAGAAGGGGCAGCTCAGGACCACAGAAGCAATGAGCCCTGGGCAGTGAGCACAGGGAGACTCGGAAGTAGTCCAGGCTCAGCATCCAGCCTTCGGTGTCCACGGCAGGGATGCAAGGACAGCGACACCTTCTGCACAGCGCTGTCGCTGGGACGCTGACTGTGGGCTTAGTACATGCTTCGTACACGGGATACTGTGCTTTGGGCACGTGTAACTCTCCCATTAGTTTTGGAGTAAATACTCTGATCACTCCATTTCACAGAGGAGGAACCTGAGGCTGAGAGAGGTCTCACTACTTTTTAAAGATCACAGAGCTAGGGGCAGATCTGAGGTGTGAACCCAGGCAGTCTTGACTCCAAGGCCACGTTTCTAATCAATATGAGAACTTTTTTTCTGAGTGTCCGTGAGACCTTGTATGGGCAAAGTGTCCCGCAGGTGTTTGATAAATAGGAGTTGAGCCTGAGTTGGAGGGGACCAGAATACAATCTCATTTCTGAATGTCTTTAGATCTAATGACCTTCAATTCTACCCTCTGTTTTCTAGGATGAGGAGTGAAGGCCATGACCCGAGACTCTTCCCTGGCAAGGAGGAAGCTTGCCTCCCGTCTCTCCCTCCAACAGCTTTACTCAGCTGCCCCAGGGGCAGATCAAGGCACTGTTTTGGCTTGGTTTCCAAAAACACCACTTCCCAGAGGTGTCCGCCTGGCCAGGGTTTCTGCAGCTGGGCCCCAGACAGAGGAGAACGGGGCTCGCCAGATCTTAAAATAAACCCACCATGGGAATTCTGCAGCATAAACTCACTTTCTCTTATCAAACAAACAGAAAATAAGTTCAGGCAGGTGCTGGGCAGTTGGACATGACCTTGAGAATCCAGCTTGGGGAAGGGATAGGAGTGTGAGGAGGTTATACACAGAAGCTGCCTCTGATCCCCTTAGCAATTTTTGATGGTCTCCTTGCCAGCACCCTGGGGAAGACTTTTATACATTTGGAAGAAGCAGAAGAGCCCAGAGTCCTTCAGAGAATACCACCAAAGAATGACTAGTTGCACAAATTACTTTCAAGCTCAGATACTTGCATGTAACTCCTTGGATACAAAACAGGCTATGGGTTGCTTTTGCCTGGAAAATAAGACTCCAATTGCCCCCAGTGGTCTAAGAAGGACTGGATGGGCTGGTACATTTTCCTTTGTTACTAAGGACTTTGTACTTCATCCTGAAAGTTTTGGAAAAGCCACTAAATAGGTTAAAAGCAGGGGAAGGGCATTCTGGCTAAAGAAGTAAGGGTTATGTAGTTAGATTCATGGGTGAATGATGCGGAGTCAAATGATTTTATGACCACTGTGCCTCAGTTTCCCACCTGAAAAGTGGAGATAATGATGATAACAAGAGTGCTGGTGTCAGAATGCTGCTGAAGGTCATGACAAGTGTAGCGTCAAGAGGCAGGAGCAGCGCTCAGTGAATGCCCACTGCCTCGGGTCTTGGGATAGTGCAGGCACCTCTGTGTGTGTGCCTGCATGTGTGCACGTGTGTGTGTACGCATACACTAATGTGGGTGAGTGTTAGGAAACTAGAAGCAGGAAAAAAACCAGAATGTAAAATATTCACTCTCTTTGACTTTGCAACATCGCCATTTAGGAATTCGATGGATAGATACTCATGAACAAACATGAGGGAAAACGTATGTACAAGGACCTCTTTTGAAATATCATTTACATAGAAAAAACATTAGAAATAACACATCTGTCTATTAATAGGGGGAGGACTCTACATTAAGGCACATGCACAGAACAGAATTCTAACCAGTCATTTCCCAAACAAGGAAGTAACTCTAAAACTCAGGCCCCCTGTGTATAAGTTGGGGACATTTATATCAACCCACAACCTAGAGTGATGGTGTGGCTTCCATGAGCTGGAACACATACAGCGTTCATTTGATGAACGAGAGAGAAAATCAGCAATTTGCTTTCCTCTCTATCTTCTGATTTGTTTGGTTTTCTTCCTCCAAAGGAGTTAGTTTCCTTTTATAACTTAAAAATTAGCCATTTCCATGTCTGCCAATTTAAAAGTCTGAAAAATGGGTAGGTGACACAGGCTGGAAAGAGGACAGAACTGTACCTGAACTTTAAAACTGAAGTCAAAAAACATCCCTCCCAGAGCTAGAAAGCTTAGAGACTGAACCGCTGCTGGAATCCTGGGTGAGGTACCAAAGGGTTTCTGTCCATCATAAAGGCTCTGCCCCAGTTAGCTGACGTTTCCAGTTGGCTGCTCTTAGCTTCCTGCCTCCGCAGGCTGCCCCTCCTGACACCTGTGGCCCCTCGTCCTGGTCTCTAGGACCAGCCAACCTATCCTATTCTGTCCCCATGCTGCCTCTAGCCAGAAAGGACGTGGAGGACTTCAGTATTCTGGGAGGCTACACCAGTCCCCATGCTGTTGATGTCGTGCTGTGAGTTTGCAATCTAAACTTTGTTCTCAAGAGCAATTTCCACCTGCAGCTGGAAGGCCACAGGGCAGGGAGGTTCAGGGCTGCCACTGCCTGTGGGACCTCAGACAAAATGCTGATCCCTGACAGCCTTGTTTCCACCCACTGTGAAACGGGGACTCATGACCCTACCTGCCTTCCACAGCCAAGGGGAGCATGCAGCTAGCTCACCCACTTCTAGTGCAAGAATAACTGAAGGTTTTGTTGTTTTAAAAACAATGATAATAACAGAAAGAGCAATAGATGATTATATCTACTGCAGAACACTTGGTATGTGCCAAGCATGTTACAAAGACATAAACATCAACCTAAATATTACCTAGAGATTAAAAAAAAGGCTAGTGTATATGTATGTGTCGGTGGATATGAATATCTATAATGGATTTCTGTAATTCTTATCATCGCGAGCATCATATATATGTATATACACACATACGCACAAACATACCCACACTTGTGATGAGATATGATATATGTGCCAGGTCTTATACTGTACATTAGGTTCTGGAGTGTTTTCACAATTAACAGTCAACAGATAATCTTGCTAATCATCACTTACTGAGCACTAGTTTTGGTACCAAGGACAGTTCTAACTCCTTCACCTGTATGACTCTCATGCAAGGTGAGGGTGTTTGTCCTCCATGTACCAATAAAGTTAACAGGCTTAGACAGAAGGGACTTGCCTGAGGTCAGAGTCAAAGGCTGGCACACAGAGGATTCAAGTTGGTTCTCACACTCTAGACTTTATGCTCCGAACCACTATGTTCCTATCAACCGTCTGCTGCATCATCTTCAGTGATTACAGGATGTTCTGTCATATGAGTGCCTTGTGATTCATTTCAGCAACCCATTCTCTTTGGATTTGTAAGAAGCTTCTAATTTTTCACACATGTAAGCATTTCTCTTCTATGCCTATTACACACTTCAATTAATAGATGTCTAATTAATATGTGGAGAAAAAAAGGTTGCTAAAAACATTTTTAGGACTAAATCTTTAAACACATTAACAGATTTATTTCCTTAAGACATACTTCTTAGAGGTGGGGCTGCTGTGTCAAAGCTTAAGTGCATACTAACAGGGATACGCAGAATGGCAGTGACAAGACGCTTGCTCCCATAGCTGGGGAAGGCCTGGTTTCTGCACTGTTGAGGAAGCTGGGCTTGGGGGTCCTCTTAGTGGGTTCCTTATGGCATCTTTTCTTCAGGAAGTAAGAGTCTGACCTGCCATCTTTCTACCTGCCTGAGGATTAGCCCACAGCTCAACGCGACCGCACCCACCCGGTGCTTGACTAGGCTTGCCCTAGCACCTGCCTGGTGTCTGCTTAATCTGAGCAGTTGGGACACTCTCAAACTCCCCCAGTGTCAGAAAGGGAGCCAGATAATTGTTGCTTAAATGCAGGCTCTGCCATGAAAGGCATGCCTTGTTTTTGCTGTGTGACCCTGGGAAGGTGACAAGTTGCCTAAGCCATGCTTTCTCCTTCTGTAAAGTGGGAACAGTAGTAATACACTTATCCCCTTGGGCTATTTAGATGATTCCATGAGACAAGCCTGTTGGGCAATGCCCACAGTGTCTGGCACGTCATAGACACTCAGTAGTTTCTGCAGACTTGCCACCAGCCATGTTCAATTTATTAGAATCTTAGGACTAACAATTAATTCAGGTCCTCAGCTTCACTCTCCTTGCTCAACAAGTGGCTGATGGCTACCATGCAGGTGAACACAAACACAGAACACACCCATCTCTGCAGAAAGCCAGAGCACTCGCAAGGAAGGAACTCTAAGCAGCTGACCCAGCACGGTCTCTACCCTCTTGTCTTGACTGCAAAGCCCCCGTGTGTCCCTCTCCCCAGCCCTGAGAACCCGATCCTGGTCTGCATTTTGAATTTCATCCAGCTGCTTTTGTCACCTCATCTATCAGAGATCCTAAGAAAAACAAACATTTCAAAGCTCGTGGTCTCCTTGAATATGCTTTTGCGGGTGTAAGTTTGTTATCGTAGCTCAGTGAATTAGTTCTGCTGTTAATGGGTCACTGAGCTGAGGGGTTCCTTTAGAAAAGCAACATTAAATCAATCACCCTTTAGATCTGTACAAAGGGGAACAACAACCAAAAAAAGATTTAGTTTATGGGGGTCCAGTAGCGAGTGGCAGCTCCTGGCCCCTAAGAGGCCGGCAAACTTCCAAACTCACGTTATCGTTTACTTTCCAAGCACACTGAGCTGGCTGAGGAAAGATGCTGTAGAAATGGAACTTAAGCAGGGCTCCGGGAGGGGACGGGACACCGGATATGGATGCCGGCTCGGCTGGGAATGGGAGCATGGTAGGACTCTGCTTTTGAGGAAATCCCTAGCACTCGGGTCTTTTTTAGAGACCCCAAGCTAGGGGCTGTTTATGGCACCAAGCGTGGGTGCTGACCATTCAAGAGACCTCGGGTGTGAACTGTATGAACTTTACACGGAGATGGCCCCGGAGATCGTTCAGTCCAAACGGGAAACTGGGAAGACCCACAGGCAGTCGTGGAACCCACTGGATTTCCAAGAGGAGGGACAGCCTCTCTTTGAATGCAATCAGAGGCAAAATCCCGTCAGAAATGGAGACTGCTAGAAGCGGGCTCCCCTGGTTTAAGCAGAAATGGAGGCTCAGAGTCACACAGCCACTCAGAGTGCCCCCACCTCCCTGACAATGATCTCTCTGGCACAGACTCGAAAACCACCCAGATCGCTCAATATCCCACTCAGCCATCAGCTAGGTCTCCTTGGAAGAGTGGCACAAGAGGGAAAGAGAAAAGACAGTCTCCTGTGAAACGGGGGTAGTTCCAGCCCCATAGGCTTGTTGAGAGAGTTAAACAAGATGGCATATATTAACGTCCTTTATGAACAATAATGGTTTGGTTTTTTTTTTTTTTTTTTTAATCTTTGGGCTGTGCTGCATGGTATGTGGGATCTTAGTTTCCTGACCAGGAATTGAACCCATATCTCCTGCATTGGCAGCATGGAGTCTTAACCACTGGGCCACCAGGGAAGTCCCATGAACAGTAAACTTTTATATAAGTAGAAATATTGCTATACAAATCAACTTTATATACCTGTTGTTAGAGAAATTACTCATATTCTTCCCTGCTTGGTTTTCTTCCTCCGTCCTCCCTCCTCCCTTTCTTCTTAGCAAACATTTTTTAAAAACACAAGGCCTGTGCTAAGCGCGGAGAGAACAGTGATGTCTCAGAGACAATTTCTGCCTTTATAGAGCTCACTTACTTTGGTGGTGGAAAGAAACACCTAAGTTGAATATTATAAAAGATCTGGATGCTCAGCTAACACACACAAGCATCTGGTGCTTTACTCAAAGTCTCTTGGCCTAGGGGTGAGGCTGTGACCATCCTAAGAAAGGGTATCTCGTTCGTTCTTTTTCTTTTTTTAAAGATTTTTATAATGTGGACCATTTGTAGAGTCTTTACTGAATTTGTTAATATATTGCTTTTGTTTTATATTTTTTGGTTTTTGTGGCCACAAGGAATATGGTATCTTACCTCCCCAACCAGGGACTGAATCTGCATGCCCTGCATCGGAAGCTGGAATCTTAACCACTGGACTACCCGGACAGTCCCAGGATAGCTAACTTTCCAAAGATGTTATAAGGACTAGAGCTGGTCTTGATATACACTAAAAGGAAGTGCAGGGGATCTTGGAATGCACAGAATGAGTTATTAACACTGTTATTGATGGTACTAAAAAGGACTCTGAGCGGGTATATGCAGTAAGAGAGAAAACAACTCCATCTCATGTAATAATTTCATTATTTGTAAAACCAAAAGAATTCTATTTGACTGTAATAAAACAGTAAAAGAGCATGTGAAAAAAAAATTTTTTTTTTAAGGTTCAACAACCACCAGCTTAGAAAACTATAGCTGCAAAAGTAGGAGAAACCTCAGCGATCAATTCCAGAGTTTCCATTTTCTTGAGAAAAGTGGGACCCAGAGATGGGAAGTGACAGACCCCAAGGCAGCAGGTGACCTAGCAGCAGAACCCGCCCTTCTACTCAGGTTTCCTGACTTTTAGCCCTTGTCAGCTTCCCAAAGCATCTTTCTGAGGAGCTTTTAGATACAACATCTTCCTTGCATCCCTGAGGTACTCATGGAAGGCACAGGTACTCGATTATTTGGAATGAAGAGATCTTAGGAAAGACAGGCAGCCTGCTTGAGCCAGGCCAGGAGGCCACGTCTGACACTGGCACTCTGGGGCGGTGTGTGGGCCCGCAGAGCGTGGGCCTTACCTGCATAGCTCATGAAGTTATTGTATGGAGTGTTGAAGAAGCTGTTGAAGCCACATGTGTCGTTCCCTGGCCCCGGGTCACCGCAGAACTTGTGTTTCGGAGCTGGGTTGGTGTCACTGCAGAGGTCTCCGGTCTCATAGGAGGGCTCTGTCTCCATGCAGGGGTCGCTGCAAGACTGGATTTCCGAGATGCCTCGGAAGATGTGGTAGAGGCCCAGGCTGTGCCCAATCTCATGGATCATGGTGTGGGTGTGCCCAGGGATGCCGTAGAAAGATGGATTCAAGACGATGCCACCTGCCAGGGGGAAGTTAGAGTGTTAGGTGAACTGGGCACCCTGCTTCCTGCTGCAGGAGTCCCCATATCCCTCAAGGGGGAATGGGGCATGGCCCAAAGTAACCACAGTCTCCTCCACCCTATGACTCCACAGCTGAGAGCCGTTCTGACTTGTGGCATGAATCAGTGATGGAGTAGGAAGAAGTCTCAAAGTCATTTTGTGCAGTCCCTTCATTTTTCAGTTGAAAACACCGATGCCTAAAGGAGTGAGGCAACTTACTCAAGGGGATGTCACACTACTTAGAAGCAGAGGCATGATTACAATTCAAGACCTTTGATTTCTGGATGGCAAAGATTTCAGCTGCAACTTCTTAGGAAGTAAGGCATGCCCCAGTTCGTGAATATGCTACACAAATTGTTTAAATGAAACTCTCATGCCCTGACTCCTTGGTCCCAGCTCTCATGTTGCCTTCACTAATGCTGTGAAGTTGAGCAAGTTGATTGTCATCTCTGAATCCCATTTCCGAAGCTCTGGACCCTACGAGAGTGAATATTCATAAAGGCCAGCACTGGGCGTACTCACCATTATAACAGTGATAATAGTCAGTGTTTCTTGAGCATTTATTACATATTTTCAGGCCCTGTGTTCAGTGTTTCACATGTATAAGCACACTTAATCATCTCACAACCCCATGAGAGGGGCACTGACTCACAGAGAGGTGAAATAATTGGCCCATGATCAAATGAGTAAGTTGGGAGTTCAGATCTGAACCCAAGATCCTTGGGTTCCAAAGCCAGGGATCTTAATCAGTTCTGCTGCTAATGCCCACCACAGGCACAGACTATGGTATCTCATTAAGTAAATGTTGAATATCTGCTGAATGCCACCCCAATGAAAGAGGTTTTGCGAGGCCTAAGTAACTGTGTGTAAGTAGCCAGCATATCACCTTCCACAAAGCAAGGGCCTTGTTCACTGTCTGACCACTTGGTACCCCAAGTGCACTCCAAGAACGGGCATCATCAGCTTCACCTGGAGGTGATCAGAAATGCAAACCCTTAGGCCCCACCCCAGACCTAAAGAATCAAAATAATAAGTCTTTTACCAACAGCCCCAGATGATTTGCCTGTATGTTCTAGTTTGAGAAGTGATAAACCACCCTACCTATCTTAAAAGAATGACCATTTCTTCCCTTGGGCAGATAGACGGATCAGATCTCAGGAAAACCAATGGACAGCATGGTTCTGTGTTTGTTTTTAGCTCCTGGAGAAATACATACAGGTTGGCAGATAGATATTGCAGCTGGAAAACCCAAGTGTGTTTGAGGGAAGGTTACGCTTCAAGTCCGAGCACAGAGAATGAATAAAGAAGATGTAGTACATGTGTACAATGGAATACTGCTCAGCCATGAAAAAGAGTGAAATAATGCCATTTGCAGCAACACGGATGGATCTAGAGATTGTCACAGTGAGTGAAGTCAGACAGAAAAGCAGAAATACTGTATGACAGCCTAAGAAAGGGGCGTCATCAAAGAGGTGATACAAAACGAACTTACAAACAGAAAGAGACTCACGGACTTAAGAGAATGTACATACGGTTGCCGGGGGAAAGGAACAGTTAGGGAGTTTGGGATGGTCATGTACACACTGCTATATCCAAAATGGATAAGCAACATGGACCTAGTGAATCGCACAGGCTACTCTGCTCAATGTTATGTGCCAGTCTAGAAGGGAGGGGAGAACGGATATAAGGATATGCATGGTTGAGGCTCTTCACTGCTCACCTGAAACCATCACAACATCGTTAATCAGCTATACCCCCCACCCAAAATAAAAAGTTAAAAAAAGAGAAAAGGCTTCACATCTGAGCCATCTGCAAGCGGTGGCTGTAAGTGCAGAGCAGCACATTACAGGAGAACGGTGAGGAGGGAGGCCCTTGCTATTCTCTGCTGGCAAGCCTGGAGCAGGCGTGGGGGGAGTTTTATCTCAGACTGAACTGCTGGGAGGGCAAGCTTGCTCAGTCATGGGGCTCATGGAGTCGATTAATTCTGAGCTGCTCAGAGCCTTCCAGCACAAAGATAAAGATGTATGAGGGGGTGTGTGTGCTTGCACGTGTATGTGTGAGAAGCGGCAGGCAGAGGCAGGGAGGAAGAGAAATTGAGACAGGAAATCTCTCTCAATTATTTTCTGTCAATCATAATATGAAACATAATCCCCTTCCCACCCAAGGCTTTTTCCAGGGATCATGGTGTAACAGCAGGAAAAGAGGGTGTGTATATATGATTCTAATAAATTGGGTTTGATTGGGCCTACTGCAGAGGAACTGCTCAGGATCAGCGTGTCTCAGGACGGAGAGGTGGCAGCCTGGGAGGCCGGCTGGAGTTAGCCTGACATGGGTTGTAATCTTCTTTCTGTTTTGCAATGGCTGTGTGATCTTGAGAAAGTAACTTTGCACCTCTGGCGTGTTCCGAAATAAGCAGCAGCAGCAGAGCACCAAAGATTCTCAGTCTCTCTGTGAAGCTGTAATATTGAGGTCAATGGAGAACGAAGGGGGGCAGGGTGCTGGCAGGGCCCCATAGGTGTTTCCAGGGGACAATGACAGGACTGCAGGCTCGATGTCCAGGCTGGGTCTCCCAGGCTCCCCTCTTCACAGAGCTTGAGGCCTGTTTCACTGCTTCTCTTAAAAGGTGAAATAACTTGAGGCTGACATCATCCTGAAATACTATAACATGCCGTGGATTTATAGCCTTCTGTATGCCTGGTCCTGAGCCAGTCTCTGAAATTCAAGGAATTATCAGGAGTATTTCTCTCTCACTATAGAAACTTGCTGCTCAACCATTCTAAGCTTCTAATCATGACCCTTTTGGTTGATTTTTCAAAAGGAGAGAATTTCAGCCCTGAGAAGGGTCTTCAGAGGCCCTCTAGTCTAACTTCCTCACTTAAAATCTGAAGACATTGAGACCTGGAGAGGAGAGAGATTTGCCTAAGGCCATCCTGTGAAGGGAAGTCACAGCTGAGAACAAGCCTATATGTTGGCTTTGGGCCAGCAAGATTCCCATACATCATGTAGGCATGTGATGCGAGTTAATCAGCTTCAGCTTGCCTAAGCTGCACACTCTCTTTCACCCAGCCCCTGTCTGTCTAGGTCCGTCTGTCTACCCATCCATCATCTATCTCATGGTTTCTCAACAACAGCACTGCTGGTGTTTGAGGCCGGGTAACTCTTTAACACGGGTATCACAGGAGACTCAGCGGCATCGCTGGCCTCTACCCACTCGATGCCAGTAGCATGGCCGCATTTGTGAAATCCAGAAATTTCACTCGACCTTGTCAAATGTCTCCCAGCACATAAAATCCTCCAGCTGAGAACTGCCAGCTATTTATTGTTGTCTCCATCTCTACGCAACCACACATATGTGTGTATGCACACACACACACAGACATACCAACTGGTTTCACTAAACAGCTAGCAGGAGATAGTGCTCTGGAGCCAACTAAGTCTAGAAGTTAACACAACTTTATTGTTTGAAGTTGCAAAGTCCCTCAGCTCTAAGATATTGTGGATTTAGAGCAGCTACTGGACTCTGGCTATATCACTGGAAAATCAGACAGGCCTGAGGAAAGATCCAGCATTATCCCTCTGCTGAGCCCTAACATTCTCAGAAAAAGGTACCCATTGAGTCATTACTATTCACTGCTGTAAATAATAGGAACATTCTAACACATGCGAAAAAGCTAAATGAACCGCAGTGCCCTCACGCAATGGCATATTGTTGGTATTTAGTCATTAAGTTGTCTGACTCTTTTGCAACCCCATGGAGTATTTAGCCTGCCAGGCCCCTCTGTCCATGGGATTCCTCGGGCAAGAATACTGGAGTGGCTCAAGAATACTCCTGAGCCACGAGGGAAGCCCCCGATGGCATTTTACATGGCCATTAAAAATCTTGGTCTTTTTTTTGTTGTTGTTGTTAGCTCATATCTTTATTAACCAATACACAATTACTTGTCTTCTGGTTTGTTGAAACAATAGGTCAGACAACATTTGCCACAATAATGTCTGTCGAAGTGACTGGTCATAAAAACTCCAGCACCACATTCATCTGAGGGACACTCCTGGCAAAGGCGACTGATTGTGCCATTCTCATCCACCTTATAGTATTTCAGAACAGCCAATTTAACCTTCTTTCTCTTATGCTTGTTCTTCTTGGGAGTGGTGTAAGACTTCTTCTTCCTTTTCTTAGCGACACCACGAAGTCTCAACACTAGATGAAGAGTGGACTCCTTTTGCATGTTGTAGTCAGACAAAGTACATCCATCTTCCAGTTGCTTGCCAGCAAAGATCAGTCTTTGCTGGTCAGGAGGAATTCCTTCCTTATCCTGGATCTTGGCCTTTACATTTTCTACTGTATCCGAGGGCTCAACCTCGAGAGTGATGGTCTTCCCCGTCCGGGTCTTCACGAAAATCTGCATCTTGGCGGCGGTTCCACCACAGATGGTGGATCCGAAAGAAAATCCTGGTCTTTAGAGAACTGGACATAACTCAGAGACAGGCTTTTCTCTTGTGAAGTTAAGTGCAAGAAAAAAACTGGATGAGAAGCAACTTTGAAGACTGTTGCAACATGGGAAAACGTAGATGGCATAATATTAAGCGAAAAAAAAAGAACACAAATTTGCATCTATGCTATGATTTCAGATATGCACAAGTTAAAAAAATGCATATCTACATGCAGATGAGTACTGGTAGAGAACATGGAAAAACTGAAATTAAAGGACAACAGTGTTTGCTTACAGGGCCTGGTTCAGAAACCATTGTCATTTCTGACTTTTGGTGATTGCTTTGTATAAACACACGTCTTGTTTATGGATATGCATAATTTGAATGTAAGAAAAATTCCTGGTGGTGTCGGTGGATGGAACATGGAAGAACAGGGAGTTCTTGCAAACTCTCTGCTTCCTCCTTTCAAGCCAACCCATCACTGGCTGGCCCAGCACAAAGCCGTTACTAGGCTGAGAAGATACTTGCGTGAATGAAGAGGCAGGGGGTATACGGAGAAAGCAACCAGTGAACAGAGTTGGAAACCTAAATTCCAATTGTGGTTCTGCCCCTGATTTGGGTGTGACCTTAGATAAGCCCCATTCACTCTCCAGATTTTAGTTCCTCCACTGGTAGAACAGAATTAATAGTATTGTATTATTGTTCAGAGCCTCACTTGATGGCTGACAGATAAGGAATGCTAAAGAGTTTTGCAATATTAAAAGAGATCAATAACTAAGTTGTTCGTTGTCTTTACCACCACTATCACCATCAGAATCGTGACCCCCATCATCATCTTCACTACTCAATGTATGCCTGTCCCAAGCCAACTTCTTCCTGAAGAAGTTTCCAGCTCTCACCTAAGTGCATCAGGGCCTCCTTGTCCCACGGCCAAGTTGCTACTCCTGCCAATTCCTCCTCTGAGGAGTTTGCAAAGAAGATATTGAGGTGTGTCGATCCATCCAGTCTAAGAATGTTCTTCATCTCATTAACATCCAAGTATGCTCTGTAAGACAAAAAGAACCTTGGCTGTCATCATCATCCAAAAAAAAAGGTACTATTCAAATAACAGGTACTCCCAGATTAACTGAGTCACACCGTGTGCCAGGCACCTGGCTAAGCACTTTATAAACATGACCTCATTGACTTCCCCCAATAATATTATACAGTAAGTGAGGTGATCACATTGTACAGACCAAAAAAAAAAAAAAAGTCCTCGTGAGTTTGAGAAACTTGAAGGTTTCTCAGCTTATAAACAATAGCAGCGTTCAGTTTAGAACCTCAGTCAATCTAAAGGCAACAACTGTCCCTAGGCACTCTGCTATATTGACTGATGACATCATATGGACATAGAGCGAGAAGAGACCATGGTAGAGATAACACATATTCTAATCCTGCCTTCTTCTCTACTTCATTCACTATGGACCTTGGACCATTTATTAGGCAAACATAAGCTACACTAGGAGGCCTGCTTTGCATCTCTCTTCCCATCTTGCAAGGGAGTGTGGTCCAAAGTGATTATACGGGTTGCCCAGAGTTGCAGAACTGGGTTTCAAGGTCAAGTCTCTCTGGCTTGGAAACATATGTTCTTTTCACTGGGGCACTTTCTACCTCCCATAGATGATTCTGCATTCTGTAAGCCTTTATTACTTTGTCCATAAAACAGGCCAAGGTATATATCACATTGGAGGCAGCCATCATTGCAAAAACCTAGACTATATACTGATGTCTTTGGAAAGTGGATTAATTCCACACACAATCATCATTAGGTCTTTAACACACCGAACAAACATGTCAGACAGAGAAAGAAATGGTCTTTGGAAAGAGACTGGCATATGCCAGGTGCTCAATAAATAAGAACACTTCCCTTGTGGAGTACGACTCTCTCTTCACAATAGGAGTTATAAAGTTTTTGGACCAGTCACAGAGTCAATGGATCACAGAGGGAGTTATCTTACCCCCCGTCATGCGTCTTTCAGGTGGTGCTAGTGGTAAAGAACCCGCCTGCAATGCAAGAGATGCAGGTTTGATCCCTGGGTCAGGAAGATACCCTGGAGAATGGGATGACTACCGACTCCAGTATCCTTGCCTGGAGAATACTAGAGCCTGACGGGCTGCGGTCCATGGGGTCGCAAAGAGTTGGACACAACTGAAGCCAGTGAGCACATATGCGTGCATATTCTCTCTTGGGATACTTGGGAACAGCTAATAAGCATTTTTGGAGTGAAGTTAGAAATGAATCAATGAACAAAAACATATATAAATAAGCAAGCAGTCAGCCTGGTGTAGTAGGTGAGATAAAACCTGTGAATAATGATCTTTAGTGGTTCAGATGGTAAAGAGTCTGCCTGCAATTTGGGAGACCCAGGTTCAATCGGTGGGTTGGGAAGATCATCTGGAGAAGGGAATGGCACCCCATTTCAATATTCCTGCCTGGAGAATCTCATGGACAGAGGAGCCTGGCGGGCTATAGTCCATGGGTCACAAAGAGCTGGGGACGACTGAGAGACCAACAATGATCATTAATGTGTGCTGGGTCCTTCTCTGTGGTCCCTCACTCAATGGATAATCACCTTTAGTCTTCATTACACTGAGGAAGGTGGTATGGTTATCCCCATTTTCCAGATGAAGAAAAAGAGGCTCCCGTAACTTCAGACATTGCTTGGGTCACACAGCTAGCTGGAATCCCTTTTCCACCGTGCTGCCTCTCCAGGGTGGGGGAGGCGGTGGGGCTGGCACAGAGCCTGGCCAGCAAAACACTAATGATGCCACCTTTCTCTTTTCTTCCTGGGGTCACAGAAGAAGCTCCCCACATGTGAAGCAGTAAAGTCAGAGGGCCCCAGCAGGGCCTGTGGGACCCTGTCTTCCCCTTGAGCCCCATATTACTCTGCTCCCACGCCTGAATTTCCCACAGTGTGCTGTCGGCAACATCTGCCTCCCCCGTGCCCCCATGATGCATTATCCTCAGTGCCTTTACTCACGCTGCTCCTCTCAAGGACTCAGCTCCTCTGATGAACGAATCCAACGTCTGTGCCGGCATCACTCCTCCAGGAAGCCTTCCCCGATTGCCACCTCACCTCTCTCTCTTCTACCGTCTCTGTACCCCTCCACCTCGTATGAGCACGCACACTCACACCACTCCACATACTCCACTGGTCTGTATCTACCACTGTCTGTGGCTCCCTGGAGGCTGGGAATGTGCCTAATTCATCTCTGTTTATCACCCAGTTCCCAGCACAGGGCTTGACCGTTGGCAAGCACTCAGGAGATCTGGATGGAGGGGAATTACATTGGGAAAGAGAAAATCTAAAACGTTGAGGCCCCAGTCTCAGCTGCAGCTTTCTTCCTATAAGGCTTCAGCTTCCTTATCAATACACTGGGGTTAGGAACAGATGCCCAGTGCTTCATGGGGCACTTCTGTGGGTCACGAACCTGTGCCTCCACTCTGGGGGAAGAGAATACGTCTGAAACCTACAGTGCCCTCCCGGCTCCACGTGTGATCAAGAGCCCATGATTAGTCATGGGACCATAATTTTTCCAGCTTTTCAATTACCAAAAAAAAAAAAAGAAAAAAGTTGCACATGTGTTGGAGATGCAAGCAAGGCCTGGAGAGGTCACACCTGTGTCTAGGCTGAGCTGACCAGTAATTCCGAGGACAGAAGCTGAGATATTGACCCAAAATCTCACTGCTATACCTCTGCTCCCCTCAGCTTCTGAGCCGAGAAGCCTTGTGAGGAGTTTGAACGAGTCTTCTCTGTGATCCGAGTAGAAATGAGGAAGGTTAAGGACAACACATCGTAAATTCTTGCTGCATGCCAGCCCGTCCTAGCTATACCTACTGTCTCACCTCTGTGCACAATCTGAAGCCACGGGGCAGAGCATGGAAGATGACCTGTTCTCAAGCCAAAGTCCTGGGTTTGAATCCAGCTCTTCCCCTGGATGTTTGGGTCCCCCTGGGTTATTTACTTAACGTCCTGTGTCCCCGTCTCTTTATACAGAAGATAAAGATGTGAACAGTATCCACCTCGTCGAGTTGGTCTGAGGATTTGGGACATTAATAAAGGAAGTGTAAAGGGCTTAGAATAACCCCTGGCACGCAGAAACCCTGGGTAAATGTTTAGCCATTTCCAGTATTCATCCTGGTCCTACAGATGAAGGAACAGGGGTTCAGAGATCATATAAATACTGACAAGACCAAGTCCAAATCTCGACATGTTCAACTCTTCCTTCCACTTCACCCTCAATCCCGAGCCCTCTCAGGACCACAGGGAAAGGAAACACCAAGTGGGAGCGGAGTGAAAACACCAAGACGCCGAGGCTTCCCTGGGTCGGCCCTGCCCACGCAATTTATTATTTTCTAATTGATTTGCCCATTTCCACCTACCACTCTCTGGTGCAGAGAACACACATATTATTAGAGAAAGTCACCTCTTTGTCCCATGGCTCCAGGCTGAGAAAGCTTCAGGAGAGGAAGAGGGGGCGGGGCAGGGGCAGGGAGATGTTTTAATTGGTTGTTTATTCTGATGTAATTGCAGAAACCAATCTTTTCGGTGGGTGACATTCATCCTGGCTCAAGGAAGATATGTGGGATATTAAATAAATAGACTCCCTTGCTTGTATATATATATATATATATATATATATATATTTTGTTTTGTTTTTTGGTTTTTGTTTTTCACACTTTGAGAAGCTCCTGTTTCCCTAAAGAGATGGCCCCTTTCCTCTCCAGTTATTTTTTGGGGGACCCACGCAAAGGAGAATAGTTCTGTGGCTAAAAGATTTTGTTCTGCTAGCTCAGGTCCTCCCGCCAGTTCAAAGCCAAGCTGGGTGTTTCCCAAAAGTATCAGGGGAAAATCTTGGGGACAGGAGTCCATGTATTTAACTTCCTCCTCCATCTCTTTAAGCTCTGCTGGACTTCCCTGGTGGCACAGTGGGTAAGACTGCACCTGTCAGAGCCGGGGACACGGGTTTGATCCCTGGTCCGGGAAGATTCCATATGCCTCGGGGCAACTAGGCCCAGGTGCCACAACCACTGAGCCTGCACTCCAGGGCCCGCGAGCCGCGACTGCTGAAGCCCACACACCTGGAGCCTGGGCCCTGCAGCTAGAGAAGCCATCGTTATGAGAAGGCTCCCCCCGCCCCGCCGCCAACCAAGGGTAGCCCCCATTTGCCACAACTAGAGAAAGCCCACACATAGCAACAAAGACCATGCATTACCAAAAACAGTTAATTTTTAAGAAAAGGTTTGCTAAAAAAGAAAGAAAGAAAAGGTTTGCTTATTCCCTTTGCAGATGGATGGAAGAGAGAGCACAGGAGGTCACACTGAGAAGGACCATTCAGAGTTGACGGAGATGGATGCTAAGAAGAGGAAAAGGGTTTGCTGAGGGCCACTTGCTCTCCGTTTTGTTACCATGGGGAGGTTGGTCCCCTGTGGACGCTCTAAATTGGCCAAATTTCTTTAAAAAAAGCAATTACCTCCCCGCAATTCATCTAAATCCCAAACTGTGTGTTTATTAATTTATGTGCAGGTTCTACTTGGCTGGACAGTAGATCCGGATCCACAGGAAAGTTGCTTCGCTTCTCTGAGTCTCAGCTAGCTCATGGGGCTACCAGAGGGCTGGACCGAGCCAGCTAAGCACCATTCTGGCACAGACCTCCCCCCACCACCCTGCATTTTCTGGTCTCCTATTATTTCTCTTATCTCCTCCTAGTGGGAAAACCACCTCCAGGCCACTCTCTGGTCTCAGCCTGCAGTGTCTCCTGCCTACCACCCACTCTTCTTCTTCCCCCTACAACCTTCCACCTGTGTTCTTACAATTTCCTCATCCCAAGAACCTCTGGGCTTGCCCAGTGATGCCCGCTCCTGAAGCACGTCCGTCAGTCTCTCTTCTCTGCCTTACAAGCTCCCTGAATCTCAGCCTTTAAATTCTTTCCCTCCCTGCTAGGCTCAGTTTACATGCAGTGCATGCCACGTGTCTGCTCCTGACCACTCTCCCCTGTGAGGTGGGGCAGTGATGTCCACCCATCAGGGCTGTCAGCAGGACTAGAGGCAGAAGGAAGTGTTCTCCCACAGTGCCTGGCTCATTCGAAGGCACTCATTGATTAGCCGAGGCTATTTGTATTGCATTATTACTATATTAATTACAAGGACAATTATTAGCAACACCAAAATCAACAGTATCAACCTCTAGCTGAAAATGATTTCACCCTCCTCAGAGGCTCCTAATTTTGATTCTAGTTTCTATTATCCTGCTCGATTATCGTCGCTGTACTTTCCATCAGTCTGCAATAAGCTTCAAACTTATAAGCCGTGTCTTTATCCTCTCTTTATCGCCTACACCTTTCCTTCAAGATACGAGCTCTCTCTGGTTGGCAACTTTTGAGCACCTCTCTTGTAAGCTTCCCAGATGGTGCAGTGGTAAAGAATCTGCCTGCCAACACAAGAAATGCAAAAGACGCAGGTTCCATCCCTGGGTCGAGAAGGTCTCCTGGAGGAGGAAATGGCTACTCGCTCCAGTATTCTTGCCTGGAGAATTCCATGAACAGAGGAGCCTGGTGGGCTGCAGTCGATGGGGTCGCAAAGAGTCAGACAAGACTAAGTGCCTGAGCATACACATATTCACATACACTCGTAAACTATGTAACTTCAAAACAGGATGAGGAAGTCCAGGGGTCAGGGAAGTGAAGTGAAGTGACTTGCCCAAGGTATCAAGTAAGGAGTGGAAGGCCTCTAGTCACTAGCCTATGTATGACAGCACTTTGGTACCAACAAACGAAGTCACCTCTCCCTTTGAGGCAGGAGGGGCATAGTTCCTTGCAAGGGGGCACAGTGTGGAGAGTTAAGCGTGGGGAGGATTGTAGCATCCACCCTCCGTTTCAGCTGCACACCCCTGTGCAGAACCTGACTGCCTGGATTTCTGGCCCATTCCCACTATGCGCAGCTGTCTAGGTTGCAGCTCTGAGTCCCCATCTATTCAGTGAGCTTGTGAACTACCAGCATTTTCCAAATCGAGGTCTATGGAAGGCTAAATCCACAAGAAGCAGCGGCATATTTAAAGGAAAAAAGAATTTCCAAGTCAGACGGTTTTAGGACATGCTCTGTTAAACAAGGTTCAATACATATATTTTTTTAATTGCAAGAATTTTCAGAGCCTTTAATATACAAAATGGGAGTAAGACAGAGCGTACGAAGTATTCCCAAACACATTTGACCATAATCCTTTTTCTCCCGCCCCACGGCTGCCCTTGCCAAAAATCAAATAACAGCACAACCAACCGAGCTTGGGAAATGCTGGGCTCAGTTGGAAAGTCCCTTCTCACTCAGATCTTCTCCCGACTGCCTGTCAAGAGAGGTGTCTTGGTGTCTCTTTTCTCCCTGTGCAGCCTTGTACCTGGCTCCTCCTGTGAGGGCTGTGAGTCCCCTGGAATGTCAGTTTCAGAACGGGGCCTGGCCAAGGCGTTCTCATGGCTTTTACCCTTCTGCCAGAACTACATTTCAAAGCCATGAGAGCAGTCCTGGAGGGAGATCAAAGCTCTCTCAACTCAACTGTCATTAGAATATTTTCTTTATGCATCTCACTCGCTCGTGAGTGCCAACAACATATTTCCTAAATGCACTGGCCTGAGATGGTACAACTCGGTAATAATCTCAATGAGAGGGCTGTCAGGGCCTGTTTTATTGAATGAGAAGCAAAAGGGAACTGCGTTCAAAATGCAGAACAACAACAACAACAGTCTCTCCAATGGAGTCATGAAAGCATCAAGTTTTTCTAACTCTAGACCGTAAGGCACTAGCTTCCCTATTTTCAAGACGGTGAGAGACAAGGTACAATGAGCTCAGGTCAAGACTGTGTCTCTATTACCACTCAAAGCAAATGGACTCCCCACAGCAGAAGTGATGGCTGAGCTCTTTGAGGATTGCCAAGCCAAAGTCCCGCTCCCTGGACCCTTGATGGGCACAGGCAGGTTATGGGAATGGTGCTGTCCACCTGTAAATACTGGCTATTTGAAGAGGCTTTGTCTGAGCTGCTCCTGGCTGAGAATGGGCTATTTCCAAGCTAGAGGCTCTTTCAAAGTAAGGGGAAGCACAGTAGAGTGCTACAGAAAAACTCTTCTGTTTTTAAAAGTGAAATTTGTTTAACTATGACAGCATAATGTTTACCCACTCAATGGACACAAACTTGAGCAAACTCTGGGAGCTAGTGAAGGCCAGGGAAGACTGGCATCCTGTAGTCCATGGGGTCGCAAAGAATCGGACACAACTTAGCGACTGAACGACAACAACGTTTAAATAGAATACCTTAGATCCTTATCCTCCTGTAGCCCATGTAGAGAACAGTCTCACACAGTAAACTCTGTTAACTACATGATTAAATGTTCTCCAATGGATTTCTAGATGGAAATGTTCTGGACTTAAGTCTATTCTTCACACAATGATATGACAGCGGAGCGTATGTATGTCAAAGTCACACATACGTATTCACTATTTGCTTTTTGTACTCACTATTTTCTTCTGGCATTATACACCAAGACCTACCTAACTACTGTCATCCCTGGCCTTATTTTTTCTTTTGGAAAAAAAAAAAAAGCCATATTTTAAGACAGAGATAGAATAGGGTTCAAATCCTCCGTCTTCTAGCAAGTGACCCTGTGACCTTGGAGAAGGGACTCAATCTCTCTGAACCTCAATTTCCCTATCTGTAAAATGGGGATTTTAATATTCAACCTAGAAATGGGAATATAAAAATCCAAAGTGGTAATACACAAGAAAGTCCCTAAAAGACTGCTCAACTCATGAAAAGGCCCTAAGATGCGCAGTTTTATTTAACTAGCTCATGGAGCTAGGGGCTTCCTTGCTAGATCAGTGTTAAAGCATCTGCCTGCCATGCAGGAGACTGCCTACAAGGCAGGAGCCACGGGTTCAATCCCTTGGTCAGGAAGATCCCCTGGAGAAGGAACCCACTCCAGTATTCTTGCCTGGGAAATCCCATGAACAGAGGAGTCTGGCAGGCTATAGTCCATGGGATCGATCTCAAGAACTAGACACAACTTAGGAATTACACCACCACCATCACTATGGAACTAGAGGAAACTGGTCTTGGATCCCAATGTTTATCGTGTCTCCTTTCCATCAGTGTGCCCTGGTTCCACCACTGGACCAATGTGTTTATCTTCCTCATAGGCAGCTGCCCCATTTCTACAACTCACAGAAAAAGTCCTATAACATTGCCCATTTCCAAATTCTGATTGCAGCCTGTCATTCCCATGGAAGATCTCAAGTCCGTGAGGCACTCCTCCACTTTCAGAACACACCAGACCATTTGAAAGTGATTATCAAATATAAAGATCAAAGCCACTCAATGCAAGTCATTAAAACAAGATAAACCTCAGAATGTTTATTGCATCCATATCCTTGTTCCAAATAACAAGCTTTCTCCAAACTGTGACCAGTTCTAAAACCTGGATGTTGTACTTTTACCCCAAGGGGCCTAATGATCTGGACTTTATTCTCCTCCTCAGTTTCATTGTCAGAAATGCCTAAATCTGTTCCTCTTGTGTGTAAGAAGAGGTAAAGAAAAAACACTTGAAGAGTTGACTTAAATTCTCAGAATCCTGAATGATTGGTTTCAAAGATAATAACTCTTATATGGAAGCTTGACATACAATCTAAGAAAAATGGAACAGCAGCAATCAAAGATCAATTGAAAATTGATCATTTTTTCAATTCTTTTACTGAATGAGTCATTCTTTCATTATCTATCCTTTAGCCTCCCTCCCTTCCGGTCTGCCTGCTTTCATTCTTTACTTCTTAACTTCCTTTCTCCTTGTATATGATTCATTTTTTTTCCTCTTTCATTCTTCAATGCTTATTGAGATTATATCATATACTATACTTTAAGCTAGAAGTTGGGCATAAAATATGAATGAGAAACACTTTTCTCTATCAAAGAGCTAGCAGTTTTATGAACGAAGCAGGACAAATTATCGGATGATCACAACACGATGTGATAATACTAATAAAACCTACCATTTGGGGGAGTTTACTATTATACACACTGACACTGCTTAAGTCCTTTTTTAAATTGTCTCTTTGAAGCTTTACAAAAACCTTATGTGTTAAGTATGAGTATTCCCATACTTGCAGGGGAAGAAACCAGGGTTCAGTGGGGGGGACACCACTTTCCCAAGATCCTCCTTTGCACTCATAGGATGTAAGTCACACAATACAATCTCTAGTGGATCCCACACTTTAACCATTGGTCTCTTACCTTTGCCTCTGATATGTGTTATGACAGAGCGAGTGCTGAATGTGATGGAAGCACAGAAGGATGGCATTTACCCAGGTGAAGGCGGGGGGAGATACCATTGTGGTTTTCACAGGAAGAGTACAGCTTGGACCAAGTGTGGGAGACAGAGCAAAAGGGGCCTGGAAACACATAAGAAGAAGGGGATACAACAAGTCCTCGGTCTCAAATCTGGGACCACAGGAGTAATTTTACAAGAGGCAGCTGGAGGGGTCAGCAGTGGCCACATCAGGAAGGGCCTTGTACACCAGGCTGTGGAGGATGGGCAATGTTCTGCAAGCTTTAAGCAGACCCTGGCAGACTTTTATGGAAGAGAACAAAACAATCTGGTTCATGTTTTCCAAAGAGCCTTCTGGAGGAATGTGGAAGATGGACTGGAAGAGGGATGCAAGTAAAGGCATCGGCGGTGGCTTGCAGACACGGGGTTGGATGTGAGCATGTCTGCTGCTGCCGCTGCTGCTAAGTCACTTCAGTTGTGTCTGGCTCTGTGTGACCCCATAGATGGCAGCCCACCAGGCTCCCCCATTCCTGGGATTCTCCAGGCAAGAACACTGGAGTGGGTTGCCATTTCCTTCTCCAATGCATGAAAGTGAAAAGTGAAAGTGAAGTCGCTCAGTCGTGTCCGACCCTCAGCGACCCCATGGACTGCAGCCCACCAGGCTCCTCTGTCCATGGGATTTTCCAGGCAAGAGTACTGGAGTGGGGTGCCATTGCCTTCTCCGGTGAGCATGTCTAAGGAGAGGTATTTATGCTCAAGGGTCATTTGATGTTTGGTGGGGTCAGGAGCGAGAGCAGGTGAAATGATGGGTCTGGGTTCTGATGAGGTCTGCTGGAGCGTTGCTCTTTTATGATTCTCAGATTCTATATATCAGCCGCCCACTCCCATCCCCCATTGCCGCCCTAAACTCTAGGTCCACCAGTTCTGTTTTTCTGGGGCTGTCAATACACGTGGAAGGTCAAGGTCCACCCCCAGGAAAATCACAGGCCTGCAGAATAGGATCCTAGTGAAACCAGGAGACGGGTGGGATTGAGAATCGTGAGGATATGGACAGGAGGAGAGGAGGGTGCTGATTCAGAAAGGCAGGGAGGATCAATGGACAGGTTCGCAGATCTCTGGATCGTCTTAAAAATTGACGTGAAAGTAGCAATCTCTCATTCTGACAAATAAATACAGTATTTAAAAGGTGAGACTCCCATACACGCTGTCCCTCATATCACAAAATAATGGGTACTGATGTAGGACTCTAAAGGAAGGAATAAAATAATCTCAGAATAAAGGACACCAATTTAAAAGGAATACCTTTTATCAAGAACTACTCAGCTCCTATTTTTCTCATTTCTCACTCTGAAAAAGGCTTCTAGAGACTTGTGGAATGGAAAGCAGAGTGTCCGACACCTGGTTCCTGGCAAGCTCAGCTCCATTCACTTGGTTAATGTGCCCCATCCTTCCAGACCCAGCCTAGAAGCGACTCTGACCCCTGATGAGTCAGGTACCCACCCTTGCTTCCCTCAGCACCTTGGACTTCGCCACAGCAGTACTTCTCCAACTAGCTACTTATTTACCTGCAGGAAATTCCATGAGGGCAGAATCACACCTATCTTGTGAAATGCTCTTTGTAACCCCAACACCTCACACAGTGCTTACACATAGTAGAGATGCCCCCCTGCCCCCCCACCCCACACACACATGAACAAACCATCACTCTCCTAACATCTTCTCCTGGGGTTCTACAATCTCTGCTTTGATAGCCCCAGGGACTCCGAGCTTACTGATTTTCAGGGAAGCCATGAAACTGGAAGGATCCCCTGATCTGTAAGGAAGACCAACAGTTGAACTGTGATGGTGTGTTCGAAAGTAGGAGGACGGTGATATGGTGATTGCACATCGAATCACTGCTCTCACAACAGTAACGCACAGTTCCAGGGCCCTCAGCTATCTCTCTCCAACCCCTCACTTTCTTCTCAGAGGATCAAAACCACGATTGATAAATAATACAACTGACCACGCTGAGAAGGATATACACCGCTCGCTGACAGCCCTGTGGTTGGTCTTACACTTGATGTTCAGTTAAATAAAGACAAATTGCCTCTATGTTGCAAGCTGTAGCAGCCATAGAAGTCTAAGGACAGGTGGCAATCTCATTAGACTGTCATTTCACTCTAATTTTTAACCATTTAAAATTTAAATGATGTGAAGATTGACCCCACACATTCATAGTTGGGCAGATCTGAGCAAGATTCACAACATTACCTTCAATGTGAGTCAATATGGCAGCTTCTGGGTGTTAGTCTGGGCCCACACACATCACCTTGTTGTCGTCGTTCAGTCACTCAGTCGTGTCCAACTCTTTGTGACCCCATGGACTGCAGCATGCCAGGCTTCCCTGTCCTTCACCATATCCTGGAGTCTGCTCAAACTCATGTCTGTTGATTGAGTCAGTGAGGCCATCCAACCATCTCATCCTCTGTTGCCCCCTTCTTCTCCTGCCCTTAATCTTTCCCAGTATCAGCTGAAGCTGAATGGTTCTATGAAGACCTACAAGACCTTCTAGAACACCACCAAAAAAGATGTCCTTTCCATCATAGGGGAGTGGAATGCAAAAGTAGAAAGTCAAGAGGTACCTGGAGTAACAGGCAAGTTTGACTTTGGAGTACAAAATGAAGCAGGGGGAAGGTTAACAGAGATTTTTTTTGCCAAGAGAACACATCAGTCATAGCAAACCCCTCTTCCAACAATACAAGAGACAGATCACCTAACCTTAGGCAAATCATAGACACATCTAAAGTGCTACCCAGTCATTCTAGTAGATGAGTGTCATCTCTCAGAGATCCATACCATCTCTGCATGATCCTGCACAAGCCTAGTTAGTAACTTCCACAAACTTGGGTCTCTTGAGGGATTTAAAAAAGAGACAGCTCTCCAAGGGTCATGTGAAAGTCAGGGTTCAAAGATGGGGAAATAATGCTGGAAAGTATGACACTCTATGTCAGGCTGTCGAAAGAAGAATTAAATTCAAATTGATTTTTGGAAAGAGGATGCCACGTTCGGGGCCTGAGGGAAAAGAGAAGAGCAGAGGTGCAGACTGCCCAAGGTGGGGCTCTTTCCTGAGGCTTCTACTGGGACCGGGGTGACAGTGGGAGGGCTTTTTTTTCCAAGTTGTCACAGAGTATAATTGTTCCTTCATTGCTGCTCTCTACGTGTCCTGCTCAATTAAACATGGGGCCTGGCAGATCCTTTGAAGGTAGGGACTGTCTCTCATTTCCCTGAATGTCCCGAGCGTCAAGGGTTTGTACTTTCCAATAGTCAGCGCCTCTCCCCTTCCATTTTTTTTTTTTTTCCCTCTAGCCCCAGTCCCCACAAGCCTGGACAATAATGCCTGAGCATGCAACAGTTCTCCGAGCTCGTCTGTCCCAGTCCTCCCATTTCACAGAGGCAGAATTTGAAGTCAGAGAAGTGACTTATTCTGTTCTGGCTTTGAAGTTACTTGGAAGGATCTGGTCACTTCCTTCCACATGCTCTGCCAATCCACAGGCAAACTCCCTCATGTCTGCCTTCCCCCGACTCTGGAAGATTCTGAGACACTCCAGGCTTTGGTGGAGTGACAGTCACCACTGCCCTCGGTGGCCATCAACATGGGTCAGGATGCCAAGCTCAAGTATGAGAGCTGTGGCTGGCTGTCTGAGCTCCAAAAAGGCCGGAATCAACAAACATCAGAAGCTTGAAACGGAGGACACGAACCCCCTCACCTTCAGTCCATCATCACCAGACCCACAAAACGACATAGACTCTGGGAAACAGGGAGAAAGAGAAGCAGAGAGGGATGGAGAAAAAGAAAACAGCCCTCCATAAATATGAAGAAACAGGAGCCTCTTCAATGGCTACAGACAAACCCGTGAGCTACACGCTGCTGTCCACACAGTGGTTTTGTGTCTGCAGAAGGTGAGAGTGGAGGTGGGGGGTTCCCTCTCAGGAGGTGGAAAACTGGCCAGCTGCAAGCAGGCAGGTACAAGCTGGGCTGAAATCAATCAAGGGAAACGTGTTTCACGAAACCAAATGTACCGGTGTCTGTTCAGCCCTTCCTCACAGTCCGGCTGCTCCGTCTCCTAACCTGGAAGGGTGTCTGACCGAGCGCTGAGGCCGTCATGAGTGGTCAGTGTCACCCGTGGATGGAGGAAGGAGAATGAGAGTGCTGACTGAGCCAGACACAGGGCGGAGAAAACCCAGCTGCCTCCCACTGAGGCCCTTGAAAGGGCACCGTGCGCTCCATTTGTCTGTCCAGGGCCCTGGGAGTGGAAACATAGGTCTAGGAAAGGGGTGAGAGAGGGAGCAGCCCCCGCCTGGTGGGGCCTCCCCGGTGTGTCTTGGAGGAAAGGGTCCAACCTTCACCTGTAAACGCTCAGGTGGGTGTGCTGTGGCCAGATCCCCAGGCGCAGGTAGAAGGCCAGCTCCATCCTACCCTGCCCAGTGGGTCCTGAGGCCCTCGGGGGCACCGGCCTGGATCCCAGCCCCCTCCCTAGGATGCTCACAGGTGAATTTCTTGGTAGGATCCTGGAACCCTGACAGGCCTGTGTTTTTTGATGGGAATGCATACACTCCATGTGACCTGCTGCCTAACTCTTGCACAAATAAATACATTAGCATTTCGTACATGCCAGGCTTTGGGAGTAAAGGAAATCTTTAAAAAATGGAATCGGCAGGTGTAAAAATCCAAGAGCCCTTGGTAGTACAGAGTGATTAGGTCACATCCAACTCCCAGTCCAGCTCAGAGGTTGTAGCAAGGGGCTCAGGATCTGAGAGGGGCTAGGAATTTGGGCATGTGCATGTCAGAGGTCAGAAGGTTTCCCAGAGACAGAAAATCTCCAAACAACCACTGTTACTTTGAGCGGTCACTAAGTCCCAGGTGCTGTTTGAAAGGGTTGACCGGGTACACTTTTGTGACATCCTCTAAAACCACCCAACGTTACTTTCATTCCTGGTTTTACAGAGGAGAAAACTGAATCTCTGATCATGGAAAAGACTAGTTCAAGGTCACAGAAATAGTAAGTGGCTTGATTCACATCCCCTCTGTGTCTGAAACTTGTGTTCTTCTTTATTTTCTGGACTGCCCGATCCCTCACTCTTCTGCACTGTCTTGAGCATCTTATTAACCACATCTTCAGGGACCACGAGCCATCCTTCTCCTGCTCTCTATCACCCCTCTAGTCTGCTCTCAAAGACCAAAGTCACGAGTGTTCGTGGGTCACAGACAGAACCTGTGAGTCGAGGTGGGCTTTGTTCGGAAGAAAAGCATGAGGAAATCTCAGACTGAATCAGAGGACGGCAGACCACGTGGATTAGGGGGCCTGAATGGGGTGTTTGCATATCTACACTCAGGCACACACGTGGGCTGGACATGGTCGAAAAGTCTAGGAGCTTCGACTGAATCAGCTACCCACCCACTATGACCCCCCTCAACACTGAGGGGATCGTTCCGTGTTGCAGAGATGTATCCTCTAACACAGACATCTGGGGTGTTTTCAAAGTAAACTAGTGTGTGAGCTCAATGAGTTTGATAGAAGTTATGTGGTCTTCATTTAAAAAGCCAATTCTGTGGTCAGTCCTCAAAAAAAAAAAAGTATTTTAAGAATGGAAGTAATCTGAACAAATGCCCTCAGTGCGCGCACCGAAGTTTCAGCCAGACCTTCTTTATGAGCCTGTAGTCTCCGTAAGACAAAGCTGGTAGAAGAGGAGCCCACGTGCGCCTGGGGGCAGGGAGGGGAGCCTCCCAGCACCTACTATGTGCCACGCACTGGCCCAGGTGCTTCACACACCATGGCTCCATTTAAATTTCCTGACATGCCACACCCAACTGTGACCGTTGAGAACCCAAGTCATGTTACTGCAAGATGGGCCAAGGCAGACAAGGAACCAAGACTCAAGTGCTGGTCAGTCTCCAACACCCCTCATTTCTCCATTCCACCAGGCCTGACTGCTGTTATTGCTTTAATGAATGTTAGTCACGTTAAATAAACTCCGATATTCTGATTATAAAATTCCAAGCAATTTCTCTTACATGATTACTGGAAAAGGATGAACAAAGTTACAGAAAAAAACAACAATGCCTTCTTTCATCTGCGTGCTGGTTAACTCTTCCCAGAACTCTTTCTGGGATGTTATTTTGTGTGACCCTCGAGGCAATCGTGTGATCCTGGCAGTCAAATACCATTGTTACTATTTTTCCCTTTGGACACACGTGGAAACGGAGGCCCGAGGAGATTAAGAGACTTGCATAGCTAAGTCAGGGCTCGAATCTGTTTCCCCTGAATTCTTCTCTCATTCTTTCTAAGTCTGATTGTGGGAGGTTCGTAATCTGATGATCAAGAGAGGGCATCTACCTGCATGAAGCCTCAAGCATCTACCCCACCTCTTTCTTATACCCTCCCCACACCTGCCCACCTCCATCTCTCTGCTCCTACCTTGCTCTTTTATTCCACTCCAGACCCTACAAATGCTGGAAACCTGTTTGTATACCTTCTCGACCAGAAAACTTTTCCTGATTGCTCCTGACTGCTATGAATCTGCCTTTTCTCAGAGCTCATGTAAGTCTTATCATCTGTCTGGTTCATTTGGAAGCGAATCATCTGCTCTCTTGCCATCTCTTGAATGACTGTAACAAAATGTCATGAAACCACAGCATGCAGATACCTTGAGGACATGGATCATATCTTCAATCCCTAGGGCATTTCTCACAGTCCCTTGGATAACAAAGTCCCTTACCAAAATACGGATGATGAATAAGAACACAGCCTTCCTGAACAGAGTGCTTCCAAGTAGCCAGCTGCTAAGACATCAAGGCAATGGAGGGCACTGAAATGCCTCGGGAGGAAGAAACGAGACCCCAGGACTTGTGCTCTGCTTGGCCCCCCTCTCTCTGTGAGGCCTGGGTCAGCACTGCCCCTCTATGGTCATGGGGGCTGGACCATTCCACCACTCATTTCAGCTCAGAGAGTCCCTGATTCCAAGCAACTGTGTTAGACGTGCAGGGAATGGAAGAGAAGAAAGTGCATGCTCTGTGAGATCATTCTAGAAAAGAAGTAAAAAAAAAAAAAAAACCCAATAAAGGGTTTCATTGGAAGGCAAACCATCTACTGGCCTCAGATAAGGGGCAGGAGAAGAGACTGAGGAGGATGACAGGCACTGGCAGAAGGGTCACGTAGACTGCCTGGAGGCTTATTCTAGCCCTTTCCAAAGATTCCAGCAACACCCCCTTGGGTCCAAAGAAACAAAGCACGGCCCCAGGGGATTGCCCTTGTTACATTAAAAATAATAATGTGGAGAAGACAAAGAAAACGTTTCCCTGTGAGCCATCGTCCGGGTGTCTGGGAGGTCTCCTTTTACCTGCCCTATTCTATAGGAACAGACGTTCAAGTGAAGTTCACCTAACGATGCCAGAGCTCGAAGCTAGAAGGGGTCCATCAGGAACTTGGTGGGTGTGTTGCAACATCTTCTCACCATGAAGTGTGCCCAGCCCGAAGTGTCAACTGCCCCTGGATTTCCTGATACCGGGGCTTTCTATTAACATCCAGGTTTTTCATTTCATTTATAAAAAGATGTACCAAGTACGTTCTGTTTATAGACATTTCTAATGGCTGCAAATGAAGTCCTGCCTACCTGGCTTGTCTCCACTATTGTAGGGAACGGCCAAGAGTCACTGGAATGTCTTTTTATAACTGTCCAGTCCAATAAAAAGACCTGTGCTTCCCCTCCAAGACAGCTCCTCTTGGCTGAGACTGGGGGGGGGGCGGTGTCCTTCTTTCACACCAGGGATCGTGATGCCTTGTTTGCTCACCTCTCTTATCCACTGGATAAGAGAGAGAAAGAAAGTGAAGCTGCTTAGTGGTGTCCGACTCTTTGCAACCCCATGGACTGTAGCCTGCCAGGCTCCTCCATCCACGGGATTTTCTAGGCAAGAGTATTGGAATGGGTTGTCATTTCCTTCTCCAGGGGATCTTCCCAGCCCAGGGATCGAACCCAAGTCTCCCACATTGCAGGCAGATGCTTTACTGTCTGAGCCACCAGGGAAGCCAGGATATCCACTGGATGGTGAGCTCCAAAAGGGCAAGGACAGGGCTGACACAAAGGGAGCATTCAACATTTAAAGAGAAAAGAAGGCAAAATAGGAAGGAAGGAGGGAGGAAAGGAAGGAGGGCCTAAAGAAATGAAAGGAGGGATAGAGGCAGGCTATAGTTTTTCACGAGATAAACCGAACCCCTTTCTGCTTATGCTCCAGACCCCAGCCATACTGAGTGACTCCGTATTCCACAAGCCCTTCCTCATCCCATCCCTCCCTGACCCCTTACTGAGGCTGCATCCTCTTGGTGGACCCGCTTTCTCAGTGTTCTGTTTACTCATCCACATCCACTCCCTAGCCCCCTTCTTTGTCCATATCCTCACTCAGGTATCCTTATCCTGCCCTCTTAACAAGGAAACCCCATGGCCAATCTAGCTGTAATAGTTCTGCAGTGGCTCATGGACATCCAAAGTCCTTATCTGATTCTCTTCCAAACTCCCTCATCTCAGCATTTCACGATTCCAAATGCTCAGAAGAGGAGGGCAAGGTCAGAGAGCCGGGGAGCAGGTATCCATGAAAAGCAAGAATGTCAGCACAGTCCTGAGAAGCTTCATCGCAGTAGATGACTGGGCCTCGGAAACCTAGAGGACCCTTAACCTCATTCTGATCACTAATGGATTGTATGAGCTTAGGCCTCAGCTTCCCTCTATGGGGGAAGCAGGCTTTGGACCCACTGATCTCTGAGGCTGTTTCTAGGTCTGACATCTAACATCATTTCGATGTCTTCTGTAGCCTTCTACTAGGACTGGGTGAACTTTGTAACACATGAACTCCTGAGAACGTGGACTAAGGGGGCCCAAGGATTAGTAGGTAAAGAATGGCTTCGAATGTGTTAGAAGAAAGGTAATTCTCTGATGGAGTCTGCACTACTGTATCACTGGTGGATCTTAGTTTACTCGAAGGAACTGCTACATAAGCTGTCAGGATGATGAATTTTACTCAGTGCCACTCTAAGTAAGCTGTGCACCAGCCACTTCTCATTAGTCTATGGCACAATGAGTATAGAAGTGGAGAGACAACATTTAGAAACTTTTAGAGAACTCTTGACACTGCTTCACCATTCTTGGGGATACTTCATTCATAGCAGTTCGTTTTTGTTGTATGTTACAAAAGAATTGGTTGGCAACGTAGAGGAAACAAAACTGGTTCTCTACCACAGACTGAGAAGTAGTAATTGAAATATTATCTTTATTGTTTTTACCCACTGAGAGAGAGGGAGGGTGGGAGGCAGGCAACGCAGGAGCATACCTTGTGTATAAAACAAGTTCACCTCTTCATTAAAAATCATCGAGACAATGTCAATCTAATTTTCTATTACAGGTGTTGTCCTTCTTTCCTAGCTCCCTCTCTCCCTTTCTTTCCTCTTTCTTTCCTTTTTCATTCATTTCTTCCTCCCCCCCCCATCCCTCCCTCTTTTTTTAAAATCATAAAGCAAGTGTTTTCTCTGCAAATTTCCACAGGTTTTTCTCTGCACACAGGAGAGCTGATTCAGCCAGAATGCTGTGCCCCTCCCCCTAGCTTCATCAGGAGGTGAAACATACCCGGTGGGGCTCCCTGGGGCACAGGACTTTCCAGCCAGCAAACACACAGGCCCTGGTGTGAGTGGTCACAGTGCTGGCAAATGGCTGCTCACGGGCATTCTGGACATGTGGTCCCATGACTTAGAAAAGAGGAGGCCACTGGCACCTGCCAGCACTGTCTGCTGATGGTCAGCTCTCTAGAACCTTGGGCCCCGCGGCCCCGGCACCCCAACCACAGAGGTCAGCTGCCCTTGGTCCTGCCCCAATCATACTCAGCAGTTTTCTCCCAAAGGCTTTACGAAAGCCACCTCGCCAGTCACTCCTGCTTTTTGACTCTGCCCCTTACTGCTCCTTGGATTTAAAAATACCTCCCTTCCATGGGAACTGTGGAGTCAACAGAGCAAGACTCAAATCTAAGCTCTCTATGCTTTAGCTGAGTGACTGGGGGTCAGTCCCTTCCTTCTTCTGAAGCCCGGATTTCCTTCCGCAAAGCAGGGACACAGGTGCTCACCTTCCTGGCACTGGAAAGGTGCTGAATAAACATTTGTTGCATGAGTGAATGAATGGATAAACGGACAAATAGATGAGTGGCTGCCAGTATTCCTGGCTCTTTATCTATCCTCCCACACCCACTCTACCTGGGCATCCCAGGAACTCCTGGGGTCTGGCTCAGGAGAGCATACATCACATTCATCTCAGAAGTCCTGCATTTGTGATTTAGCCAGATGTCTTTCCTGACCTGGGACTTTGGTTGAGTCATTTCACTCTTTAAGGCCTTATCAGTTAAATACAAAATGCTAACCCTGTCCAGTCATTCTCATCAAAGGCCATCAAAGCCTAACTAGAGCAGAGATGAAAGTGCATGGTGACCTGGAAGGAACCTGCCACACACCAAGGCTTTTCCTACATGGGCTGCTCCCATCTCTGAGCCAAGGTGAGAGTCCAGGGGCCCGCCTGGACTCAGCCAGAAGGCTGAGCTGACGTGCTCTCTGGCTTGGGGCCAGGCATGACATTGTCTTGCCAGCATCGTCATTCCTCTGCACATAGGTATTCTGTCGGTGCATGGGAGGCCCTGGCTCTTGTGAGAGAGACATAAAGAGAAGAGTCAGCAGAAAACCTGCAGAGGTTGGCAAATGAGCCAACCAATCAAGCCATCAGCAAGGCCAGGGTCCTGTGAGCTGGAGAGAATGGAAAAGTTCAGCATGCATCTGGAAAGTCAGGAAAGTGGATGCAGACTGTTTCTCTGACTTAAAACTAGTCCCCCTGGGTCCCACATCAAATGGCGGTCACCTATGGTCCACCTCTGGGTGTTTTGGGGGGTTGCTGGTCAGAGTTGTAGTACAAGGCAGAGGCTAAGTCAGGCATTAGAAAATCTGCCCTCCACCATTTCCACCCTCTTCTCAGCAATATGTGAAGCTCCTCTGCCTTGAGTATCCTCCTTCTACCTCAACTCAATCTACTCAATCTCTGATGTCCAAACCGTACCTAAGCTTTCCTTAAAATGTTCAGGCTGCAAGTCAGCTGTTCCTCTTTGACCTCCTACGCATGCTCCATGCTGCCTTTCATTGTTCAAGAAGCGGCAGATGCACTTATCGAGAGGCAGTCACCTGCTAGCCCCTAGGAGAGACTTGCTTGGCCGGCCCTCATTTGATCCTCAAAGCAACTTCACAAAGTAGGTGCCACTGTCATTCCCATTGTACAGATGAGGACATCTGTAAGAGGTCACAAAGTAAGGGAAGAGCCCTGAACCTAGGATTCTTGCCTGGAAAATCCCATGGACAGAGAAGCCTGGCAGGCTACAGTCCACAGGGTCCCAAAGATTCAGACATGACAGTGACAGAAAAAGCATGCAGTCTGTCTGACCCCAGCCCATCCCAGCTCCACCAGAACTGCCCAACAGACCCTTCTGCTAGCACAGAAGCAGTCATATGACTCTGTCCAGTACGGTACCACTAGCCCCAGGTGGCTACTGAATTCTGAAAACGTGGCTAGTGTGACGCAAGAACTGGATTTTAAATGGCATTTCATCTTCACTAATTTAAAAACAGTCACATGTGGCTAATGACCACTGCATTGGACGGCAGACTGTAGCTGTTAGTACTCAGCCCAGGTGGTCCAGTTCTAGACTCTGAGCCTTTTGAGAAGACAGGATCTTGAGAACTCCCTCTGAGCCCATAGGAGGCGATGCAGAAATATTTCGGTAAAGGACTAACCTTGCGTATTTGTTTAGTCACTAAGTTGTATAGGACTCCTTGCGACTCCATGGACTGCAGGTCACCAGGCTCCTCTGTCTGTGGGATTTCCCAGGCAAGAACACTGGAGTGGGTTGCCATTTCCTTCTCCAGGGGGTCTTCCTGACCCAGGGATCCAACCCGCCTCTCCTGCACTGGCAGGCAGATTCTTTATCACTGGGCCACCTAGGAAGCCCAACCCTGCATGCAGTCCTGTGATTACTTGGTCCAGTCTGCCTTGCGAATTGGGAAATTCCCGCAGCCCCATTGGGCGTTAGGAGCCACACCCATGGGTAAAAGGGGAGGAGCTCGACTCCCTTACCTG
Source organism: Bos javanicus (assembly GCF_032452875.1). NCBI lineage: Eukaryota > Metazoa > Chordata > Mammalia > Artiodactyla > Bovidae > Bos > Bos javanicus. The sequence continues at coordinate 106,011,796 of NC_083875.1, read as the reverse complement.
TGCAGATTGTCGGGCTCGAAGCAGGTCTTGGTGACGTCGGTGATATTGGGGTCACAGCACTCCCCGCCGTCGAAGTTGAAGCGCTCGTAGTTGCAGTCCATGTCACACACCCCGTTCTGCTGCTTCTTGGCGAAGGCGGGGTGGCGCAGGTGGCGGCAGTCCCCGCCGTCGTGGCCGGTCAGCGTGTGGTTGCACTCGGGGTCGCAGTTCTCGTCGCCGATCTTGCTGATGTCGCAGTTGGCCAGGATGAGGCGGCGGCGCAAGGAGGAGTTGCTCACCTCCAGCACCTCGAGCTCCCAGGAGATGTTATAGTGCTTGAAGGCCTCGGCCAGCTGCTGGTGCTGGAAGTCGATCTGCTGCCGGCTCACGGTGGGGTTCTCCCGGCCGTCGTCGTGGAGGTTGACCACGCGGTAGCGCACCACCTTGGGCTGGCGGAGCCGCGGCAGCTGGTTGTAGTTGGCAATGACCTCGGGGCTGTCGCACAGCGTCTGCCCGCACAGCGGCGGCTCCAAGCTGGTGTCCAGCCGGAAGCCGTGGGCGCCGCTGACCTCCACGCGGGGGCTGCTGCCGTCCTTCATGGGGGACCAGGCTCGCTTCACATTGTCCCAGTTCTCCTGCAGGAGGAGCTGAGGTAGAGGGCCCTGGGGGCCGCGGGTCCCCATGTCCAGCAGGATCTCGCGCTGCGTCCTGGCCACCTTCCACAGGCTGAAGCGCTCCACGGAGCCCCGGTAGTTGTGGTTCAGGGTGCTGCCTCCCAGCATGAGGACTTTACACTTCTGGGTCAGGGGGCTGAAGATCCCGCCCACCTGCTCCCCGGAGGTGGCCACCTGGGCACCGTTCATGTAGAGCTTCATCAGCCGCCCGTCGTAGGTGGCAGCCAGGTATACCCACTGGCCTGGGAGGTAGCTGCGGTGGGCATTGATGGTGGTCACTTGCCGGGCCCGGTCTGTCTTCAAGGAGAAAAAGTAGCGTGGGTCTCTGTTGCCTTGGTCACTGACGGTGTGAATGCCCACGACCCATCCTCGGTCACGTGAGGCATAAGAACATTTGTCATAGAGCCCTATGTAGCCCCAAAAGAAAAAGATGAATAAATAAAGGGTGGAGGAAGGAGGGGAGAGTTCTTTCTTTCTGATAAAATTCCTATCAGGATGCCCAGAAGAGGAAGTCACAAACTGCGCTCAGTGGCCTTCTGGCGGTGACTGACTGAGCCTTTGGGACCACCCCGAGGGCAAGGTGAGGGCTAGAGGAATGGAGAACACAGATGAGGTAGCTTTGGGAGGTTCTGACCACAACTTTAACCCATGTGGTTTCACTTTGATTGGTTCTGAGAATGGGGCACACAAAAAATGACATTTGTTTGCAGAATACACACTTGAGCTAAAGAAAACAACAGTAATACTACTAATAATTAAAATCTGAAAATCTTTGATTTTGCAAAACCGTTGGATGGGGAAGAGGACTTTTTAATTAAAAGTGTATTTTAAGTGTAGAATGACATACATGGTGAGAGGGAGAGGTAAGAGAAGAATCAGAGAGAGAAAATGCTCAACAGAAGGTGCATTTCGACAGCTCCGACTATAGTCACCATAACAGGAGTGCATCAGCCACCAGCTCTCATCAGTGATCAGTGGTGGTGAATTGCCGGGAAAGTTGCCTGGAGAAGTGATGGTCATGGACTGCAAAGCTTCTATCGTAACAGTAGCCCTGACTAGCTCTGACATTCACCCCCAAGAAAGCCAGGCGTACTTACTATCTGAGCTGGAAAGGTTTTTAAACATCAACAATTCCAACTCCTTCACTCAAAAGTTAAGGGAGTTGAGACCCAGGAAATGGAAGGTATTTGTTAGGTTACATAGTCACTGACAAATTTCCTGAGACCCAGTTCAAACCTGCTTTTCTCTAACATCAATGCTAATATTTTAAAAAGTAAAAGTCATCCTCTTGGCATAAAAAGATGTTGGGGACTCCATCATTAAGTAAAACCAAGCCTCTGTCACAAGTGAGGCATTGTGTGAAGGTCTGCATATGCATTAATTCATTCAACCCATTTAGCACCCTCAAGGTGATGATATTAAGTTAACAAAGGAGGAAACAGGAATTGAAGGAGGTAAAGAGATGGATGGTTTAAGGTCAACTGGTTGGTAACTAGATCCTAGATCCATCAGACCCTAGGATCACCGTCCTAGGTACTAACTCTACCTCCCTCTCCCCCATCAGTGTCACCAGGGGTCCATCTGCATAAAAACACCTGCCTGGGTTGTCCCAAATTTCAGTTGAGTGTTTGGGGAAGTTCCAAGCTAGACATCTCTAGACTTAGCCTGGAAACCCCAGGAAGTCACTAAGTAGATTCTCTCTGGATCTAAGTCTCTTTACTCTCATCAACTCCTGTTCCCAGCTTTTATGGAATACACCCAGTGTCCTTGGCACAGGGAAGCAGTTGGATGGGGAAGAGGACTTTCTAATTAAGAATGTACTCTAAGTGTTTGATGATGTACGAGGCTAGGTGGGAGGAGAGAGCAGGGATAGGAGAACGAATAAAAGATGCTCATTTAGGAGGACAGCCCCTACTTTCAGCTGGAGAACTGCTGCGGTCACCATAACTTTGAGTGTACCTCTGCCATTAACACTCATCAAATGAGCACAGAGAGCTTCTAGCACAATCAGTAGAGAAGGCCCACACACTTTGTACTTCTTTGTGGGTACTGGGGCCTTCAATTTTGTGTAAATCTGTTAGCAGCTGACATGGATGGTAGTTTTGGCCAAGCTTCCAAGTCCACCTACATCTCCCCTATCACCATTCCCTGTTCTACCAACTTTCAAGTGATGGCCAGGGTCTCCTACAATATCAACCTGCTCTCAGGCCTTGCTGAAACACCAAGTATTGGTGGGTCTTGGTTCTCTCCCCGGCAAGGGAAGGGAATGCATGAGGTTTCCCTCATACGCCTGCTCCACGGGGGATTTTCTGTGATCCCAGGTTTCCCAATGGCTAAAACAGAAACCACCTCTCCCAGGAAGCTTTCCCTAATGGTCCTGTGAGGAATAATCACTCTCTCCTCTGAATTCTTTGTACTTTTAGGAAACTGGACATTTACTCTCTGGTTTTGGAGTCTCCCCTAGACACGACACTTTTTGAGAATGATGACTCTGTCTGGGTCATCTCTACCCTGTCCAGCATCTTGCACTATGGGGTGTACACAGCAGGCACTCAGCAATTGTCCCACAAATGCACACATGGATGATTCTGAACAGACTGGGAGAAGAGAAAAGGTGAAATAGAAGCAGAGGCACTAATCTATGACTCCCTGGGTAAAGGACAGAGAGAATCAGAAGACAGAGTGTGTTCTTGGCCAGATACAAAGAGCAGGGCCTTTGGAGTCAGGGTAATTCTGATGACAACAATTATTGGCCATACATCCAGGGCAAATCGCTTCACCTCTGTGGATCTCAATCCCCTCCTCTCTATCTCTCTTTACACATGTTGTCACGCTTAAAAGACATAGTGGCTATACCATCCTTGGCACACCATGGCTGTCCAGATGGGACTACATTGTTAAAATACTAGAGGGTCTCAGAGTGATGTCAAGGATGCCAAGGGGGGAAGGATGAAAACAAAATGTAGCAACACCAGAGAGAGTAGGCACCCTAAAGACCAGGTGGCTGATGTGTTAACAGCAGGTAGGATGAAGGCTCAAAGAGCACGAGTTCTCCTCAAATTTACTGGCAAACGCTACTCAGAAATCATAGCCCAACCCCCCTCCCCTTGGCTTTGCTACTGTCATGAGACTTGCATGGTAAAAGCTACCTCCCCACTGACCTCTCCAAGGCGAAAGCTCCGACTCCACATTTGGAATGAGCTCCCCTATGTCTTGCACTGATAGCTATGGGAAGTATGAGAGAACAGGCTTCTGGACTTCACCCCCTGCCCCTCTGACCTTGCCCCCCGTCCCCATCCCTGCCCTCGCCACATCCCACCTCTCTGCTCACCTTCTCTTCCGCTTCTGGCTAACAACCCCCCTACCTCACCCCGGAACAGAAAATTCTTCTAGTGAGAAAATTCACATCTGGAACAGGATTCTTTCTCTCTCTCTCTCTCTCTGCAGGTTTTTATTTGGCCGGGGGCTCTCAGGCCTGGCTTTCCCGTTGCCTTTGGAAGGTGGCTGGCTGGAGTAGCAAGGTAAAATGTGACCACATCTGAGAGTGCCCTCAGCTCAGGGCCTTCCTGGGACTGGGGTACATGGGCTTCGGGCGCCTCTGTTTGCAGTTGAGAGAAAAGAGGGAATCAACAAGAACGGCTAGACTCTGCGACATGGAGCGGAGGACCAAGAGGCAGCTTAGCCCCAGGAGGCAGAGAGGAAGGGCAAAGGGAGGGTTTCAGTGGAACCAAGAGGAAACACAGTAAGGAAATGAGAACCCTGAAGCAGTGGCTGCAGAAGTTCAGAGGGAAATATTTACCTGGGGTGTTAGTGGTGAAAGGAAATCACTGAATTTCAATATGGATGGGGGGATGGGGGTGGGTTGTACTGGTGAATGGGATTTATTTCTGGGCAAAAATAAAGTAATCAACAGCAGCCACATTTCAGAGGGCTGGATGGGAGACACCGCTGTTTCACCAGCCTGGAACTGGAGAGCTGGGACCAGAGATCTGGGCTCTCGGTCTGCCGTATGACCTTGCCGGGGACAAGTCACCCTGCCTCTTTGGCTGCCAGGCCTTATTTCCCTTTTCTGAGAAAGGAGGAGTTGGGAGTAAACGATCTCCCTGCTACAGTTTAAGAGCTCTTTTGTTCCCTGTGAGAATGGTTCCTTGTAAGGAGGAGATACTTCAAAAATGTGTGTTGATTTGAATCGAATGCCTCACGTCATCGCCAATTCTTGTGTGCTTAGAGGACACGTCCTCTGTGTGTCTCCACACCAGACATGCAACAGTGTTCTCTGGAGGACGTGGGTGAATGCCAGTACCCCTCCACCCCATCCTTCCCCACGGTTCTCCAGGAAGATAGAGACAGAGTGAAAGAAACAGTAAGGCAGTCTGAACGTCGCACCATCTGGGCGGGACTAGAGGTTGATCCCGGGGGACACAGCCTCACAGAATGGCCACGGGCAATCCTGCACACCATCTAAGCTAATTAGCATAAGCCTGCCTCAGAGCTGTGAGCACGTGCGAGCGGGCAAGGAAAGTGCCAGAGCCCATTCATTCCCCAGCCAATGGCCGTCCGGGGCACCTGCACGGATGAGGAAGTAGAGGCCCAGGAAGGAGGCTGCCCTGGGTCTCATGGCCAGCATCAGACACTTGAACCCTATTCTCTCTAATGTGTCCCTATCTGCTGGCAGCCAGATTTGCTGTGAAAGGGCTGCACAGCCCAGCAGAAGCTTGATGTTTATTTATTTTTATTGTATCTCTCTTTCTCTTTTTATTTTTTCTTGGTCTCAACTCACCCCAGAGATAGAGGGCATGCACAATGGGGGCAAGTTCGAATGCAGAAGGCTTTGCAGGGAGTTTCCCAAAACCTCTGCCCGGGTCACTCCGGGAGAGTTGTCTGGGCTTTGGGGCTAGGATCACTCTCAGGATCCCTGCACTGTCAACGCCCGGGGGCAGGGTGGTGTGACCACGCCACTCCAGCCCAGGTATAGACGGGTCTTCCTCCCACACAATCATCACACTCCTCCCTGTCCTAGACGTCTGTTTGGTAATTATGCATTCAGTGTCTGCTTCCTGACTATATCTCTCTCCGGTTCATTTCTAAACGCCCAACATCCAACACAGCATCTGGTACCTTGCAGGTGCTGCATAGAGTCTGTCATTAAAATTATAAAATAAAGGAAGGGAGGGAGCAAACCAGGGAGGCAAGAGAAGGGGCGCGGGGGGACACTTCTCTATCACTCTGCTCCTTGTAAGAGCACCATCATATTATTAATACAATCACATTGTTTAGAGCGTACTCAGCGCCATGTGCTTTATGGGACTTCTCTCACTTGGTCTTCACCACAAAACTACCAACGCAGCCCAGTTTGCAGAGAAAAACAGAAGCTCAGAAAGGTAGCAGCTTGTCCAAAGCAACACAGCTTAGACTCCATGTCCATAGGAGTCCCAGACCCAACTTCTTAATCACATCACTACACCAAGTGCCAAGTGCCACACACGTTATCCTGGGCTATCTGAAGACATGCCCCACCCCCTGCAGAAACATCTTTGTAAGTTCAACAGCAGCAACACAAGCAAGTGGAACTGAACTGCAAAAAGGCTGCTTTCTGTGTCATTCTTCTGCCTGGGGCTCAAAAACTGGACTAAGAATCAGCGGTCCTTTATGACTAGCTTTTCGTCGGTTCTACCTGACTTGCCTCACTTTACTGGGACTAGAGACTTGCCCGGGCCTGGTTGTCTGTCTGGAGTCTGGGGTGCCTCCCTGCTTTGTCCTTCAGCATCTGAACCTCCACTACTAGCCCCCTTGCCTATGGGTTTCTGACTCAGCTTTGCTCCATTGCCCAGGTTCTATATTGCAGTGTTCTTCATCTTTCCTTCAACGTTGCTGTCCTGCTCTTGGCTGCCTCCCATCTTCCATTCCATCTGCCATGGGCTGAAACGTGTTCCCCTCAAAAAACTCCTAGGTGGAAGGCTAGCCCCTCATCCCTCAGAATGTGAATGTATCTAGAGAGAGATCTTTAAGGAGATAATTAAGCTACAGTGAGGTTATTGGGGTGGGCCCTAATCCAATAGAATGGCTGTGCTAAGAGGAAGAGATACAGATACAAGGGGAAGACACCATGAAGACGTGGGATGGAAAAGGTGCCCTATATGGGCCAACGGAGAAGGCAATGGCACCCATTGGAAAATCCCATGGACGGAGGAGCCTGGTGGGCTGCAGTCCATGGGGTCACTGAGGGTTGGATCTGACTGAGCGACTTCACTTTCACTTTTCACGTTCATGCATTGGAGGAGGAAATAGCAACCCACTCCAGTGTTCTTGCCTGGAGAATCCCAAGGACCGGGGAGCCTGGTGGGCTGCCGTCTATGGGGTCGCATAGAGTTGGACACGACCGAAGCGACTTAGTAGCAGCAGCAGCAGCATACGGTCCAAGGGCAGAGGACTCGGAAAATCCAACCCTGCAGACACTTTGATCCCAGACCCCTAATCTCTAGGGCTGTGAGAAAACAGATCTCTGTTGTTCAAGACAGCAAGTCATGGTGCTGTGTTATGGTAGCCCTAGCAAACTATAATACTGCCATTCAACAAGTTTTTTTTAAGCTCTCCCCCTGAAGTTTCTCCTAAATCATTTGCTGCTTTGTACTCAATTCAGTATCCTTCTTGGTTACAACACATTGTCTCAGCTTAACTCCTACTGTGGACAGGGCAAGGAGTACTGCGAGGATATAAAAATGGGTGGTGTGGTCGCCTCACAGGAAAAGCTCCTCCCAGGAAAGAGATGCTTCTTCGCTCCAGCTGGAGCCCCTGCTGTGTACTGAGCATGCACATAGCTGCTTCTGGGCCAAAATGTCTCCTATGACCCTCACAAGCAACCTTGTATAACAGGTGCTGTTAACAGATGAGAAAACTGAGACTCAGAGGGGTGAGGTCAACCTGCCCAAGGTCACACAGCACTAAGGGGGAGGAAGGAGTGGAATTCAAGACTCCTGATTTCAAGTTCAGTTCCCCTATAGATGAGCCAGACCTCCGCTAGGAGGACCTTGACATGCACTGGCATTCACATTGCATAAGACACTTTAAGCAGCCTAGCGCTGATGTAAAGTACACAGGAGGATGTGTGTCAACCAGACGCAAATTCCATGCCATTGCATACAAGGGACTTGAGCATCCCACAGCTTTTGGTAACTACGGTGGGTCTGGGAACAAATGCACTGGGAATACCAAGGGAGATCTGTAATGATAATAATAACGGGCAATGTAGTGGTCTCCTGGCTAAGCACAGACATCCCCTTCCATGCTCATAAGAACCCAGTGAAGTGGGCTTGACTGATCTTCCTTGACAGAGAAGGAACAGGTGTAGAGAAGCTAATTGGCTTCCCTCCAAGGATCTCAGCTAGAGAGTGAGAGAATCCCACTTGGGCTAACTCTAAAGCCAGAGCTGTCTTCTAGGATGCTCTCTTTCAGGGGGAAAAATCTCTTGGCCCACGGTCAAGGTTCTTGTGCCCCAGCTCTGCCACTTTGCTGCTGTAGGTCAATGGGTGGGCAGTTCCCCCCAGCAAGGGCATCCTCAAATCCTCCCCTATGAAATAGGAGGGTTTTATCACACAGCCACAGAGGTCCCTTCCACCTGAGACCCTCTGTAACTCTGAGATCTCAGGTCTTTCAGACGTCCCTGCCTCAGTTCCTACTGAAGGGGATATAAGGTCATGGAGGAGTGGGGAGGAGGGAGAAGAAGGCCATTTCAGGCCCTCCAACTTCAGGATGTCCACTAGCTGTGGAACCTCAGCCAGGGGAATATGAGCAGAGGTGAGAGGATGTGGGGATGAAAGGGGGAATTTAGGTCAACAATCTGGTTTCTTTCAGGAGGCTAAAAAAAAATTAAAAGCTAAAAGTTGAAGCTGGTCCTTTTTTTTTTGTTTGTTTTGTTTTCCCTTCCATGGTTTAATGGCTGATATCAAAGCCACAGAGAAATGCTTGAGAGAGCAATCCTATGGAAAGCTTTTATCTGTCTAGAGGAGGGTGATTAAAACAGACAGATTCGGGTTAAGTATACCCATGGCCCCTGCACTTGGTTCATTGGTGGGGGAGGACCACCAGGGTGACCCTGGAGGACTCAGCAGCACCAGGCAGGTGCCCGAGGGACTTCAGCATCCCCATTCTTCCAGGCCAGCGTACCTTGGCTCAAAGGACGGTGCTTAGGCTCAGTGGAAGGAGAAGGCTTGGAAGAAATCACACTTGGCTAGAGGCTTCTCCACACTCTGCTGAGTTCTGGTTGTCTCTCCCTCTGGGTGTGAGAGGCTGGGATATCAAGAGTGACCCTTTGGGGCAATTCACAAGGTCAAGGTCAGCTCAGCATCTCCTATGTTGATCCCATGGGTGGGGCCAGGTCTAGGTGGAGCAGTGTGACCTGCATCCATGGTGGTGCCTGTGTCTGCTCCCTGACTGTGGTCTTTTTCCCTGCTGGGAACCATCACCCGAAAAGTCCCTGATATTATCAGTCCGCTCACTTCTTCTTCTTCTTCTTCTTTTTTTTTTTACACTAGCCTTGTGACCTTGGATGAGCTCATTCAACTCTCTGAGGCGGTTTTCCCATTTGTATTCCAGGGATTAAACAGTCTCATTCTGTATACTTCACAGGTCTTTTTTTTTTTTTTTTTGAAAGAGAGAGAGAAAGGAGATAAATGGATGCATATTTCCTTGTAAACTATTTAAGGCCATTTGGATGTAAGGCAAGGTGAACAAGAGTATTTCTAAGGGTTCCTAAAAATCCATTTTCTGTATTAATACACAGACTTACATAACACACTGGGGATGGCAAAGTGCTTTTAGGGGCTCAAGGCGCAGCCCTGTTTCCCTCTGGATTGTGACTCTCCAGGCTGCCTCCTTCACTCACATGAAAGTAAGCTCTGTGAATATAGCACGGTCAGAGTTCTAGAGACCAGCAAACACTCATTCAGGTGCTGGCTCTGCCGTGCATGAGCGTGACACTTGGAAAGTCAGAGCATCTCTCTTGTAGAATTAGTCTTCTCATCTGTAAAATAGGGATGATGCGATCTACCTCTGCTGGTTGGAGGGGGAACTAATAAGATAATAAACGTATCCACGTATCCCGACTTGGCACATGGGCACAGGCGATGGTTGGATGGCATCACCTACTCGATGGACATGAGTTTGAGGAAGCTCCGGGAGTTGGTGATGGACCGGGAGGCCTGGCGTGCTGCAGTTCAAGGGGTAGCAAAGAGTCGGACATGACTGAGCAACTGAACTGAAGCATTTGTACTGTGGACTGATCTGTTGGAATCCCAGCTCTGCTGCATGTTAGCTTGTAGCCTTGGGCAAAATCCCTTCACCTCCCTGATAGTTTTCTCAACTGTAAACTGATAATAACAGTACTTAAGGCACAGTGACATTTTGAGGATTTAGTTAGAGAATACAAATACTCATCTGCATAGCACGTGATAAATGTCAGCTATGCTGTTTAATCAGTATTAATGATAAACGTCTGTGCCTTTTCCTCCAAATTGGGACCATTTCCCCCCTTCTGTGTAGTTAAACTTTATCCTTTCTGAGGCTGTTCTCTGAAAGAGAGAGACCTGTTCATCACTCTCTTTTTCACACGTTGTCATTGAAATTGGTTCATAAGGGCTTTAAAAAAGGAAGTGGGAGGGGGAGAGGGAGAAGACGATAAGGAAGAAAGAGAGGGAGGCAGGGTTGGAGGGGAAGAGGAGTCCGGATGAAGAGGAGGGGAAGAGGAGTCCGGATGAAGAGGAGGGGAAGAGGAGTCCGGATGAAGAGGAGGGGAAGAGGAGTCCGGATGAAGAGGAGGGGAAGAGATGAGTCAGGATGAAGAGGAGGGGAAGAGGAGTCAGGATGAAGAGGAGGGGAAGAGGAGTCTGGATGAAGAGGAGGGGAAGAGGAGTCAGGAGGAAGAGGAGGGGAAGAGGAGTCCGGATGAAGAGGAGGGGAAGAGGAGTCCGGATGAAGAGGAGGGGAAGAGGAGTCAGGAGGAAGAGGAGGGGAAGAGGAGTCAGGATGAAGAGGAGGGGAAGAGGAGTCTGGATGAAGAGGAGGGGAAGAGGAGTCCGGATGAAGAGGAGGGGAAGAGGAGTCAGGATGAAGAGGAGGGGAAGAGGAGTCCAGATGAAAAGGAGGGGAAGAGGAGTCAGGATGAAGAGGAGGGGAAGAGAGGAGTCAGGATGAAGAGGAGGGGAAGAGAGGAGTCCGGATGAAGAGGAGGGGAAGAGGAGTCAGGAGGAAGAGGAGGGGAAGAGGAGTCAGGAGGAAGAGGAGGGGAAGAGAGGAGTCAGGATGAAGAGGAGGGGAAGAGGAGTCAGGAGGAAGAGGAGGGGAAGAGGAGTCAGGATGAAGAGGAGGGGAAGAGGAGTCAGGAGGAAGAGGAGGGGAAGAGAGGAGTCAGGATGAAGAGGAGGGGAAGAGGAGTCAGGAGGAAGAGGAGGGGAAGAGGAGTCAGGATGAAGAGGAGGGGAAGAGGAGTCAGGATGAAGAGGAGGGGAAGAGGAGTCAGGATGAAGAGGAGGGGAAGGGAGGAGGAGGAGGAGGAGCTACATGTTTTCCTTTGTTCACCCTTAGAAGTTGCCCCCCGTGGACGCGGGTGCTGACACTAGAGCTGCCCCACAGAAGAGCGCTGACCTTTGGTCTTTTTGATGAAGATCCACTAACTTCAGAGATAATCACATTGCGTCTCAGAAAACCCTCAAGCCAAAGCCCCCTGCCACCCACACTCTTCACAGAAGCCCCAAGCTCACCCTTCACATTCACAGAATCAGGCACAGTCAGGACTGGAGGCTCCCTCAACAATCATTCAACAACCTTTAACACCCAACCTCCTGTCTGAATCACCTGTACATCTCTACAAGTGACCGTGTATCTCCAGAATCAGACAACTTTTGAACCCCTGAAGAACAAGGCCTTTGCACCTTGGGGCATTTCTCGGTGCTCACCAGTACGCTCTGTCGTGTCTGACTCATTTCAACCCCATGGATTGTAGCCCACCAGACCCCTTTGTCCATGGGATTTCCCAGGCAAGAATACTGGAGTGGATTGCCACTTCTTATTCCACCCAGGGAGAAGCATTAGCAAGCGGATGAGCAAGTGGATTCTTGACTACTAGCACCGCCTGGGAAGCCCAGTGCTCACGCAGAGTGAGCCAGAATCCTCCCCTTTCCTCTCCACACAGTGGTGCGGGATCTGGGCTGCAGGAACCCACAGAGTTATTCAGTGCGCTTTACCCAAGGGAGCCTTAGAGCTGTCTGAGGCTTTTCTCTGTGTTATCCTTGGCTCTTCTTTTGCCTAAATCAACATCCTCAAGTCCTTTCTGATTTATTAATCTGTCCATTCACCAGTTCCTTCAACACACAGTCACCAGGCATCCACTGTATCGGGCCCTGGCTGGACGTTCAAATATGAAGATACACCCTCTGCTGAGAGACCTGCTGATCCTTAACGCTAGTGCCAGTCCTTCTGTTAAGGCAACACAGATACAATAAGAGTTGATACTATGCAATTAGGAAGATCTATTATCACCACGTCTGCCTCCTTCCATTATCCCTAGGATCTGATTTGTTCTAATGGCTCTCCAAGCCGCATGACCCTCCCGAGAAACAAACAGAGCCACCACTGATGGTGCGCCATGTACAAGACCAGACCTTTATGTGTATCATCTCACTGAATTACTATACCTACTCTACGGGATAAGTTCTCTTAGTCCCAGCTTATGGGTAAGGAAACTGAAGCTCAGAGTTGGACTGACTGGGCACAGGTCAACAACAACACAAACAGGATTCGGTGCCAGCTCTCTGATTCCAAAGCCAGATGCTTAGCCAATGCCTTAAGTTTTCTATGGCTAAATATAAGCAGAAATTATTTTTTACTTAATACTTATTTTCTCATATACTCAACGTTTTACTGTTCCTTATGTTAATTACACAGTCTGTCAGTGATAACAAGACAAGAAGCATTCTTAAGACTCCTTGAAGTTTTAACGTGTACAAAGGACCTTAATTACTTCATTCACTTCTCCCAAGAACTCTCTAAGACATTATGTTCACAATTCACACAAATGGGGAAAATGAGGCTCTGAGAAGGTAAAGAGTATACATCTCTTTACATCTCTGCATTTAGAGCCTTAGGAGGCTGCTGAGGACCTAAGTACTCAATCAACATTTGTTGAACAGATGAATGAGCAAGTGAATGAATGAATGAATGAACAAATGAAATAAAAACCCAATACCTGTGAAGAGACTCAACTGGAGGATTCTGAGGTTTGGACTCATCTTTGTAGTACTGGAGTAAGAGTCCTGACTTGGAGGCAGGGCAGGCATCCTGGTAACAATGAGTAAGCCCCTCTGTCTCCAGGGCCTCAAATGTCTATCCATCGAGTAGCAGGTTGGCATTGGTGGGCACTAGGTTGATTGCGTAAAATACTGAGAAGAGCAACCAGAGGTCAGGAAAGACGCTTGCTGTGCGACTAAGCTGTGTGACCCGAGGCAAGTCGTGCTTTCTCTGGCCTCCTTTTCTCAACTCTGAAAGAAGATCGTGGCGAAATCGCTTCTGGGGCTTTTCTTCAAATGTAGGGAGATTTCTAAATTGGGAGTGATGAGACATGAACTTGTGTCCTGATTTGCCACTAAGGTACTATTGATCTGCTGCAAATTCCATCTGGGGTGGCGTCATGGCTTTCATGGACCCTGGAGGCTTTTTCTTTCTCCCTAAATATATATATTTCATGACTGCATTGGTATAAAGATGTAATAATCTTTATATATACATATGAAGGGTGTAAAGGGTATATATATATATAAAGATTATATAAATCTTTATATTACATATTTAAATATATATAATGAAGGGTGGTTTCATTATCATATATGTATTATTATACTAGCTTTTTTCTTCTGATCAAAAAAAAATTAAGCCATTTTTATGGGCCTCTTAAAAGTGCTGTGGACCTCAGGCATTGTGTCAACTGCAGCTAATGGATGAGTCGGCCTTGGGTCCATCTCGAAGTAGACGGGTCTTCATCCACAGAATAGCATTGGAGGAGGCATTGAGTGCCTGCTGCCTGCCAATCCAGGGAGCTCGGAGGGATACAGTGGATTCCCACACGACGAGGCCAGTGATGTGATTTTCCTAACCGGCGGAGGCCCACAACAAGGTATGTGAAAACACACGCTAGACAGTGTGGGCTGCGTTCTGGACACAAAAGCTCCTCTGGGGCGAGCCTGCTGTCGCCTCACCCTGGCGCGCATAGCTAGGGGCGATCCTTTCGGGGAGTGAGAAGGCAACCAGAGACGAGAAAGGGATGTGGCCAGACAGGCAGATCCCTGCTTTGCTGGGCTGGGGCATCTGGAATCACTCCCGAAAGCGGGGGTCGGGGTGGGGGCAGTGGGACTGGATGTTTGTCGAGCACGCGCCGTGTGCCAGGCACCGTGCGTGGCTCCTTGAGCGGAGTAGCTCAGGTTCCCTTCACCATACCCCAGCACTGTTTCCTCCACTTACAGATGAGAGAACTGACGCTCGGGCAAGCCCAAGCCGGAGTAATTCGCTGGCAAATGACAGAGGTGGGGTTCAAACCCAAACAATCGGTCTCGAGGGCTCACGTTCCTAAGTTCTGAATTATGCTGGCCAGTCAGGGGAAAGCTGACCACATGAGGACAAAGGAGAGTTTTTAATTATAACTAAATAAAGCATAATAGAGTAAGTTCTAGTGGAGGTATAAGCCAAAGAGCTCAGCGGAGGGAACACTTGATTCAGACAAGGAGGCTCCGGGAAGTTTCCTTGGATGAATGACATAACTAAGCTTGCACGAGGAATTTGGTGGGAGAGGAGGGGTAGGGGGTGGGAGGCTGGGCAGACCAGCTTTCTAGCAGTCAAGAGCTGTGGTCACTGGAAGGCGACTCTGGAGATGGAGAAGACACCTGCTTTTGATGGCACTGAGGGAGCTCGTAGAGGGAAATGGCATAGCTAGATTGTGCAGGGTGGTGAACGCCAGGTGAAGAGATTTGAAGTTTATTCCATAGACAATAGGGACTCTTTGGTGGGTTTTCAGAAACAGAGTTCATCGGGGTAGGGATCATCAGCTAGGGATTTCATGATGCTGTTACTGATAGAGCCACAGAGCTGAAAGAACCAGGACTCCTTTCTCCGGACACCCTGTCCATTGCAATCCCAAGCCCTTCAGCCTTAAAGACTTATAATGAAAGGCATGGGATGTAAGCAAAAATTTTGAAAAGAGGGCTGATACACTTTTCAAATATGAGTTTTCTATTGTTTAAATATCCACTAAAAAATCATAAATTATGACTCAACTCAAAAGAACTCTTTAAAACTCCAGATGGGTAAGTGGTATTTAATTGTTCACTAGGTCTTCAGAATTTAAATTTTATTCCACTAGGTGGAGAATGATCTAGCTCAGCTTTGAGCTTGCTCTCTAGCTGACCTTGATCAAATATCATCTACCTTCTGGGGCTTGGTCCTCTCATTTACTGAACTAGGAGAGGGTGGGGAGTTGAATCTCTGAGTTGTTCCCTATCTGATCATCCATCACACACACTCTTGAGGTGCAGTGTTGTATCACCTGGGACTTCATACTCTGAGTACTTAGCCTGGGACCTGAAACAGATTAGAGCCAATGTATAATCACTGAATGTATGAAATGAACTGAGCTTTTAATTCAGGCGCCTGTGGAATCTTTAGTGGATTTTTAAACAGAAGGTTTGAAATAGGTGATCTTTTTTTTTTTTAAACAAAAAAGCATAAAAATAAGCAGATCAATAACACAGACAGGCTAGTGTTTCCTCTCTAGCTGTAAAAGGTGCTGAGGAACTCAAAGACTCTGGAGTAGAGAAAAGACTGAGGGGAGGAGGCCAAGGACCCTGCAAGGTCAAAGGGGAAACCAAATGTGAAAGAAGTAAATGCTAGAGAGGATGTGGAGAGAAGGGAACCTCCTCCACGGTTGGTGGGAATGTAAACTGGTGCAGCCACTATGGAGGACGGTGTGAAGTTTCCTTACAAAACTAAAAATAGAGCTGCCATACGACCCTGCGATCCCACTCCTGGGCAGATACCTGGAGGAAACCATAATCCAAAAAGATCCATGCGTCCAAATGTTGATTACAGCAATATTTACAATAGCCAGGGCATGGAAGCAACCTAAATGTCCATAATAGAGGAGTGGATAAAGATATGGTGTATGTATGTGTGTATATATATATATATATATATATATATATATATATACAGTGGAATACTATTCAGCCATAAAAGCAGCAAAACCGTGCCATCTCCAGAGATGTGGATAGAACCTGCAGACTGTCAACCAGAGTGAAGTAAGTCAGGAAGAGAAAAACAAATAGTATAACATCGCTTATACGAGGAACCTAGAGAAATGTTACAGATGAACTTACTTGCAAAGCAGAAACAGAGACACAGATGTAGAGAATGAATTTATGGATACCAAGGGGGAGAGGGGAGTGGGATGAATTGGGAGACTGGAATTGACGTATAAACACTAACATGTATAACGTGAAAAGTAAAAGTGTTAGTCGCTCAGTCGTGTCCGACTCTTTGCGACCCTATTGACTGTAGCCCGCCAGGCTCCTCTGTCCATGGATCTCTCCAGGCAAGAATACTGGAGTGGGCTGCCATGCCCTCTTCCAGGGGATCTTCCTGACCCAGGGCCTACGTATAAAACAGATAACTGATGAGAACTGACTGTACAGCACAGGGAACTCTACTCAGTGCTCTGTGGTGACCTAAGTGGGAAGGCAATCTACTATTTAAAACAGAGGGGGTACATGTATAAGTGATTCACTTTGCTATACAGCAGAAGCCAACACAACATTGTAAAGCAACTATACTCCAATACATTAAAAAAATTTCAAAACCTGAGAAAGCATGGGGGTGGCAGTAGTGTTCTATGAACACCAGATAATTCTGTTTAATCAGACGAGTCCACGTAAGACAACAGCTCTCAACCAGTGAACATGTGGTAATGTTCCTATAGACATTTTTGATCAACGCAGCTAGGGAAGGGAGGCTGCTTCTGCTTCTTGTGGGTAGAGGCCAGGGATGCTGCTACGCATCCTACAGTGCCTGGGACAAACGCCCACAACAGAGAATCACCCTTTCCAATATCTCCACTGTGCTGAGGTGGAGGATCCCTGATATGAGGAACTAGGAAATGTTATGGTAGAACATAACGCTTGGGGAGGAAGTTGAATGTGATGCTAAGGAATTCTAGCCTGACCTAGAGGGTTTGTAGTGGGATGTAGTGAACTCTGGGACTAATTCTATATAGTACTTGACCTTCGGGAAGTCACTTAACTTTCCCATACCCCTCAGCTCTCTCAATCTGGAATACTGGGGTTATAAGAGTATCTATTTCAGAGGGTCCTTGTGAAGATTAAAGAGTTAATACACGCAAAGTCCTCAGAACAGCGTCTGGCACTATTACGTGCTAAATATGTTAGCTATTATCCTTACCATGTGTAGGTAATAGGGAGCTACAGTAGACTCAAGTTTGAGAGAGTAACAAAAGAATCGCTTCGGCTGCTGCTAACACTAGAAAAACAATCTAGAGCTTCGTGATCACCGTGTGACTGTTACATCCACCCAATGAATAATCCTCCTTCAATCAGCTTCTGCTTCAGATGACACGGCAAGTGGGATGTGTGTAGGTCTGTGTCGCTGTTCTCTAGCCACTCCCTGTCGGGCTCTGTTTTCCAGATATCCCAAGCCCACATCCAACTGCCTCTTCAGTCCAGGACCCTCACGGTTTTAATGAATAAGTGGAAGAAGACAGAGGAAGGCAGATGGAAAGATGGAAAGGCAGAAAGCCTTCCACGAAAGCGGCTGCCAGTGACACACACCGCTCACAGGGATTCCAAGGGCAGAGCTGGGGGCGTGTTCTAGAGGATTGTTCGAGCTTCTGATACTGTTCTCTAGGAGCCCTTGTTTGTAAACAGATATTCTGCTGATGCTGGGCTTTGTAAGGGCAGACAGAGTCTGGTGGGGGTGGGGGTGGGTAGCGGAGAGTGTTGAAGAAAAAGGCAGGTTGTGTCCGCGAGCCTTAGACCATGTGTTTGTTGTTGAGAATACAAAGACCTCACTGTATTAAATGAAAATGCTTGTTTTACAAGGCGAGTGGGAATATGATAGGTACATGTCGAAAATGCTTCGGAAACTGAAACAACTTCATGCCACGAGGGCTTCCTCCAACATCATGCATCCAGGCGCACACACGGATTGTGAAGTCTTGGGGGCAAAAGACAGTCCCAGAAGCTAAGTGACCATCAGCTCCCTTCTCTGCCCGCTCTATGCAGCCAGCCCTTTCCCCACCAGCCCTGCCTCGATTTCACATTCTCTACTGGGTTCCCACCATGTGCTGACCCAAGGTAGAAGCCGTTATTGATCTAAAATATTGGAGTTGATAAAGGGGCCTCCATTCATCTAGACCCGGATCCAGAGCACTATTCGGAATACTTAAAACCATGTCACTAAGCAGGACGAGCACTTGAATTTTTTTTCAAAGTAGTTTTCAACTTCTGAAGTGAGATTTTCTAACTGTGCTCTAGTAGAAGTGAACGGTTCAGTGGAGGTTTCTCAGATTTTTGTCAAGGACTCACAGTGGTGTGAGGACAAGAACTGGAGTCTCCTAACTCTTGTCCTCGGAGAAGGCAATGGCAACCCACTCCAGTACTCTTGCCTGGAAAATCCCATGGATGGAGGAGCCTGGTGGGTTGCAGTCCATGGAGTCACTAGGAGTCGGACACGACTGAGCGACTTCACTTTCACTTTTCACTTTCATGCATTGGAGAAGGAAATGGCAACCCACTCCAGTGTTCTTGCCTGGAGAATCCCAGGGATGGGGGAACTTGGTGGGCTGCCGTCTCTGGGATCGCACAGAGTCGGACACGACTGAATTGACTTAGCAGCAGCAGCAGCAACTCTTGTCCTAGCTCTAGCATGAAAAAAGTGAAAACAGTGAAAGTGCTAGTCACTCAGTTGTGTCTGACTCTTTTTGGCCCCATGGACTGTAGCCTGCCAGGCTCCTCTGTCCATGGAATTCTCCAGGCAAGAATGCTGGAGTGGGTAGACATTCCCTTCTCCTAGGGATGTTCCCAACCCAGAGATGGAACCCAGGTCTCCCACACTGCAGGCAGACGCTTTACTATGTGAGTCACCAGGGAAGCAGAGAGCCTGGTAAATAGGCTACATGGATGGAAGGGTGGAAAGATCAATGTATGGAGGAGGGATGAAGGGAGGGTGGGAGGGAGGGAAGGAGGGTAGGTGGGTGGATGTTGGGTGATGCCTGGATGGATGGAAGAGTAGATGGATATTTGGATTCACAGATTCCTGGGTAAAGTCCACAGTGAATAATTACGATAAGGACCACCTCAGGCCACTTTGGAAGTGAACTTGCCTAGTTTAAAACTCAGAGAAACTCAGAGAACAGAGTTTGAATAAACAAAGTTGTAGATTATATTTCTAAGGAATAAACGAACTTCTCCTCAGAGGGGAAAAAAAGTCCCCAATTCTATTTACTCCAACAAGGGTACAGATGAAGGAAAGTGCAATTCCTCAGTCTGATATGACAACTCAGCATCAACATTCTCATTTTCACAGATCTCCTAGAGTGTTCAGATTTGAGAGCTGGGACCAGGCTTCAGGAAATGACCCCTTAGGTCTCCTTCTTTTAGGCATTTAAGTCATCATTTGGGGGCCATAGACCCCTTTTAGAAAGTGATGAAAACTTTCAACCCGCTCTCCAGAACAATGGGCAGAGTCTCAAAGTTCTACAGAAAATGTCTTGAGGACAAGTGTCTTCAAGTCCTCCTGGAGCAAAATGCAAGGAACCCCTCTTCCCCCTATTGGTTTAAAATATTAGTGCTATTCAGATATTTTAGTTGGTACTGGTATTAGCAAGGAAACAAGTGGTAATGATATTCACCAAAATATTAAGTAATAACTAAACAATGAACTAAGCAATAACATCACTAGTGAATTCACACCACGACAGTGGTATAATCGACATTCTACTCTTGGTCTCGTATGATTCATTTTCCACATAGAGGTCAAACTGATCTTTGGAAAACAAACACCAGACCTTGTAACTTCCTTGGTTGAAACTCTGATAACTTTCTAGTTCATCTAGATCAAAATCCACATTCCACAACCTGGGCTACCTTTAGCTTCAGAAACATAGGTCTCGTAATGGCTTGACTATCTGCTTCTTCAACCTGCTAAATCTTCTTTGTCCTGCCTCAAGGTCTGTGCACTAGCTCTTCTGTCTCTTTCTTTTTCTCTCTGGAACTCTATTTGTCTTTTCATACAGCTTGTTCCTCCTCATCTGTCATTCAAGCTTCAGCTTGGCCACCTGCATCGATGTCCTTCTACTCTGGTCATTCTCCACAGCATCCATTTTCATTGCTTGTCACTGTATAAGCCCTTACAACTGATTCCCTATGTATGGTCTTTCTCTCCTCACAAGAATACTAAGTCCACGAGGGCAGGGAACTGTTCTGTCTTTAAGCATTGCACCTCTAAGAGTATTGGGCACATACTACATTTTTATTGACTCTATGGAGATGCATAGAGGGTTTTGGGGAAGCTCTGGTGTGTGGTTTAACCTCTCCCATTCTTGGGACTTTAGATTTCCCAGCTATAAAAGGATAGTTTGGGTCCTACTCAACTATAGGAATCAATGATCTAAAATCTCTGTGACCAAGTTCAAGTGAGCTGGGCTCAAATCCCAGAAAAATATGACTAGATAGAACAATGGTCAGGAGAACTGGACTCTTGTCCTTCTCTGTCTCTGAGTTGGAGCAGAACTTGGAATCTTTTCCCTGCCTCCTCTGGCCATCAGATTCTCTCCACCTGTGAACTGAAGAGACCAGATCAGAAGTGCTGCAAATTTATGGCATTCATGCATCCAGAAGTCCATTCACATATCTGCCAAACCCCAGCAATGTGCCAGCCCTGGGAAGGTGTGCTGAGATGGCAGGCATGCTTCTCGCCCTCACGCTGTGTTCACATCCTCTGGGAAGTCTCCAGGGCACAGGGGAGGCTTGCAGAGCACATCCTCACCATTGCAGCTGGTTCTTTAGCAGCTCTCTCCAGGGACAGGATAGGAGAAACTGAGAGAAAGCCTGGGGGAGAAGGACTGAAAGCCAATAGAATGATATACTGGCTCAACAGAAAGAAAGGAGGCTTAGTAACAGGGGAAAGGTGGCAGGAATATATACAGGGATTGGGTCAGCTCAGAGCAACCAGAGCCGTGTCGAATGGCTGTCATTCACAAACACGTTTGCTCTCATTGCCTGGCCCTTCTGAAGGCTCATCATCATTTCTCAAAGCACCTTTCCTTTCAGACGTCCTCTTTTCTCCCTTATGCGGAGCCATCTCCAATTCATTTCACAAAGTTGACTGAGCACCACCAGCATGGCTGGCGCTGTGTGACAGGTAGGAATAAAGCAGCGATAACGACAGACATGGTCTCCGCTCAGATGGAGCCTGGAAACAAGTGGAGAAAGACAAGTACGAAGGCATCACAAGAGCATGACAAACGCAGTATGGAGCTGTTGGGTTTGATTCGGATGGTGATAGACTGAATCGTCGAATCATTTCCTAGTGTCATATTCCTAAAAGCTACTCTAGGTCAATGTCCTTAGCGGAGACATGAATCAAAGAGTGTTTACTGTTCTACTTTGACTTACAGTTCGACGCTTAAAACGTCATGCATGGTACACATCCTTATGCAGGGCAAGGCGCACATTCCACACGCACTCCACCTACTTCACGAATCCCCAACCCTTCTAGGGGGAAGGGACCTTTTTCAGCCCCCCAAATCTCAGAGTACTTTCTAGCCCCCATAACAAACATAGATGTGCAACAACACAGTTTTTCTGCTTCTGAGCTTTTCCAGGACTCTATTAATTGCTTAGTTATAGCAGTTACCATGATGTCATGTAGCTGTTTACCAGTCTGCTTCCGCCACCAGGACTGGGAGTTCCCCAAGGGATGGAACTGTGCCCTGTTCTTTTTAATCTGCATCTCCTAGCTTGGTGTGTAAGACGCAAAGACGTAAAGGTTGCTCAGTAACCAAATAGATGGGTGGATGGATGGAAGGAAGGAAGAAAAGAAGGGAAGCTTACCTCTCTGAATAAACTGCCATTTCCCATTCAACTTTGCAGAATGTCTAGGACAGAGGTTTGGCATGTAAGAAATACTTAAGTTAATAAACAGCTGTATGACATTTCTAATAAGCTCACTAACGTGAACCCACAGATGTATCCATCATCTGACACTGTAAAGGAAAACAAAGTGTCTGGTGGAAAAAGCACTGATCTGGGAGTCACGAGATCCCAGTTCCAGTTTCAATTTTGCTACCAGTTTGTGCGCTTAACCTCACTCAACTCAGTTTAACAAGTTAACTTGCCTAGATCTCCGTTTCTTCATCTAAAAACCGAGCAGATTTTATAAAGCAGACTCTATTGTCTTGGGAAAGGGAAGAACAAGATATCATATTTGCTGCTAGCAGATCAGCTCTAATCAGCCCAGTGGGGTTTTTTGTAAAGGAGTAATCCTGTGAACTCACTACTGGCTCTATAGAGGCTTAATCAGCTCCAATGAGAGCCCATCACAAACCAGCCTCATTACTCCAGAGTCGTTCTTCTGCTCAGAACCCCTGGTTCTCACAGCATACCACCTACATCGGGCCCAAACTGGCTCTGAATGTATCAGGTCCCTCCTCAGATGGTGAGAGGGTCGCCGTCTCTGCTGAGCATGTTCCTGGGGGAACATTTCTCAGGCCCTGATTCCCAAAAGTGAAAGGGGCTCAGTCATGTCTGATTCTTTGCGATCCCATGGACTATAGTCGGTGGAATTCTCCAGGCCAGAATACTGCAGTGGATAGCCTAGCCCTTCTCCAGCAGATCTTCCTAACCCAGGAATCGAATCGGGGTCTCCTGCGTTGCATGCGGATTCTTTACCAGCTGAGCTATCAAGGAAGCCTGATTCCCAAAAGAGGAATCCAGAAACATGTTTGGCAGAGCGAATCTTTGAAAGTTTATTAGCTCCTGGTAGACTATGTAAAAGTGGGAAATGCTCTGGTAGACATCAGTGGCCTTTTTGTTCAAAAGTTACTGGCAAATAAAATATATTCTGAACAACAAAGAGATTTCTTAGCCAATCTCTTTAAAGTCTTATAATGTTCATTCCAGTTTTTCTTCCATCTCTCTCTCCCTCTATTCCTTCTCTTTTGTCCTTCTCTTTAGTCTCTGTAGATGGTTGCATTAGCCACTGGGGGTAGCCTCATCCATCCAACCAGCCAGCTAGGCAGCCATCTATATAGCATTCAGATATATTCATCCTTTCACGGAACATTTACTGAACAGTTACTGTATTCCAAACAATGCACTAGGCCCTATGGATAGAGAGAAAATTAAACTGGCCTCAGCTCCAGTTCCACGACCCTTAAGCCGTGAGGCCTTCAGCAAATCATGTCACTTTCTAAACCAAACTCCGAGGGTCCGGTGTGCAGCCCTCGGCACAGGGCCAGCACACAGTCAGTGCTCGTTATGAGCTGGCGGCTTTTATTACTGTTATTACCGCTGAGAATGCGTCTCCTCCCTCAAGGGTATATAAACAGCGGATAGAGGATTCCAGACCCCAAGGTCACCCCAAGGGCTCACAAGATCAAGGCCAGCCGACGGGAGGCCCGCCAATCACAAAGGAGGGAAAACCCAGGCAACAGATATGACAGCTAGGACACCCGAGGCCCAGCAAGGACCTGCGAGGGGGGACCAGGGTGGAAACCGGAGGAGACAGCAAAGCTTGGGATTACGTGCTGCTGTGCACACACAAAACAAACGCTCCGCAAATGGGCAAAGGACAGAGTGGGAAAGACCAAGGTTAGTCTGGGGCTTGGATTAGAAAGGCCGAGATGTGAGTTGAGGAGGCGTCGACTACACTGTCCCTCCCCCAGCCCGTGTTTGGGAAGGCCAGATTATCTTTTCTTTTCCCTTCTGACTTCTTTGCTCAAGGGGAAATGGAATTAACCACTGTGTAATGTTTCTGAGTGTGACGCACGGGCCAGGTCATGTGTTTTGGTTACGTAATGCAACATGCCTGAGGTTCCCAAGCTCTCTCCCAGAATCATTAGAAGTGTAGCTGGTTCCTTTATCCACTCATGCATTCATTAAACAAAAAATCTCTGTATTTCCTTATAAGCGAGGCGTGCGGCCAGGCAGTAGAGAAGCTGAGAGGACCCCTAATTTGCACAGGATAAAACGTGATAAAGAATTCCAGGTGTTTTGATAAATGTGTGCAGAGCATATCGAGACAGATGCATAAGAGAGGTGGCAAACAAGCGGTATTTGGGGAAGAATCAGAAAGGGTTTCCCAGAAGAGGAACATTGAGCAGAATCCTCTAGATGCTTAAGCGCTCTGCAACACGGTGCCTGCAACATTTCTATGTGGGGATAGAAAGGTATGTCAAGGATCTAGGGGATCTAGGAGGTATGTCAAGTAAAGAAAATGATGGGGAAAAGCCTATGGCATTTATCTGGGGGACTGTAAATAACTGCAGTGCTATTGAAGGGCCTCTAGCTAGAGGCAGTAGAGGCAGATTAGCACTGTAGCAAGATTTGACTGCGGAAGGCTGAAGGACAGGTTGAAGGAGGTGTTGGAGTTGAGGCTCAGAGAAGTGGGCACTTACAATTCTAAGGGAAGAGTCAAAGCAAGAGATGAAGAAAGCCTAAGCTAAGAAAGGGGAAGGAAGGTTGGCTATAAACATGTTAAAAAGGCAGGACAGACAGGATAAATATGCTTCTGCTGCTAAGTCGCTTCAGTCGTGTCCGACTCTGTGCCACCCCAGAGACGGCAGCCCACCAGGCTCCCCCGTCCCTGGGATTCTCCAGGCAAGAACACTGGAGTGGGTTGCCATTTGGTGGGTGACATATCTAGGGCAGGTGACACTAGATGAGGACAGAAGGAATTTTGGAAGAAAGAGGATTCAGCTTTGGACATGTTGAGTTTGAAATGCAGGCTGACATTTTCAATAGACAGCTGGATCTGTGAGTCCAGAGTCCAGCAGAATCTGGAGATAAATGATGCTCCTCAGCAGAGAGATGGTACTTTGATAGGGAAGGATGCAAAGCAAGGAGGGAAGCAGACCTAGCCCTGGCCTAAGACTCAGAAGACAGAGGATCTTACCCTGAATGGTCACTGGTTTGGACAAGTCACTGTTTCTACCACCCCTTGGTTTCTCATCCTGGGAACGAATGGCTCTGATGCTGACTCTCAAACCCCTGGGTTCTCTGCACTTATGGGAATGTTTCTTCACCAGAGTAGAGGATGCCTTCCTTCCTTACATTTTATGTGTACTGCGCATCTCTTAGAGCAAGGCCACCTTGTTCCTGATTGGCCTGTTATCAGCTCTTTCTCTGTACTCTTACCAGCCTCTGTAGCCAAAAGATCTCCAGTTTCATTGGGGGAAATAAACCCCTCTTTACAAACATATCTGGTGATATTCTGCTCAGCTGTATTTCTTGTTTATAGAGCAAAAAGAATTAAGAAGAAGTGGATGTGGGACAGATGCAGGAATAGCTTCTTGCCTACAAAGGTGGTAGGTACAGGTTAGACCACCAGTCTCTTAAAGGCAAAACAGCAGATCAGGGATCCATAACAAGTTCTATGCTCCCCCACCCATATACTTGGCCTCCCAGATGACTCAGTGCTAAAGAAGCTACATCCAATGCAGGAGATGCAGGTTCGATCCCTGGGTTCAGAAGATCCCCTGGGGAAAGACATGGCAACGCACTCCAGTATTCTTACCTGGGAAATCCCATGAACAGGAGCCCGGTGGGCTACAGTCCAAGGGGTCATGAAAAGAGCTGGACATGACTGAACCACTAAACAATGACCCACGCACTTCGATCCCAAGCTGCGATCCAGCACCTCCTAGAGTTTCTGTCTCTGTTTCCTCCAAATGGACTGGAACCTGGGACCCTCCCAGGTTTTCCAAAACTGAAACAGGGCCATCTCTCCTACTCTTCCATGGTCCCTGGGTTTGTGACAAGTAATACTGGAAAACATTCTCTTTCTCTTGTTGGAAGAAAAATCTGGGGATGACAGTGCTGGGGATTCCCAGAAGGAGAATAGACTAACAGATGGCTACAGACTCCCGAGTTCTAGTATTTTAATCATGAAGTGATGTGATTAAAGTGATAAGCATGACCAAAAGGCCAGTGGTCTACGCCAGTGTCCAGCCAGTTGCCTGGAATGGCTTTTGTACAGTAAGAAATTATGAAACCTGAGTATTCTAGCCATAAGCCAAGATGTGATCTCACTGAAAAGGTCACTTGGTGAGTTTTTTAAAAAATATATTTACAGCAGCTATTATTAGCAATATCATTCATGTGATGGCTTCCAGCTCTCGGGAAGTACCAATATTCCCTACATAATGTCTTCAGTCAGTCTTTGATGCAGATTCTACCCGTCGGTACTCTGCTTGTGGACAGGAGGCTTTTTGAGGAGACATTAAAGCATACATGTCCATGAGAGAGCCACATTCTAAGTTGGGGTCGGCCAGTGATACCTGAGCAAGAAGGGGCGCCATGTCCTTTTTCAAGGACGAGGGTAGCTGGGAAAGAGGAGCAGTGTGGGCAAAACTTAGTCCCCGAGGGGCACAAGCGCCACCTGGTGGAGGAAGCCTCACTCAAAAAGGAGGAGCACGGGAACGACTGCCAACACTGATCGTGAGGATCACGGGGCCCCAGGGGACCTCTGCTGGACAGGCCTCTAGGCCAAAGACAGACAAGGATGCGCTCCTCCTCACCCCCACTGTTCGGATGAGGAAAGTGGGCCCCAAGAAGGAAAGTGCGTTACCCAAAGTCACACAGCAAGCTGAGGACTGCGCTGGTCTGGACCTGACCCCCGCCCTCCACCCCCTGCCCTTAGCCCCTTGTGCTTCCTTCTCCAAACCCCACAGCCTCCTCCAGCCAACCCCCCTCTGCTCTGAGGCCTCTGGTCCAGAGTGACTTCTCATCACTGCCTCCCTCCTCTTCCTGCCACCCCAGCCCCACGCAACTCCCTCTTCCTATTTTGTCTATGTTCATAAACATTCACCCAACATGATGAGGTGAGTTTCCTTACTCATTCGTCTTCTGCCTCTTCCTTCTCACTTCTCACCCCCGACTCCAGAATATAAACTCCCTGAGGTCAGAGATATCTTCTTCTGTTCCTTGCTTTGTACTGACAGCCTAAAACTGTGCCTGGCATGCAGAAGAAACTCACTGAATACTTGTTGAATACTTGGGCAGGGAGGGACATGTCCTACTCTGCTCCTTGTTTTTAATCTGCTTTGCTTAGAGTCTGTACAATGAGCCCATGCTGCTTCTGTGACAGGAAATGATAAAGTGTTTATTCTCTTTGTCCTTCATTTTAGTTTTTGTTTTATGTGAAGACGACAGGAACAAGCCTTTCCTGAGTGGGGAGGGAGGGAAAGGCAATTCCTAGCTCTGCCAAAGGAGATAAACATGTCTAATTTATAGAGTTATTGAGAGAATTAGAAATGGCGTGTAGCAAGGACCGGACACACACAAGACCCACACAAGTTAGCGTTTACTGGGTGCTTCCCCGTGGTCTAGATTCCATTACTAAGCGTTTTCCACATGGAGGCCCAGTTAATCTTCAAAACAACCCTATGAAGTGGGAGCCAGTATCATCCGCATTTCACGGAGGGGAAAAGTGGCGCTTGGTGATATTAAGTAACTTGCCCTAGGTCACACAACTGGCAGGCTGGAGAACCAGCCAGTCACACTCAGGTGGCCTGACTCGAGTTCTACCGTCAATCATTACAAAATACGTCCTCAGTAAACATATGCTCCTTCCTCCCGTTTCCTGAGGGTGTCAGCTCTTTCTTAGTCAACTATAGTTTATCCTCCTCCTCCATCCCCACCGGGCTCTAGAAGGTTCTAGAAGGCTTCCAGGGCCATGGGAGATGCAGAGAAAGAAGGAGCCAAAAAATAAAGAAAGAAAGAAAGAAACAGGG
Organism: Bos javanicus; assembly: GCF_032452875.1. NCBI lineage: Eukaryota > Metazoa > Chordata > Mammalia > Artiodactyla > Bovidae > Bos > Bos javanicus. Next base: position 105,984,082 of record NC_083875.1, on the reverse strand, counting down.
GTAGGTGGAAACGTGAATGAGTGTGTGTGTGTGTGTGTGTGTGTGCACGCGTGCCTGTGTGTGAATGGTCACAGTGTGTTTTGGGCTGTCACAATGATTAGGAGATTCTAGGGGATTCTTATGCACAAAACCAAGGATGTAAAATGCTTCCCAATGCTGGGGATGGTTCCATACAGCAAGGAATGCCCTCACGGACATTTCTAATTGCTCTGCAAGGCTCCACCTGCCCCTCCTGTCTCTTGTCTTCCTCGAAAGCTCTCCAGGACGGCCAGTCACCTGGGTTCACAGGTGTATAGGAAGAAGGGCCGAGGGAGCTCCCATGTCTGCACCCTGACTTTCAGTTACTCTCTGTGTGACCTTGGGAGAGTCCCTAACCCGCTCCAAGTTGCTGAAATGCAGTTGGAAACCTGTCAGCTCACAGATCACACAGGGATCTAAGACTTCAGCTCCTCCTGTGGCTCTCCAACTCTTTTAAACTTTTTATGATGGAATTCTTCAATCAGGCACAGGAGGACAGACAAAACCTGCATTGAAGCCCGTTGTTTTCTGTCATCTGGCTTCAGCGATCATCAGTCTGCCAATCTTCTTTCATCTACCCCTCTTCCCCCCAACATCCTAATTTTTTTTTTCCTGGAACACTTTAAACAAACAAAATAGACATAACGTCATTTTATCCATAAATACTTCAGTACGCATTTCTAACAGAATAGATCTTTAAAAATGTATAATCACAATACCGGCATCATGACTAACAAAGTTAACAATGTCAGCCCGTGTCCACTTGAATTCTGTCACTGAGAAACTCACACAGTCCTTCAAAGGAAGTCTTGTAGAATCACACAATTCAAGCAGTATAGGGGAAGGGAAGGTGCAGGACGCAGAATGGTTTGCTTCCCTTCATCTCTTCCCTGCTGCTGCTGCTGCTAAGTCACTTCAGTCGTGTCCGACTCTGTGCGACCCCATGGACAGCAGCCCACCAGGCTCCCCCATCCCTGGGATTTTCCAGGCAAGAACACTGGAGTGGGTTGCCATTTCCTTCTCCATCACCTCTCCTCAGGGCATTCCTAAGATTGTGGAAATCTTAGGATTTCCAGCGTGAAAGCCCCTGTTTCATTGCTACCCAGCTACGCACGCTGAGAACACTGAAGCAGAGAGGAGCAGTTAAGTTGTCTGGGTCACACGGCAAGTGAGGCAGACCTGTTAATTCCAACATCAAAGGATTCCAGTGAGGTCACACATAGGGAAAGGTTTGCTAACTCAATCACTGTTTATTGTTGGAGTGTGAAGAATGATGATAAAGGTGCCTTTCCAGGAACAACGTGGATCTTACAAAGCACTCACATCTCTCACTTTCTGGATCCTCCAACCAGTGTGGACCTATGGACTAGATTCTGATCTCAGCCGAGAGCTTCTCCTGCCATTGTCTCACCTGGTTCTCGTGACAACATGTGAGATGGGGGTGTTGACTGTAACCACACCTGCAACTCTCTCCCCAGAGGCTCCAGGTCACACAGCTCAGAGGAGGCCAAGCTGGGACTTGAGTCCAGAGTTCCTGGCTCTCAGTTCCAGGTTTTCAAAGGAGCTAAAGGGCCAAGACCCACAAATCAGGTCTGAGTTGAATGTTTCTAGTAAGTGCATCAAGGCATGAAGCAGAGTCCTCAGCGCAGCAAGAAAAAAAGATAAAAGAGACACTGAGGGAAAGGAAATTAAATTCCAGAGACGGGGCAGCAGGTGAGGGGAGAAGCAGGCACTTACTGAATTCTTAAGCCCTGGACCAGCCATAGGTAGATGAGGCTCAGGCTGCCTGTATAGGGGGTCCTCCTACCTGGAGTCCCTGGGGGTCTTCTCTCTCATCTAAGACACCCTACAGCCAGCGCTGGTTTCAGAGTGATCATAAGGTGAGGGGATTTGGGATGATAGGAACACTTGCCTTCTTTCAGGAAGGACTAGCCCTGGGCAAAGTGGGGAATGCCTTAGCTGGGGTTCCTTCCCTCCTTCCACCTCTTTTTCCTCAGAAAAAAAAATACACCTCACTGCTCAAGCATGGTGAGAGGTCCATTTGAACTCAGATGTGTGGCACTCCATGTATTATCCCCTTTGTGAAGGAGTGTTTGCTCTTTAAAGGAGGTACCAGAAGGTGAGAATGTGGCTTCACATACAGGACCAGATTTGAAAAAAAATGGAATGTCAGTGTGCGTGTGAATGTACACACACACACACACACACACCCTGCCCCTAGGAACCACAGTGGAATTGGGAATGGAAAGGGGGTCCCTTCTGATGGTAATTCAGAACTGGAACAGCTGAACTTCTCTAAAAGCTCTGCCACCGACCAGCTGGGTAAGCAGGAAGCCCTACTCCCTACCCCTGCCCGAGGCCTCAGTTTCTCCACCTGCAGAGCAGGGAGACATCAAGCAGGATCAGCGGTTCTTCTGATGTGGTGGCCCTTCCACATCTCCTGAGAAGGTTTCAAAAAACACCACTGCCCAGGCCAGTGCCAGACCGTCGACCTCTGAATCCCTGGGAGGCAGCTGGGCAGCAGGAGGTTTTAAAAGCTGGTGATTTTCAGTGATACAAAATGGGAGCAACTCAACCAAATCACCTCCCAGGCCACCTTGAGAGGGGTAGCTTATGGATACAGTTCAGTTCTCAGCCCCCGTGTGATGCTGGCCCTCAATTTCCCTCTTTCTCCATGGGCTGCTGGACACAGTCCATGCCTGGCTGACCATGCAAAACCCATGTTCCTGAGCCCTCCACCTCTTAGCCTCCAGTTTGCCCTCCTCGGTGTAGTGGGGCGAGGGTGATGCAGTCTCCGTCACCCGATCTGTCCACGTGAAGTGCTGGCTGGGGCAACGTGAAAGTCAGGGGAGTGTCTGGGGAAGGAGTGAGAGGCATGTGACCACAGAGCTGTGACCGGGATGCACTGTGACCACTGTCGGGCTTCTGTTCCTGAGGGTGTATTCTCCCTCTGGGTGCTAACTGGCTTTCCTAGTCATTGGTCCTGTGCTGGTGGCCCTCCTCTGGCCCTTATCACCAAGGAGTCATCCAAGTAGGTCAAAGAAGAGGAAATCAAAGTGCAAGGAAGGGATCTGAAGGGGCCCAACTGTTTGTTCCCCAAGATACACTGTCTACTCTAGACAGACTCCGCAGCCACTCCAGCAGGGAAGCCCGAACATGGCATAAACGGGCTGAAGGCAAGGTGGCGAATTAGGAAAGGCAAGAGGGTTACTTACTGGATCCAGCTACCACTCACAGCCATTGACTGAGTCCCCAGGACGAGCTGGTTCTGTGCCAGGTCCTTTCTGCCTGCCTATTTCCCTGCATTATCCTGACACCACTATGCCCGTTTTACAGAAGAGGAAGCCAAAGGGACAGAAAGACAAAGTGACCTGACTCAAACCACACAGGAAGTCATTGGCAACAGAAATCCCAAGCCCCGTCTGTCTGATAGATAGTTTGGTGGGAAAAGAAAAAAAAAAAAAAAACCAAAACACCCAGATATGCGAGTCACATCCAGAGTTCCAAGGAGATTTAGATTCACGTTTTATCCCATTTCATCTGCAGGAATACAGTTAGCACACAGAGGGGCAGAAAGGAGTTGTCCGCAGCAGGTCTAAAGAAGGAAAGGGGGTCATTGCTTCTCTCTCCAAAAGTACTGCTGAAGAAGAAGCGGACACTTGCAGCTCGAGGTCATACCTGGGCTCTGTCCACTTTGGACTAAGTAGCTTCCACCCTCTGAGACTTTGTTTCCTCATTTGGAAAACAGAGGTGGCAATGCCCACCTTGCAGGGTGGCTGTGAGGGTGAAACTGGCAGACACAAGGCAAGCACCTAGCTCAGTGCCTGGCACCTGGGAGGCACCCAGGAAGAGTCACTTTCCTTCCTGCCACTAAGTATCCTCAGTCCACAGAGCCAAGGCTCTTTTGGGATTGAGTGGGTTGTGGGAAGTGCGGGCTGCAGAAGGGCGGAAATAAAGGTCTCTTCTCAGTAGCCTGTCAACTCAATAGTCCAACATTTAGAACAAAGGAAAGAAGCATGGCAGGAGGAGGTGCTGGAGGGGATTCAGGTAAATCCTTTCCTTCTTGTGAGCAGGGATTCTGGGTCACTAAGGCATGGGGGCGGGAGGAGGTAGCCGTACTTGTGGGGTCCACATTTCACTTATCTAGCAGGTCAGAGAAACTTTAACAAGATTAACTGCTGCTCGGGGCCTCTGCTCCTTGGAGCAAATTGAGTCTTGTTTTCTTTTTCTTCCCCTTCTTTCTCTTTCTGTCAAACTGGAGAGGTATGGTGGGGGAGGGCAGGTGGGGATGAGGGGCAGGGATCTGGATCCTGCCTGGTACGCTATAAAGGCAAAAAGATGTGTCAACAAGCCCCCCTCACCCCCAGACTTGAAAGGGAACCCCAATTGCCATGCCCCAAGTGGCTGGGTGGTGGGTCTGTGAAGGGTGGGAGGTGACGGTGTTTCTCGGACGGGTTTTCTCAGCAGGATAGTGGGTAAGGCCTGGGAATGGACAGGACCAGGCTCAAATCCTAGTTCCTGCCACAGGGGACCCCTCCCCTGGCTGCATCTATCTCCCTGTTTGGCCTAAGAGACAAGATCAGGCCTGGGGGACCTCCTAGGACCCTTTTCACAACAGCCTTAAAGGACTCTTCAACCCTCAGACCATCCACCGTGGGTGGGCCATTCAGAGACTCCGGCACACAGGCACTTTCTAACTTTAGCTCTGCTTTTGCCTGCATAAGCCTTTTCATTTTTATTAATACTCACACACATATATATGTGGGCTTCCCTGGTGGATCAGATGATAAAGAATTTGCCTGCACCATGAGAGACCCAGGTTCAATTCCTGGGTTGGGGAGATCCCCTGGAGGAGGGCATGGCAACCCACTCTGGTATTCTTGCCTGGGAAATCCCAAGGACACATGAGCCTGGAGAGTTACAGTCCATGGGGTTGCAAAGAGTTGGACACAACTGAGCAACCGACACACACACATATGTACAGACATGTGTATGTGTGTGTGTGTGTGTGTGTATATATATATATTCCCCCCCACCCACTGCCACTTCCCTTTTGGAAAAAATAAAAGGCATGTTTTCTGAGCTTCAGGAACAAACTGCTCCTTCACTCTTCTCTGCCTCTCTGAGCGCCTGTCTGAACTGGTGTCAGTGAAGTTTGAACCGGGGTAGAAATAGCATCCCAGGCGGATCTGGGAGCATGGCCCGCCTCCCAGCAGCGGCGAGGCCTGCCTCTGCCAGACGACAGACCCGGTTAACAGCACCATAAAATTAGACCTTTACGAAACCCAATTGAATCCTGCAGCAAAGAGTGATGTAAGGCAGCCTGGCCTGACAGCGAGGCAGCAACCCTCTGCCTGAAATAGCAGTGAGGTCCCTGCTGGGAGATGCCTGCTCTCTCAAGATAGGTGACCAGGGATTCCTAGGAAAGTGGCGACGCCCCGCCAGAGAGCGCCAGCAGAGGTCAGGTGGCCAACCAGGCACCCCAGGTCGCTGCGGGAGGACGTGGCTTGACACCCTCGTCCAAATTGCCCACCTCAGCCGGCCCTGCCTCTCCCAGCCTGAACTGACACGGAGGAAGGAGCTGCAAAAGTGTTTCTGCAAAGAACCTCTGTTTGTTTGCGTTTTAATTCAAGGAGAAGCAGGTTCTTTTCAGTCCCACAGCCTGTACCGTGTGGAGGATACGCAGAATGAGTCTTTTCTGGCTCAAGGCCAGGTGTTTACACACCGTCAAATCTGGCTCAGATTCAACTAGGGGAGGGGAAAAAAAAATCCACCAGAATCCTAGGGAGAAAAGCTCTGAGCTTTCTGGGGCTACACAGCAGCAGTGACTTTTTTTTTTCTTTCTCGTTTTGAGAGGAATGTTATTTCCACACATAAAATGGACCAGGCATTTTATACAAGCAATAATAACCTAACGTCCCCCATCCAATTAAAGTATTTTACTGCACAATCTTTGTGTGAGAGAGTGAATGAGTGCTCAAGAGAGTATGTGTGTCAAGAGGGGGCTCCTTGTCTGAATTGCAGACATTTATAAAGCAGGCTCCTGTGGAATCTCAGGTGCTATATGTACGTGTTTGTTTGTTTTGAAAAAGTGCATTTACTACCTTTTCATTGATGATACCTCTATAACCCTGGGCTCTCCACTCTGGAGGAGAAGGTTTCCAAACCCCTGTACCATAGGTATAGACTAGGAAAAAATCAGATCTACTCATTTAAAAAAAAAAAAAAAAAAAAATCTCCAAGTAGCAGGCTCTGTGTTTTTCCTGTGTTCCGAAAGAGAAGTAAACATACCATAGCCCTGAATTATAAGCATCAGCATTACTATTATGAGTACCGTCTCTTCTCTACTCTACATTATAAACCCCTCTGGCTGACTGGGGCTTGGGGGCTAAAACTGAATGAGCTCAGTTTCCCTCTCCTTCCTGAGACGCAAAAAAAAAAGAAAGAAAAAGAAAAAAATAGCATATGATGACGTCAGGCATGGGGGAAAGTCACTTTGTAGCTCTCGGTTTGGGATTTGGTAGCGGGAGAGCGGAGCTTTGCGGTATGTGCTTACTTAGTACGGCAGCAGAGTTTGGGTCCCCGAAATGGGCTTGATGTAAATAGGACAGAGTTAGCAACATTTGAGAAGGTCCATGCCACGACAGAAAGAAGCCGGACTGCCCGGAGAACTCAGAGCTCTCTCCCTTCTAAGAAAGTGTGTGTAAGGGGGTGGGATCGCAAAACGCCTCCAACACGTTTCCTGGCTGCATCGATGGGGGAACCCCTACTCTCACTCTGAGCCATCCGAGGACGGGGCAAGATTGTTTGTGCAGGGAGGGAATCTCCCAGCCAGCAGAGGCAAAACTTTCCTCCTCTCCTCCAGCGCCGCCCCCTCCCTTTCGGCCCCCCAGTTTTATTAAAGACATTGCCACAGATTCATTAAGAGGGGGGAAAATGGATGCTGGAGGATTTCTAAGGTTTGCAACCCTCGCGAAGTGTCCGGTTTCACTGTGGGTTTTGCTATGGAAAGGGGAGGGTGTGAGGAGGGGAACCTAAATTCATTACGGGCTTGTAAAAGTCCCAAATGAGAAAAGCGCCCCGTTTCGCAGCCTAGTCCCGGGAAGACTGGCTGGGTGTGCAGGCGGAAAGTCTCACCCCAGCTCCGAATGACAGGCAAGGGGCTTGAAAAGAGAGAACACGGGACGGCAGTGTGCGTGCGTGTCTGTGGGTGGCTGGGGGTAGGGGGTTCATCCCAGAGGCAGGCAGCAAGTACAGAGCGACTTTGGGGCACTTCAAGTACTTTTAAGTCCTGAGGATCACAACAAGCTTGTAGGCTTTCAGGGTAACTGGGCTAAGTAAAGCGGGGATGGGGGTGGGGGTCATCTCCATTAAAAAGCCAAAGAAATCAATGGTCCCTAGCTTCTATTCGCATGCATCCCAACTGGGTCGTCCTCCCCACCATCCCGAACAGAGGCAGTCCACCTGAACATCCAAAACACGATTCTTGTGCACAAGGCTCCCCGAGACCAGCCCTCATCAACTGCGGTCTGGGGTGGCCGGGAGCGCTCCCTGCGTTCTTCCGGAGGGGCTAGGCAGAGACACCTTCCGAGCGCGCCCATTCGGCAGATGGGGCAAAGTGAGGCTCGCGGCTCGTCCTGGAGCCTCTGAGCCGCCAGCTGAGCGGCGGCTCCTGCACAGACACACCCTCCAGCCCCCCGACCATCCCGCCACCCGCGCCCAGGCACCCGCGCGCCCCTGGGGCCGCGGGGCCGGTGCAGCGCCCGCCCGGGAGCCCTTGCCTACCTGTGATCACCGCCGGAGAGCTCTGGCCCCCCTCTGCTCGCAGCCACACTTGCAGCGTGAACGCGTCCCGGGGCAGCTCGAGGTCGGCTCGCAGGCGCAGCTGCTCGCCTCGCCCGCTGAAATAGAGCGCCCGGCTCGGCGGGCTCGGCTCCTCCGCGGCGCCCCTTGCCTCCCGCTGCTGCCGCCGCCGGGGGACGCGCACGGCTTCCCAGGCACCGCCCGGCGGCGGCGGCGGCGGCGGCGGCGGCGAGGCGCGGCGGCCGCGGGCCGCCCGGGTGGCGCAGGTGGCCGGGCCGGCGGCGGGGCGCGGGGGGCGGCCGGCCCGCGGGTCTCTCCGGGCCCGGCGGGGGCGCTCGGCCAGCCCGCAGCCCAGCGCGGCGCTCAGCAGCCCCAGGCGCAGCACCCAACTCCAGAGCCGCATGTCCGACGGTCCCCCCCGCCCCCCCTTCGCCCCTGCACCGCCGCCCGGAGCTGCCAGCTTTAGGAGCCTCGGCGCCTCGACTTTCTTCGCTTCTTCACCCTTCTTGGGCGAGCCCCCCCTTCCACTTGCTTTTTTCTTTTCTTTCTCGCTTTCCTCCTCAAGGTGTGTGCTCCACTCCCCCCACCTTTGAAAAAATACAGCCCAACTCCTCCTGGTTGGCAATTAATTTCTCTCTCCGCTCCTTTATCTGCCTTATTCCCCCCTCTAACAGCTGGTTGCCTTCCTCCTTGTTTTATTTCATTTTATTTTATATGATTTCTCGCTCTTAAAAAAAAAAAAAAAGCTCCTCTAAGACACTGATCCGCTGAATTCCCTCCCCCCCCAAAAGATGCTCTAATTTATTTATTTTTTGCGTCCTTTATAACACAAGCCACAACCCCCTTCTCCCCCCCCCCCAGTCCCCCCTCCCCTCCCTCCTTCTTCACAAAATGAAAGGAAAGAGGGGGGAAAAATCCCTCAGAAGATGAGTAAACAAGCGTATGCTAATCTGCTCCCGAGCGCTCCACCTCCCCAATTGAATGAGTCCTAGTTAAAACTGCGGGGATCATGACTAATCAATCAGTTTGGAGAGGCCGAGCTACCCAGCCGTCCTCCACCTTCCCGTTTGCCTCCTTCTCTCCGCTTCTCCACCCCCTCCTTTTTTTTTTTTTTTTTAAGAAGACAATCTTAAAGTAACAATTTAATGAAATTCTGTACACACCCCCTTATGGTCCTCCCAGCTCTCCTCATTCCTGCTCAAAACACACATTCCTGTTTTTGTTTTGTTTTGCTTGCTTTTTTTTCCCCCTCCTTCACACCCCCCCTCCCATCTTTTTATTTTTATTTTTTTTCCTACTGGAGGGGAGAAAAATCTCTCTTCTCTCAGGATCCCCTTTGCACTTTGCTGGTCAACCTCATCCTTCTCTATAGCACATAAAGAGTCTTGAAACTTGATTCTCAGATTTTTTTTTTTTTTTTTGGTAGTGCTCTTTCTCCCTCTTTCATTCTCCTTTCTCACCCTCACTTCTCTCCCTCCTTCCACTCCGTATCTCTCTCCCTCTCCCTCTTTCCCCTCTTCTTTCCCTTCTCTTGCCTTCCCTCTCCTTTTCCCTCTTGGAATCCCCTTAAAGTTATGCAGTGGTGAAGGTCTCCCCCTCTTTCCTGAGCCGCGGTGCTGGCTTCAGTTAGTCCAAATGTTGTCCCAAAGTCCTCAAGGAATCATCAGAAGCAACTAGAAAAGGCATTTGCTTTCCCGAAGCTGTAGACTCAGCACAACTAGGTCTCTGAATACTCCTGAATACTTTTAAATTTGTTAGAAATTTGTTAGAAATTATTTCAGCTTTATATAAAAATTTTTTTAAAAAACACCTATCATTTTGTCTTTTTCTTTTTTTCCATCTAAGAAATTCAGGTCCTTCTGACACTGTTAAAGTCTCAGGTAAGGATCTGACCATTTGCTGCTTTGTAGATCTGTTTTGAACTGGGACATATATGTAATTTTTTTTTTTTCTTTTTTTTTCCCCCTCTTTGTAGAACTCAAAAGCTCCCCCTTATGGCAAAACAGTTGTGTTTTTTTTTTCCCCTTCCAAGTGTTAAATAAGTTAAAGTGAGTTAGCAGTGGTATATTAAAATTATTAGTTACTGGCTTGTTCAAATAGAACAGTGATAAAAATATGCTGTGTGAGGCTTGCATGTGGATAGTGAGCTGGAAGCCTGCGGGGAGATTAACTTGACTTTGCTCCCGTGTCTCCTGTCCTCAGGGCTACCGTGGATCCTGCCTAAGAGCTGGGGTCATTCCTGCTTGCTTCGGGAGGGTGAACACTAGTGGAGAGTATGTGCTGGTTGAAGTATGAGGATTTGTAGGATGAGCAAATGACTCAGACATCCCCCATAAAAGCCGGCATGTGGTGTGCAGGGATTATGGCACTGTTCTGAAGACGGGAGATCCCAGATTCAGATCTTCTTGCTTTGGGAAGAACTTGTCATATAGTCTTAGGCTCAGAATGGATGAAATCAGCTTCTCCAGTTATAAAATGGAAATGGCATTATATCATAAATGTATTTCCAGAAACAATGCCATGGAGAAGGAATTTGCCTAGGCAAACCTTTCACTTTCGGCACCTCCAAGTCAAGTATAAAAGTCATGAAGTTGGCATTTAATAATGATACTAATAAGACCTATGTTGAACTCCATAAATTATATCCTACAGAATCCCTCTCTTTTCTCAACAGAAATTGGAACCTGACTACTAATTCATTTCGATTACGGCTATTAGGCATTTGGAAACTGTATTCCTTCCAAGGGCTTCTAAGTCATTGCATACAATACGTTTTGAATATTCCTAGACTTTTGGGACTTTGTCAGCTCTCCCACCAAAGCTCAAAATGTGGGACTTACAATTCTAAGTCTCATTCACCCCAACGTGTATCAGTGCCATGCCCACACCCAGGCGCTTTGATAACCTGCACTTCTGAGCCTTTAAAACGGGATATGTATTTCACAAATGTGCTTTGAGGTTAAAAGACGCTTTTGGGTATAAAATATTTTGTAAGCTATAAAAATGCTATATTAACCCATTTATTCTACTGTTATTGTCAAGGACCAAGTACTTTTTAGGTTCTTAAAGATAAGCAAACATCTGGGAGGCCAAGTCACCATTCCTGTCCTGTGATGGGCATGAGGGGAAGGGATAAAGAGATCCGAGTCTCATAGCTCTTTGAGCTTCTGGAACTTAGCCCCTAAATGTGTTTAAAATGTGTTTAAAAGACTTTTCATTGGTCTTTTCATGGAACATACATTTATTATTCTATCCCACCTGTCTTGAAGCCACACATACTTTTATGGATGTATGTATCAATGTACACATGTCTGTGTTTGTTTTTAACTGAGTGATTAGAACTGGATGAATTGTAACGCTTGGTTCATGACCCACCCTTATCATTGGCCTATGCATGCCATTCTTATTTATGTATATGTAACAAATAATATGTCAAATACTACCATCCCTCTTTTACTCCATCCCTTGATCACTCATGGATTTGGCCCGTCTCCTTTTATCATTTATGGTCAAAGAGCAATCATCTGAGAGTTAGGAGACCTGAGTTCTGACTCTGTGTCAATTCTTTGACCTAAGTTTGCTCCTATGTAAAATTAAAATTCAGGAGATTCCTAAGATCACTTCCAAATCTGAAGTGTAATGGAGTCCCCATATTTTTGGAACATGGCAGCAATTCCCATCTAAATACCCCATATTTGGTCAATTCCCTCCTAACCTAGAAATAGCCCTTCGTTTATGAGGATTTTCATTCTAAAAACGACTTTGATAGAATAAAAAGACCTGTTCCTCCACTCTTAGGATATACTCCTTTAATATTTTATTTGGTAATAACTAGAAGTAGGGTTCGGAGAAGGCAATGGCACCCCACTCCAGTACTCTTGCCTGGAAAATCCCACGGGCAGGGGAGCCTGGTGGGCTGCCGTCTACGGGGTCGCACAGAGTCGGACACGACTGAAGTGACTTAGCAGCAGCAGCAGCAGCAGCAAAAGCAGGCTATTTTACCAGGGAGTTGTAAGGTGCATACTCAATAAATGTAAGGTGTTATTAGAATTGTTGCTTTTGTTCAGTCGCTAAGTAGTGTCCAAATCTGTGTGATCCCATGGACTGCACCTTCCAGGCTCCCCAGTCTTTCACTATCTCTCAGAGTTTGCTCACACTCATTGATTCGATATTTAGAGTTGTCCTTTAGCAAAGGTAGGATGTGAATCCAGTTTCTTGCCCAAAGCTTACATTCTAGTAAACCTCACTTGGGCAGCCAGTAAGCTTCAATGTCTCTTTACTGGAAGTCAGGACGGCAGCCTGTGAGAGGTGTGCTGAAGTTTGGGAAGGGCTTGAAGGAGTGTGTCTGGTTCAGAGGACTCATCTCAGAGTCACACCCTCGTGGGTTCCTGCGGCCTTCAGAAAGTCACTTCATTTCTCTGATGTCAGTGATCTTATCATGGAGCTGTCCTGAGGATGCTGTGCCATCTGACGCATTGTGGAAGCTCAATCAACCAGCTCCCTGTCTTCCTTTCTGGGAATCTACATTTTATGGCTCTCTGAGCTTTGGTCGTCTTTTATCTACACACTGAGCTCTACCTCCTTCTTGCTCCATACCAGAAGGGTTATTCTTATCTTAGAATTCCAAAGCAAGCATTGCCTGTCTGGTAGAATCCAGAACTTCATAAGATAGGATTCTGCTTTGTTCCCGGGGTCCTATTTATGTGTTTTGTTGGTTTGTTTGTTGACAAGACTGGATCCCATCTAGGCAAGGCTCTTCAAGGGCCAGTTCTGTCCCCATGCCCTTCCCTACCAGCCTGAAGGGCTCCCTCCTCTGGGCTCTCATAAAACTTCCTCTGAATTTCTCTGAGTATTTTCCCAAAGCCAACCATCAGGCTTAATTATATATCTGCTTGTCCCTGCTTTTCATGTGGGACAGTCTGTTGCCTTCATATTTGTGTTTGCCCTAATGCCTGGTTCAACACTTTGCATAAAATTATAGCTGCTCGTTCAGAACGTGTGTGTGTGTGTGTGTGTGTGTGTGTGTGTGTGTGTATAGGTTTCCCAGGTGGTATTAGTGATAAAGAATCTGCCTGTCAATGCAGAAGACATAAGAAATGCGAGTTTGATCCCTGGGTTGAAAAGATCACCTGGAGAAGGAAATAGCAAACCGCTCCAGTATTCTTGCCTGGAAAATTCCATGGACAGAGGAGCCTGGTGGGCTACAGTCCATAGGGTTGCAAAGATTCAGACACAACTGAGCCACTTAGGACATGTTTGTGCGCACACACACACATTTATAGAGATTGATTTGTAAATCTATAAATTCACGTGCATGTATAGATGTACATATGCATTTTTGCTTCTCTATGCTTGTTTACTTTTTGCTATGATGCTAATCAGTGCTGTGACTATATCAGGCTCCTAATAAATGCGTGGTTTCTTTATTTTCCCAGTCTCCTCTTTCCCAGGTGATGCATCCAGGGATACACAGAGTACTGAAGTCCACTGGCTGCCCAAGGGAGGTTTACTAGAAAGAATTCAGGCTTTGGGAAAGAAAGTGAATCCACATCCTACCTTTGCTAAAGAACAATTCTAATCACGCCTTACATTTAGTGACTATGCTCTGTGTTCCAAGCAATGTTTGAATGCTTTTTAGAGGAATGATGCCATCTAATCCTCGGAACAAGCCTACAGAGGAAGTCTAAAAATCATCCCATTTTACAGGAGAAAAAACCCAAATCCTGAATCACATAGACTAAATCTGGACCTAGCACTGTGTGTTCTAGCTCTGGGGGCCGGGAAGAATCACTTAACCTTTTGAATCTCATTTTTCATTTTCACACATTTCATGGGGTTATCTGGGAGATGAAATGAGACAGTGATGAGTACACATGTCAGTGGGTGTTGCAGAAACATTAGCTTCTTTACTTCCTCCTGTACAGTAGTTTAATTATATTAATTTAACACATGTACTCAAGTTGACAATCGTAAGATTCATGCCAGATAATAATTCATCTGCATTAAGCACCAGCTATGTGTTAGGCATTGTAGTCAGCTTTTAACTTTTCACAAAACTAGGAGGTAGGTTTGAACCTAATCTATCTGAATTGCTCAGTAGTTTTCTGCCTATCCTTCTGTCTTCTTAAATCATGTTAAAAAGTAAATTTTATTTTCAGCCCTGAGTATTTTTTTTTAGCATCTCCAAGCTCCATCTGAAAAAAAAAATGAATCTCATGTTTTAATAATTGCCTGTTCGCGACTTCTCTTGTGGCCCACTGGTTAAGAATTAGCCTTCCAATGCAGGGAACATGGGTTTGATCCCTGGTTGGTGAACTAAGATCCCACATGCCAAGGGGGATCTAAGCCCATAAGTTGTAACTACTGAGCCCACACACCACAACTAGAGAAGCCTGCGTAATGCAATGAAGACCCAGCATGGCCAAAAAAGTTTTTTTAAGTAAATAAAAAGAATTGCCTGTTCTACAAAGCCTCAAAGAAAAGAGAGCCAGGGATCACGCTGTTATGCCTGAGATGAGGATGGGTAGATGGGGCTTAGGGACCACTCTGGCTAGAGGTGGAGCTGGCAAGCTCCAAATGTTTTCCTCTGTATTTTCTGAAACTTTGTGTCCCCAGGTGGGAGGCCCTGGAATGAAGTGGAGTCCTCCTCTAGTCTTCCTGCAGTTTTATGACTAGGAAGCTGAAATAGCAACTTCTAAACTCCAACCCCTGTCCCTGGCTCATGACAAGGAATTTCATTTTATTCACCTCCACTGTGTAAGGCATTACTTAAGCTGAGATTTTTAGTTGAAGGTTGAAGAAGGAAATGGCACCCCACTCCAGTACTTTTGCCTGGAAAATCCCATGGACAGAGGATCCTGGTAGGCTACAGTTCATGGGGTTGCAAAGAGTCGGATATGACTGAGCGACTTCACTTTGACTTATCATTGCTTGACACTGCTTTTTTTATTTGTGGAAAAACATCTAATTTTATGAATTTTGTTTTATCTTTTATTCTCTTCAGTAAAATAATAATTAGCTAGAATTCGCTATGAGAGATAAGCTACTATCTTGAGTGGTTGTATAGACTATTTTGTTTCATCCTCAAAACTACAACCTGTAGTTTTTCTTATTCCCATTTTGCAAATTAAAAAAAAAAAGTGAAGCTGGATAAAGTTGGTTGGCTTTTATGACATTTGAACCCAAGTCTGTCTCACTTCAAAGTCCACATTCTTAACTGCTTGGTGGTGTCTACTCCAAGCTAACTTTAATCGTTGTATGTTTTAAACTGTAGTCAGAATTATCTCCATAATCTTAAGGAAATGGAAGCTTTGTGAAAAATCATAAATAGGAAATGGTGGGTATTTTCTTCATTTGGTATGTTTCACCTTTTTTTTTGTTGTTGTTGTTGTAGTTGAATGGAAAATAAAATGTGTGATGACCTTTCCTCTTAATTCCAGAACAAATGTATCTTGTGGCTTATTTGAGAAGAGGCCTTGAGTCACATAATGGGCAATGCTTTCAATTCTGTTTCTTTTCGAGAAATTGCAGAATCACATCCAATCAGCCACTTTTTATATCAGCTGAGGTTGAAGGCATGCAATTAATTGTTGTTCAATGAAGAAGACCTTTTCATGGGAAGCTAATCCAACAACGCTTTCTGATGAAATCAGTCTCTATCAATTAAGATTAGCATTACTTGTTGAGTGCTTTCTGTATGCCATGCATGGACCTGAGGACATGTATTCTGACTACTCAATTAGGTTGGTTGTACTCTGCTTGTTTTAATTGATGAGGAAACCCAAGTTCAGAAAGGGGGAGCAGTTTACACCAAATCATCTGGCTAGCAGGTACGTGTTCAAACCAAACTCAGTCTCCGTGTTTTTCTCCAGCCTAGTGGAAATGTGACCTTCTCCATGACGTTATTCTTTATTAAACATTAAAAGAAGTAATTCCCAGAGAATTCTTTAGTTTTGTTTCCTGTCCTGTGTCCTTGGATGTGTGTCCTCGTATGGCCTTCCGTGGCAGATCTTAAGCTTACTGAAGATGAGCCTGAATTTTCTGCCTTTTGAGATCCTCCATGGGGCTAACACTCTATGGTTTACGCTGAACAGGGGATCAGTGAACACTGGGTGGACTCTGGAGCCCTCCGTAATCCCTGCCTCTGAGTGACTTCCAGAATAACGCCCTGCTTCTTTCATTCTACCTCAGCTTGAGTCCTTCACATTCTGTGGGTTGTTGGTTTTGTTGTTATTTTTGTTTGCCTGTACCTTTTATTCATTTTAATTTTTATTGGAGTGTATTTGATTTACAAGGTTGTGTTAGTTTCAGGTGTATAGATGTGTGTGTGTGTGTATGTGTCCACTTTCTTCCCATGTACACCATTACAGAGCATGAGTAGATTTCCCTGTGCTACACAGTAGGTCCTTTCTTCGTTATCTGTTTTATATATAGCAGTGTGTGTATGTCAATCCTTTCAACTCATCCTGCTCCCTGCTTCCCCCCAGTAACCATAAGTTTGTTCTCTGTATCTACGACGCTTTCTGTTTTTAATGAAGTTCATCTGTACCTACCTTTTTACATGGACAGACTTACAGACTGATTGAGTGAAGCCTGTGAGAGACAAATATGTGATACTGCTTCTACGTGAAGTCCTTCACGTTCTTACAACCCGGTTGAAGAATGCTGTAGCTCTTTCAGGAAACCCTACTTGTGCCCTCCACCAATCAGAGTTAAGCTCCTCCTCCTCTGAGCCTCTCCTGTCTCATTTTCAAGCACCATCATGCATGACCTTGTATTGCTGCTCACCTTGTCACGTGGACATAACCCTACCTCCATGGTATATAGGGTGATGTTGGTATGTGTTGCATCAGCCCACTGACATACATATATGTTTAAATTAAAAAGTGCATTGCTCAATTGTTTCAGTCGTGTCCAATTCTTTGCGACCCTATGGACTGTAGCCCCCCAGGCTCCTCTGTCCATAGGATTGTCCAGGCAAGAATATTGGAGTGAGTTGCCATGAACTCTTCCAGGGGATCTTCCCAACCCAGGGATTGAACCTACATCTCCCGCTTCTCCTGCATTGCAGGTGGATTCCTTACCACCTGAGTCATCAGGGAAGCCCCCATACGTGCATTCAGGTCAGTTCAGTTCATACAGCCTGTTAAACCTAGCACTGTCACTTTGCAGATGAAGCTACAGAAGGGAAGGGATTCTCCCAAAGTCTCACACATCTAAAGCATCCCAAAGAAATAATTTTCTGGTTTTCTCATCCCATATTTTCCCAACAATTCTTTTTGTTTTATAGGGGGGGAGGTAAGACGATGATGATAATTTACTTAGTCATCCAACAATTGTTTATCTATTATCAATTATGTGCCTGGCACTGTGCCAAGGTCTGGCTAGCTGTCTAATACAATTTTTCATTCTCAAACTATTACTTTTGTCTGTCTCTAAAGTTTATTGTTTGTTTATATGTGGTGAGTGCTTACATATAGCATCATTTAATCTTTGTAAGACTTCCAAGAAGCAGGTAATATGACTACTTCCATTTTATAGAAAAGAAAAAGAGAACACTCATGAATTTGTAATGGCCAAAAACCAGGTATGCTTGCCTCCAAAACTCAGCACTCAGGAGAAATGACCTCAAGGAGAAATTTAAAAGTTCCTTTCAGACAACTGGAGATCTACCATGCAGCACCCCAAGTCTGTCCTTGAATCCACAGATACAGAGACCCCTCCATGGCCAGTCTTCCACAGTGAAGTCAATGGGAAGCACCACTGAAATGAGCATTGAGAGAGAAGACCACTCCATCCTAAGAGAATACAGACCATCGCCTGACTTGGGCCACAAATGAAAGCATAAACTTTGAACAGTTAATAGATCCTAACAACGATGACAGTTTTAGACAATGGCCCTAGGATATGTGAAGAACTTTATGTTTTTCAGAAAAAAAATGTGCGTATAAAGTGAGCGTGCAGTGTCCTGTGGAGAAATGGGCAGTTTGTGCTCGGACTTGTTTCTCTGGTGCTCAGAAAGGCCCATGGGGTAGACAACGTGATCAAAGAGTTCTGACGGGAGTCCTCAGTCTGGTCTGTGTTCTCATGTTTGCCACTGAATTTCTGTGTTGCCTTAGACAAATCCTTTTCCTTTCCTTTTGAGAATCTGTGAAAACGTTAGAGGTAGAGAATTACCTAGCCCTCAGGCTGAAAGCCCACAGATATGCGCTGCAACAGCCATTCTCTGGGACCGTTATCCATTCCCTTCTCTCGGGCCAATGTTCATTCTGATTGGCTGGTATCTGTGGCCTACCGTCGCTACTCTGTGTTGGTAATTTACATCTGATCTTAGAGGGTTGACGCTCATCATCCTGATCTTAGTGGGAATCCCGCTAAGACCTCTGGATGATGTTCCCCTTAAGAATCCTTTCCACTCAATTCTTCCCTCATTCTCATCAGCACTGTGGAGTCATTCCACATTGCTGTTGGCACAGTTCAGAGTGGTGGGCTATCTCTTGAAGTCTAATGGGCTGTAAGGTGAGAAGTGGGTCTCTGGATAGCAGCCATACCCAGACAGCCAGGTGCGAACCCACCAAAAGGTCTCAGCATCTTTCTGAAACTGTTGGGACCATTCTACACATGTGTTCTCAAAGGCAGTATTAACTTACCTTTATGTTCTGCATCATTACGCTCATCATTCTAAGGAGAGACGAATAAGCACTTTCAGTCCAGAAAGATGAGCAGGAAACCACCAGGTGAATGGTTACTGGGTAAAGTCACTCAGCATCTTCATATGAAGCCAGTTAACAATCCCTTAGGAGAGAGCAACAAGGTTAGAGAGAAGTGAAGAGCACCACACTGGACCCACATTGGCTGGGTGTACATCTCAACTGTGTAACTGTGTGTTATTGTTGTTTAGTAGCTAAGTACTGTCCGACTCTTGGTGACCCCGTGGGCTGTGGCCCACCAGGTTCCTATGTCTACAGGATTTCCCAGGCAAGAATACTGAAGAGGGTTCGTCATGTCTTTTTCTGACCCAGGGATCGAACTTGTGTCTCCTGCATTGACAGGTGAATAGTTTAACATTGAATCAGGGAAGCCGTGTGACTGTGTTACAGGAGATTAACCTGTTGGGTTCTCTCACCAGTAAAATGAGGGCAGTAAGAGTAAGATCTATCCTTTAGGATTTCTGTGAGGATTAAAGGAGTCAATATATATTAAGCAGACAGGGCTTGTCTGGTGCAGATTAAGAACTTAAGTAATGCAAGCTATTCTTATTTTTGTAATATTTCTACGAAGCTTCCCTACTCCTTGGCAGCATCCCAGATAAAATTGAACGTGGCATTCTCTTACTAGTTTAAGAACTGTTTATCAGTCACTCATTGGGTACAGGCACCAGACTAAGTGCCAAGGATTCAGCTATGACCCATGACTTCATGAACTTATCTGTCCAATAACAGCACTAAGGAACACACATTGGAAATCACAGGTGCTGCGTCCTGTCTATCTGTTTGTTAACCTGCTCAGTCCTCACAAGGAAGTCCTGAGTTAGGTACTAGTGTCTTCACTTTACAGAGGGAGAAAGTGAGATCCAGAAAGGATAACAATTATCCACATCATTAGAATATGATGAAGTCACAATTCAAACTTAGGCAGCTTGGGTCCGAAACCTAGTCTTCATCGACTTGGCCACATATCTCATTGGAAAGGCAAAATATTAAATAACTGAAAATAAAAAAAAAAGAATCAAATGTGATAGAGGTGTGTTGGGTTGGTGACCCCTGGGGGAGGAGATCAGGAGAGCCCAGGGCAAGCAGATTGGACTGAGTCGGGGACTTCCCTGATGGTCCAGAGGCTAAAAATGAACACTCTAATGCAGAGGGCCCTGGTTCGATCCCTGGCCAAGGAACTAGACCCCACACTAAAGATCCCCACGCTGCAACGAAGGTTGAAGATACCACATGCTGCACCCAGGGCCTAACGCAGCCAAAACAAAAACAACAAAAAACCAACAAACGCACAAAAAAGCCAAATAGGAAATGAGTCAAAGGGATTTTTGTATTGTTTGGCTTCTAATCTTACAACAGAGATATATCTGTGCATGAATTTTCAGATATTGAGAAGAGAAAAATATGTAAAGGTGAATTAGCAACATAGACTCTGCACCACGTCCACTTCAGACCTTGCAAAATGGTTTTCTCTTCTATCCTCCGGAGCCTGGGGCCTTCCTGCAAGGTGGGTGGAACAGCAGGATCTCTACCATTTCCACTTTAGAGATGAAGCGCTTGATGCTCAGGGGTTCCGGTGACTGGCGGGTTTAAATAGCTAAGAGGTGGTGAGCCTGCGGTTTCTCTGTGCACCTTGATTTTTGAGCTTCCTTCACCTTGGCTGGCCAACGCGAGTACCCACTGCTGTTAGACAATCAAACACGAGGAGGAGGACTGTGACGAGGATGATGACACAACAGTTAAGATTTCTAGAGTGTTTGCTGAGACACTGCGTCCTGCTGAGTCTGAACTCCTGAAATCTTCTCAATGCCCATTGTAGTCATACTTTCTGAATGGGGAGC
The DNA here is from genome assembly GCF_032452875.1 of Bos javanicus. Classification (NCBI taxonomy): domain Eukaryota; kingdom Metazoa; phylum Chordata; class Mammalia; order Artiodactyla; family Bovidae; genus Bos; species Bos javanicus. The sequence continues at coordinate 105,963,711 of NC_083875.1, read as the reverse complement.
CTGAGGCTTCCCAGGAGAGGATAACCAACTCACTGGAGGCTGGGTGGGGGTTTTAGCCAAAGTCACTGACCTGAAGATGCTGCTCTGTAATTTCTCTCCACTAAGGCTTGTGTTGTTAGCCATGAGAAGGAGAAAGTAGACCTCCATCGCCTCACCTCCAAGGCCAACTTCCGAGGAAAAGTGCTTGGAACACCTGAGCCCCTGTCCCACCGTTATTCTTCTGACAGTCACTCTAACCATCTGGCCCTCAGTTGCACCATCTGGGAAATGGAAATAACAATGCCTCCTTCACTTTAAAGTGGGCTTATGAAACCGATCTGATCCGATATACCCACAGTGCCCGCTCAAGGGAGTGTCTCCTGCAGAAGCAGCTTTGCAGTCATATGAATGCCCTCTCTTGCCAAGCAGGATGCAAGGATCCGAAGAAGGTTCCTGTCTTGGAAACAGGCTCTGGAGCATGACAAGTATGGGTTTAATTCCTGGCTCTGTCCCTTACAAGATGCATGCCCCTGGGCAAATGACCTCACCACTCCTTGGGTCTCTGTTTCCTCATCTGGAAATAGGCTTAGATTTGCCTGCTTCGCAGGGTTGCGAAGCACGAATGAGACAGTACACTAAAGCCCCTGGCCCGGCGCCCGGCCCGGAGTATGTGCTCAGTGATGTGGCTGTCGGCCTTAGGTGTCTATCTCACGCCGCAACCAGCCTGCTGCCAATGCGCTGAACCATGGAATGATAGACGGAGCATTACACAACTTGTAAAGGAGCAATTCCAACCACAGATATGTGTTCCAAGGGATCCCAAATGGACTCATTCATTCTCAAGTCTATAGTTCATGAGGGAATTAAGAGAAATGATATTCTTTCTTTTCATTGGAAAATTTTGGGTTTTTTTCTCTTATCTCTCTCTCTCTCTTTTTTTTAGATGTCAGACTCCTGAGGGATTAGGCAACCTAGAACTTGATGCAAATAATATATAATTTCTGCATTTCCAGCTGTCTTCTCTGTACCGCATCTGGTGTGTCTACCATGCCGGGCAAACAGAAAAGAAACCAAGACACCCCCTTAGTGAGTGAACTTGAGTTGTGAACTTGATTTGTCCACTAACAGGGCTCCCAAACTCTCTGCCCAGGTACCATGTGCTATGCATGCTAAGTCACTTCAGTCATGTCCGACTGTTTGCAACCCTATGGGTTGTAGCTTGCCAGGCTCCTCTGTCCAAGGAATTCTCCAGGCAAGAATACTGGAGTGGGTTGCTATTTCCTTCTCCAGGTGACCATCCTGATCCAGAGATCAGTCCTGCCTCTCTTTATGTTTCCTGCATTGGCAGGCGGATTCTTTACCACTAGCGCCACCTGGGAGGGTGCCGGGCAGGCTACAGTCCATAGCATTGCAAAGAGTCAGACACTTTGCATTGAAGTGACCTTGCATGCATGCATAGGCCTCAGAGCTATATATTCGTGATCTCACTAGTATGAAAATTTGGTTGTTCTCAGGAAATTTCTCTGAACATTGCCTTAAGCTGTTTTACTATTCTATCATTGTTGAGCGAGATACAACTGAGTTAATAAAACCCATGGAAGCAGATGTCAAGGAAGGCAGAACTAGAAAGAAACTTATCCTGTCCAATAGCTCCCATGCCCACTTTAGATAATCAAAAGTCGAGGAAGAAGGGAAATGTCAACAAACCATCGGTTTTACTGAGACAAGATCCTACAAAAAGTGCCCAGTCCACTCTACTGAAATTCCTGTGGACAGTGCCAGGCAGCTGTATCTTTTTTTTTTTTTTTTTGGAGTATGCTCATGAAGCACTTTTAAAGCCTAGAAATTTTGTCAGGATCATGAACAAGCCCAACTGGTAGTCACTCATAATAATGACACTACGAGGAAGTCCACGACTCTTGCAAATTGTGTGGTTCCCATCCAAGGAGTCACACATCTCGACAACACAGAAGAAAGGTCACCACATAGAGTAACATGCCACTTAAAGAAGCGCTCATTAGTATTCCTTGTCCTTGAAGAATGGCTGTTATGCCCTTCACATTTTTCTCAATGAACAGTCACCTGCTCAGAGAGACTACATGTGGGTATTCCAACTCTCACCCCATCCCGCTAAAATTCTGAGCTCATCATGTATTTTGCTGTTGTTGCTTTTCTGGATTAATAAGCTCCTAACAACACCTTTATTTCCTGGGGGGACAGAAGACTGACAGCTCCAGATGGTGATCCACTGAAAGCTGGATTTGTTCCTTGCATCCTTCTCCTTCATGACTGTAGGGGCTCTGGTGGAACAAAGCGCCAGTGGCTTGCAACTCCCACAGAGGAAGACGGAAGGGCTGGCTATTGCCCACCTGACCACCGTCTCAACTCTGATGCGGCGAGTGAAGATTTTGTTAGAGACGGGCATCTCTCCCTTCATGTATGCCCTTATCCCACAGAAATATCAAAGGGGCTATATCTCTTGTTGAAGAAATGCGGTGTTCATGGTGTGGCTCCTGTTAGGCATGCTGCCCATGTCCACAGGTGGCACGGGAAAATGAAAAATCTCACCTCACTTGATTATTCTTCAGATCTCCACGATGACGGTAATTATATAGTCTAATTAGCAGGCTCCCTGTCCGGAGATGGTGAGCTACTTGAAGAAAGAGAGTAAATCTTAAAATTTGCTTGATTTTATCTTTGGCTCAATGCTCAGTGCCTGGAATTTCTTATAAAATGAAAAAAAGCCCAGGAATGAATATATACATTTGCTGATATTTTTTTAATGTCAAAGGGTAATTTGGGCAGTTTCAGCTCTTCATTTAAAAACACTGTATATCAGGCAACTGGGAACACAGCCTTGGCCCTCAAAGACTTCACAATGTAGAGAGAAAGAGAGTTTTGTAAAGAAAGGAGTGTAATGAAGCATTAAAACTGCACCCGTGGAGCTGCAAGTGGAGTATTGGAAGTTCTCAAGGGGTAAATGGTTAATTCTAACTTAGACGAGGAGTGAAGAGAGCAAAGGTTAGGAAAAGTTTGAATGAGGAAGAAAACACAAGTTTAAACATGTACAGAGAGGGCTGACATTTCCAGGCAGAGGGAATAGCCTGTGCAAAGATCCTGCGGACGATCTCAGACAAAGCATTAGCAATGCGCTATCGGCTTGGCTGACCAGGGCATAGTTGACCAGTTGATCAGAAGCCCTTATGGGATGTTCACCAAGCTTGAACTTGACCATGAAGCCAATGGGAGATAGAGAATGGTTTCATACAAGGGACTGGTAGTATGAGATTTGCATTTTAAAAGGATCGCTCTGGCTACAGTTTGAAGAATATTGTGGATGCTGGAGGTGAAGAGACAAGACTAGATACCAAAGGACTAATGTAAGAGATGGTGAGATCTGAGTACAGGTCATGCCTGGGCGGAGGGCGGTAAAAATTTATTTAGGAAGTAAAATGAATAGGACGTGGTGATGGGAGAAGGATGAGACAGAAGGAAGAGTTGCAGAATTTTTTTTTTTTTTTTAAAGAAACTTTGGAAGTAGATCAGGTACACTGGAGAGTGAAGAGGAAATCGCCCTTCATCCTTGCTGGTGGCCTGCGATGAAATATTCTTGGTCGGGAAGCTGAGTCAGGCCAGGGTCGGGGTGGCCTCTTCATCCCGTCCGTGGGGTGGGTATTGTTCTTCAGTGTCAGTGGCTGCTAGCCTCACGTGGACACACTTTCTATGGTCTAGAACCAGAATCAAATTCACAGATTTTATTTACAACAAGGTGCTGTAAATAGGAGATCCTCAGGCATTTATAGGCTTCCCCCAGTTCAGGAATTCCCCTTAAAACTTTCCTTATCCAGGAAGTCATCTGGCTTCCTTAAATACTTCTAATGACAGAAGCTCAACAACTTATAAGATCATCCTGTGCAAATCTGGGAAAGTTTAATGGTGGATATTAACCCCAATAAATCGCTTGTCAGTTTATAAGATGCTGTTGCCTATATTAAGTCCTACTAGGTCCACTATCAACATTCCAGGTGGGTTATGAGGTTTACTCAAGGTCACATCCCCAGGCAGTGGTGGTACCAGGTCTGAAACCCGAGAAAGATGCCTCGATCCTCTGTTGCTGTGAGCACGTGTGTGTCATCGCGCTTAAACATCACATCTCCTGACTTTGTGTCAGTTTTCCTCCGTTTCACTGTAACCACCTTAAGCCCAAGAATTCTATTTTATAGCTGTTCCTCTCATGCCTTTTTGAGGGATTGGCCCAAAATATAAAGGTGTATAGTAAATATTTGTTGAAAAACAACAAAAGAGTATCTTATGATTCAATCATTTTTGTTGAAAAGATAAAGTCTAAAATGGTCTTCCCTGAAACTTTTGATCACAACTTTACTCTCTAAAGTCTTCACGGAGAAAAATCTATCTTTCACCTGAGATGCTCCAATCACGCCATGTGAATCCAGCCCGTAGCTTTTACATATGGTTTCCAATTCTCCCTCCCGGTCAGAAACTTTCCTTTTTCCCTTTGCTGGTTCTCCTTTTTAAAATGTTACTAATTAATAGTGGGTGCAACAAATAGATCCCCCACCACAACCAGCTGTTCCCTGATTAAAAAAGCCTTGCCCATGTGTACAAGCCCTTGATGATTTCAAGAGACCAGAGGAGAATTGTCACGGCAGCAGGGCTTCGGTGCCTGACCTTCAGGCAGGCCTCACTGGTGCCAAACCACGTGCATGAAAACAAAACCGAGATGAGTCAGTTGCCCAGATGTTTTGTTGTTAGGTCACCAAGGATCTGGGTGACTGGAGGCTTCGATGCCAGAGTTTGTGTGGCCGTGTTTAGCCATGGCTTCGAAGTGAACACAAGCCCGGCACAGCAAAGACTGATTCCAGAGCTGATGGGAGCCAACACAGAAGGAGAGGGTTAGAGTGGAGGGGAATTAGGCTCTCCGGAGATCAGGGGTGGGGGACCGTGCAGGATGTACCAGAGTGGTTGGTACTAGGGGACTCACATGCTCTTGGGTTGTCATTCTTAGAAGGAAAGTCACAGCACCAGACATTTTCTGAGTACCGACTCTGTGCTAGAGGCCCTGGGACATGCGAGGAGCAAGTGGTGGATGAGACAGTTGTGGTAGGGGCACGTGCGTGGCTTAGTATTTAGGGGAGACAAAGGACATGAGGATGCCTTCAGTTCAGTTCAGTTCAGTCGCTCAGTCGTGTCCGACTCTTTGCGACCCCATGAATCGCAGCACACCAGGCCTCCCTGTCCATCACCAACTCCCAGAGTTCACTCAGACTCACGTCCATCGAGTCAGTGATGCCATCCAGCCATCTCATCCTCTGTCGTCCCCTTCTCCTCCTGCCCCCAATCCCTCCCAGCATCAGAGTCTTTTCCAATGAGTCAACTCTTCGCATGAGGTGGCCAAAGTACTGGAGTTTCAGCTTTAGCATCATTCCTTCCAAAGAAATCCCAGAGAATGCCTTAGGATACGTGTTTTAGTAGGGAGGTGCAGGACACGGAGGGTTCTCAGAGGAAGGTCATCCATCTAATCTAGATGTGTGTGTGTGCATAGGTGTGAATCAGAGGGCCCCCAGAAGTCTTCCTGGAGGAAGTGAAATCTAAGCCAAGGCTTGAAGGATGAGAAGGATTTAGCCAGACTGTGTCACCATCTAAGGAACAGTATGGTGGAAGCCTAGAGGCGGGGGAGGTGAGCTCATGAGAGCTTCACCAGGAGAAGAAGCTGGGTGACGAGGGTGGGGGTGGAGTGGCAAGAGGCGAAGCAGGAGAAGTGGACGAGGACCGGATGCTGTCAGAACCCGCGGGTCCTGGTGACACCAGCGAGCCGTGGAGTGGCATGGATCTGCCTCGTGCAGAGGCTTGTGCTGGGTAGAGATGAGAGTGGCTGAGGAAGGACAAGGTGGGAGGCAGGAGGTCAGTCGGGAGGCTGCTGCAGGAATTCGGATGGAAAATGACGAGAGACCTGAGTGCCTCCCAAGTGGCACTGACCATGCGTTTTCCATTCTACCTCAGTCTCTCCCAACTTCCTTTAGATCTCCCATTTTCATTGCCTCCTAATCCTTCCTGTGTCACTGCACGGAGGACAACTCCAGGCATCACAACAGATGACCACAATTCAGTTGGTGAATGGAAGAAACTAGCTGTGGGCCTCCAAACTGGAAATTCTCATCATTTCTCTCCTTTTTTCTCTCTCTCTTTCCCGATTTCTTCATGTGCATCTCTCTTCCCCTTCTCCCACCCTCCCATCCCCCTTCCTGTTTCTCTTTCCTGTTCTATGAACAATTCTGGGGAAAAAAAAGAAAAAATCAGAAAGCATCATTGCACCCACCAAGTGGATTTATTTTTAACTTGGAATTTGTTTTCACCGTTCCCTCATCCCCACTGCAAGTGCATATACAGACCTGATTTCATGACCTCCCTGTGAAATCACATCATCCCAGAATTGGAAGGCGCTTTAAAGATCACTGAATCCCACCTCTATAATAGTTTTAATCGTGATTGTATTAAATGACTCCAGGTATCAGGCATAGTTCTAAGTGCTTTCTGCAATTTTACAGTTTAATCTGTATAACAACCCTACAATCGCATACTATTATGATACCCATTTTATAAGGAGAAAGCTGAAGCACAGAAAAGGGTCAGAAGAACTCAGCCAAGAACACACAGCAGTGAGTAGTAGAGCTGGGCACACACGCCTGTGGTTTGGTTTGGAGGTCTGTTCTCCCAAAGATCTGTCAACCAGGACAACGTTGGAGACTGAGTTCCTTCAATGCCATCCCCAACCAACGGGTTTTCAGTTCTTCAGTGTATTTAATGACACGAAGGCTGGACATAAACTGTGTTTTTCCTCTTCCCAAAACACAAAGCTGGAATTTATTAAAATGCTCCCCATGGTGATGGTTGTATGATAACGTCCCTCTTCCCCTTGGGCATGTGTGGTTTGGGTTACAGACTCCAGGGAACACCATCCTCGGTGTCATCCATTGATCCACCACCCCCTTTGTAACTCTCTTCCTCAGGCTTGGACGATTTCTTGTGAACACCAGGCTGGCTTATGTTCCCCACCTTGGTGTTCTAACGAATCCTTTAATTTTCTTATCACATCGTTGTACAACTGCCTGAATACTTGAATTTCCCTTTCTGGTCTTGGGGCACAGCTAAGTTCACCGTCTCTGGACCCAGTGATCTCAAAGATCCTCTCCACATTTAAAATCTGTAGGAAAGCCAGGCCCTGGTTATTGGACAAAATCAGGAGCAAATTATTATCTACTGACAGTTTTTCCCCTGAAGAATAAACATTTTCTAAACGCACATTTAAAAATTACCTTTGCGACTTCCCTGGTGGCTCATTGGTAAAGAATCCTTCTGCCAGTGTAGGAGACACGGATTCAGTCCCTGGTCCAGGAAAATGCCAAGGAGCAACTGAGTCCGTGAACCATAACTACTGAGCCTGTGCTCTGCAGCCCAGGCGCTCCGACTACTGAGCGTGTGTGCTCAGTACATCTGTGCTCCATAGAGCCCATTCAGAGCTTCACAGAGCCCTGGCCTGCTGCACTCCGTGGGGTCACAGAGTCGGACACGACTGAGAGACTGAACTGAACTGGTAGAGTCCATGCTCCCAACAAGAGAAGCCATGACAGGGAGACGCCTGCTCATTGTCCATGCAGCAACAGAGATCCAGCATGGTTAAAAATAAACAAATTATAAAAATTATCTTTGAAGGCATCACTTAAAGAAATCTTTGAGAGACAGTCAGAATTCACCTGGAGAAATGAAGAGATCATCTTGTTTAATTGCTAAGGCCCTGGCTAGTCCCTAGTCTGACATGATGCCCTCAGCAGATAAATAAATGTAGTGAGTTGCATGATATGTGACATGCAAGCCCACTCAGGAATGAGTAAGGAAAGGAAGTCCTCTGGGAGACCTATAAGCACTTTTGGGGCTAACCGCAGGCAGGACTCCAACAGAAATTTTTCTTCCAACATATGGTCCAAAATCTGCAAGACAAGATGGACTTATAAGAAGAAATCAGAGTGAAATCCCCAAAGCCGTTCATGCATTCAAGAGTAAAGGCAGGAATGAGATCTCAGATGTGAGGTCAGCATGACACCTCGCCTGCAGTAGGCGTTCGGCAAGATGGTGACATACATGGGGAAAGGGAGGATGCCAGTTTCTGTAGGAGACACGCAGATGTGTGTGAAGGAGGCCTGCATATAATGCACAGCTGGACCACCTCTCCCAAGCATCCCCAAAGGAAGGGAACTAACATTTGTGGCCACCTGTGGCATATCACACACTTTCTGTTTTGTCACCTCATTGACTATGCATATGACTCTGCAATGTGTTCATTTGCCAAGTAAGTCTCCAAGTAAGGCTCAGAGAGTTGAAGTTATTTGCCTCAAATCACAGAGCAGTTTGTATCCAGGACACCTGGCTCTAGTTCAGGGCTCTTTCTGTGGCACTTGGGTTGCTCTACTTTCCTGTATTTCTGTTCCTGGCATTTGTTTCTGACCTAACCTCCCATTTATTCCCTTGGCTCGTCTTCTGGTGCCATGTCAGCAGGCACAAGGTTCCTGGAGTCCTACTCTGCAGCAAACATCCTCTCTGGTTTCCAACCGAGAGTGGTCCAGCCAGGTCTCTGGGCTGGTTCCTTCTCCCACTCTTTGAAGATGTCTGAGCTCCTGGTCTCTTGCCAAGTATAAGGAAGACTTCTGGCAGAGTGTCTGTGTACCTGAGGCCCTTCGAGTGTGACCGCAAGGCAAGGAGAGTGATGGAATTTCCCTGATGCAGCAGAATGAAATGAACAAGAGTTGGCCCAATTTTGTCTCCTGGATGTATAACATGATCTCACAGACCTTTTGCCATTTTGGGTTTGATGAAGAATAGAACTGGTCTCTGTTTCTACATGAGCCAGAAGAGGATAGGTAAATCCTTTTCCAAGGGGAGAAATGTAGCTGAGAAGTAATCCAGAGGAAGGTGGGGTGATGACGGTGGCTGACAGGTTGGATAGGCTGGAAATTTACCCCAGAACTCTGAAGTGGATTTGGATTTTGCCTCTTCCTTACACAGCATAGAACTTTAAAATGTGATCAGATATGCACAACCCAAAATGTACCGTTTTAGCCGTTTTTAAATGTATGGTCCTGTGGCATTAAGTGCATTGGCATTGTTGTACAACCATCACCAGCATCTACCTCCAGGACTTTTTATTTTCTGCACTGACACTCAGTATCTATTAAACAGTAGCTTCTCAGCTTCTCCTCCTCTGGCCCCTGGCAACCACCATTCTCCTTTTTGTCTTTATGAATTTGATGACTCTAGGCACCTCATCTAGGTGGAATCATTCCGTATTTATCCTTTTGTGGGTGGCCTGTTTCACTCGGCATAATGTCCTCAAGGTTCGTCTCTCCTGTAACATATATCAGAATGCCCTTCCTTTTAAGATGAAATACTATCTCTTTGTGTGTGTATATATATCCCATTTTGTTGATCCATTCGTCTGTCAATGGATACTTGGGTTGTTTTGGTGATTGTGAATAACGCTGCTTACAATATGAATATGCAAATATTATAAAATTGTTTAATCATCACTGATATATATTGTTTGAAAATTAGTAGCTTACATTATACAGCCCAAAGAGCAGCCCCCTGAATATATGACAATGAGTGAAATCATTTTTAGCATAAAATAAAATCGAATGTTGCCAAGAGGATTTCAGGCAATTTGTCTTCCCCATTGTAACAGAAGTCTTTTTGTACAAAAAAACAAAAAACCAAAACATACCCTTTCCTTCTTTTAAAAATATTCCCAACTGCACGTTAATTTCAGAATAAGATACAAGTTCCTTAACATGGCATGCCTTGTTGTTCATTTGCTCAGTCATTGTCAGACTCTTTGTGACCCTGTGGACCGCAGCACACCAGGTCTCCCTGTCCATCACCGTCTCCCAGAGTTTGCTCAAACTCATGTCCATTGAGTTGGTGATGCCATCCAACCATCTCGTCCTCTGTCGTCCCCTTCTCCTCCTGCTTTCAATCTTTCCCAGCATCAGGGTCTTTTCCAGTGAGTCAGTTCTTCGCGTCAGGTGGCCAAAGGATTGGAGCTTCAGCTTCAGCAAAAGTCCCTTCCAATGAATATTCAGGACTGATTTCCTTTAGGATGGACTGGTTAATCTCCTTGCTCTTCAAGGGACTCTCGAGAGTTTTCTCCAGCACCCCAGTTCACACCACAGTTCGAAGGCATCAATTCTTCAGCACTCAGCCTTTTTTTATTGTCCAGCTCTCACACGACTATGGGAAAAACCATAGCATTGACTGTAGGGACTTTTGTAGGCATGCCTGGTTCCAGACAAACTTTCCATCCACATTTGCTCTCAGTCCATCCATCCTTCAGCCCCCATGAAACAAACTATACATGCTGCTGCTGCTGCTAAATTGGTTCAATTGTGTTCAACTCTGTGCAACCCCATAGATGGCAGCTCACCAGGCTCCCCCATCCCTGGGATTCTCCAGGCAAGAATACTGGAGTGGGTTGCCATTTCCTTCTCCAGTGCATGAAAGTGAAAAGTGAAAGTGAAGACGGTCAGTTGTGTCCGACTCTTAGGGACCCCATGGACTGCAGCCTACCAGGCTTCTCCGTCCATGGGATTTTCCAGGCAAAAGTACTGGAGTGGGGTGCCATTGCCTTCTCTGAACTGTATATGGAGCACGACCTTTCCTGATGCCTCGGGGCTCCTCACTTCCTCTTCCCTTCGCCTACGAGAGTCCCACACTATAGCACTTATGACACAGAATGGTACAGGGGTCTCTTTCCACAGCATTTCTCTATGAGCTACTAGAGGGTGAGTATCATATCTTGTTCATTTCTATCATACCTACATTTAACATAGAAGGAACTTCTGTTTTCAAGTGAGTGAATAAATGAAGGTTTGAATCTCTTTCTGTAGGTAAAACAGGATTTGAACATCTTGATTGGACTTGATGAAGCATCTTGATTTGCTGTACAAATCTCTTTCAAGACACAGTACAAAAGGGTATACAAGTCTTCGACATAGCTGAAGCCTGGGGATTTTTATTTGAGGGGTCAGATAAGAACTGGAAATCCCGTAAGTTTTTCTTTTTCTAGTGTACAAGCAGTAGGATTAGGTCACAGTAACTGTACCCTGATCTCGAATCTAAATTAGAATGAGAGGGTGTAGCAATTCCTGAAGAGCTGCAGTGTGTTCTCTGAGATGGTCTTCCCCGTGGGCCTTTCATAATCCCATAAAACAGGAATCACTGAAAGAGAATTTCGTCGTGGCAGAAGACTGAAGGTCATGTGACAAGTGCTCCCTGGGCTTTGGTTCACTCATTGATAAAATGAGGATGTTGGCCCAGGACTCTGAAGTGCTCCAGCTTCTAGCCAATTTGGCAGGGCTCTCCCAGCACAACATCTTCGGTCTAAGTACTTTCTAAGGCTGTCTCAAACAACTTTTATGGTTAGCATTTTTTTTTTTCCTGGGCACTAGACTTTCTAGAATATGTACCCATCAGTTAATTGTGCTTTCCTGATGCCCACATAGGTGTATTTCCTTGTCTCCCTGAGTCCGTAGACATTTGTTTCCTCTGAGCTCCCTTCTCTCTAGGCTAAATGATCTGTTCCTTCTTTTTTTATAATATTTGGACTCTTTCTTAGGTTGCACATGTCCCACCTGTTCCTTCCATCTTAAAGTGTGGTACCAAGAGTGGGTCCCAAGACTCCAGGAGAAATTAACCTAGTACGTTTAAGAGCTTGATTTTGCTGTCTTTGTGCAGAAGGACGGGTCAGTTACATCTGCTGAGATTTCATCCAGAAGCTGGGAGTAACTTGAATTTTAAGATCTGTGTTACTTGAGAGAAGAATCCAAAGTTCTAAGAGGGGAAAACCTGGCGCAAGAGATGGAGGAACATCAAGGATCACTTCATGGAGTCTTCTTGAATGAGTTCTGTGTCTTGTATTAGTCTTCTATCACTGCTGTGAAAAAAAACAAAAAGCTAATCCATCAGTGGCTTACAAAACCACACTGTACCATCTCCCAGTTCTCTATGTCTGAAGTCCGGTTTGGCATGGCTGAGGCTCACTAAAAGTCCAGTGGGCCCTGTTTAAGGTCTCACAATGTGGAAATTCAGAGGTCAGCACGGCTGTGCTCTTTCTTAGGTGTCTAGGCTGAGAATCCACTTCCAGCCTGATTTGAGTTCCTAAAAAAATGCAGTTACATGTGGTCATAAGATAGACGTTGCTGGGACTTTGTGTTTCTACTGTAGTGGGTGCAGGTTTGATCCCTGGGGAACTTAAGATCCCACAAGCTCTGAGCAGTGTGGCCAGGGTCGGGAAGTGGAAGAGATGGAAGTGGCTCTTTCCTTCTTGGGCTTCCCTTGTGGCTCAGATGGTAAAAGAATCTGCCTGTAATGCAGCAGACCTGGGTTCGATCCCTGGGTCAGGAAGATCCCCTGGAGAAGGGAATGGCTAGCCACTCCAGTATTCTTGCCTGGAGAATCCCATGGACAGTGCAGCTTGGGCAGCTACAGTCCTTGTTGGCTCCCAGTCTGGGAGGATGGTGGGAGATGATGTTGAGGGTTTAGGCAAGGGCCCAATTGTGCCTTGCAGATATTTGGATTCTATTCTAAGTTCAGTGGAAAAAAGTAAACACCACCTCATTTGTGTTTGTAGACATCACTCTGGACTCTATTTGGGGAATGAATTGTAGGAACACAAGAGCTAAAGCAGGAACATTAATTCAAAATTGACTGCAGTGGTCTGGGCAAAAGATCATGGTGTCTAACAGTCCAGTGATGGACTCCCAACAGCTAATCTTTCAAGCAGGGCAGGTCGAGTTTTGTGGCACCATTTGAGAACTTCAGGATCAACTTATTTAGTCTTTGAAGTTAGAGCTCTAAAGAACAGTCAGTACAACTTTGCATTTCCGAGCCAAGTAGGCAAAAAAAAAAAAAAAAAAAATTAAACTCCAACTTGGAGTAACTTGTCCACGTTCAGCGAGGAAGTTGGGGTACAGCTGTGTTTAGAACCTGTGCCTCTTGCTTCCTAGCCCAGTGCTCCCTTTACTGCCCTGACAGGCTCAGGCTTGCTCCTTGTATTTCACAAGTTCATTGCTTGTGATATGAAATTGCTCATGAAATTCAGAGGCTTTTTTTTTTCTTGGCTGACAGAAGGAAGACATGCTGTTCTTGATGCTGAGGGTTGTGACAGGTGAAATAAAAGTATGGGTCAAAGGGAAAGAGGGCCTGTCTGTAGGTATCAGGGAAATTAAAGCTTCCTAGACACACGCAAACATGACCATGGCTGGCTGACTCCGACGCCACTGGGAAAAGGAAGTGAAAGTGTTAGTCACCAGTCATGTCCGACTCTTTGTGACCCCATGGACTGTAGCCTGCCGGGCTCCTCTGTCCATGGAATTCTCCAGCAAGAATCCTGGAGTGGGTTGCCAGGTCCTTCTCTGGGGGATCTTCCCGACCCAGAGATGGAACCCAGTTTTCCTGCATTGCAGGAAGATTTTTGGCATCTGAGCCACCAAGGAAGCTCAGTAGGATAACTTTGGCATTGTGGAACTGGTCCCTTAGGAGGTACCAAGAATGGACTCCTGGAAGGTCAAAACTTCTCCTATATAGCTAGCAAAATCATAAGGCAAGATGCAGGCACAAAACCACTGTTTATTATTATCCTGCTAATGTAGAATTATTAAGAAAATGTGATAAAGTACATATGAAATCAATCTATGATAGTGGCCAAAAATAGTCATGACACCCGCTCTTAGTGGTAACAATGTGGTTTTGCATAATGCAACCTTCTTTAACTTTAATCTTCACAATCACCTTTGCTAATTCTTAATCGATTTAATCTTACTATGTCTGTGTAATTCCTTAAAAGTCATATCTGTGTGTATGTATAGGATAAATTCATGTGGTGATGGTGGTTTAGTTACTAAGCTGTGTCCTACTCTTGCAAACCCCATGAACTGTAGCCCGCCAGGCTGCTTTGTCCATGGATTCTCCAGGACAGAATATTGGAGTGGGTTGTCATTTCCTTCTCCAGGGGATCTTCCCAACTCAGGGATCAAACCCAGGTCTCCTGTGTTGTAGCATATTCTTTACTATGCGAGCCGCCGGAGGCATCTAATACTCATGTATATCAATTATATTTACACTTATTTCTTTCTTCTGTTGTGAACTCTTGGTTTAGCCTAAGGGGAATTTTGCCTTGTCTGTATATGCCTAATGAAGTTATAGATTTGGTAGACCCATAGGCATCTATTTGCATTAATTAATTTATATGAGAGCTTTGTGTTTTATCTTTTTCTTTCTTGATGAGTGAGCAGGTTGGTACCCTGGTGAATATGGGAAAGAGAGAGACATGGAAAAAGGAGACAGGGAGAAGGGAGAAAAGTAGAGAATGGAAGAACAGAATGGACCAGAGGTCATCTGCTTCCTAATAGTACCGTAGGCTAGTTCTGTAAGCAGATCTCTGGGGAAAAGGTGGAGAGGGGAGGGGAATACAGAAGATGGAAAGTAGCGTATGATACATCTTTCTCAGATGGGTTCTGACGCTTTGGAGAGAACTGTTGGTGTCAAGAACTTAAACAACGTTTCCATGAACGATTCATGAGACATAACTCACAGTAAATAAACTAGCTATAACTATATAACAAACCACTTCAAAACAGTGGTGGTTTTAAATAAACATATGTTATTTTTCACAAGTCTCCGAGTTGATTGGGAAGCTCTTACAATCTTCATGGGACTCAAGTGATCAGTTGAGTGTTTGCAAAGCTGCAATAGTCTTAGCTGGGCCAACTGCCTCTGCTTCTCACGTCTCCTCCTCTAGCAGTCTGCTCCAGGCGTGTTCTTGCAGGCACTTGCTTACGTCAAGTCTGTCGTTATCTTCTGGGTCGAAGTCAGTCACATGGCCCAACCCAGAGTCAGTGGGTTTACCATGAAAGGACACAGATGCAGTGAGGAGTGAAAGCTTTGCAGTCAATCTATTGCATACAAGCAAACTCCCTTCAGGCCTCAAATGATGAGGCGTGGGGAGTTGAAGAGTGGCGTGTCCGCCTCATCTCTAGCAGAAACACCACTTGGCTCTGATGTAAGGTGTACTGTAGACAAAACAGCAGGGTTTGGCAACTCCAGGAGCTCCTCCTACTTATTGCTGAGAAGGTGGTGAAAGCATGTGATGAGTCAGTTACTCCAGGAGCAGCGCCTCCCTGGTGAGCCACCTTGGGCATCTTGTGAAACGAGTCTGAGGGACCCTGGGATACACCGTCTGCAGTGGGAGCACACTGTTCCCATTCGAGGTCATGAATGCCACGTTAATGTCGAGCGACCATCCCAAGTGACTTTGTGCAGAAGATACCAACGAAGGGACCAGAAGAGAGGAACAGGAGTTAACTCACTACGGAGCATATGTTGATACTAAAAATAACTAGAAAGAGACTTCAGCTAGATGCCACAGGGTCCTACAATTATGCAGGTGGAAGCTTGCAAGAGCAAAATTTGGGTGTTCATGATTTATAAAGGTTCATGAAATGCAAAATACATTATAACCTCCATTTCCTACCAATTATGATAAGATTTCTCTTTTGGAATTAGGAAGGTTTAATCTCATCAACTTGGCGTGGACACCTAGTGGTTTTTTATTCACAAATTTTTGTAGAAAGAGGCATGGAAGAGCAGGAAAATATTCTACACTGGCATCAGGCAGACCTGAATTAGCATCTTAATTTTATTTCACCTCTAAGTGGTGTTTAACATTGGCAAATTGCTTAATCTCTCTATGCCTCTGTTTCTCATCTGTAAAATGGGGATAATCACAGCTTTGTTTTGAGGTTAGAGGAAGGATTAACAATAAAGCATACAAAATATCTGACACATCACAGGTGTACTAATAAATGTACTTATTGAATATTTATTGCATGTCAACTAGAGGCCAGGCATGGTCTTACATGTTATAAATTCAAAACCAGTCAAAGGTCCCAGCACCTCACATAGGGATTCAGAGAATAAACAAATGAGTAATGATATGTCTGTCTCCCCCTAAATAGCAATGTATTTCCTTTTTGGCTGTGCCACGTGGCACGTGGGATCTTAGTTCCCTGACCTTGTATTGAACCTGTGCCCCCTGCATTGGAAGCACAGAGTCTTAACCACTGGACTGCCTCAGTGTGTTCCTTGTGGCCACAGTTGGTGCTGCATTCCTTTTAGACCTGTATCTCCAGCATGTAGCACAGAGCTTCTTGATGAATGTCTTTTCAGCTGAATTGTCTGATAACTTAGAACTATGGTCTTACCATAATTAACATAGTGAAGTGAAAGTCACTTAGCTGTGTCCGACTCTGTGACCCCATGGAATAGTCCATGGCATTCTCCAAGCCAGAATACTGGAGTGGGTAGCCTTTCCCTTCTCCAGGGGATCTTCCCAACCCAGGGATCAAACCCAGGTCTCCCACATTGCAGGCGGATTCTTTACCAGGCAGGTGAGCCACCAGGGAAGCCCTAATTAACATAGACTGTCCCACAAATCAGCTGCTCAATACAGTCTGGAAAAGTGATCAAGGGAAAGAATGGGGGTGGGGAAAGGAAGAAGAAAGAAAAGAAGCGGGGATGGGAAGCAGGAGGAAGGGAGGAAAGAAAGGAGGAAAAATAAAAGAGACTGAAGAGATCATGTTGATGTATGGCAGAAGCCAACACAATATTGTAAAGAAATTATCCTTCAATTAAAAATAAATACTTAAAAAAAAAGAGAGAGAGACTGAAAAGAAACAAAGGGATATAGAAAAGAAAAGTTTCCTTTTTTCATCTTTCTGACCAGAATTCTTGAACACTTGGTCTAGAGAAGTACCACTGCCCACTTCTGATGGGGATGCAGCTACAGGAGTCAATGGGCAAGCACGAAGCCATAATCATGGCCCTGGGAAAGCAGGGGAGGTAGGGGAGACTCTCCAAGTCTCCAGTTCTCTCTCTTCTCAGAATGAAGTTGCCTTTTTTCCTTCTATTTTTTTGAACCCTCTGATTGACAGCTGACCCCACCCCCACCCCGCCCCCAGGACTCATGTGTGCTCACCTCAGATACCAAGCTCTCCTGAGTCCTTCTCTCTCAACACCAAGCACAAGGGTAATTTATCTTCTTCCGGCCCCACCCCTCCAGGGAGCTCCCATCTCCCACTCGCCTCACTCCCTGCTATACCTTCACCTCTCACCACCCTACCCTTGGCCCCCTCAGCTCTGGCTCCTACCCTTCAGTTGTCAGAATGTGCGGAAATGAATTGATTTGGGAAAATATAATTCAAGGGGGGCTGCAGTAAATCAAAACATTCCATTCATTCTGCCCCAGGTTTCAAAGAGAACATGGAGTATTCAAAAAAAAAAAAAAAAATGAGCAGGGTTGGGTGGGGGAAAGAGAATTAGAGGAAGAAGAGGAGATTTGAAAAGTTGGATTTAGGGTTCATGTATTAGAAATTTTGCCTGTGCACTTCTTGGGGCAACGTCACCACATGAAATAAATACTGCCTTGAGCTTTCAATGAAACTATTGCCATATGTTGTGGGGCTGGAAAGTTACCTTCCCCCTTCTCTGTACCCCCTAACTCCCATCCTACCCGCATCCCACTGATTCACTTA
This sequence comes from Bos javanicus, assembly GCF_032452875.1. Lineage (NCBI taxonomy): Eukaryota > Metazoa > Chordata > Mammalia > Artiodactyla > Bovidae > Bos > Bos javanicus. The sequence goes on along the minus strand of NC_083875.1, from coordinate 105,946,075 downwards.
AGGCTCTGATTAAGTTTGGTGAAATCCATGTCTTTGCCATCACTTCCCTATATGTTACAGTTGGACTGGAGAGGAGCGGTTTGCTGCCAACAAGCAGAGGACTGGGGTACCCTCTACTTGCTGGATGCCAAAGGTACAGGAGTTCAGATACTTGCAAGGGTTCTTGCCTGCCTGTGTAAGAACACTGGGTAACTCCCCCAAGGTCTGAGACTGCCTTGAAAAAGCCAGCAAACAAAATCTGTCCTAGATGGAATAGTGGAAGTTGCAGGGAGGTGGGTTTCAATAAGAGGGAAAAACAGGAATCTTCACGGTAATTAGAAATATCTTAAAATAAAGCAGACATCTCTGGGAGGTAGAAGCTTTCTTTAATGTGTCATGTTTAAGCACATGTGTCGAGAAGTCATGGAGGGAAATTATAAATTGCATGAGGGCTTGACCTAGATCTATGGTTTATAAACTTTTATGGCTGTGGAAACCTTACTGGTTGTTGATTGATGTTTAATCACACTATACTGGAATCCCCAGCATATACTTAAGAGAAAAAGTAGCAATGGATTTTTTTTCTGGGAAATGATTTCATATTTACATTGACTGATTAATAGAAAAATCAAGAAATTTGGAGCTATGCTATGGTGACACAGTATTGATAAAGTCCTGACTGACAGAGATATGCAGATATTTATAACAATGTTAAAAAAACAAAGCTTGCCTCAGGGATTCTGGATATTTTGTAATTAGCTGAGATGACTAGCAATATTGTAAACAAAGTTCTGAACCAAAAGCAATAAACATGTGTAGAGTCCAAAACCATGGGAGCTCTATGGCACATCATTTATAAACAGCTGCTTTGTATACCTGTGAGCTCTCGCTCACCTCTGAAATTGTGCCCTCTTAGGATTTTGCCAATACCAAAGAAAGGAAGATTTCGTATCTATGGGATAGACTAAATGAATCCTATATTTTTTTAAGAGTGTGCAGGAGAGTATGTTCATGGAGCTAAGTCATATTTAGGAAATTACTCCCTCCCAACTGCTTGTGGGGACAGGTAATCTTTTGTAAAACTAAGGCTGAGAAGGAAATTAGTCTAACATAACTGATGAGGTAGGCAGTGCTGTCAATACGCACTATCAGAGATAAAACAGAACCTCAGGCACTTCCCTGGTGGTCCGGGGGCTAAGACTCAGGACTCCCAATGCAGGGGGCCTGGGTTCGATCCCTGGTCGGGGAACTAGATTCCGCATGCTATAACTAAAGGTCTCGCAAGCCACGACAAAGATCCAGCATGCTGCAACTAAGACGTGTTGCAGCCAGACAGACAAACAAAACATAATCTCAATTATGTTCAGGATCCTCAGAAACAGACCCTGAGGTAAGACTTGGAGTGTAAGGAGTTTATTTGGGAGGCAATTTGAGGAAATACTAGTTGATGCGTATTTCAAAGAAAGGAGAGAGACCAATAAGTAAGTTACCACTGTGCTTGGGCAACTGGGATTATTTTTTATACCACCAGGGGACTCTGGGAGTCAGTTTTGAACATGAACCAAAAATTATCCACTGGTATCTACTTCACTCATTAGCATGGCTACTTTCAAAAACAAAACAGAAATACATGTTAAGAATGCAGAGAAATTGGACACTTTGCTCACTGTTGAGGGAGTGTAAAAAGTGGAAAGTACTATGGTGATTCCTTAAAAAACTAAAAATGGAATTGCCATCTGATTCAGAAATTGTACTTCTTTATTTATATCCAAAAGAATGGAAAACAGGGACCCAGATAGTTATCTGCACCTTCATGGTCATAACAGCATTATTCACAATTGTCTACAAGTGGAAGCAATCCAAATGTCCACCTGCAGGTAAAGAAAACAGGGCATATGTATGATGAGGTATTACTCAGCCTTTAAAAACGAAGGGAACCCTGCCATTTACGATGAACCTGGAGGACATTAAGCTAAGTGAAATAAGCCAGACATAGAAAGACATGTCTGTAATGATCTCGTTTATATGTGGGGTTTAAATGGCCAAAATGCACAGAAGCCAAGAGTAGAATGGTGGTTACCAGGGGCTGGGGGAGGGGGAAATGGAGAAGTGATGGTCAAAAGGTACAAAATTTCAGTTATATAAGTAATAAATTCTGGAGATCTACTATATAGCATAGATCCTATGGTTAACAATACAGTGTTGTACTCCTAACATTTATAAGAGGGTAGATTTTATGTTACATGTTATAAACATAAGAATAATAATAATATAATAGTAATAATCATACGGAGGGAAACTTTGGGAGGAGATGATTGTGTGTTTTTTTTTTATTTTATTTTTTTCTTGTGACAAAAGTCACATAATAGTGATGCGTATGTTTATGGCTTTGATGGCTGTGATGATTTCATGGCTGTATACTTATCCTCAAACTCAATGAGTTGTATTACACTAAATTTGTACAACTTTTACATGTCAATCATCCCTCAATAAAGTGTTTTTTAAAAAACTAGTTATGTAGTCTTCCCTGGTAGCTCAGCTGGTAAAGAATATGCCTGCAATGCAGGAGACCACGGTTCAATTCCTGGGTCGGGAAGATACCCTGGAGAAGGGAAAGGCTACCCACTCCAGTGTTCTGGCCTGGAGAAATCTACAGACTGTATAGTCCATGGGGTCACAAAGAGTCAGACACGAATGAGCGACTTTCACTTCACTATGTAGTGTTAGGACCAATTTTATACTTCTCTGAGCCTTGGTGCTTTCTTCTATAAAGTTGGTATGATAGTACCTAAAGTAGGTACTTGTCATGTGCTCTGCTGTTGATATAAACTGGTTCCCAATCTTAGGGGCTTCACTGTGAGTCTAGAGGGAAGTGGGGAAGCCGATATGGGGATGTGCATCCTCTTAGGTGTCCTGGTGTGGAGGGCTTCACCTGGTTCTGGCTGACTGGATGCTCCTGCCTTGAAGTTTGGAGGTTGAGTGAATGGTTATGAAGGAATGAGAGAGAATGGATGCTCAGGTGAGGCAGAGATGTCTAGGAGAGAGTCTGCATCCATCGGTGGTGCAGGCTCGCATAGGACTCTATGGCTGCTGCTCAGAAATCGTCTGATGCTTGAGACAAGCAGAGGGGACATGTTGCTGATCTAAGTCCTGCATGTGAGAGTTCTTGTGGGGATCAAATGAAATTAGTTATGTAAGGCATTCTGTATAGCTTCTGGCAGGGACTCATATGGTTTCTTTCCCTCCTTGACCAAGCAGAAACTCTTTAGAACTGCAGACTCTGATTGCTGAGTTCAGGCTGATGACTTTTTCTCCATCTTGCGTCCAACCATCTTGCCCTCTTTCTCATGTATACTTCACGTACTCTCCCAGGAAAACAAAAAGGTGAACGCTCACAGATTTAATTCTATTCAGAAGGAGGCACAGAACAATGACTGTTTAGTTTGGTTGTAGTTTACTGACATCATCTATCACAGGAGACTTTGTTCTTTTTTCTCTTTAGTTTCTTGCCAGTAGATACATCTTTTCTTCCCCCCCCTCCCAATTAAATTCTATGTAGAACTCCAATATATGAATTAAAAGTTCTTGCTACTTTGAATATTGGAGAAGGAAATGGCAACCCACTCTGGTGTTCTTGCCTTGAGAATCCCAGGGACAAGGAAGCCTGGTGGGCTGCCGTCTCTGGGGTCGCACAGAGTCGGACACCGCTGAAGTGACTTAGCAGTAGCAGCAGCAGCTACTTTGAATATGCTTCACAATATATTTTCCCCTTGCCAAGAACAACTTTCTGTTTTGCAAAGATGGGCTCAATAAAGGACAGAAATGCTATGGACCTAACAGAAGCAGAAGATATTAAGAAGAGGTGGCAAGAATACACAGAAGAACTGTACAAAAAACATCTTCATGACCAAGATAATCACAATGGTGTGATCACTCACCTAGAGCCAGACATCCTGGAATGTGAAGTCAAGTGGGCCTTAGAAAGCATCATTACGAACAAAGCTAGTGGAGGTTATGGAATTCCAGTTGAGCTATTTCAAATCCTGAAAGATGATGCTGTGAAAATGCTGCACTCAATATGCCAGCAAATTTGGAAAACTCAGCAGTGGCCACAGGACTGGAAAAGGTCAGTTTTCATTCCAATCCCAAAGAAAGGCAATGCCAAAGAATGCTCAAACTACCACACAATTGCACTCATCTCACATGCTAATAAAGTAATGCTCAAAATTCTCCAAGCCAGGCTTCAGCAATATGTGAACTGTGAACTTCCTGATGTTCAAGCTGGTTTTAGAAAAGGCAGAGGAACCAGAGATCAAATTGCCAACGTCCGCTGGATCATCGAAAAAGCAAGAGAGTTCCAGAAAAACATCTATTTCTGCTTTATTGACTATGCCAAAGCCTTTGACTGTGTGGATCACAATAAACTGTGGAAAATTCTGAAAGAGATGGGAATACCAGACCACCTGACCTGCCTCTTGAGAAACCTGTATGCAGGCCAGGAAGCAACAGTTAGAACTGGACATGGAACAGCAGACTGGTTCCAAATAGGAAAAGGAGTACGTCAAGGCTGTATATTGTCACCCTGCTTATTTAACTTATATGCAGAGTACATCACGAGAAACACTGGGCTGGAAGAAGCACAAGCTGGAATCAAGATTGCCGGGAGAAATATCAATAACCTCAGACATGCAGATGACACCACCCTTATGGCAGAAAGTGAAGAAAAACCAAAAAGCCTCTTGATGAAAGTGAAAGTGGAGAGTGAAAAAGTTGGCTTAAAGCTCAACATTCCGAAAACGAAGATCATGGCATCTGGTCCCATCACTTCATGGGAAATAGATGGGGAAACAGTGGAAACAGTGTCAGACTTTATTTTTCTGGGCTCCAAAATCACTGCAGATGGTGACTGCAGCCATGAAATTAAAAGACGCTTACTCCTTGGAAGGAAAGTTACGATCAACCTAGATAGCATATTGAAAAGCTGAGACATTACTTTGCCAACAAAGGTCCTTCTAGTCAAGGCTATGGTTTTTCCAGTGGGCATGTATGGGTGTGAGAGTTGGACTGTGAAGAAAGCTGAGCACCGAAGAATTGATGTTTTTGAATTGTGGTGTTGGAGAAGACTCTTGAGAGTCCCTTGGACTGCAATGAGATCCAACCAGTCCATTCTGAAGGAGATCAGCCCTGGGATGTCTTTGGAAGGACTGATGCTGAAGCTGAAACTCCAGTACTTTGCCCACCTCATGCGAAGAGCTGACTCATTGGAAAAGACTCTGATGTTGGGAGGGATTGGGGGTAGGAAGAGAAGGGGACAACAGAGGATGAGATGGCTGGATGGCATCACTGATTCGATGGACATGAGTCTGAGTGAACTCTGGGAGTTGGTGATGGACATGGAGGCGTGGCGTGTTGTGATTCATGGGGTTGCAAAGAGTTGGACATGACTGAGTGACTGAACTGAACTGAACTGAATTAGTGACCTGTCTTATCCCAATTCTTTGGTTCTTCATCTAGATAAACACATTTGTATCATTATTGTCATCTTCACACTTCAGTTCAGTTCCATCATTCAGTCATGTCTGACTCTTTGTGACCCCATGGACTGCAGCATGCCAGGCCTCCTTGTGCATCACCAACTCCTGGAGTTTACTCAAACTCATGGCCATCGAGTCAGTAATTCCATCCAACCATCTCATCCTCTGTCGTCCTCTTCTCCTCCTGCCCTCAAGCTTTCCTAGCATCAGGGTCTTTTCAAATGTCAGTTCTTCACATCAGGTGGCCGAAGTGTTGGAGTTTAGGCTTCAGTATCAGTCCTTCCAATGAATATTCAGGACTGATTTCCTTTAGGATAGACTAGTTGGATCTCCTTGCAGTCCAAGAGACTCTCAAGAGTCTTCAACACCACACTTTAAAAGCATCAATTCTTTGGCCCTCAGCTTTCTTTATAGTCCAACTCTCATATACGTACATGACTACTAGAAAAACCATAGCTTTGACTAGACAGACATTTGTCAGCAAAGTACTGTCTCTGCTTTTTAGTATTCTGTCTAGGTTGGTCATAACTTTTCTTCCAAAGAGCAAGCATTCTTAATTTCATGGCTGCAGTCACCATCTACAGTGATTTTGGAGCCCCCCAAAATAAAGTCTGTCACTATTTCCATTGTTTTCTCACCTATTTGTCATGAAGTGATGGGACCGGATGCCATGATATTAGTTTTCTGAATGTTGAGTTTTAAGCCAACTTTTCACTCTCCTCTTTCACTCTCATCAAGAGGCTCTTTAGTTCATCAGGGTGATATCATCTGCATATCTGAAGTTATTGATATTTCTCTCAGCAATCTTGATTCCAGCTTGTGCTTTCTCCAGTCCAGCATTTTTGATGATGTACTCTGCATATTAAGTTAAATAAGCAGGGTGACAATATACAGCCTTGACATACTCCTTTCCCGATTTGGAACCAGTCTGTTGTTCCACGTCCAGTTCTAACTGTTGCTTCCTAACCTGCATACAGATTTGTCAAGAGTCAGGTCAGGTGTCTGGTATTCCAGTCTCTTTAAGAATTTTCCATAATTTGTTGTGATCCACACAGTCAAGGCTTTGGCATAGTCAATAAAGCAGAAATAGATGTTTTTCTGGAGCTCTCTTGCTTTTTCGATAATCCAGCGGATGTTGGCAATTTGATCTCTGGTTCCTCTGCCTTTTCTAAATCCAGCTTGAACATCTGGAATTTCATGATTCACATACTGCTGAAGCCTGGCTTGGAGAATTTTGAGCATTACTTTGCTAGCGTGTGCTGCTGCTTCCAAGTCGCTTCGGTCCTGTCCGACTCTGTGCGACCCCATAGATGGCAGCCCACCAGGCTCCCCCGTCCCTGGGATTCTCCAGGCAAGAACACTGGAGTGGGTTGCCATTTCCTTCTCCAATGCATGAAAGTGAGAATTGAAAGTGAGGTTGCTCAGTCATGTCCGACTCTTCGTGACCCCATGGACTGTAGCCTACCAGGCTCCTCCATCCATGGGATTTTCCAGGCAAGAGCACTGGAGTGGGGTGCCATTGCCTTCTCCTGCTAGTGTGTGAGATGAGTGTGATTGTGCAGCACTGCAACATTATATATAATACCTAGGTGGCATTCAGTGAAGATTTATCGAAGGCAAAGGCCCACTGTTGACAGGAAACAGTGCTCTTACCCTTAGTTTAGTTACCAGTACATTTTAATCCAAAGAACACAAAACCTTTATGACAGCTGGGCACAGGGACTAGGGAACTGCTGAGATGAAAGGAAGACAGTAGTTTGTGGTCTGACAGAAGCAGGAAATAACAGTATTTTTATTTATTTCCCTAATGGTGAATGATGCTGAACTTCTTTTCATGTGCTTATTTACCTCTGTATATTCAATTCGGTGGGGCAACTGAGAGAATTTTTTGTCATCTTCTAATAGAATGGCTTGTTTCCTTCTCTTCATGTTTAAAGTATTTTTTATATATTCTGGGCACAAATTCCTTGTTAGATGACTGATTTGAAAATATTGTCTCCTAGTTTACAGCCTGTCTTTTCATCTCTTAATAGTGTCTTTAACATTTTTAATTTATATGAAGTCTAAATTTAACTTATTTTTTTCTTGTACGGATTATACTTTTGGAATCACACTTAAGAATTCTTCCCTTGACTTAGGTAACAGAGATTTCCCCCTATATATTCTTTTCAGAGATTTATAGTTGCATTTAGATCTATGATCCGAGTTAATTTTTGTGTAAGATGTGAGGTTTGCTTCAAGGCTCCTCCCTCCCTCCCTTTCTCTTTTTCCTTCCTATACCAAATTGTTCCAGAACCATTTGTTGAAAAGGATATCTTTTCTCTGAAATTGCTGTTCCACTTGTTTCCAAAAGGAGTTGAGCATATTTGAGTTGATCAGTTTCTAGTTTCTCTATTCTGTTCTATTGATCAATATGGCTATCCTCCCATCAGCACTACAATTCATAATATAACCATAAATGAAGTTTCAAAATCAAGTAATGTAATTTCTCCAACTTGATTCTTTTTTTTTTTTCATCATTTTAGCTATTCTAGTTACTTGGGCTTTTCACATAAATTTTGGAATCAGCTTGTCTGTATCTACAAAAATCTTCACAAGATTTGATAGAAATTGCATTCAACATAGATCAACTTGGGATGTACTGACATTTTTACTTTGTGGAATTTTCCAGTCTATGAATATAGTATGTTTCTCCATTGAAGGCATTTAAAAAAAATTTATTTTACAAGAGTTTTTTAGATTCCAGCTATGTATTAGAAGACATCCTGTGCATGGTTTGTTAGATTTATACCTGAAAGTTCAGATTTTTTAGAACTATTAAAATAATATTATGTTTTTAATTTGGGTTTCTAATTAATCATTGCTAGACTATAGAAATATGATTTTTTTTTCTGTTGACTTTGTATTCTGCAACCTTGCTAAACTCATCTAAGTTCTAGAAGTTCTTTTGTAGAGTCATTGGGATTTTCTTCATAGACAATTATTTTGATTTTTTTTAATGTCCTCATTTATTAAATTTCTTAGGAAAGTGAGGATTGAATAGGGCCTGATGCCATCACTATGAATAACCCCTTAAAGGATCAGAAAAATAAGATTCAGGGTCTTGGGGTTCATATAGCAGAAAAAGACAGCTATCAAGATTGGGAGAAATAACTAAGAAACTAGAATACATTCCATTTAGAGTGTACATGAGAAAAAGAATTAAGATCAATAACACCTCAATTCATTAAAAAATTGTAAAAAGCAATAAAAGAAAATTCTAGCTTTTATGATGGGCATATTATATTCAATGTTCTGGTTTTTAGGTTGGGTCATGAGGCAAGGAATTATGACACTGCATTTAAATATTACAACCTAAAGCCATTGAAGTTTATTGCTCTCAGAGAGAACACAATATTTAGTACTGCACTGTTGTTAACTCTTGATTGCAACCTTAGATTTAAAAATGTGTCTTAGTATATTAAAGAGATGTATTACAAATAATATGGATTCAAGTCTGTTCTGAAGACCGTGTTCCAGTCCTTACTGAATGACCTTGAGTGAGTTACTTGGTCTCTGCATCTCAGTTTGTTTATTTGAAAAATTGGAATGGTCTGCAAACTATTTCATTTTATGTGTGTGTGTGTGTATATATATATATATATTTCATAGATGCTTGGGAAGCAATGAGATTAAATGTCACTGTCACAATTTTACAAATGAAAGTCCCTTGACAAGAGGATTGAGTGATGACCTTGCTCAAGATCACACTACAGATAATGAATCAAGTAGAGACTTGGATCTAAAAGCTCTCGAACTCTCAAGCCCATGTGTTTATTAAGTTATGGAAAGTTCCAAGTGACAAAATCAGGACGCTAACAGAGTCTGGTGGGGCTGCAGAGGGGAGAGGAAGGCAGCCCGCACCACAGGGCCACAGACTAGCCTTTCAGGAGGGACAATTACCTGCCAGGAGAAACTTACTGATACATTGCAATTATCTTGTAAATGTGACCTTTAACAGTGGGACAATACAAAGTTGCCTCAGTGCATTTAAAAAACAAGTATTATCCATGTGTTTTAATTTAAGGATCAAATTGAAGGGATAGAATTGAGTTTTTAATTAGAGCTTCTCCCAGCTACTTAGAAAATTTTCCACTGAAATAGAATGATGATAGATAAGTATCTAGGAGAAATAAGAAAATGAAAACTTCATTGTTTCCTTCAAGAAGTAGACAAGGGGCTAAATTAAGACACACTGAAACCACCTTCAATTTTTTTCTCCCATATCTTAAGGAGAAAAGAAAGCAAGTGAATGAATAGTGTATGCAGCCAGTAATCGTATCAAGGAGGTGCCGATCTCATCTTGAAGATAAAGCTCAATGAGGTGAATGGTCTTCTTTCCAGTTGCATGACCAGCAAAACATAACTTGGTACTCAATTCCAGGCTCCCATGATTCCAAAGATTTGCTCCATCCAGTGCTTCGTACTGCTTCTCAAAGAGTAAACGATGCTTCTTCCAATTTTGATTCTGAGGCGTGACTTACTAATATTGCAAAGGCATTGTATAATGGATACGCTGTGTGGCATTATCACCACTGCCAAAGCCAGCGAATCATTAACATCTTCAGCTGGGTGGTGTGACTGTTCCTGCCATGGTTATCTTGTCCGCTTTCCATTCAGAGTTTTGGATTAAATATTCATTCACCATTAAAATATTAATGCAGCCTCACTGTTTCTGTAACAAATATTAAATCCTTATGGCCTTTCCAGGCAATGCGTAAGTTGTGCATTTCATATCCCCGAGGAAACTGCTTGCCTGCTGGCCCCTCGTGTTCACAGTTCTGTGCACGCCTCTTGGTTGCGAGAGTCTGGGAGGGCGCAAGAGGGAAGAGGCAAATGATCTGTCCACCAAGCCCCTGCCCAGTCACTTCCTTTCCTCTTACTCGGGGCTAATGCTGTCTTGTCTCTGGTCCAAGGAATGCACCAATTGGCAATTCAGGAAGCCAGCAGAATAGAGAAAAGCAAGATCACTGTGATAAAAACACACTGTTAACACTAAACTAGAAATCAAATATTTCAGGAAAGATAATTTCATCCTTCTTCATTATCCCGACCTTACTCACTTTTTTTCCTCTGGAAATGGATCTTTTTTGTTGTTGTTTCAGTTTTTCAGTTTTACTATTATTATTTAGGACACACCATTCACATTCACATTTTGGGGAAAGGAAACAATTCATACTGAGAAAGGGCTCTCTTTGTAGTCTCAAAAAGCTTTCTTCACAAATATGGTGCTCATAATTATCTGTGAGCTTTTGTCAAAATGCAGATTCCATGGCATACTAAATCAGAATTTGACTTTGGCTATGTTTTTAAGAGCTAAGATTACAATACATTTCAATCTGAGATGCCTCAGCTTGAATATTGGGTTAACGAGGCTTTGACTTCAGACTCTGCATTCAGATGTTTATATCTTTCCTTTTCTCCTTTGCTCTTCACTTCTCTTCTTTTCACAGTTATCGATAAAGGACAGAAATGGTATGGACCTAACAGAAGCAGAAGATATTAAGAAGAGGTGGCAAGAATACACAGAAGAACTGTACAAAAAACATCTTCATGACCAAGATAATCACGATGGTGTGATCACTGACCTAGAGCCAGACATCCTGGAATGTGAAGTCAAGTGGGCCTTGGAAAGCATCACTACAAACAAAGCTAGTGGAGGTGATAGAATTCCAATTGAGCTATTCCAAATCCTGAAAGATGATGCTGTGAAAGTGTTGCACTCAATATGCCAGCAAATTTGGAAAACTCAGCAGTGGCCACAGGACTGGAAAAGGTCAGTTTTCATTCCAATCCCAAAGAAAGGCAATGCCAAAGAATGCTCAAACTACCGCACAATTGCACTCATCTCACATGCTAGTAAAGTAATTCTCAAAATTCTCCAAGCCAGCCTTCAGCAGTATGTGAACCATGAACTTCCTGATGTTCAAGCTGGTTTTAGAAAAGGCAGAGGAACCAGAGATCAAATTGCCAACATCTGCTAGATCATGGAAAAAGCAAGAGAGTTCCAGAAGAACATCTATTTCTGCTTTATTGACTATGCCAAAGCCTTTGACTGTGTGGATCACAATAAACTGTGGAAAATTCTGAAAGAGATGGGAATACCAGACCACCTGACCTGCCTCTTGAGAAACCTGTATGCAGGTCAGGAAGCAACAGTTAGAACTGGACATGGAACAACAGACTGGTTCCAAGTAGGAAAAGGAGTTCGTCAAGGCTGTATATTGTCACCCTGTTTAACTTATATGCAGAGTACATCATGAGAAACGCTGGACTGGAAGAAGCACAAGCTGGAATCAAGATTGCTGGGAGAAATATCAATAACCTCAGATATGCAGATGACACCACCCTTATGGCAGAAAGTGAAGAGGAACTAAAAAGCCTCTTGATGAAAGTGAAAGTGGAGAGTGAAAAAGTTGGCTTAAAGCTCAAAATTCAGAAAACGAAGATCATGGCATCTGGTCCCATCACTTCATGGGAAATAGATGGGGAAACAGTGGAAACAGTGTCAGACTTTATTTTTATGGGCTCCAAAATCACTGCAGATGGTGACTGCAGCCATGAAATTAAAAGAAGCTTACTCCTTGGAAGGAAAGTTATGACCAACCTAGATAGCATATTGAAAAGCAGAGACATTATTTTGCCAACAAAGGTTCATCTAGTCAAGGCTATGGTTTTTCCAGTGGTCATGTATGGATGTGAGAGTTGGACTGTGAAGAAGGCTGAGTGCCGAAGAATTGATGCTTTTGGACTGTGGTATTGGAGAAGACTCTTGAGAGTCCCTTGGACTGCAAGGAGATCCAACCAGTCCATTCTGAAGATCAGCCCTGGGATGTCTTTGGAAGGACTGATGCTGAAGCTGAAACTCCAGTACTATGGCCACCTCATGTAAAGAGTTGACTCATTGGAAAAGACTCTGATGCTAGGAGGGATTGGGGGCAAGAGGAGAAGGGGAAGACAGAGGATGAGATGGCTGAATGGCATCACTGACTCAATGGACATGAGTCTCAGTGATCTCCCGGAGTTGGTGATGGACAGGGAGGCCTGATGTGCTGTGATTCACAACTGAGCGACTGATCTGATCTGACTTCAGACAGATTGGGGGTTAGAATTTTGGCTCCACTCTTTATTTATTCTGGGGATCTGGGCAATTTGGTTTTGTAGTTTCCTTATAGATAAAAGTGAGAATAATAATTCTGATTTCAATCAAGACACTAAACTGTCACCTCCAAAAGCTTCCTTTTGCCCCTTTGTGATCTGTCGTTATTGTTGTTTTAAAGATGTTTAAAATGCTTGAAAAATATGATTTTTGACCATTTGGTGATATGCATGGCACATCAGTTCAGTTCCATTCAGTCGCTCAGTCGTGTCCGACCCTTTGTGACCCCATGAATTGCAGCACGTCAGGCCTCCCTGTCCATTACCAACTCCCAGAGTTCACTGAGACTCAAGTCGATCGAATCAGTGATGCCATCCAGCCATCTCATCCTCTGTCGTCCCCTTCTCCTCCTGCCCCCAATTCCTCCCAGCATCAGAGTCTTTTCCAATGAGTCAACTCTTCGCATGAGGTGGCCATAGTACTGGAGTTTCAGCTTCAGCATCAGTCCTTCCAAAGACATCCCAGGGCTGATCTTCAGAATGGACTGGTTGGATCTCCTTGCAGTCCAAGGGACTCTCAAGAGTCTTCTCCAGTACCACAGTTCAAAAGCATCAATTCTTCGGCGCTCAGCCTTCTTCACAGTCCAACTCTCACATCCATACATGCCCACTGGAAAAACCATAGCCTTGACTAGATGAACCTTTGTTGGCAAAGTAATGTCTCTACTTTTGAATATGCTATCTAGGTTGGTCATAACTTTCCTTCCAAGGAGTAAGCGTCTTTTAATTTCATGGCTGCAGTCACCATCTGCTGTGATTTTGGAGCCCAAAACATAAACAATCAACAAATAAGATATCTTTACTGATAGCATCAAATTCATATGAAAATAGGTTGGCCAACCCCAACCTGTATACGGGAAAATTATACTAGTAAGTCTGGTTAAGCTCCTTCTTTATCAATGCAAAGTTAACCCCAGGATCAGAGGAACTTAAGCTTCTGCATAGCAAAGTGAAAGTGGAAGTCACTCTGTCGTGTCCAACTCTTTGTGACCCCAGGGACTACACATGGAGTTCTCCGGGCCAGAATACTGGAGTGGGTAGCCTTTCCCTCCTCCAGGGGATCTTCCCAACCTAGGGATCAAATGCACTCTAGGCAGATTCTTCACCAGCTGAGCCACAAGGGAAGCCCAAGAATAGTGAAGTGGGTAGGTTATCCCTTCTCCAGGGGATTTTCAGGAAACTATAAACAAGACTAAAAGACAACCCTCAGAATGGGAGAAAATAATTGCAAGTGAAGCAACTAACAAAGGATAAATATCCAAAATGCACAAGTAGCTCATGGAACTCAATATCAGAAAAAGAAACAACCCAATCAAAAAACGGGTGGAAGACCTAAACAGACATTTCTCCAAAGAAGATGTACAGATGGTACATGAAAAGATGCTCAACATCGCTCATCACTAGGGAAATGCAAATTAAAACTACTGTGAGGTATCACCTCACATCAGTCAGAAGGACTGTCTTCAAAAAATCTACAGACAATAAATGCTGCAGAGGGTGTGGAGAAAAGGAGACCCTCTTGCACTGTTGCTGGGAATGTAAATTGATACAGCCACTATGGAGAACAGTATGGGGATTTCTTAAAAATCTAGGAATAAAACTACCATATGATGCAGCAATCCCACTATGGGCATTTACCCTGAGAAAGTTGTAATTCAAAAAGACACATGTACCCAATGTTCACTGCAGCATTATTTACAATAGCTAGAACATGAAAGCAACCTAAATATCCATCAACAGATGATGTATACAGAAGTTTCGGTATATATATGAAATAGAATATTACTCAGCCATTAAAAAGGAATGGATTTGAGTCAGTTGAACTGAGGTGGATGAACTTAGAGCCTATTATACAGAGTGAAGTAAGTCAGAAAGAGAAAAGTTTCATATATTAATGCATATATATGTAATCTAGGAAAAATGGTTCTGATGAACCTATTTGCAGGGCAGGAATAGAGAATGAACATATGGACACAGTGGGGGAAGGAGAGAGTAAGATGAACTGAAACGGTAGTATGGACATATACACACTACCCATGTGTAAAATAGAGAGCGAGTGGGAAGTTGCTGTATAACTCAGGGAGCTCAGCCCAGTGCTCTATGATCACCTGGAGGGGTGAGAAGATGGGATGTGGGAGAGAGGCTCAGGAGGGAGGGGATATGTGTATACTCATGGCTGATTTACACTAGCCTATGGCAGAAATGAATGCAATATTATAAAGCAATCATCCTCCAATTAAAATTTAAAAAGTAAAATAATGAAAAAGGAACATACAAGAAGGGACAAGGGAATTTCAAAGGCATAGTTCAAGGAAGCCTAATTGGAAGTCTCCAACATGTTCTCTATAAGGCTTCTGATTTTCAGAATTAACTCATCCTGGGGAAGAGAGAGTTTCTCTCTGGCAGACTGTGAAGAGGGCTGATTTACTGGAGGATTAATTGTGGCTACTTCATCTCTCTGTAAGTTGATCTTGTGGCCCAGCCCCACCCCCATCCCACCCTTGGCTCACTGAGTTTTGGTACTCTATCCTAGCGCCATTGGAATTCCCCTAGGAGTTTTGAGGAAAAGGTCCTAGAGGTATAGAATTCTATAGCTGTAAGGTAAAATATACCTAGGTATTTCATAGCAGGTAGATGGGGAAAAGATGGAAACAGTGACAGATTTTATTTTCTTGGGCTCCAAAATCACTGCAGATGGTAACTGCTGCCATCAATCCAGGGACTGAACCTGGGTCTCCTGCACTGCAGGCAGATTCTTTACCATCTGAGCACCAGGGGAGCCCATGACAAACCTAGACAATGTATTAAAAAGCAGAGACATCACTTTGCTGACAAGGGTCTGTGTAGTCAAAGCTATGGTTTTACCAGTAGTTGTATGGATGTGACAGTTGGACCATAAAGAAGGCTGAGTGCCAAAGAATTGATGCTTTTGAATTGTAATACTGGAAAAGACTTGAGATGTCCTTGGACTGCAAGGAGATCAAATCAGTCAATTTTAAGGGATATTACCTGAATATTCATTGGAAGGACTGACGCTGAAACTCCAATACTTTGGCCACCTGATGCAAAGAGCCAAATCACTGGAAAAGACCCTAATAATGGGAAAGATTCAGAGCAAGAGGAGAAGTGGGTGACAGAGGATGAGATTGTTGGATGCTATCACCGACTCAATGAACATAAGTTTGACCAAACTCAGGGAGGTGGTGAAAGGCAGTAAAGCCTGGCATGCTGCAATCTATGGGGTCACAAAGAATCAGGCATGACTTAGTGACTGAACAACAACAGGGCTGTAGGGTCAAATATACCTAGGCAGAAATCTTGACTCTGTAACCTACCAGCTAATTAGAACTGGACAAGTCTTTTGACTTCTCAAATTCTTAGTTTCTGTACATTTAAATTAAGAACCATATTATCTTTTATGTTATGTTTAAAAGAGGAGACAAATGTAAAACATTAATTGTACCCTATTATTACTCTCATTTCTAATTCTTTTCTTTTGGTGAATACTTGATATTTTTTTATCTTTCCTGAGAAATTCACCAAAATAATTTCTATAGTTTATCCTTTCCTCTTCATTGTATCCTCCCCCGAGACCATCCGTCCTACACGCGCTCCTTAACTTGTTGACTTCTCTGGGAATGAAGGAGCCTGGTAGGCTACAGTCCACAGGGTCGCAAAGAGTCAAACATGACTGAGCGACTTCACTTTCACTTTCTTTCACTTTCTGGGAATATAGAGGATGCTGTAAGCCAGATTACAAATATTGTAAATTTTCAAAAAACATACAGACTATATAAAATGTTTCCCAAAATTGTTTGGCCACTGAACCCTTTCATTTATTAAGCAGTTTCTCCTAGTGGAACACCTCACATAATACTCATGTCTGGCAGACCCTTATATACAGTTGGAAGAAGAGTGGGCTTTGGAGAATGAGAGGAAAGAGCTCAGCTCTTGCCTATGCCATTCAGGAGCCGTGTTACTTTTACTTCTCTGAGCCTCCTTATTTCATGTGTAACAGCCCCAAGGTTTGAAATGCACAAAGTAAGACCTGTGCCTGTGTGCTCAGTCAGTCATGTCTGACTCTTTGTGACCCTGTGGGCTGTAGCCCTCTAGGCTCCTCTGTCCATGGGGTTTTACAAGCAAAAGTACTGGAGCGGATTGCCATTTCCTTCTTCAGGGCCTGACCCATGGACTGAACTCATGTCTCTTGTGTTTCCTGAATTGGCAGGCAGATTCTATACCACTGTGCCAACTGAGAAGCCCCAAAGCTGGTACATGGTAGGAATATGATCAGTTAAACCATCATCAGTTTTCTTGACAGGATCTAACAAGGATTTTACTTCTACAATAGTCTTTGGTTCTTTGAGATTCTATAGGGTAAATTTTTATGACATTAGCTTTTGGAGTGAATCAGGCAGTACTGATTTAATTTTAAAATATGCATGTGTCTTGACTTCTCCAATCATCCTTAAGAAAGACACCTCCAAAAATATTTGCATATAAATACTTTCACAAATATATCAGTACATTGGATCACTGTGTATGATATCTCACATTAAAAATAACCTCCGTATCTATCACTAGAGGACATGCTATCAAAATGAAATAGAACAAAACAAAACAGAGCTTTTCACTGAGTAATTTGATGTGGTCATTAAAAAGAATGATATTGATCTGATGGTATAGACATGGTAAGATTCTTCATGGCTGTTTTCCAGTGTCTGTAGCATAGGGCCTGACTCATTGCAGGCTATCACTAAATATTTTTGAAATACAATGAATCAATGTCACAATTTATTTCTGAATGAAAAAGCAAGTTGCAACACTATATACCTTTGTGTGTGTGTGTGTGTGTGTGTGTGTGTATTATATGCACACACACATGCATAGACTTTATTTTTTCTGGGTTCCAAAATCACTGCAGATAGTGATTGCAACCATGAAATTAAAAGATACTTACTCCTTGGAAGTAAAGTTATGACCAACCTAGACAGCATATTAAAAAGCAGAGACATTACTTTGTCAACAAAGGTCCATCTAGTCAAGGCTACGGCTTTTCCAGTGGTCATATATGGATGTGAACATTGTTCTATAAAGAAAGCTGAGTGCTGAAGAATTGATGCTTTTGAACTGTGGTGTTGGAGAAGACTCTTGAGAGTCCCTTGGACTGCAAGGAGATCCAACCACTCCATCCTAAAGGAGATCAGTCCTGGGTGTTCATTGGAAGGACTGATGTTGAAGCTGAAACTCCAATACTTTGGTCACCTGATGCGAAGAGCTGACTCATTTGAAAAGACCCTGATGCTGGGAAAGATTGAGGGCAGGAGAAGGGGACGCCAGAGGATGAGATGGCTGGATGGCATCACCGACTAGATGGACATGGGTTTGGGTAGACTCCGGGAGTTGGTGATGGACAGGGAGGCCTGGCATGCTGCGGTTCATGGGGTCGCAAAGAGTAGGACATGACTGAGCAACCAAACTGAACTGATACATGCATATGTATATATATACACATATACATACAAACATGTATAATAATATAGAATATCAGCAGCTGATAACATTGATTCTTTTTTTAGCCTAGATTTATTTACTAATTTTTAATTAATTGTTATTGGAGTCTACCTGCTTTACAGTGTTGTGTTAGTTTCTGACTCCACAGCAAAGTGAAACAGCTCTATGTACACACACATCCCCCCATTTTGGATTTCCTTTCCATTTAGGTCACCATAGAGCACTGAGTAGAGTTTCCTGTGCTACATGGTAGGTTTTCATTAAAAGGAAAACAAATATCCCACTGAATATGCATATATATGGAATCTAGAAAAATGGTATAATGATCTTATTTGCAGAGCTTCAATTCTTGAAGCACAGTTACTCTTGGCCCAAATCTAAATTTTATATCTTAATATTTAAAAATCTTCCTCATGGTTTCTGCAAGTTTCAGGACTTTCCCCCTCATGTCTCTACCTGCTGCTACATATCATGCTGCTTCCATCCTACCCCACTTGAACCTGGGGTGCAAAACTCAATCCTTTTGTCTCTATCTCTAAGAATCAACTCACATCCAAGTCTTTTCTTGTGTTGGGTTCATGTTGCTAGAGAGTTACAGTGTTTTATCAAGCAGAGAGGTAAGAATTGAAACAAGATTGGCTTCCTAGTTTCAGCATCACCCACTTTCCTTCCTCCAGCCCTCTCCCAGTCCATCCTCCACCTTCAGGGGAGCAGCCTCTTTATATATTTATATATTTCCTCCCAAACTCTTGTAGCCATATTACAGGCTCCTATTTTCTTACTTACATATTCCCCAAAGAATGTCCTTTATACAATGAATCCCTCTGAATAGGGCAGCTTCCTCCCATCCCATCTAATTGCAATAGTCAATTCATAGTCAAAAATGTGGAAGGTTACACATTATACTATTAATCGTCACCATGTTTGGGGTTATGAGCTTGCTGAGATTGGGGTATATAGTTGGCAAAGGAATTTTACACTTTCATGGGCAAATTTCTATGTTGCTTGAAATTTCTGACACAGTATGATTTTTGTTTATAATCAAATTAAAAAAGGAGACACACACAGTCCCAGTTCCCAATTTCTACCATCTGAATAGAAGAATATGAGGCAAGTGAGAAACTGAGCCTGTTTAGTGACAAAATGCTGCAAAATGAAAGGAGAAACCAACCAAAAGAGACTTGACTCTATTCCAACTGATAGAACTTAGCACCCCAATGTATTAGGAAAGGGGAGCTTAAATCTTCTTGGGGGATCTCCTAGCAGAGCCTTTCCATATTAAGCAGACACTGAGCCCCGAAAGTGAAAGCCCTTCCATTTAGGCATGAGAAGAGTGTGTTGTTTAAATAAAGTCCCAGTTAATACCCTGGTTGTACACCTGTGAGTGAGAGCTCTGTGGAGAAGCCTGTCAGCAACATCCATTATGCTAAATAGTTGTGGAAGCACCGGGTACCTGGCTGCTGAGATAATAACACCAATGGCATTTGAACATTTTAAAGCTGTGACTAATCTTTGTTTCCTGCTCTTTTCTTATGCTTGAAATTAAATACTGTTCTCTCTTTGGAAGAGTTGATTTCCACAGGAAATGTTACTAATTGATAGCACCGACAGTGGGGAGTGTTCATTTTCCTTGAAGGCCCAAGAAGTCTGACTCTCTGTGACCCCATGGACTATACAGTCCATGGAGTTCTCCAGGCCAGAATACTGGAGTGGGTAGCCTTTCCCTTCTCCAGGGGATCTTCCCAACCCAGGGACCGAACCCAGGTCTCCCACATAGCAGGCAGATTCTTTACTGGATGAGCCACAAGGGAAGCCCAAGAAGTCCATAGGGATGTTCTTTCACTTCACATCTTTCTCTGGCTCCAGAGGCTCATGGGACAGCAGAAAAGAGTTAATTTATAATAATAAAGACAACGTTCCATTGTATGTATTACCATGTCTTCTTTATCCATTCATCCACTGAGGAACACTGAGGTTGCTTCCATGTTCTGGCTATTATAAATTGATATAGACACACTACAATACATGTATTTAAAGTAGATATCTAATAAGAACCTACTGTCTAGCACAGAGAACTCTACTCAATACTCTGTAATGATCTAGATTGGAAAATAATCTTAAAAAGAGTAGGTACACGTATAATTGATTAACTGCTGTAGAGTGGAATCTAACACAACATTTTAAATTGATTATACGCCAATAAAATTAGTTAAAAAGGGAGAAAGATGATGCTAATCATGATAACAATGGAAGCTAATATTTCAGTGCTTGCTGCTAAATTCTGAAATAAAGAATTTTATATATAAGAACTGACTCTATCCTTTCAAAAGTCTATGAGATAAATGTTATTCAATGCTTCTCTTCAGTTCAGATCAGTTCAATCGCTTTGCGACACCATGGACTGTAGCACGCCAGGCCTCCCTGTCCATCACCAACTCCCGGAGTTTACCCAAACTCATGTCCATTGAGTCAGTGATGTCATCCAACCATCTCATCCTCCGTCGTCCCCTTCTCCTCCTGCCCTCAATCTTTCCCAACATCAGGGTCTTTTCAAACGAGTCAGGTTTTTGCATCAGGTGGCCACAGTATTGGAGTTTCAGCTTCAGCATCAGTCCTTCCAATTAACACCCAGGACTGATCTCCTTTAGAATGGACTGGTTGGATCTCCTTGCAGTCCAAGGGACTCTCAAGAGTCTTCTCCAACACCACAGTTCAAAAGCATCTATTCTTTGGCACTCAGTTTTTTTTACAGCCCAACTCTCACATCGATACACGACCAATGGAAAAACCATAGCCTTGACTAGACAGATCTTTGTTGACAAAGTAATGTCTCTGCTTTAACATGCTGTCTAGGTTGATCATAACTTTCCTTCCAAGGAGTAAGCTTCTTTTAATTTCATGGCTGCAGTCACCATCTGCAGTGATTTTGGAGCCCCCAAAAATAAAGTCTGACACTGCTTCCACTGTTTTCCCATCTATTTACCATGAAGTGATGGGACCAAATGCCATGATCTTAGTTTTCTGAATGTTGAGCTTTAAGCCAAATTTTTCACTCTTTTCTTTCACTCTCATCAAGAGGTTCTTTAGTTCTTCTTCACTTTCTGCCATAAGGGTGGTGTCATCTGCATCTGAGGTTATTGATATTTCTCCCAGGAATCTTGATTCCAGCTTGTGCTTCATCTAGCCCAGTGTTTCTCATGATGTACTCTGCATAGAAGTTAAATAAGCAGGGTGACAATATATAGCCTTGACATACTCCTTTTCCTATTTGGAACCAGTCTGTTGTTCCATGTCCAGTTCTAACTATTGCTTCCTGACCTGCATACGGATTTCTCAGAAGGCAGGTCAGGTGGTCTGGTATTACCATCTCTTTAAGAATTTTCTACAGCTTGTAGTGATCCACACAGTCAAAGACTTTGGCATAGTCAATAAAGCAGAAGTAGATGATTTTCTGGAACTCTATTGATTTTTCGTTGATCCAACAAATGTTGGCAATTTGATCTCTGGTTCCTCTGCCTTTTCTAAATCCAGCTTGAACATCTGGAATTTCGCAGTTTATGTACTGTTGAAGCCTGACTTGGAGAATTTTGAGCATTACTTTATTAGCGTGTGAGATGAGTGCAATTGTGCAGTAGTTTGAGCATTCTTTGCCATTGCCTTTCTTTGGGATTGGAATGAAAACTGACCTTTTCCAGTCCTGTGGCCACTTCTGAGTCTTCCAAATTTGTTGGCATATTGAGTGCAACACTTTCACAGCATCATCTTTTAGGATTTGAAATAACTCAACTGGAATTCCATCACCTCCACTAGCTTTGTTCATAGTGATGCTTCCTAAGGCCCATTTGACTTCACATTCCAGGAAGTCTAGCTCTAGGTTTGTGATCACACCATTGTAATTATCTGGGTCATGAAGATCTTTTTTGTATAGTTCTTATCTGTATTCTTGTCATCTCTTCTTAGTATCTTCTGCTTCTGTTAGGTCCATACCATTTCTATCCTTTATTGCGCCCATCTTTGAGTGAAATGTTCCCTTGATATCTCTTATTTTCTTGAAAAGATCTCTAGTCTTTCCCATTCTATTGCTTTCCTCTATTTATTTGCATTAATCACTGAGGAAGGCTTTCTTATCTCTCCTTGCTATTCTTTGGAACTCTGCATTCAAATGGGTATATCTTTATTTTTCTTCTTTGCCTTTCACTTCTCTTCTTTTCATAGCTGTTTGTAAGGCCTCCTCAGACAACCATTTTACCTTTTTGCATTTCTTTTTCTCGGGGATGGTCTTGATCACTGCCTCCTGTACAATGCCATGAACCTCCGTCCATAGTTCTTCAGGCACTCTGTCTATCAGATCTAATCCCTTGAATCCATTTGTCACTTCCACTGTATAGTTGTAAGTGATTTGATTTAGGTCATACCTGAATGGTCTAGTGAGCGTCCCTAGTTTCTTCAGTTTAAGTCTGAATTTGGCAATAAGGAGTTCATGATCTGAGCCACAGTCAACTCCCGGTCTTGTTTTTGCTGACTGTATAGAGCTTCTCCATATTTGGCTGCAAAGAATATAATCAGTCTAATTTCGGTGTTGACCACCTGGTGATGCCCATGTGTAGAGTCTTCTCTTGTGTTGTTGGAAGAGGGTGTTTGCCATGACCAGTGCATTCTCTTGGCAAAACTCACTGAGTTTGAGCATCTCCTATGGAGGTACGGGTCAGCTGTAGACTGCCGCAGGGACAGGGGCTCTGGGTGCAGCAGACCTGGGTATGGCATAAGCCCTCTTGGAGGAGGTCACCATTAACCCCAGTATAGAGCTGCCAGAACTTACACAGGACTGGGAAATAGACTCTTGGAGGGCACAAACAGAACTTTGTGCACCAGGACCCAGGAGAAAGGAGCAATTACCCCACAAGAGACTGAACCAGACTTGCCTGAGTGTCAGGAGTCTCCAGCGGAGTTGTGGGTTGGAGGTGGCCTGCTGCAGGGTTGGGGGCACTGAATGCAGCAATGCATGCGTGGGATGTTTTGAAGGAGGTCGCCATTATCTTTCTTACCTCTGCCATAGTTTGAAGTGAAGTTGCTCAGTCGTGTCTGACTCTTTGTGACCCCATGGACTGTAGCTTATCAGGCTCCCGTGTCCATGGGATTTTCCAGGCAAGAGTGCTGGAGTGGATTGCCATTTCCTTCTCCAGGGGATCTTCCCTACCCAGGAATCGAACCGGGTCTCCTGCATTGCAGGCAGATGCTTTACCATCTGAGCCACCAGGGAAGCCCTCTGCCATAGTTTGGCCCCAGGTAAATAACAGGGAGGGAACACAGCTCCACCCATCAACAGAAAATTGGATTAAAGATTTACTGAACATGGCCACGCCCATCAGAACAAGACCCAGTTTCCCCCTCAGTCAGTCTCTCCCATTAGGAAGCTTCCATGAGCCTCTCATCCTTCCCCATCAGAGGGCAGACAGACTGAAAACTACAATGCTTCTCTTACAGATGAAGGAAAGCCTCAGTTAGACTAATCTCAAGGTTGGTGACAGGACTAGACTGTCTCTCCCAAAGGAGCCCTGGCAGGAGCTGCTCATGTGACCAAGTGACTGAAAACCATGGAATTTGGGGATTTAAAAGATGTTCTGGGACAAGGGCCCAAAGTCCCTGTTCTACAGCTGGGAACCATGCAGAATCGTAATGGACCTTTGTGACATCCAGACGTGAGTGAGTTGTGACAAGGTCAGGGACCTCTATCTAGCGCCTCTCTGCTTCTCTAGTGCATAATGATGGATCCAAAAGGAGGGAAGTCCTCAAGACTCTATGCACTGCAGCCCACCAGGTTCCTCTGTTTATGGGATTCTCCAGGCAAGAATACTGGAGTGGGTTGCCATGCCCACCTCCAGTGGATCTTCCCAACCCAAGGATCAAAACTGTGTCTTTTACGTCTCCTGAACTGGCAGACAGGTTATTGACCAGTAGTGCCACCTGGGAAGCCTGGGCTTCTCAGAAGACAACCTTTCTCTACCGTTTAGGAAAAACCATCATTTGCCCCCCAGTGAGACTGCTCAAATGGATCAGGCAGACAGAAAGAGTGCTGGCTCGGTGGCATCTGGTTTGAGAATGGGAACAGATTGCTGGCATGTTCTGAAAGCCCATTAAATTTCACTGAATTATTCAGTCCCTTCCTTGCTTCTTCATCAGAGTGATCTGTCTTCTATAATTCCATTCAGTTCTTTCCAACTATCCGATCCTCAGGAAGAAAGCCATGATTTAAAGTGTTCCTGCATAGCTGAGTGTAGAAGGAAATACCTTGATTAGACCCACCTTGATCCCATTTTATCTTATTTCGGCACTGCCACTGGGTAGCGAGGTGGCTGGACCGGGTGGTGAACACCCTGGTGTCAGTGCTTCCAACATCTAGTTGTTTAAACTACTTTAAACTAGATGTTTAAACAACATCTAGTTGTTTAAAGGACCTTCATGAGGTGTGATCAACAGCCCTCTGATGTTCAATTAGATAAACTGGGTATGCTGCTTTACTCCTCTGAGTCCAGCTTCTTCACCTCTAGTTTTGCAAATGAGTTATAGCATCACTTTAACACACACATATTGTGAGGGCTAAGGAGAAAGAAGTAAAAACAAACCTGTTTGTAAATTAAAAAGGCAGAGAATACAAGAAAGAGGTCGATTTACCTATTATTACAGTATAGTGGAGCAGGAAACACCAGAGGCAGATTCTTATGATTTGTTGGGCTTTTGTCTTTAACTTTTGTGGGTTTTGATACATCTCAAAAAAAAAAAAAAAAGAAAGAAAGAAAGCTACTATAGATGTAAAATTGATTCAAAGGATTTTAGATCGTGAAGGTTTGAACTAACTGACCTCCTTAACATGCTGGTCAAGGTTGTTGTGTTTACCACTCAGAAACTCAGTCCAGAGATCACAGACTCACTGTTTTGTCTGCCTAGGTTTTTTGGATATTAATATTTTCCTAAATTACCATTCCTTCTAGCTTACATACACCTTTGCAAAAGAATAAAGACACTAAAGGGACCCAAATACATCACTTATGCTCCAAATTACCCCTCTGAGCTAAAAGTCATCCTGGAATTGGGCACATAAAACAGAAAAGGTTCATACCTCTGGAAAACAAACACGGAGTGAATAATAGAGACAAAAATATGATGAGGACTGAACAAGAGAGAGTTGAGCAATTGACTAACATGACTCATTCTTACCTCATTCAAATTTGTTAACAACAACAACAACAACAATAGTAATAGCCTGCAGAAAGGCTCCTATGTGTCAGAGCTCTATCTGCATCATCTCATTTAATCTTCCTAATAAACCTGTGGTGTGAAGGTTAATACCCACTCATACGGGATGAAGAAACTGAGGATCAAACATATTATGCAACTTGTTCAAGATCACAAAATGAGAAAGGGACAGAAACTTGATTAAAAACCTGTGCTATCTAAATGCAAAACATTTGGGCACAAAATAACAGGATTTCTCCTAAGGTGAACAGACTTCCCATGCCTTTCGTTTCTGAATTATGCTTGGCATATAGTCAAAATCCAGACAAATTGTTAGACTCTGCCTCTAGTGTTTCACGCTCCACAATATGTAATAATAAATCAATCAATGTCTTTCTTGTATTTGTTCTGTGCTTTTTATTTACAAGCAGGTTTGTGTTCACTTCTTTCTACTCAGCCCTCTCAATGCTGTGAGTGTTAGTTTAAGTGATGCTATGGCTCATTTGTAATTTAGGTTTTCCTGGATTACCGTCAGTCAGCATTGCTACACAACAGTCTGGAAGGCTGGAGAAATATGAGAAACTGCAGAACAGGTGAAGTTAAATGATAAGAGGATTGAACTACTGCTGGTCCATAAATCACAAATCCTTGGATTTCTTTCCATCTTGAACATCATTGTATTTGTGTGACCAGAGCAAGCCATGGAAGCTGTCTATGTCTCAGTTTTGATGCCTGTAAATAGGGACTATTGTATCTGCGTCATATCCAGTCCGGTGGGTCCAGAAATCAAGTGAGATGTCAGGACAAGTACTTGGCAATAAAAAGGCATTTTTATTGCCCTTTATGACTCAATGTAAGGGTTTATGGTATCTCTGTCTGAAAAATAACTGTGATAAACTCACATAGGCAAAAGACTAGGAGCAATGTGGGCAAAGACATGATGGCGGGGAGTAGGAGGTGTGTGGGTGAGCCAAGTGAGTGACATGGGCATTGCAGGGCATGGGAAATATTAGACATGATGGCGGGGAGTAGGAGGTGTGTGGGTGAGCCAAGTGAGTAACATGGGCATTGCAGAGCATGGGAAATATTACAAGAGTCCAGAATTCACCCCAGGATAACATGTCTGTGGGGTGAACTCGAGGTGAGACAGGTGAGCCACCAGAGTGGGTTCTGGGAGAAGTCAGAGATGGGAATGACTGACTCATCAACCCACTTCTGGCCCATCTCCTGGAAACGCAGAGCAGGTGTTAACCCCAGAGAAAACTTACAGTAGGAAAAAAAAGCTTCCTTTAGTTGATTTTGGGTACCTACTAAGTGTATGGAAAGAGAACACAGGGAAGAGCAACAATTATAAAGAGAATAGTTGTAAGGATAAGGTGATATGTTGAAAAACTATTCAAACAGAGTCTGGAATGAATTAGACATGTGCTAAACGGTAGAGATGATAGTGCATGCATGCATGTTCAGTCCCTAAGTCACGTCTGTCTCTCATGACTCCATGGCCTATAGCCTCCTAGGCTCCTCTGTCCATGAAATTTTCCAGGCAAGAATACTGGAGTGGGTTGCCAGTTCCTTCTCCAGTGGATCTCTCCAACCGAGGGATGGAACTTGTGTCTCCTGAATTGGCAGCCAGGCTCTTTACTTCTGAGCCACCAGGGATGTCCTCAGTGATAATGGTTGTAGCGCTCATTTGATGCTCAGGAAATGTGGAACATAGAGATGCATAATATGTCATGCCTGACTTTAAGAAGCTCACAATCAGTAAGCCCAGAACTAGCGCAGAACAAGAAATACTTTAGAGGGGAATAAGCATGATGGAGCTGGGTAGACTGCCTGCAAAAATGGCTCTGATATTCCATGCATTCCTGTACCAACAACTTTTGTGATGCTTCCTGATAGCTTCCCCCATCAGGAGGCAAGTGGAGACTACCTTGCCAACCCTTGAATTTGGGACAGTCTTGGGACATGCTTTGTTGGAGAAGAGACTTTGTGCCAGTTTTGAACTTACGTCAGACAGGTTTTACACATTTCTGCTTTTGGTCTTGGCTCTTTGTTGGCTGCCGAGAGGACAAGGGCAGAACAAGAGCAAAATAGATGATGAAAGATATACGTTCATGTCTCCCCTGTGGTCCAAGTCAGCAGTTGGCCAACTGATAAATGATAAGTGATAATCCTAGACTAGTCAACCCCAGTGAACCCAACTGCAGACTATAAACACATGTGTGAGCTCACCAAGGTTCTCCAAGTCTAGCCAGATCGCAAATTCCCAGTGCATCTACAGATAAGTTGCCCAGTGGGGGCAATGACATGTTGTTTTTATTTTCAGACACTAAGTTTTTATGTTGTGTGGTATGCAGTAATAGTCAACAGGTCTAGGAACTGATCTTCAGGTACCACCATCTTTTCCAAAGATTGTCACATGTCACAACTGGTATATGATGTCATCGACCCCATTTACAGATGAAGAAAGGAAGATTGATGAGGGGAGAAGTAACTCACCCAAGATCACAGGGATAGAGGTGGTAGATCCAGAATTTTACTCAGTACATCTGACTCCACATTCTATGTATATAACACTATGCCATGTTATCCTAAGAATAGTGAAAAATAAAAACTAGGTCTAGGGGTTGCTCAGGATGGTTGTCTTGGAGGAAGACAGCAGGACAGGCCATCCTCTAGTCAGGGGTGGGGCTCCTGGAAGGCATGCATCAAAGTCTGAGCAAGAGAACACCAGGAGTGAAAGCCACAAAGGTCAAATGGGATGATTCCTGTCTAACCTCCTTAAGCCATGAGAAAAAGGAAAAGTTGATCATCAGCTGGAAACAGGTCATGAAATAGAAGGGGTCTCAACCCACCCAGTACTCAGAGTGTCACAGGTGAGGTCTCAGGACATGGTGAATCAACTTCCCCACCCCCCCACTCCCCAAAAAAAGATGTGACCTTAGGTGAGGAGGAGGAGAAATGGTGAAAAATTAGAATATCAAAGCCAAACTCAGATCCACCCAGAATTTCCAGTAATCCCTGTCATCCTTTCCCAGAAGAAGGAAATTTAAAAGAAAAGTCTGAAAAGAGTGTTTCAACATCAGAGCCCAAGGAAATCTGCTTCTTGAACTGCACTTGGAAATCCTTCACTCCATCTCTCTCATTATCCCTTTGTCCAAGATTCTTGCTCGTGGTCAATAGGTAGAGAAATTCCTCCAAACTTTTCCCTTGAGATTGATGTTACTGCTGCTCACTAAAGCATTCTGATCGTATTGTACGGGAAACCTTCTGAGCACATAGAAGGATTACACTTCCAGGCTTCTTGTCATCACCTGGAACATGAGACTAGTCCTGACCAATGAATTGTAACCATTAAGTAATATATGTCTCTTCCATGCCAGGGAATTTAATGGATGAACTTGAAACCAACCAGCGGTCTTTTTCCCCCCTTTAATGCAGAGACCAACAACATTAAAGATGGTAGCTACTCTACAAATCTGGATCCCTGAGTGACAACAATTAGTTAAATTTCCCTGCCAACTATGATGAATAAGCAATAGGTAAACCTTTATTAGAAGCTGGTTGTTACTAGGGGCTTCCCTGGTGGCTCAGAGGGTAAAGCATTTGCCTGCAATGTGGGAGACCTGGGTTTGATCCCCGGGTTGGGAAGATCCCCTGGAGAAGGGAATGGCAACCCACTTCAGTACTCTAGTAAACTCTTGCCTTTACTAGAGCAAAGCCTATATTTGTCTGGATCATTAAAGCCCTCTTCTCTCTGCTGGTCTAGGTCAGCATTTCTTAAAGTATGTTCTATGGAACATTTGTTCTGAGAGGGTGTCTGTTTAAAGGACTTTATAATGAATAAACCCTGGGATACTCTACCTACCCTATTTCCATCTTGGGAAATTCCCGTTATTTCACTGAGCTGCTTCCACTGGAATCCTCTTGCTTCTACTGATCTGGCTGGAAGCCTATCTAATCCTTCTCTTCTGGCCAGCTCCAGATGATTTTCCCAACTTACTGCCTCAAGCTTCCTTGGAAGGCCATCTATTATTCACTCACTCAGAAAGCATTTATTGAGATTCTACAATGCACCAAGCCCTGTTTAGATAATGCAGAGCAATGAACAAAAGCCACATCCCTCATGCAGTTTACATTCTACAGAGGAGAGACAAAAAGTAAATACATCAGGAAGTAGTACAAGTAATGTAAAATAAGGTAAGGACTAGGGAGAGGAATAAAGCAGAATAGAGGGATGGAGAATAATGGTAGATGAGCTTTTGAATAGAAAGGTTCTATTCTGTTCATGAGGCATATATTACACACACTCCTATCCCCTCACTTGATTATACACACAGACACATGCTTAGGCGTATGTTCCCATCCTACCTTACTCCATGGTCCCAGTCATTCATCTCAGATACTTTTGTGCTCACAGCATCAGGCTACCCATTCTCCATTCACTATTCCTTTCCCAAAGTGCTCTGGCAAGATCAGTATTCATAAGCATCATCCAAGTGAAGTGAGAGTCTCTTAGTCGTGTCCAACTCTTTGTGACCCCATGGACTATACAGTCCACGGAATTCTCCAGGCCAGAATGCTGGAGTCGGTATCCTTCCCCTTCTCCAGGGGTATCATCCAAAAAGCTCATTAAAGCACACATCACTGGTATACAACCCAGGCTACCCTAAGTAGGTTGGTCTGTGGTGGGACCCAGGAATTGTTCTGTTAATCTAAGGCCTGGATCACCCTGATGCAGCGTCAGGCCTCAGCTTTTCATCACCTGGGACTGTTCTACCTCTGAGGCTTTGGAAAGAAATTATGCTCTTCCAGAGTATGTTTGTGTGTGTGGTGGTGGGCGGGGTGGGGGCGGTGTCAACAGTTGACTTTAGAGTCATCAAGAGTTGAATCTCCAACCCTTTCATTCTGTTTCCATAAATCTTGCTTATCTAATCTACAGAATGGGGCAGTGATACCTACCTCATTGAGCTGGTGAAAAGCTGAAAAGAGATAATATATGTGAAATGTGATACAAAGCATTGGGAGGGGGGCCCCACTAAGTGATATTCTAGTTCCTCTTCTTTTCTCTCCTGGAATGATCTAACGGGTTCCACCCCTACCCCTTTAGAGACCCTACAGATGCTCAGGAGTTCCCTAGAATTCTCCTAACATTTTGAAAAATCTCTGACAACACTGAGAGTCAAGAAAGGATGACTTGGAATAGAATGAATGATTTGCCCCAGTTACGCAAAAATTTAGTTTCTCAACCAGAATAAGAGCTGAGGTTGCCGAACTCCCGGATATTCTTTTCACTACTTAGTCATCTCTGTTCTAGTTTGGAGTTAGGCTTTTCTGATTTCCCAAGGAAAGAGAGGGTGTTCTATTTCGAGGCATCACAGTAGTGTGAATATAGGTTAGGTCTCTTCAATCAGACTGCCTGGGTCAAAGCTTTGTTTCCGTTATCTGGTTAGCTAGCTGTTGGGTGGCCTTGGGATAATATATATATATATATATATATATATATATATATAATGTTAAACATATTTCAATGTTGAATACATTTTATTATATATAGGTATTTATGTATGTATTTTTGGAGATTTAAAATTAAGCAGTATAAACTAGAATAGAAATTATCATCATGAACATCTGGTTTCAAGTCTCTGTTCACCAGTTCTAAGATTTTGGACAAGTAGTCTAAACTTCTTGAGCCTCAGTTTTTTTTGTTTTTTGTTTTTTCATATCTAAAATGGGACCATGTTATCTGATTCTTAAGTTGTGTCTATGTGTGTGAAAGATAGATAATGCATATTTAACATATAGCACAATATCAGGCATTTAGTGAATACTGAATAAGAACTATAAAGAAAGCTGAGCACCGAAGAACTGATGCTTTTGAACTGTGGTGTTGGAGAAGACTCTTGAGAGTCCCTTGGACTGCAAGGAGATCAGTCCTGGGTGTTCATTGGAAGGACTGGTATTGAAGCTGAAACTCCAATACTTTGGCCACCTGATGCGAAGGGCTGAATCATTTGAAAAGACCCTGATGCTGGGAAAGATTGAGGGCAAGAGGAGAAGGGGACAACAGAGGATGAGATAGTTGGATGGCATCACAGACTCAATGGACATGGGTTTGGGTGGACTCCGGGAGTTGGTGATGGACAGGAAGGCCTGGTGTG
This sequence comes from Bos javanicus, assembly GCF_032452875.1. NCBI lineage: Eukaryota > Metazoa > Chordata > Mammalia > Artiodactyla > Bovidae > Bos > Bos javanicus. The sequence goes on along the minus strand of NC_083875.1, from coordinate 105,914,457 downwards.
CTGCCGTTCATGGGGTTGCAAAGAGTCAGACACAACTGAGCAACTGAATTGAACTGAATAAGAACTGACATATCTGTAACATCTATCTCTATCAGAGTTTGAAAGACTCGGGACATCAGACCTGGTGAGAAGTTGACTAGTTCATGAACTCCAGGAGCATCAAACTCGACACCTTGCTAAGCAGCCTCTTGTAGCACTTTTAAGACTCCCTTCACCCTCTGCATCCCCAGATAAAAATGACAACATCTACTTCAGAAGAGAAAATTAGGTTTTATTCTACAAGGTCTGTATCATTTTTACTGGGCAAGGCTTTCTCATACTGTGGCTGTCTCTCATTTGATGATAACTATTTGGGGTTTCTATTGCTTGTCCTGTGCATCTGTACCAGCCCACTTGACCATCACCTGCTTCCTGAGCTGAACTATTTCAATCTGCTCTCTATCTCTAATGTATAACTTACATCCTGTCTGAACCATCTCATAGTCAAAAGATCAATATTTTAAAACTACCGTCAATAAACAGAGGTGCCATTTGAGGCTTTCCTGCATGGGGGGTACTACTTTAGGCATTTTTTAAACTTAATTTTACATGTAATCATATTTAATCCTGATAAAAAGTCTTTGCAAACGATATAGCTACCATCATTTTAATATGAGGAAACGACGGGTCTGAGAGAGGAAAAGGGTGAAAAGGTAACCAAAATCAAAGATCTAATGAGTGCTTTGAATCCAGGCATGCACGACTCCAAATTTCATGAGAGGAAATGTTTTCTTGCTTTGTTTATTTCTGTTAATGTTCTATAGATTGAGGAAATCTCCCCATTATTGAATTCAATACTTGGTTAAGATGAATATTCAATTTTCTAGTTAGAGCCTCAGGGACTTACTTAATTAGGTATTTTACTCTTTGAATTGAAAACTATTAATGCAGATACAGGAAAACCACAGAGAACAAATGTATGGCTTACTCATTATAAAGCAACACCTTTGCACTTGCTACCCAAGTCAAGAACGTCAACTTTACCTACTGCGTCAGAAGCCCTACTCTGTGTTTTGACCAGATCAACCTTCACTTTCTCTTCTAGAAAATAACTTGACTTCCTTCTAGTAACTTCCTTCTGTTTCTTTATAATTTTGTCTCCCAAGTGTGTATCCTTAGAGATTATAGTTTAGCCCTGCTCACTAATTTTTTTTTTTAACACTGATGAGAATTTAATCTATAGGTTCACCTTCTACCTTTTGATTTTCCTTCCATTTCATCTGTTGGAAAACCTATGGCCTTTGAGGAGTGTAACATAGCCTGGATTTGTTTGCTGTGCACTCATGGCACAGAAGAACCTGTTCCCGTGTCCTCTGTACTCCCTGCAAGATGGCGGCTGGATGCCAATGCCTGCTCAGCCTCAGCTCAACCCCTCTGGTAAAGTGTAAGTGGTGATGAGTTCTCCCCTTAGCAAATACACCTAATCAGTATATGAAATATTCCTTTCTTCAGAAATATCCCTACTTCCTTCCCAGAGGAGGATACTGCCACATTCCTGACAGGTGAAGCATTTCAGGGAACAAAAAACAGAATTAAAAAGTGTTTTGTAGGACATGAGCAGTCATTTTCAATTTTTCTTCTCATCTTTCTCTTTCTCCCCCTCCGCCTCCTTTTCCTTCTTGACTATTGAGAATTTATTTGAGATTTAATCTTTTTCGACTCCAAAGTGATAGACAGAAGGGGCAATCGGTCGGGTTTCCTATGGGGGCGTCAAATTAGCCCACCTTTGCATTTTTTGGGGTTCAAATTGAGAGAGACAAAGAAGCTTGGCTTGTCAAGCAAGGACTGATGGATTGTGCCGACACTGATTAGAATCTACGTCTCCATTGAAACTAAGGATAGCTAATGTGGTTCCTTCTGAGATTTAGAGAGTTAAAGATGCATGTTTCTCTCTTCTTTAATGATCCTATTGATCTTTATGTTCTTGGTTTACTGAGTAAAAAAAAAAAAGTTGAATATAATTGTGTCCTTGAATTTGGGTCAAGACTCCTTTGTGTCTAAATCCTACCCACTACCACTTATTTCATGGCTGGGTAATTTTGGGGAAGTTCCTTAAACTCCTTGTGCTCCTTAACTGTTAAATAGGAACATGCTAGTCTCCTTCCCAGGGCCGTCATGAGCCTTCAATAAGGTAAGATCTGTACAGTATATGGCGTAATGCCAGGCACAGTTCAAGTGCAACAACACATGGGTTTCCTGCATTCTTGCCATTTGTCTCTCAGCAAATCTTAAAAAAAACCTTATTTTTTTTCTCATGTTAACATCAAATGGAATTGGAGACTTAAGCTAAATGAACATCTACAGCAGTACTGCAGGTAAAGGTTATTTAAAACACACACACACACACACACACACAAATAAATAAAAGTTTTCATTTTTGTTTTAGAAAGAATGGGCAATGTGGAAAGATGGAGAAACTTTCTAAGGATGCTCTGAAGGGGAGAAAACCAGAAGGGAGGGAAGACTGACACTGATAAAAAGATGGGATAGTACAGGGCGTATACAGGGATCGGTTGGCAACTGGAAGAGCTGCAATCAAAGGTGGACAGAAGGATGCAGAGGTAATTGAGACTGAAATGCTAAACCTGGGCATGGGCGGAGGCACTGATGTGACCCCAAGAAAGGATGACTAAGCTCTCAGTGGGTGATGACACACCTGATCCTAAACACAAAATGTTAAAAAAAAATCAAAACAGGTGTTTGGTGACTCAAACCTAGGTAGAGAGTCCCCAGACACTGGTGAGGATAAAAACACCAAGGAAGGAAGAATATTTTGGGGAAGATTAATTATGTTTGAATAACATTGTTTATTTTTATTGCTATAAAGCAGCCTCACAATTCAGTTTTCTTTCTTTTTTTCTTTGGCAAACAGCATCTCCACCAGGAAACACCCATGGATTTCTGTGTCTCACGCTGAGTTCCGTCTGTTGCCATATTACTCAATGGCAAATGGCACCCATATTTTTCTTTGTGGAAGATATATTTATTTATTGGAATGTAAAAAGCATATTTCTTTTGGTTGATTTGATTTTATAAAGGGGTCATCGCAGTTAATTCTAAATATTTGAAATCTGAGTGATTCACTCAACCACTGCTATGAATGTTTTCACTGAGAAGAGATGCAGCTGGAAAAGATTCCTATCTTTCAGATGGCTATGGTAACCACAAAGCTATGGTTTTTCCATCAGTCACGTACGGATGTGAAATTTGGACCATGAAGAAGGTTGAGAGATGAAGAATTGATGTTTTCAAATTGTGGTCCTGGAGAAGACTCTTGAGAATCCCTTGGACTGCAAGGAGATCAAACCAGTCAATCCTAAAGGAAATCAACCCTGTATATTCATTGGAAGGGCTGATGAAGCTGAAGCACTGACTCACTGGGAAAGACCTTGATGCTGGGAAAGATTGAGGGCAAGAGATGGGGATGACAGAGGATGAGACAGCTGGATGGTATCATCGACTCAATGGACATGAGTCTCAGCAAACTCTAGGAGATAGTGAAGGACAAGGAAGCCTGGTGTGCTGCACTCCATGAGGTCACAAAGAGTCAGACACAACTTAGTGACTGAACAACAACAATGGCAACTACTCATGACTAGGTAGACTCTTTGCACAGGAAGACGGCATGGGGTCATGAAAGAGGAAATGGGTTAGGAGCCAACACTTCTGTAATCTCTTATAAGCTCTGCTGGTAGGCTTGTTGTAGACCTTGGATTAGCTAGACTGAATGTTCAAAGGGCATAGATTCTGAAGACACAATGGCTCAGGTTAAACTTCTAACTTTATCACTATGCTGTGCAAATGTGGGTCCTGCTCTGAGTATCAGTGTCCTCATCTGAAATGTTTAAATAGTATTAGCAATGTGCATTAGCAAGAATGAGACTTTAAATGAAGTACTTACTCAGCAATGAGGCTCGCAGACAATTCTCATGAGAAGAATATTCCTATTTTTTCGGAATCATTAACTGTAAAATAAGGCAGTAATTACCTGCCAGTTGTCGAGAGTTGCAAAATTCAAAACAAATGTGTATTTTTGTACATAGATGAGAACTTTATAAATCATAATGAAATTAATATTTGAAAATGTCCTTGTGCGCGTGTGCTCAGCCATGTCTGACTCTTTGCAACCCTGTGGACTCTAGCCTGCCAGGATCCTCTGTCCATTGGCTTTCCCAGGCAACAATACTGGAATGGGTTGCCAGTTCCTTCTCCTGGGGGATCTTCCTGACCCAGGGATTGAACCCAAGTCTCCTGTGGCTCCTGCACTGCAGGTGGATTCTTTACTGGCTGAGCCATCAGGGAAGTATGCCTTACTTAGGCATACTGTTAAATAAACGGGGAGGAAAATAAGACGCAAACAACTGATGCTTATTATGGAGTGCTATTATGTGTACAGTCCATGCCTGGTGCGTTTACTAGTTGTGTAAGTCAGGGCAAGTGGTACCAGTTGCTGTAACAAATAATCCCTAGAAAAGCACTTTCATACTGTGTGCGTCACAGTCCCAGTGTGGCTGGAGCAGCATTCCTGTCTTTGATGGTACCTTTCATCTCAGCTCTCCTCCAGGACCTCAGTTTCCCGTGGGATTTTTCTTTACATCCAGCCTGCAACACGTGACGAGAAGGTTCTAAGCTCTATATCTGGGTTTCACAACTGCTCCATTCTTTGGACTATATTTCAGCACTAACACCCTCACTTGGCTATAAAGGGTCTGGGAAGGCTACTGTGTTTCCAGACAGAAAATGAAACATTTTTCTGAACACATACTTTTGCCTCTGCTATATTACCTCATAGAAGGTCTGCAAAATTGTTGCAAGAGAGGACTTGTTATATATAATTTGCAAATAAGATAACAGAGGTTTTGAGCTATTAAATAACTTACAAAATGCCATGGAATTATCAACAGACAAGCGTGTGGCCCTCAAATCACCTGCAATTTCAAAAGTCTTGAGTTGGAAGCACAGGCAGAAGAACTTGGAGGGAGGTCCATTTGTCCGGTCAGATCATCCAAAAGAAATATTCACATATTAATGGCCATGGATTGTATGCATTCAGTGTTGAGCTTCCAACAGTCCCAAATAAATACATTAAGAAATAATCTTCTCCAGAAATAAATTTGCAGCAAAATTACAGTGCATGAGAAAAACTGAGATCCTTTATGTGCCAAGAATTGAGGTAGAAATATAGAGTACAAACAGTACATGACTATAATTCCTAGCCTCCAAAAGTTTTGGCTTAGTGGAGGAAAAAATGTAATTTTTTTTTTTTTTTGCATAATGCACATGCATGCTTACTCAGTCATATCTCACTCTTTTCAACTCCACACACTATAACCTGCCAGGCTCTTCTGTCCATAGGATTATCCTGGCAAGAATACTGGAGTGGGTTGCTGTTTTCTCTTCCAGGGATCTTCCCAACCCAGGGACGGAACCTGGGTCTACCAAATTGGCAGGTGAATTCTTTACTACTGAATCGCCTGGGAAGCCCCTTTATGCATAATACTTAACAAAAATGACATCATTAGGATAAGAGTACATACTTGCAGAAAGGCTACATGAGATACATTTTAAAAGATGAGGCTTTGGGGTAAGAATAACTGGGTCTGAACTTCACTCAGATGTGTGACTTTGAGTGAATCGTCTCCTCATTTGTAGGAAGGAAGTTTTAGCAACTAATTATATCATGCTGCTGCTGCTGCTAAGTCACTTCAGTCATGTCCGACTCTGTGCCACCCCATAGATGGCAGCCCACCAGGCTCCCCCGTCCCTGGGATTCTCCAGGCAAGAACACTGGAGTGGGCCACCATTTCCTTCTCCAGTGCATGAAAGTGAAAAGTGAAAGTGAAGTCGTATAGTCGTGTCTGACTCTTAGTGACCCCATGGACTGCAGCCCACCATAACATCATGAAAAAGAAAATATATCTGTATAAAGGGTATCATATATGTATTTTTTTAAAAGGCAGATGTTCACAAAATATTTGTTGTCTTCTTCCCCTCATGACGTAATAGTATAGAAATAATAAAAAAATACTGCCATTTGTTAGAAGTGTTCTGTGCCCCATTTGACATGCTGGGCACTTATGTACTTATCCTATTTAATTCTCACTAGCCTTTTCTGGAAGAGACAGTCACATGTCTGACACCACATCAAAGAGATAACAGCTGACACCGGAACCCTGGGCCTCTGGACCCAAGTCCACCCCTTCCTCCCAGTATTCTTCTTTGGCAGTTTAGGTCATCGGGTCTAATCGTTACTTGTGCGTTGACTCTCTTTTTGAGATGTATATTTAGGCATTGAGAATATTTTCTTGAATACTTCTGATACTAGAAAACTCACACTTTATAGCAAACTTGATGGCATATATCAGGCAACTCCCATGTGCTAAGTCAACTTCAGTCGTGTCTGACTCTTTGCGACCCTACGCACTGTAGCCCACCAAACTCCTCTGTCCATGCGATTCTCCCAGGCAAGAATACTGGAGTGGGTTGCCATATGCTTCTTCAGGGAATCTTCCCAACCCAGGGATCACACTTGCATTTCTTAAGTCTTCTGCATTGGTAGGTGGATTTTTTACCACTAGCACCATTGGGAAAGCCCCTACACTTTAGGGCAAACTTTATGGCATTTATCAGGTAGCTCTGGGGTTAGCAATGTATTTCAGTTGGACTGGAATTTCTTTTCATGTAATTTTCATTCATTGGTCCTAGTTCTGCCTTCTGGATACACAGGAGGACAAGTCTACTTCTTCTGCCTTAAAGACACAACCCGAATGTTTAAATAGATTTATGATGAGCCTGAAGTCTCTCCTTCTCTGGGAAAAAAGCATTCCCTGTTTCTTCAACTTCTCTATGACATCTAAGCCCTTTGTTCACCAGTAGAGTGACCTCTGGGGAGTTTTCAATTTGTTAAATCTTTCTGAAAGCACTATGCCCAGAAGCAGAGGTGGTTTCCAGTTAGAGCCCAGAACACTGCACAGTAGCCTCTGTTTTGGATTCAGAATTTTCATTCATAAGAGTCTGAGATCTCCCAAGCTTTCCTGGCAGCTTTATCATTTTATTGGCCCCTGCTTTCCTTGCCATCATCTTATATGCCTCAGCGGATGAATTACAGGAAAATAGGGTAAGAAGGAATCTCAAAGATCATTCTTGATAAAAGAAGAATTGAGGTCTAATCACCTTCTCCAGTGGGTAGAAGAACCATTTCCACATCCTTCTTCCCCTCTGCCCATCCATCTAACAAGTATTTCTTGAGTGCTCACCATGTGTCTGTCGATGGTTGGGTGACAGTGCTATACAGAACAAAACTGTCCCCTGGAACTAACAGTCTAGATCAGGATCCAGACCTCAGTCAAGTAATTTCGATTAAAATATATGTATATTACTCTGAGATGAGGACAGGGTAAACAAAAGATTAAGGAGGGGAATTCCCTGGCAGTCCATTGGGCTTTCCTTGTGGCTCAGCTGGTAGAGAATCTGCCTGTAATGCTGAAGACCTGGGTTTGATCCCTGGGTTGGAAAGATCTCCTGGAGAAAGGAAAGGCTACCCACTCCAGTATTCTGGCCTGGAGAGTTCCATGGACTGTATAGTCTGTGGGGTTGCAAGGTCAGACACGACTGAGCGCCTTCCACATCACTGGTTAGGACTCAGTGCTTTCATTGGAGAGTCCCAGAGAGATCCCACAAGCCTTGCAGTCAATAAAAAAGGCTGCTATGGGAGACAGACCTTAGTATAGTATACTAAGTATACTTAGTATAGTATAGGGTGCTATACTAAGGGACCTGCTCTAGCCCAGAGGTGAACACTATGTACCCTTAAATCAAAAAAAAAATTTTTTTTACTGTACTATTTTTATAATTAAATTCACTGTATGTAATGAAATAAAGATGGCCACCAATTCTTTGTCACTCCTCCCTGAGATGTGGTGTCTGTTTCCACTTTTTGTGGAATCTAGGCTGGCCTGTGACTGCTCTGACCAATGGAATGTGGGGAAGTCATGCTGTGGCAGTTCTCAGCCTTGCCCCGGGAGGACTGGCAGATTCTACCGTGGTCTCCTAGTCCTGAGCCGCCTTGTAAGAAGTTTAACTACTTTATTAGAGAGACCACATGGAGATGCCTTGAAACTTCGTGAAGAGAGAGAGGGACCCAGCTAAGCCCAGCCTTCCAGATTCTTCCATCAATTTGTCCTCCAGACCGGAAGAGCCATCAGCTGAGTACCACCAGTGACCCTGGGTGATGCCCCATGGAGTGGAAGCACTGCTCAACCAAACTGCTCAGCACAAAGTTTCTAAGCCACAATATCATGAGATATATAGATGAGCTAATTTTTGAGGTTGGGGGGTAGTTTCATATGCAGAATATGACACCAGAACATTACATTTCCCCTTCTCCTTTGGAAAGTTCTGTTATTTCAGTATCCCGGAAATCACATGGGTTTATTCACTAAATATGCATTTTTATACCTACTTTATAGATTATAGGGATACAGATATGGGAAAATAATACAGAACATTGTTAAGGATACAAGCCTGGGAGACAGATCTTAATTCGGATCCGGTACCTGCCACTTAGGTGTTGAATCATCTTAAAGTTTCTTGACCTCTCTGAGCTTCCTTTCCATCATCTTTAATGTGGAGATAAAAATGCCTAAATTTATAACTTTGTGGTGAGGAGTAAAGGATAAAAATATATGTGAAAAGCTTATTTTAGCTTTCTGGCATGCGGTAACTGCTCAATAGAGCAGCTATTTTTTAATCATTATCTTAAAATATAATCGTTACCCTTAAGAATTTTAGTGAATGGTGAAATTACTGAATGATGGAAGAGAGAGCAAGGATGAATGAACCATAATGGAGGAAAGTATAGGACAGTATTGTACTCTGGTAGAAGGAAAGGGCTTTTATTCCAGTCTTGGGGAATTCCAAGATTTAGTTATGATGGAAGAGATTGAGATTTAGAACTGAAGGATGAAGGCTGAGAGTTAGGCTTGAAGGATTAGTAGCAGGCAGTTAGCCAGGGAAAGGTGAAGTTTGGGCAGGAGAGTAGGTGACAGACTCCAAAGGGAGAAAAGCATTTGATAAGTTCAGTAAACTGCAGGCAGCTTTTCATAGGCAGAACATGGGATCTGTGTTGTCTTCCTATATTTTGCTGAACTTTACCCAATGGATCTCCTTGGGACATTGACTCTAGTCCAGTGTGCTAACTATTCTTCTAATCCAATCTCCATTTTAGAAACCTGATAACTTTCTTTAAATTGTTGCTGGAAATCTTGAGCAGGGCTAGGCTTAAATTCTATGCCCTGAGCACCACTGTTAGAATTCTCCCCCTGGATACACAAACAAAGCCCCCACAAAGGATGAGATTAAAACAAGGAATATCAACAAGCATGTGTAGAAATAGCCCACCACAAAGGACTGTAGATGTACAGAAGCAACTCCAGGTATGTGAGATACTGTTAATACAATGACCTGAAGTATATTGGGTTGACCAATAGTTCATTTGGATTTTTCCATAGCATCTTACGGAAAAACTGGAATGAACTTTTTGCCAACCCAATACACACACACACACACACACACACACACATCTCACTATAAAAGCAAAATAATTTTTCAAAAGAGAACTTAGAGTCTGAAAACTCAATTGAGAATCCGAACTGTATAAAACCAAAGAGAGTTTCAAACAGCAGTTTAGACACAACTGAAGCCGAATTGATAAAACAGAAAATAAATTTAGAAATATTGCTCAGAATGTAACACAGATCCCAAGATTTAGAAAACAGTACAGTAAAGCTCTAAGTCAGGGAGGCTGCGTGGTTTGGTCATTCAGAAAGCATGTCTTCATGATGTTTACATTATGAGGCTTAACTCTGAAGGTGGATGCTTTGACAGGTCCTGGTCAGCTTCATTATGAAGAAATCTTCTTTACCCAAATAATATCTTTCTCTTTCTGCCATTCTTTTGCCTGGATGGCCCTCCTAATCTGTCCTTCTGCCTCAAAGTGGTAGGTCTACAGGAGCTGAGGCACAGATTCCAATGCTTCCAAAGGAAAGACAGGGGGAGATTCCAAGAGCTACTTGAACGACTCAAGTGATAATGCCTGTCCTAAGGAAGCATATTTCTGAAATATTTTGAGCTACATAGAACTATATAAATCTTTAACTTCAAAGTACTTCCAGCTCTGTCCGTGTACCTAAATATTATATTTTTAGCATAGTTAGCAGCTACCCTAGTTAAAGTTGATCCAAGCAAATAGTTCTGTCCCTTTCAACCTGCCAGGATCCACAGGCAACTTCCACCGGTGAATTAAACACTTTGTCATCCCTCAGTGAAAGTTATTTCTGGAGTGGTTATAATTTAAATCATTTTTTTATAAGAATTTATGGGCACTTAAACTTAGGTACTGTCTGTAACTGTGCTTTATGGGCAACATAAATGATTCTGGGCCTTTTTCTTCTTTCCCTGCCTGTTCACATCACAAAAAATCATATATCATACACAGAGACATCTCGCACGTTGTAAATTTTCTTTGCCTGATACTATAGGTGGAGGACAGATGTATGAGAAGGTGCTGGCACGGCACAGAGATGGATGGAAGAAAGAAGGGGTTTTGTTATCTCTCACAGGAGCAAGAACTGTTACATTGTATAAAAATCCTTTTAATGGACATCATTGATGGCTTTGGTACAATTTTCAATTTCCTGAGGTAAAAAAAAAAAAAAAAACTCAAAGAGGTCAAACCAGTTGTTAGCTATAGTGTCTGGTGGGGGGGCTGTTATTGGCTGAATTATGTCTCCCTCCAAATTCATACATTTAAGTCCCAATCCCTTAGTTTGTAGCATGTGACTGTATTTGGGATAGGGCCTGTAAAGAGGTAATTAAGGTAAAATGAGGTCATATGGGTGGGCTTTATTCAGTATGACCCGTGTTCTTGTAAGCAAGGGAGATTAGGGCACAGACCAAGGGGCAATGGTGTGAAGACCCAGCAAGAAGGCAAGCACCTACAAGCCCAGGAGAGAGGTCTCGGGAGACACCAAACCTGCTGACCCTGTGGCCTAGGACGTCGAGCTTGCAGAACTATTAGAAGACACATTTCTATTGCTTACATCATCCACTTTGTCACAGTAGCCTGAACTATTAATAGTGGAGCAATAACACCCCTCAGACAGGCTGGAGCTAGGGAGTCCAAGACAAATCAGGCACGCACTCCATCATCACAAGGACATCATGCAGACTTGCACAGCCCCACAAGCAAATACCTTCTTCAATTTCTATCACAGGAAATTTGCTCTAGTCCACGCCCTGCCTCCAACAACAATCGAGAGACAGTCTAGCACCAAACTCCCCTTAAACCTCTCAATAGGGGTATTTGGACTGAGGTGGTATTTTCTGAAAATTCCCTGGACTTTCTCAAGAAAGGTCTCTGTATTTAGCTTAACAGGGCGTTTTTCCATTCATCCATTTAAAAAAAAAAATTTTTTTTTTTTTTTTGAGTGCCTACTACATTCCGGGCACTGGGTTAACTTCTAAAAGGGAACAGCAATCAAAAGACATTTATTAAGCACCCGCTATGTGCCAGCACTACACTCAGACATTAAAAGGAAGACACTTCAATAGATACTTGTTAAATACCTTCTATGAACAAGATGCTGAGCTCTTCTTTGTGGGAGGGATGTGGAGTTGAATAAGACATGAGCTCTGCCCACCACTGGCTCACAATCTTTCTGCAGAAATGGATAAATCAAAAGTATCTCTCTAGCACAAGTGGGGATTATGATAGAGAGGCAGTCATATTTCATAGGCACCCAGGGAAAGGAAAATACTTTAACCAACAGGATTTGAGAAGGTTTTTGTATTATAGAAGATGTGGATTTTCAGTAAAACAGTGAACATTTAAGCAGAACTTCCCAGGAGAAGATGGGGCAGACATCTGAGCTACGAGTACTGGAAAAACACCTACTGTATGCACATCCCTTGTGATAACTAACATGTGGTAAGGAGGATGGGACTCTTGATCGTAAGAAGGTGACGGTTTTGTTGGCACAGAGTCCAGAACACTTTGGGAGCTGTGCAAAGTGAGATGTCTTGCATAGGAGTAGAGTCCTCCTCAACCTGATGTTTGGGCTCATATCATTAATGTCCATGAATCTTTGTCTTCTCTTCCATAAAAAGTGGGGGTTGTGCTAAGCCACTTGTTTCCAGATTTCTGGATTTCACAAACCAGTACACTTTAGGAAAATCAAGAGCAGAGTGCAACATGTTTCCACTTTTGCCAAGTGAGACATTAAATTGCCCACTATGTTCTGTCCTACTTTTCCTAGCCAGTGGGCTAACCTGGGAGCCACCCCATTGGATCTACTGGGCCCAAGGGCTGCCCAGCTCTGAGACTCTACCCTCTGGGAAGGGCAACACAAACTATTTTGGAAGATTCTAAAGTTTAAATTATAGCTTGTAAATTGGTGGTCCATGGGCTGAATTTGACCCGTGGCTGTTTTATTTGGACTGCAATGTGTTTTAAAAGAATTTGGTTCAGATGCCAACATTGAAAAGTGGTGAGGTTCATATAAAAATCCAGATTTCTCTTTGTTTTTTTTTTTTTTTTAAATGGAGTATCTGGCAACATTGCCTGCCAACAGTTGATGGGAACTGCTCCTCTTTCAATGTGGGTCCTCTCCCCCAGCCCCCTCCCCCAGCTTATATTCCTTTCAGCTACCTGAAGAGCATTTAGTTTGAGATTTCCAATTTAAATCTTTTGCAGTGAGACTTGGATATGGGGACTCCACTTTCATCAATGAGTCTCAGTTCTCTTATCAACAAAAGAGGTATAAGGAGGATTAAGTAAAGAGATCAGCATGAGTATTTTGGAAGCTGTAAGTGCTGAACCAGTAGAAGGTTAGAGGAATTTATAATCAATGGTGCTTTGGGATCACAAATTTACTGAGCCAGGGACTTCAGATATTAGAATAAATAGGATGATTCTGTATTCAGGGACTTCAGCATTTGTAAGTAGAATATAGTTGGGAAGTGAGAATAGACAGGATAAGAAAGTAGAAGTGAGAGAAGTTCAGATAATGTTTGTCTCTGAGATGGTGGTGAAGGCAGAAACTCTTGAGCTGTAAAATAACAGGGGCACCATTGTCATAAACCTAAGTCATGGTTTATCTTTATTATTATTGTCAGTGATTTTCATTACGCAGAAGTATTCTGGACGACTGACATCAAACAATATAACCATTACAAACTCCACTTACTAAAGCCCTACTCTCTGCCAGGCATGTGCTCCCCAGCACATTTAACTATTCAGCTTTATACCAAACATGTACTATGACTCAGCCATATGCCTAGACCTGGGGATGATGCATGGTCCCTGCAATCAAAAAGTTAAGTGGGGAAGACAGTTACATACATGAAAACATATTTCATGATCAGTGTAGCAAGTGCAAGTCCATGGTTCTATATATTGTGCTATATAATTGAGGGATCTAGCCTAGTCTAGGAGGGTCAAAGATGTTCCTGAGAAAAAAGTGTTTAAAATTAAGCCTTACATGTGTGTAGGAGTTAACCAGAGAGCAGAGGTGAGGAGAGTTGTGAAGACAGAGAACAGACTTCTATGCATTATTTATCTTAGGCCTTACAAGGATTATTCCCATTTAACAGATTAGAACCTAAAATTCAGAATTACTCAGTTAACCCATAAACAGCAATGTTGGGATTGGACCCCAAGTCAGACATCAAAATCCCAGACCCCTTCACACTCAGATCACTTCTCTTCAGTCCATCAATCTGCTATTCTCTAAGGTTTGCTGCTGCTGCTAAGCCACTTCAGTCGTGTCTGACTCTGTGCGACCCCATAGACGGCAGCCCACCAGGCTTCCCTGCCCCTGGGATTCTCCAGGCAAGAACACTGAAGTGGGTTGCCATTTCCTTTTCCAATGTATGAAAGTGAAAAGTGAAAGTGAAGTCGCTCAGTCGTGTCTGACTCTTAGTGACCCCATGGACTACAGCCTACCAGGCTCCTCCATCCATGGATTTTCCAGGCAAGAGTACTGGAGTGGAGTGCCATTGCCTTCTCCGTCTCTAAGATTTATAATATTGCATATAACTGGGGAAATAATAGATAAGTTTACTGTGACTAGGGACACTTTTTCCTCTCTCTTCACCTGTTCAAGTCTTACTTATCTTTCTCATCTTAGCTGCCATCACATTTTTATGAGTATTTAATTCCTATTTATCTTCCCCTTCTCTCCACACCCTGGACTAAGACTTCATAAAACCAGGGGTTAAGTATACTTTTGCTCAGTGTTATATTCCTCATGACTAGCCCTGTGCCTGGCACATAATAGGTGCTCAGTAAATATTTGTGGGTAAAAAAAAATCAACAGATATAAAGTGAGAGCCACTTGCCAGAATCTGTGAGCAAGGCTTTGGACTTGAATTTTCCCCAGCACAGACAAGAGGGAACTCTGCATAATTTCCCACAAACAGAAGATCAGTTTTTGCTGTGACAGCACAAGTCCATCCTAGCGGGGAAAATAAAGTCGTATGCTTGCCCCTGGCATAAAGCTGTGGATTTTGGCAGAGGCGCTCCGCCACTCTGGCTGTCGAGCGTTTGCGTGCCTGTGTGTGCGTTTCTTCCCTGACAGTCTCCTTCTGCTTCCGTGGAAGAAAGCCAAAGGAGTATGGGGGAGGGGAGAATCAAAGAAAGAGCTAGACACTCAATTTCCATCAGGGTAATCAAGGGAATTTCTTTCTTACAGGCAGGAAGACTTTACAGCAGCAACAATAACAGTAGCCGTGGAAACAGTGATAACACTCACAGCAAAGTATCATCACCATTTCATCCTATTGACAATTTAAAGCCACCAGGCATATACTGAGTACCTGCTGTTTGCTAGGCTCTTATATTAGCTGTTTCTTTCTTTCTTTCATTTTTTTTTTTTAAACAAAACTGCCCCATTTAATTCTGGTACCAACTTGTGAGGTAGGAAAGGCCATCTTCATTCTACAGATGAAATAATTAAGCTGAGAGAGATAAAAATATATACAACATGACTGAACATGATTGAGATCATCCAGCTTGAAAACGGGAAGATATATAATTTAAACTCAGGCCAGTATGACCTTGTGAACCCCCATATCACACTTCCTCTTCCAAAAGATGAGATGACCATTTTTAGACTGTTTTTCATTGTTTTGGGTTATAACCTCTGAGAAAGATGATTTGATTTCCCTATTGACTTGATTCCTCAATGATATGTTTTATTTTATTTCAGTGAACCGTACAGCAAAGACTAAAATCCTGGTTTCACATGTAGAATTGTATTAAAGTTAGACTTGATCAAATTATCAGGTCTGCATCCAATCAGCCAACCTCAAAAATACAGATTCTCTGCTTATGTGGTAAGTTCAAAAACAAGAGGTTCAGAGTCTAACAGACCTGAGTTCAAAACTACCTTGCGCCATTTCCTAGTTGCATCATTTTGCAAACTCATAATTTAATCTCTGAGTGTCAGTTTACCCTTCATAAAAGAGGGTCATGATACTTAGTAAATAATATTAGCAAAACAAATCCTACAATACATAGAGGATCCTACACCATAATCAGGTTAGAGTCATTCCAGGGTCACAAGGATGGACCATATCAACAAAAGAAAAGACAAAAGCGACATGGATTATCTCAAGAGATGCAGGAAAAGCACAATGAAACTCAATATCTGTTGATAATAAAAACTCTTGCCATACTGGGTATAGAGGGAACATATCACAATGTAACAAAAGCCATTTATGACAAATTCACAGTCAACAGAATATGATATGTTCAAAAAAATGAAAGCCTTCATGCTAAAGTCTAGAACGAGACACTTGTATTCAGTGTGGCATTGGGAGTCCTAGCAATCAGACAAGAAAAAGAAATACAAGTTATCCAAACCAGAAGGGAAGAGGTAAAATTGCCATTATATGTCGATGATGTGATACTTTATAAAGAAAAGCCCAAAGATTGGATACAAAAACCATTAGAATCCATCAGTGAATTCAGCAAAGTGTTAGGATATAAGGTTAATATACAGAAATCTCTTTCTCTACACTTACAATGAAATATCAGAAAGAGAAATTTTAAAAAGCAACCCTGCTTAAAATTGCATAAAACCTACTTAATGATAAACCTAACCAAGGAAGTGGAAACTTACACACTGAGAACACTGTATAAAACATTGATAAAGAAAATCAAAGATGACACAAGGAAATAGAAAGATAGACAGTGCTCTTGGATTAAAAGAGTGCGCTGAAAGTGGCCATACTACCCAAAGCAATCTGCAAATTCAAAGCAGTTTCTATCAAAATACTCACGACATTATTCACGAACAAGTTCTTCAGAAATTTGCGTGGGACCACAACAGACCCAGAACTGCCAAAATAATCCTGAGGAAAAAGAGCAAAGCAGGAGACATAACCCTTCCAGATTTCAGACAATATTACAAAGCTACAGTAAGCAAAATAGCATGGTATTGCACAAAAACAGGTATATGGATCATTGGGATAGAAAAGAGAGCCCAGAAATAAACCCACATACCTATAGTCAATTAACCTTTGACAAAGGAGGTAAGAATATACAATGGGGAAAAGACAGTCTCTTCAGAAAGTGGTATTGGGAAACCTGTGCAGGGCCATGTGAATCCATAAAGTTAGAACACCCCATTACATCATATACAAAAATAAACTCAAAATGACTTAACTACTTAAATTTGACACGTGACATTATAAAATTCCTAGAAGATCCTTTGTATTTCTGTGTTGTCTGTTGTGATCTCTCCATTTTCGTTTCTAATTTTATTGATTTGATTTTTCTCCCTTTGTTTCTTGATGAGTCTGGCTAATGGTTTGTCAATTTTATTTATCCTTTCAAAGAACCAGCTTTTGGCTTTGTTGATTTTTGCTATGGTCTCTTTTGTTTCTTTTGCATTTATTTCTGCTCTAATTTTTAAGATTTCTTTCCTTCTACTAACCCTGGGGTTCTATCAACAATTATATGCCAATAAAATGGACAACGAGGAAGAAATGGACAAATTCTTAGAAAAGTACAACTTTCCAAAACTCGACCAGGAAGAAATAGAAAACCTTAACAGACCCACCACAAGCACGGAAATTGAAACTGTAATCAAAAATCTTCCAGCAAACAAAAGCCCAGGTCCAGACGGCTTCACAGCTGAATTCTACCAAAAATTTAGAGAAGAGCTAACACTTATCCTGCTCAAACTCTTCCAGAAAATTGCAGAGGAAGGTAAACTTCCAAACTCATTCTATGAGGCCACCATCACCCTAATACCAAAACCTGACAAAGATCCCACAAAAAAAGAAAACTACAGGCCAATATCACTGATGAACATAGATGCAAAAATCCTAAACAAAATTCTAGCAATCAGAATCCAACAACACATTAAAAAGATCATACACCATGACCAAGTGGGCTTTATCCCAGGGATGCAAGGATTCTTCAATATCCGCAAATCAATCAATGTAATACACCACATTAACAAATTGAAAAATAAAAACCATATGATTATCTCAAAAGATGCAGAGAAAGCCTTTGACAAAATTCAACACCCATTTATGATAAAAACTCTCCAGAAAGCAGGAATAGAAGGAACATACCTCAACATAATAAAAGCTATATATGACAAACCCACAGCAAACATTATCCTCAATGGTGAAAAATTGAAAGCATTTCCTCTAAAGTCAGGAACAAGACAAGGGTGCCCACTTTCACCATTACTATTCAACATAGTTTTGGAAGTTTTGGCCACAGCAATCAAAGCAGAAAAAGAAATAAAAGGAATCCAAATTGGAAAAGAAGAAGTAAAACTCTCACTATTTGCAGATGACATGATCCTCTACATAGAAAACCCTAAAGACTCCACCAGAAAATTACTAGAACTAATCAATGATTATAGTAAAGTTGCAGGATATAAAATCAACACACAGAAATCCCTTGCATTCCTATACACTAATAATGAGAAAACAGAAAGAGAAATTAAGGAAACAATTCCATTCACCATTGCAACGAAAAGAATAAAATACTTAGGAATATATCTACCTAAAGAAACTAAAGACCTATATATAGAAAACTATAAAACACTGGTGAAAGAAATCAGAGAGGACACTAATAGATGGAGAAATATACCATGTTCATGGATTGGAAGAATCAATATTGTGAAAATGAGTATACTACCCAAGCAATTTATAGATTCAATGCAATCCCTATCAAGCTACCAACAGTTTTCTTCACAGAGCTAGAACAAATAATTTCACAATTGGTATGGAAATACAAAAAACCTCGAATAGCCAAAGCGATCTTGAGAAAGAAAAATGGAACTGGAGGAATCAACCTACCTGACTTCAGGCTCTACTACAAAGCCACAGTTATCAAGACAGTATGGTACTGGCACAAAGACAGAAATATAGATCAATGGAACAAAATAGAAAGCCCAGAGATAAATCCACGCACATATGGACACCTTATCTTTGACAAAGGAGGCAAGAATATACAATGGATTAAAGACAATCTCTTTAACAAGTGGTGCTGGGAAAACTCGTCAACCACTTGTAAAAGAATGAAACTAGAACACTTTCTAACACCATATACAAAAATAAACTCAAAATGGATTAAAGGTCTCAACGTAAGACCAGAAACTATAAAACTCCTAGAGGAGAACATAGGCAAAACACTCTCCGACATACATCACAGCAGGATCCTCTATGACCCACCTCCCAGAATATTGGAAATAAAAGCAAAAATAAACAAATGGGACCTAATTAAACTTAAAAGCTTCTGCACATCAAAGGAAACTATTAGCAAGGTGAAAAGACAGCCTTCAGAATGGGAGAAAATAATAGCAAATGAAGCAACCGACAAACAACTAATCTCAAAAATATACAAGCAACTCCTACAGCTCAACTCCAGAAAAATAAATGACCCAATCAAAAAATGGGCCAAAGATCTAAATAGACATTTCTCCAAAGAAGACATACAGATGGCTAACAAACACATGAAAAGATGCTCAACATCACTCATTATCAGAGAAATGCAAATCAAAACCACTATGAGGTACCATTTCACACCAGTCAGAATGGCTGCGATCCAAAAGTCTACAAATAATAAATGCTGGAGAGGGTGTGGAGAAAAGGGAACCCTCTTACACTGTTGGTGGGAATGCAAACTAGTACAGCCACTATGGAGAACAGTGTGGAGATTCCTTAAAAAACTGGAAATAGAACTGCCTTATGATCCAGCAATCCCACTGCTGGGCATACACACTGAGGAAACCAGAAGGGAAAGAGACACGTGTACCCCAATGTTCATCGCAGCACTGTTTATAATAGCCAGGACATGGAAGCAACCTAGATGTCCATCAGCAGATGAATGGATAAGAAAGCAGTGGTACATATACACAATGGAGTATTACTCAGCCATTAAAAAGAATACATTTGAATCAGTTCTAATGAGGTGGATGAAACTGGAGCCTATTATACAGAGTGAAGTAAGCCAGAAGGAAAAACACCAATACAGTATACTAACGCATATATATGGAATTTAGAAAGATGGTAACAATAACCCTGTATAAAAAAAAAAAAAAAAATTCCTAGAAGAGAACATAAGCAGGACGCTGACATCAATTGCAGGATATTTTTTTGGATCCGTCTTCTAGAGTAATGGAAATGAAAACAATAATTAGCAAAAGGGATCTAATTAAACTTAAAAAGTTTTTCACATCAAGTGAGTGAAAGTTGCTCAGTTGTGTCCAACTCTTTGCGACACCATGGACTGTCCATGGAATTCTCCAGGCCAGAATACTGGAGTGGGTAGCCTTTCCCTTCTCCAGGGGATCTTCACAACCCAGGGATTGAACCCAGGTCTCCCGCATTGCAGGCGGATTCTTTACCAGCTGAGCCACAAGGAAAGCCCAAGAATAATGGAATGGGAAGCCTACCTCTTCTCCAGTGAATATTCCCAACCCAGGAATCAAACTGGGATCTCCTGCATTGCAGGTAGATTTTTTTTTACCAACTGAGGTATCAGGGAAGTCCTTTACAGCAAAGGCAATCATAAAAAAAAATGAAAAGACAACCTGCAGAATGGGAGAAAATATTTGCAAATGATGTGACAGATAAAGGTTTAATTTCCAAAATATACAAGCAGCTCATACAACTCAGAAACAAAAAAGCCAAACAACCTAATCAAAAAGTAGAAAACATAAACAGACATTTCTCCAGAGAAGACACATAGATGGTCAACAGGCACATGAAAAGATGCTCAATATCACTAATTATTAGAGAAATTAAAATAAAAACTACAATGAAGTGTCACTTCATACTGGTCAGAATGGCCACCATCAAAAAGCGTACATGTAATAAATACTGGAGAGAGAATGGAAAAAAGAGAACTCTCCTGCGCTGCCAGTGGGAAAGTAAACTGGTACAGCAAGTATGGAAACCCTATGAAGATTCCTTAAAAAGCTAAAAACAGACTTACCATATGACCCAGCAATCCTACTCCTGGGCATAAATCCAGAAAAGATGAAAGTTCTACTTCTAAATGGTGCATGCAACGCGATATTCATAGTGCCACTGTTTATAATACTCAAGACATGGAAGCAACCTGAGCGACCATCAGCAGATGAATGGATAAATAAGAAGTGGTCCATGTGTACAGTGGGGTGATACTTGCCATAGAAAGGAATGAAATAGTGCTGTTTGGCTCATGGGTGGACCTAGAGATTATCACTTAATATTATCATATTAAGTGAGGTTCAGTTCAGTTCAGTTGCTCAGTTGTGTCTGACTCTTTGCGACCCCATGAACCGCAGCACGCCAAGCCTCCCTGTCCATCACCAACTCCTAAGTCAGAAAAAGACAAATATTGTATGATGTCACTTATATGTGATATCTAAAAACTAGTCCAAATGAATTTACAAACCAGAAACAGACTCACATACATAGAAAATAAACTTACAGTTACCAAAGGGGAAGGTGGGGGAGGGATAAATTGGGAGCAGCGGATTAACAAATATACTATATATACAAAAGAAACAACGAGGTTTTAGTGTGTAACATAAGAAACTATACTCAATGTCTTATAATCAACTATAAAGGAAAATAATTGAAAAGCTAATATAGATTTATACATATGTATTTAGCTAAATCACTTGGTTGTATACTTGAAACTAACATAGTATTACAAATCAACTATACTTCTATAAAAAAATACAGATTCCCTTCTTATGTAGTAAATTCATGAACAAGGGGTTGGTAGTCTAAAAGACTTGAGTTAAAGAAGACTCACCTGCATAGTTTACTAATTGTGTTCAGTTCAGTTCAGTCACTCAGTCGTGTCCAACTCTTTGCGACCCCATGAATCGCAGCACGCCAGGTCTCCCTGTCCAGCACCAACTCCCGGAGTTCACTGAGACTCACGTCCATCGAGTCAGTGATGCCATTCAGCCATCTCATCCTCTGTCGTCCCCTTCTCCTCCTGCCCCCAATCCCTCCCAGCATCAGAGTCTTTTCCAATGAGTCAACTCTTCCCATGAGGTGGCCAAAGTACTGGAGTTTCAGCTTTAGCATCAGTCCTTCCAAAGAAATCCCAGGGCTGATCTCCTTCAGAATGGACTGGTTGGATCTCCTTGCAGTCCAAGGGACTCTCAAGAGTCTTCTCCAACACCACAGTTCAAAAGCATCAATTCTTCAGCGCTCAGCCTTCTTCACAGTTCAACTCTCACATCCATACATGACCACAGGAAAAACCATAGCCTTGACTAGATAGACCTTTGTTGGCAAAGTAATGTCTCTACTTTTGAATATGCTATCTAGGTTGGTTATAACTTTCCTTCCAAGGAGTAAGCGTCTTTTAATTTCATGGCTGCAGTCACCATCTGCAGTGATTTTGGAGCCCCCCAAAATAAAGTCTGACACTGTTTCAACTGTTTCCCCATCTATTTCTCATGAAGTGATGGGACCAGATGCCATGATCTTCGTTTTCTGAATGTTGAGCTTTAAGCCAACTTTTTCACTCTCCACTTTCACTTTCATCAAGAGGCTCTTCAGTTCTTCACTTTCTGCCATAATGGTGGTGTCATCTGCATATCTGAGGTTATTGATATTTCTCCCGGCAAACTTGATTCCTGCTTGTGCTTCATCCAGCCCAGCGTTTCTCATGACGTACTCTGCATATAAGTTAAATAAGCAGGGTGACAATGTACAGCCTTGACAAACTCCTTTTCCTATCTGGAGCCAGTCTGTTGCTCCACGTCCAGTTCTAAGTGTTGCTTGCTTTTGTGTTAGTAGTGTAACTACTCTGAGTGTCAGTGTCCTCTCTGTGTGTGCTCAACTGCTCAATTGTGTCCAACTCTGCGGTTGCATGGACTGTAGCCCACCAGGCTCCTCTGTCTCAGAACATTCCAGGCAAGAATACTGGAATGGGTTGCCACTTCCTACTTCAGAGGTTCTTCCTGACACAGGCATCACACCTGCGTTCCCTGTGTCTCTTGCTTTGGCAGGTGGATTCTTTACCACTAGGGCCACCATAAAGGAAGCTAATAATACTCACCCGCCAATATTACTGTGAACACTAAGTGTATTAGGGTACATACAATTTCTCATCTGGAGAGAGGCAATACCTATTTGTGTCTCTTTTTTCCTCTGAATTCTGTCTCCAATCGTCTGTACCACCTTCCTCTAACATCTCCCAAGAGCAGCTCCCCAAATCTGCAAACCTTGCTGTTGTTTTTCTTAATTCTTTATCCAACTGTGCGCTACACAGTTCCTTTAACCTTTCTTTTTTTGATAGATCAATCACATCAGCTCTTCTTCCTCCAGAGGGTGATTTACTGTATTTCTTCCCCTAATGGAGGCAAAGCAGGATGTGAAACATTGCCACAATCACAGGATTGTAGAGGAAAGCCATGGGCTCATGGGCCAGGCAGCTTAACTGTACCATCCGAGGAGCTTTGAAGGGAGATGTCCCAGGACTCGAGGATCTTTCTGTATATTCCCAGCCTCAAGAAGAATTCCAGCAGGCCAATTCCTGGATCAGCACAGGATATCATAGTACAGATGAAGGCACCTAATCGTTCACCTCCTCTGACACGCTGCCTTCAAATACCAGGGCATTTTCCTCCTTACACTCTGTCAAATGTGGTTTTAATCAGCTGCAACCACAAAAAAACAAACTTCAGGATTTTTTTTTTTTTTCAATTTCCGTGCCTGAATAACTTTGTAGGGACCTACAGGAGACTAGTTGGACCCTCGAAGGTGAAAACGAGCAGATGGAAAACAGGTGGGTTTTGATCGCGGCGCTGGCCACGTACATCAGTGTTCACACAGGCAGTGCACCCACTGATGCCAAAAGAGACACAGGATGCGTGGCTGGCAGGCGTTTAACCGGAGTCCCCGCTCTGAGCTTGCTACTGCCAGCACTGGGCCAAGGTGCTGCCAGTGTGAGCTTCCCCGTATGCAGCTCTGAGTTCTCCCCAAATAAACTCCTTCACTGGCTCTGCGTGCTTTATGTAGATGCAAGCTTCACTGCACTACTTGGAAGCTCCCTAAATACGCCAAACTCTTGGTTTCTTATGACTTGATTGCTCCATCTTTGCTTTGTTCAAATGACCAAGCCTTACTCATCCTTCAGAACCTGGCTTAGAATCACCCCAGCCAGGAAATCTCTAATGATCTAGAATGGGTTAACTGCCTTCCCGGGGCATTCTGACAGGTTCTCTAGGGTTGCCTTAAGACATTTTATTTATTTATTTTCAATATGCTACTGTAGTATAATGATTGATTTTTTAAATCTATTCTATTAGACCACGAGCAATTTGAGGACAGAAATATGATTTTATTCATCTCTGTGGCCCCATAATTAATATGAGGCCTGACACATTGGTAAGGACTCCATCTGTGGATGTGTGTCCGTGCTCAGTCATGTCCAACTCTTTGTGACTCCATGGACTGTAGCCCACCAGGCTCCTCTGTCCTTGGGATTTTCCAGGAAAGAACACTGGAGTGGGTTGCCATTTCCCTCTCCAGAGCATCTTCCCAACCCAGGGATCAAACCCACGTCTCCTGTATCTCCTGCATTGGCAGACAGATTCTTTACCACTGAGCCGCCTGGGAGGCCCAAGGACTACATATGACATAGCTAAAACCAAGTGAACATACAAAGCACACGGCCTTGCTCTTGGTTGGATAGACTTGGCTTTGAGTCCACTCACTGCCATTTACTTTCCAGGTCCCTGTGGAAAGTTACTTAACTTTGCTAAGCCTCAGTGTACTTATCCGTAAAACAGGGATAATCCTAAGAGTGCTCTTCCAGCATTGTTTTGAGAACTAAATGAGATCATGCCTGCAAAGTGCTTAGCACAAAACTCTTATCCTTACTATAAATAGAAATTTTAATGCCCTTCCAATGTTTCACGGGTGAGCGGTTGACATGAACCAATGACTGTAAAATGGTTCTAACAAAATGGACTGATCTCAGAACTCTGCCTTCAACTCCACTGACCTAGGAATAACTCTGAGGCTTTGAGCTGTTCATTAAGACTTTATTAAAATTATTTTAACCTTTGGTGGTTGCTGGAGCCAGACATGCCGGGGAGCTGAGGTTGGCCACAATGAGCTGTGTCCTCCCACTCTTCGCCACCTCTGGCAGAAACATAGAGGGGCCTGGGCGGAGCGCCAAGGGAACATACTCCTCACTCAAACCTGCACGCTGACGTGTGTCTTCAGAAGCCTGGAAGAAAGGCTCAGCTGTTTGGCTTTTTTAGTGGCACTGAGTCTTGTAGCTTAAAAATATCTGCACACACCCACCTGACTCCAAAAACCTGGTCTGAACTCAAGCATGGGCCAGGAGGACCTTGTGTTGCCCTCTGGAGAAGGCATCTCTGACTTTCATTACCTGCCGTGTAGGTGTGTGGGGGCAGCGGGTACCATTGGAACCACTGATGATCCTACACTTGGTGAAAGACTGCCCGGGTATGCTTTCTTGCAGCTGCAGAGAAAGACTACGCAGCCTCACTGAGTAGTCTACCTTGCAGGGACATTAGAAATCTTCTGGTCCCATACGGATGTTCTCAGCATCCCCCTGAGGAATGCAGATCTATTTCTTCTTCCCCGCAGGGGATCTGATGGTCCTGTTTTTGTGATGGTTTCTTCCTCACTTCCCTCATCCATCCTTGCCTCCAACTAATGCCCCCTTCTGCTCCCTCGTCCAGTCTGGTGTCTTCTCTTATTTCATGTGAGTTACATAGTCAGCCTTCATTCTCATTATAATTGTGCTTCAAGAAGGTTTCTGGTACTTAGCAATAGGCACTGCATGAGAAACCATGGTATTAAAAGGTGGCTGATGTGAAAAGTCGACTCACTGGAAAAGCCCCTAATGCTGGGAAAAATTGCAGGTAGGAGGAGAAGGGGACAGGAGAGGACAAGATGGTTAGATGGCATCACTGACTCAATGGGCATGAGTTTGAGGACGCTCCAGGAGGGGTGAAGGACAGGGAAGCCTGATGTGCTGCAGTCCGTGGGGTTGCAAAGAGTTGGACACGACTTAGTGGCTGAACAACAAATTAAAAGGAAGGGATGATGCAGTGAGACAAATTTGGATGGCTTCACAGCCCATGACAGGATTCCTCGATGGCTCAATAGCTAAAGAATCCACCTCCTAATGCAGGAGACACAGGAGATGTGGGTTCGATCCCTAGGTTGGAAAGATCCTCTGGAGGAGGAAATGGCAACCCACTCCAATATTCTTGCCTAGAAAATTCTATGGACAGAGGAGTCTGACAGGCTACAGTCTATGGGGTCACAAAGAGTCTGACATGACTGAGCACGTGGCGCGGCCTCTAACAGTCATCCTAGGATCCACGTCTACACTGTTCTCCTCTGCATTTCCCCTCCCAGACATCATCCAGGCATTTGTCCTTCCTCCCAGCTCCCACCTTTTCTCCCCTCAGTAATGTGTACTCCAGAGCAAGCACCGCTCAGCACGATGCCTGGCTGACACTGAGCCAACAAGGGTTCTTGACTGTGATCTTTGTTTTCCAGCTGAAACCAGGAGGGAAAAACTCTCTCTTTTCTTGGAAAAATTTGATCCTGAAAGCTGCTAGTGGCTTCATGGAGAAACCATTCTAGTTTTTCCAGTTCAACTCTTGTCCTTCTCAGTTACGTCAGACAAAAACAAGCAAACAAACATCACCTTCCTTTGGCACAAACTAAGTCAAGTTGGTTTTCTTTCCCTGGGAACAAAGAGTGGCCTCATTAATGGTGTAGGAGGGCTGACCTGAGAATTGCGTAAGGAGAGCCTATGGTTGTGTAGTGAGTTCTACATGGAAAAAGATAGGATGGTTAGGACTGATGAGAGCGACAGATTTAGGTGTCTCAGAAATCCTAGAGCCAGACCAAGACAGCGGACGCTGGCAGAAAGTTTCAAATGGCCAGCATAGCCGTGAGAAACCCACCCC
The DNA here is from genome assembly GCF_032452875.1 of Bos javanicus. Taxonomy (NCBI): domain Eukaryota; kingdom Metazoa; phylum Chordata; class Mammalia; order Artiodactyla; family Bovidae; genus Bos; species Bos javanicus. The sequence goes on along the minus strand of NC_083875.1, from coordinate 105,887,920 downwards.
CTTTCTCTGTCTCGCCGCGTGCCACCCATGACTGTGTCTCCTTGCCTTGAATGTTGCTATAACTCATGATGCTGCTTCAAGCTGCTGTGCCTTGGCTCACACGGTTTCTATTTTCAGAGGTCACCTCCCCTGGGAAGCTTTCTTGGGTTTCTCCTTCTCCTTCACTATGGCTCCTCAATGCCATGTTTCTGCCTTTCTGTTACAATTATCTCCTCCTTGATGGCCTGCCCAGTTGGACGCTGAACTCCTTCAAGCCAGTGATGGGGAGCTTTACACCCCTGCCCCACCCATGGCTCAGGAACCCAGCAAAGGACTACGAATGGAGAGGGAACTGCTACGGCTCTCAAGAGCCATTGAAAAATAAAAATCTGGTCCCAGCAGGGCCTGTTCACATGCAGTTTTCTACCTTTCATCTTCTTAGATCCCAGAAGATTCCATCTTCCAGGTTAATACATACCTGGGCAGAAGCAAAAGTAGGTGGAAGGACAAAGAAGGAAAGGCAGGATTTGTTTTATAACCACTTGTGCCAATTACTCACCCTAAATCTTAACTGGAAAATAGAAATAAACATGTTTTCTTTCAAGTACTCTTAGTGCTCAGAAAATTCAAGTCTGTTTATTCATGTATCTGTTTATTTATTCCGTAATCACACATGAGGTGTCTATGACCATGGCTATTTCAGGCACCGAGGATACGTTACTGAATATGACAGACAGGGTCACCATTCACGTGGCAGCCATGTTATAATGCAGGGGAAGAGACACAGCAAAAGAACAGACAAGAAGCATCAAGCAGTGAGAAGTGTGGCCATGAAAACTGAGCGGGGTGATGGAATGTGGCTGTGGGCAAGGGACTCCTTGAGGCTAGTGACTGATTTAATTTGCTACCCAAAACTGTCAGAAATGATATCCCCATTAACACAATTAACAGCATCCTGAGATCAAGCTGTGTTTCTTTCAACAAAGCTAACAGCTTAGTTTTATGTGGGTGCACTGTCTCACTGCTGTGGTAATGTTTCACAGCTTACAGTGCAGTTCTCCAGACAGCATCTCATTAAATCCTATCTACAACCCTGAGAATTATGTGTCAGATAGCACCTCCCATTTCCTAGGTGTGCAAATGGAGGCCCACCGGGCTTAACTGTCTTGCTGCTCATCAGTGACCCATCAAGGACAGAACTGGGATCAAATGACTCACTTAACACTTACTAACCGCATGAAGATCCCACGCTTACTAACAGCATGGAGAAGGAAATGGCAACCCCCTCCAGTGTTCTTGCCTGGAAAATCCCATGGGCAGAGGAGCCCTGTAGGCTACAGTCCATGGGGCCGCAGAGTCCGACACGACTGAGCGACTTCACTTTAACAGCGTGAGTATCCTAGAGGGAGACATGGGGAGCGGAGTTTCATGACACTGGTCCAGGTAATGATTTCTTGGAGATGACACCAAAAGCACAAGCATCAAAAGCAAAATAGACAACTGCTGCTGCTGCTGCTGCTGCTGCTGCTGAGTCGCTTCAGTCGCGTCCGACTCTGCGCGACCCCATAGACAGCAGCCCACCAGGCTCCCCCGTCCCTGGGATTCTCCAGGTGAGAACACTGGAGTGGGTTGCCATTTCCTTCTCCAACGCATGAAAGTGAAAAGTGAAACTGAAGTTGCTCAGTTGTGCCCGATTCCGAGTGACCCCATGGACTGCAGCCCACCAGGCTCCTCCGTCCATGGGATTTTCCAGGCAAGAGTACTGGAGTGGGGTGCCATTGCCTTCTCCAAATAGACAAGTGAGATTGTATTAAACTAAAAAGCGTCTGCATAGGACGAACCAGCATAATAAAAACACAAGCCGTCTCCGCCCATATCAGCCTGAAGGCGCCCGATCTCATCTGATCTCGGAAGCTAAAAGCACAAGCTATGAAGTGGGAGAAAATATTTGCGAATCATATATTGGATAAGGGGTTAATATTCAAAATACGTAATAAATTTCAACAACTCAATAGAAAAACAATTTTTGAAATGGGCAAAAGACTTGAATAGATATTTCTCTAAAGCAGACATGCAGATCACCAATGAGTATGTGAAAAGATGCTCAATATCACTAACAATGAGGAAAATGCAAATAAAAACCACAATGAGATATCACTTCACTTGTGTTAAGACAGATAATATCAAAACAAAAACAAAAGGTAACAAGTGTCAACAAGGATATGGAGAAATTGAAATCCTGGCACACTGTTGGCTGGTGGGAATGTAAAATGGTGTAGCTTCAATAAAAAAACAGTACAGCAATTCCTCAAAACATTAAAAATAGAATTACCATACAATTACCATTTATGGTTATATAGCCAAAAGACCTGAAATCAGGATATCAAAGAGGTATCTACTCTCATAGTCATTGCAGCTTTATTCAAAATAGCCAATCCATGTCCTTCGATGGATGGATAAAGAAAATGTGGCTTATGTGTACAATGTGATATGATTCAGTGCGAAAAAAATCCTGCCACATGCGACATCATGAATGGACCTGGAAACCTTATGGTGAATGAAACGGGCCAGTCACAGAAGGACAAATATCTTCACTTATGAAATATCTAAAACAGGCAAATCAAAGAAACGGAGTAGAATGGTGGTTTCGGGGGAGGACGGGGCGTGCAAGACTATACCAACACAAAGACGATGATACACGCGTCCCTATGTGCTTCACAGTCCCCACATTCAATGCAAAATTGACTTTTTTTATTAGTATCATTAACAGCAAAGGGATCAAGAGATATAAAGTACTAGGTATAAAACAAAGAATATACAAGGATATAATGTATAGCACACAGGATATAGCCAATATTTTATAATAACTTTATAATGGATGCAATCTATAAAAATGTCTAATCAGTATGTTGTACACCTGAAACATATAAATAAACTATGTTTCCATAAAAAAGGTAAAATAAATAAAGGGTACATTTTATTTCTGCCACCAAAAATATTGCCTAAATTTATTTTTCTTTATCTTCTGATAATCAAAACATATTTAACATACTTCTTAGAGTAAATTTTTTTTTATGCCAAAGAATAGCTAATTTCCTCTTTTGTTTAAAGAAGCAATGGGAATTTTATGCCAACATCATTCTAAAGAATGGGGGTGGTTTGTGGTGAGAAGACAGCAAGAGTGAGAGACTTTTTTTTAGACAGAAATTTAAGGTCATTTCCTAACCTGTGTTCAAACTGAGTTTTCCAAAGAGAATAACATATATTAAATAAATTCAATGTAACTGATTAAATTCCTAGTTTCTATTACTAATTGCTAATAACCAATCATTAATACAAAAACATTTAGAAGTTTTTGCGAAGCTCTTGCCCAAGTGAGATAGTCAAATACAGTATTTGTCAATAAAACATTTTGGAAGTAATCGCTGTGGGACAATGCCAACAGCAAAAACTATGTTTATAACAAACTAAAAAGATAGAGAATTCTTCTCCTGAGGGAAAAGACTTCTGTAATCAATAAGATGTAAAAAGATTTTTTTTTAAATATAAAGTTTACACAGAATAATGAAAGGAAAGGAATAAAACTATCCACCCTCCACCATCTCAAGATACAAACATGTGTTAGGTCATTATGTAAATACCTTTCCTCAATCAAAGTGTATTTTTAGCATTCTTTCATGTCAGCAATTCTATCTGTATCCTCATGTTAGAAAGCTGACAACTATTTCATAGGTTAAATATGAGCTTCTATTAGGGCATTCAGTTTTTACTTTGCTTTTTAATTTTTTTTTTTGTCTTTTTCTACAAGATGTTGAAAGCCTCATACATATGTGCCCTTTCCTCCCATTTCAACCCCCCATTCCATGTAAAACATTTTTAGAATGAAGACTGCTTTATTCAAGTACTTACTTGGCATAAGAATGTCAGCATATTTAACAAGAATTATTTTATTTAATTATTCAGGGTCAAGTTCTGTTCAATTTGCTAGTGTTAGTACATTGAAGGATATACATACAATATTTGTCTTTCCAAAGCTAACATTCTAGTAGGGGTAAGATTTGTAAAAGACAATAAAAATATTCCAGTATTTTTATTTTTTCTGATGTCTGTGAATGTGTCCAGAGGCTGAGAAGAGACCTTTAATATATATACAGATAAACAAAACTTTCTGAGTTGCCTAGTGCAAAATTCTAACATTCATTCTTTCAAAAGGGAGGCAGGTAAAGTCTTTCTTCTCTCTCCCTAAAGAATAAGGTTAAATGAACCATTTACAAGTTTGCAAAAATCCCTTTTATTTACCCTAGTTTCCTATGTAACCCATCATCTGAGTACTCCTATAAAATTTTCTGGCAGCTGAATAATCATAGCAATAACATTTGCTGTATTTTATTTCACATGCCAAAATCACTTGATTATGCATCTCTAGGGGGGTGTTAGTTAAATTTAATAAGCAAGATGGCAAACTTTATAGCTACCAGCCGCATGTAAAAGCAGAAATGCCATGCGAGGGTGAAGCCTAAGAGGTGTTTCATGCAGGAGAGAGCAGCACTCAGTGTAGGGCACCGCTGGTCACTGTGCACCTACTGTGTGTTAATTGCCCACATCCGCTGGGTCGTTGAAAAAGCAAGAGAGTTCCAGAAAAGCATCTAGTTCTGCTTTATTGACTATGCCAAAGCCTTTGACTGTGTGGATCACAATAAACTGTGGAAAATTCTGAAAGAGACAGGAATACCAGACCACCTGACCTGCCTCTTAAGAAACCTGTATGCAGGTCAGGAAGCAACAGTTAGAACTGGACATGGAACAACAGACTGGTTCCAAATAGGAAAGGAATATATCAAGGCTGTATATTGTCACCTTGCTTATTTAACTTATATGCAGAGTACATCATGAGAAACGCTGGACTGGAGGAAGTACAAGCTGGAATCAAGATTGCTGGGAGAAATAACAATAACCTCAGGTATGCAGATAATACCATCCTTATGGAAGAAAATTAAGAACTAAAAAGCCTCTTGATAAAAGTGAAAGAAGAGAGTGAAAAAGTTGGCTTAAAGCTCAACATTCAAAAAATGAAGATCATGGCATCTGGTCCCATCACTTCATGGGAAATAGATGGGGAAATAGTGGAAACAGTGGCTGACTTTATTTTTCTGGGCTCCAAAATCACTGCAAATGGTGATTGCAGCCATGAAATTAAAAGGTGCTTACTCCTTGGAAGGAAAGTTATGACCAACCTAGACAGCATATTCAAAAGCAGAGACATTACTTTGCCAACAAAGTCCATCTAGTCAAGGCTATGGTTTTTCCTGTGGTCATGTATGGATGTGAGAGTTGGACTGTGAAGAAAGCTGAGCACCGAAGAATTGATGCTTTTGAACTGTGGGTTTGGAGAAGACTCTTGAGAGTCCCTTGGACTGCAAGGAGATCCAACCAGTCCATCCTAAAGGAGATCAGTCCTGGGTGTTCATTGGAGGGACTGATGCTAAAGCTGAAACTCCAATACTTTGGCCACCTGATGCGAAGAGCTGACTCATTTGAAAAGACCCTGATGCTGGGAAAGATTGAGGGCAGGAGGAAAAGGGGACGACAGAGGATGAGATGGTTGGATGGCATCATAGACTCGATGGACATGGGTTTGGGTGGACTCTGGGAGTTGGTGATAAACAGGGAGGCCTGGTGTACTGTGGTTCATGGGGTCACAAAGAGTCAGACACGACTGAGCGACTGAACTGAGCTATGTGTTAGCTGCAGTGCTGAGAAATTTTGCATACTTTCGATCACAGTTTTTCAATATGTAGCCCTGTAACCTAGGGTTCATTCTAATACAGAGATGAACAAACAAGGGAATTGAGATAGCTGCATATTTATCATCAATGCATGAGTGAAGCAGGGTTTGAACATTTATCAATGAGTTTTGAACACAATATTCTTTGTCTCTTCATAGCTGGAGTGGGGTTCTCACAATAGGAGATATCGAAGTGGAGATTGAAAGATCACATGTAGAAATTTTATTAAGGAGATTAAAGTATTTGTTGGGGGAATAAGGTAGATGAACTCCAAGTTCTGGTCTAAACAAAAGATTCCTTATTGTCAAAACTATCAAAAAACCTCAACAATAGCCCCTGCTGTTGTTACACTGTGTTCATGCTTACATGTATAAATGCTTACATTGTGATCAGGAAGCAAGGTTCCGAACTGTTACTGCAGTAAGGATGCACTCACCTTAGGCTTGTGAGAGCAACCTTTATTCAAACTTGCAAAACCTTCAGCATCTGGTTTCTGTCACTGAGCCTTCTGGTCGTGATGATTAGAAAGCCAATTCTTTTGTCAACCATAACTGTTTCCTTTACGCCATCCTCTTCCTTCCAGTTTGCCACCCATTATGGTTATTGATCCTCTTATTTCTCTTCTACACTCTGACCCTTGCAAAAGGATGGTGTCTGATTCTTTATCCCAAATGTCTAGCATAGTGCCTAGCATAGTGGGTAAGTGAAGTGAAGTGAAGTGAATTCGCTCAGTCGTGTCCGACTCTTTGCGACCCCATGGACTGTGGCCTACCAGGCTCCTCCTTCCATGGGATTCTCCAGGCAAGAGTACCAGAGTGGGTTGCCATTTCCTTCTCTAGGGGATCTTCCTGACCCAGAGATCGAACCCAGGTCTCCGGCATTCCAGGCAGACGCTTTAATCTCTGAGCCACCAGGGAAGCACTCCATAATCATTTAATGAATGAACTCAGCACAGAAGTATGTAGGTGGTACCAGGAGCACCAATGTTTTAAATGGTGCAAAATGTTTTACAGGAGCACCAATGTATGTAAAATATTCCATGTTTTACATGCAATGGGATGCCCAAGGCAAAAGCAGTACATAGAAAGGCATGGATATCTCTGAATGAGAAACAATGACTCATGTGAAGAATTAAAGGAAGTTCAGTCTCCCTGGTGGCTCAGACAGTGAAGAATCCACCTGCAATGCAAGAGATCCGGGTATGGTCCCTGGATTGTGAAGACCCTCTGGAGAAGGGAATGGCTTCCCACTCCAGTATTCTTGCCTGGAGAATTCCATGGACAGAGGAGCCTGGCGAGCTATAATCCATGGGGTCACAAAGAGTCCGACATGACTGAGTGACTAAACAACAGCAAGTATGTTTATAGCAGAGAGTGCTTACGGAAGGTAATGCTATCAAAGAGATAGACGGGCCTGTACCTAAAAGAAAGAGTCAGTCGAAATTCTCTTGAGGACAGCGAGGAACTTCACAGGGAAGGATTTAAGCTATAGCGTGGTGCATAGGGAATATCACTCCGGTTCGCAAATAGAAGGGAAGGGATATAATTTCAAGTACACAGCCCAGTTAGGAGGTTATTGTAACTGAACAAATAATAAGAAAGGTGTAACTTTCACATGATAGAGTTAAGGTGCCACCCTGTAAGGAAGTGTGAAGAGGGAGCCTTACGAGGATTCTGGGGATGGTAGGACTTAAGAGGAAAGAGATAACAGTGTGTCAAGAATAGTTTCCTGGCTTCTGGCTATGTGACTTGTGGATGGTTCCACCATCTGCTGGGATGGGGGCAGAGGGATAGGAGGGGAAGCTCAGTTTTAGGTTTGCCAAGCTAGAAACTCCTGTGGGAATCCAGGTTGAAGCTGTCCCACAAACATTGGAACAGCCAGTTATAGAACCCATAAAAAAGAACAGAGGGATTTAGATTGGAAAATGATACAGAGTTTATTGAACATAATTTGGATTTAGATATTTAAAATGTTCTTGGGCTAAAACCAAATATGTGAACATTGCAAGTGGTAATCCCTAAACATACTGGAAAACTACCTTGAGGGTTATATTGGAGTTACCAATGACTTTCATTGTTCTAAGTCTTATGGAATAAGTCATTCATTCATTTTCAGGTCACCAAGACTAATTTAAATGTCACATTTGAACACTCTAGATCAGACAACATTCAGAAAACTAAGAGCGTGGCATCTGGTCCCATCACTTCATGGAAAATAGATGGGGAAACAGTGGAAACAGTGGCTGACTTTATTTTTTCGGGGGCTCCAAAATCACTGTAGATGGTGATTGCAGCCATGAAATTAAAAGACGCTTACTCCTTGGAAGGAAAGTTATGACCAACCTAGACAGCATATTCAAAAGCAGAGATATTACTTTGCCAACAAAGGTCCATCTAGTCAAGGCTATGGTTTTTTCAGTAGTCATGTATGGATGTGAGAGCTGGACTATAAAGAAAGCTGAACACAGGAGAATTGATGCTTTTGAACTATGGTGTTGGAGAGGACTCTTGAGAGTCCCTTGGACTGCAAGGAGATCCAACCAGTCCATCCTAAAGGAGATCAGTCCTGGGTGTTCATTGGAAGGACTGATGCTGAAGCTGAAACTCCAATACTTTGGCCATCTGATGTGGAGAGCTGACTCCTTTGAAAAGACCCTGATGCTAGGAAAGATTGAGGGCAGGAGGAGGAGGGGGCAACAGAGGATGAGATGGTTGGATGGCAAGACCAACTTAATGGACATGAGTTTGGGTAAACTGCGGGAGTTGGTGATGGATAGGGAGGCATGGCGTGCTGTGATTCATGGGGCTGCAAAGAGTCAGACATGACTAAGTGACTGAACTGAACTGAAGAGACCAGCCTCATTTTTATTCATTAGCAATATGCACCATCTTCAGGGTGGGAGGGATGGTTTATATTTATTAAATGCAGCAAGTTTGAGAGATAAAATTGTTCAAGGCAGAAGGAGGAAAAAAATAATAATTAACTCATAACAGGCAGTGAATGAATGAATGAATAAAACTTTATATATAGTCAATTTACCTTCTAGGAAAGTGAAAGCGTCAGTCGTTCAGTCGTGTCTGACTCTTTGCGACACCATGAACTGTAGCCCACCAGGCTCCTCTGTCCATGGAATTCTTCAGGCAAGAATACTGGAGTGGGTTGCCATTCCCTTACTGTCTGAGCCATGAGGGAAGCCCACTCTATAGGAAAGGCTATTTAGGATACTTTTTAGGATATCAGGAATCAACTTTCCTAGAAAAATGTGGACAGAGCAGAAGAAAGATGTCAAATGGAGATTTGTAGATCAGGGTAGTATGACTTTTTCTTCTGAGAGATCAATTGTACCTTCCCTACCTCAATTGTTCTTCAAGTGCCAGACACAGTTGGCAGCACAGAGTCTGACTGAAAACAGAAATGCATTCTGAGAAGTTGAACCCATAACATCAAAGGTCTCATAGATCCAATATGGCGTACAGGGGTGAGTACCAAAGGAAAATAGTATAAGGATGTTCGTCAAAGGAGGGGGAGAAGAGGAAATTGGGAACATGTGTCCTAACAGATCAACCACATCCACAAAATGGAGAGAAAACTGGAGGAGGGCCAAGAGAGGTTTCTGTAAGACTCCAAAGTTGCACAAAGTCACTGAAGCATCCCAGATTTTGTGACCACTACACTCTGAAAGTTCAGAATCGCTTAGGAAACCTACCTTTGTTGTGTTGCCCTTTTCTCCTGCAGCATCAACAGAAAGTCCTCAGTTAGAAAATGTTAGCTTCTAAAACTGTGAGCCAAGTGTGTTAAAGAGACAAAGGACATTTGGTGAACAATGGGTGTGCAGGAAGCTACTTGACACGTGGTGTTGAGCTGGGCCCCACAGGAGTGAGACTGGAAACGGTAGTTTTTGTTGGCAAACGTGTGTCTTGAGTTCTTTGTGTCTTGGATGCTGGGGGAGGCTGAAAGATTTCCTAATATGATAGAGTAATGTAAAAGAAACCATATACCTTGGCAGGCCCCAAATACTTTGTATTCTCCTTTAGGCCAACAAACTTCAGCAAACACACACAGACAGACAGACACACACACCACACACACACAGCACATGGCTAAGCTATTTACATATCACTGCGAACTATTTTGATCCTTTTTCTCTCCTTTCTCCTCCTCCTCCTCTGGTGTCAAGTCCATAAAAGAACACTTAAGTATGTGATTCTTTGGAATTTGGATTGTGTGGTCAATGGAAACCACTGTTTTAAATTCCCTGGAAACATGGGTCATGGATACTATATTTAAATAAATTTCAGAGTCATCAGGTGGCTGGATTTTTCCACCAATATTTTCACCTTGTGTTGAGTGATTCACATACACGCCCCTCATTCCTGCCAACCTTCTGTAAGCAAATGCATCACAACCCCTACCCTCTGATCCACACACTCTTGGTAATGATGTCAGGAGCCCATGATTTTCCCCTTTTGAAGAGAGAGTTTTCCATGTGGGTTGAAAACAAGAAAGGAAGCGGAGCAGGGCAAGATGAGGCCACTCAGTCTCTCTGCATGGGTGGCAGAGTGGAGGTGTGGGTTTTACATTATCACTAGGAGGTCAAGCCAGCTTGACAGTAATATTGCCAGAGAGAAGTGGGGGCTGGAACTGAGGCCAGGTGGCTGGGTTGAATCCGAAAAAGACTTAAGGGGTAACACCCAGGATATGACCATTGCTGATGTTGAATGTGGATTTCCCCTGGGAGCTGATGATGTGGTTTTTCTTTCCACTTCAAAGTATTGGCAAATGTGTTTTGTACCTAAGGGGAGGAGCCATCCCCTGAAGACTGAACCGTCCTTCTTGGTGTCCTCGGGTTCAGCTTCCCAAAGACCTCTGCTGTGTGCAGTCTTCATAAGGCCCCAGGGGACGAGGGGTTTCTAAGGCAAAGCCCAGGTCACTCCCTTGTCACCACAGAAGAAAGTGGGCACCCTGGTCTCCAATTCAGGAGTTTTTAAGGGTCTGTTTGTTGTTCAGCTGCTGAGTCATCACCTCTTTGGGCCTCATTACCTCACCTTCCTTGGATCAAATGTACAACCCTCGGCGAAAGGAACAGCATGAGGCCTAGTCCTCAGGTCGTAGCTGAGGACAGCAAGGCAGAGTGCTTTCCAAATGCTCTACTGGCTTTCATAAATAACCTGAAGAATGACACTCCCTTGGACCCATGTTGTTTTTCTTTCTCAAGAAACACTGCTGCAAAAGAATATTTAAAAAAATAATTAACATAGGTAAAAAAGCACACGTGCCTAATGCGGAAAGAACTTTCTCAGAATCAAGGTAAAGTGAGTCTTCTTTAAAATAAATTTCAACTATGGTAACAGAAGTAAAGAAGAATGATTATTGCCCACAAGATTTTGCATAGATCCAGACTTCAAACCAGGGTTAAGTGTGGTTTATTGGAGACAGCTACTTTCATTAGCTCTCTCTGCTACCACTTACTAGTTATGTAACATAGAACAGATTATTTGCAACCTCTGGGACACAAGTGGTTCATCCATAAGATGGAGTTAGGTCATGTATAATTTCTTGAATATTTAAGGTATAAACCTTATGTCATGCTGCTTTTTCCTCTATAATTGTCAGTACCACAGAATTACATCCAAATCTCCAAACCACTTAAGTTGTAACATTCATATAATCATGGAGTTGGAAATAACCAAGCCTATGCAAAAGTCTTATATTCAGCATCCTTGAATGGTAGACACCCAGTGGCAGGGAGCTTCCCACCTTCCTGAGAAGTCCTGCTTATCTATCCATCCTTCCAACCAATCATTTATTCATTAAGCATTTGTCGAATATGTACTATGTGTCAGGGGCTTTTCTTGGTGCTGAGAATGGGTCATTGACACTCATAAAGATCATTGACACTCGTAGTCCAAGGGAAAACCCATGCAAAATACTATGTTACTGTCAGAAAAGATTAAGGAGAACAAAATAAAATAAGAAAGGAGGACAGGAATTGTTGGAGGTGTGGGAAGTAAATGGCCAGAGAGGGTCAAACCTAGACAATGCCTCTGTGTTAATCTTGGAAGAAAGTGAGTCATGAAACCACTTGGAGGAAGAGCGTTCAAAGCAGATGGCATAAAAAACACAAAGTCTCAAAGGTGATAGGACACTTGCTGTATTGAGGAGGCTGATGCGACTGAAGCAGAGAGAAAAAAAAGAAGAGTATTAGGATAGATGGTCAAGGAAGCAACAATGATGGGCAGAGAATGTGGGGCCACACTGGCTGTGCTTTGGACACTGGCTTTCACTGTGAATGAGAGAGGTCACTTTTGGAGGAAACTGAATAAGGGATGTCATGGATATAAGTTTAAAAGACTACTTCGGCTAGTACACTAAGAACATTTTGAAGGGAATAGAAGTGGAGACAGGTTAAACAGATCATGGGCTATTAAAATAAGCCATGTCAAAGGATATGGAAGTTTGGACCAAGGAGAGAGCAGTGGAAGGGGTAAGAAGGTAAAGCCAAAGATGGATGGATCAGAGAGAAAGAGAGAAAGGGAGGGAGAGAAAGAAAGCCTAAGGGGGAGAGGAAGAGAGAGAATAAGGTTATGTGTTTGGCCTTAGAAAAGAAAAAGATGGCCTTTCCATGATTCATAATGTACAATGTAGAAAGTGATGTTATGGGTAGGGTAGGTTTAATACAGGTATGATGGGAAAATATTACAAGTTCAATTCTGGACAGTGCATGATGGGGAACACATGTATACCTGTGGTGGATACTTTTGGATATTTGGCAAAACTAATACAATTATGTAAAGTTTAAAAATTTAAAAAAAAACATACAATACGTCTGTGTGAAGATGTGCAGTTGGTTATAAAAATCTAGCATTCAGGGGCTATAACACCATGATGCAGGTAAAATATGGGAGTAATCACAGGCATGGCAGTTTAAAAGGCTGGAGTAGGAAATGCTTAACCAGTGAGTATGTATAGACAGAGACACCATCCCAGATTTGAGTCCTAGACATTCAGTGTTTAGAAATAAAGATATTAGAAAGAATCTTTAAAGGAGACTAAGGATCGATAAAGGACAGAAATGGTATGGACCTAACAGAAGCAGAAGATATTAAGAAGGGGTGGCAAGAATACACAGAACTGTACAAAAAGATCTTCACAACCAAGATTATCATGAGGGTGTGATCACTCACCTAGAGCCAGACATCCTGGAATGTGAAGTCAAGTGGGCCTTAGAAAGCATCACTATGAACAAAGCTAGTGGAGGTGATGGAATTCCACTTGAGCTCTTTCAAATCCTGAAAATTGATGCTGTGAAAGTGCTGCACTCAATATGCCAGCAAATTTGGAAAACTCAGCAGTGGCCACAGGACTGGAAAAGGTCAGTTTTCATTCCAATCCCAAAGAGAGGCAATGCCAAACAATGCTCAAACTACCACACAATTGTACTCATCTCACACGCTAGAAAAGTAACGCTCAAAATTCTCCAAGCTAGGCTTCAGCAATACGTGAACTGTGAACTTCCAGATGTTCAAGCTGGTTTTAGAAAAGGCAGAGGAACCAGAGATCAAATTGCCAACATCCACTGGATCATGGAAAAAGCAAGAGTTGCAGAAAAACATCTATTTCTGCTTTATTGACTATGCCAAAGCCTTTGACTGTGTGGATCACAATAAACTGTGGGAAATTCTGAAAGAGATGGGAATACCAGACCACCTGACCTGCCTCTTGAGAAACCTACATGCAGGTCAGGAAGCAACAGTTAGAACTGGACATGGAACAACAGACTGGTTCCAAATAGGAAAAGGAGTTCGTCAAGGCTGTATATTGTCACCCTGCTTATTTAACTTCTATGCAGAGTACATCATGAGAAACACTGGGCTGGAAGAAGCACAAGCTGAAATCAAGATTGCCAGGAGAAATATCAATAACCTCAGATATGCCGATGACACCACCCTTATGGCAGAAAGTGAAGAGGAACTGAAAAGTTTCTTGATGAAAGTGAAAGTGGAGAGTGAAAAAGTTGGCTTAAACTTTTTCAACATTCAGAAAACGAAGATCATGGCATCCGGTCCCATCACTTCATGGCAAATAGATGGGGAAACAGTGGAAACAGTGTCAGACTTTATTTTTCTGGGTTCCAAAATCACTGCAGATGGTGACTTCAGCCATGAAATTAAAAGATGCTTACTCCTTGGAAGAAAAGTTATAACATATAACCTAGATAGCATATTGAAAAGCAGAGACATTACTTTGCCAACAAAGGTCCGTCTAGTCAAATGCCATGGTTTTTCCAGTGGTCATGTATGGATGTGAGAGTTGGACTGTGAAGAAAGCTGAGCGCTGAAGAATTGATGTTTTTGAACTGTGGTGTTGGAGAAGGCTCTTGAGAGTCCCTTGGACTACAAGGAGATCCAACCAGTCCATTCTGAAGGAGATCAGCCCTGGGATTTCTTTGGAGGGAATGATGCTGAAGCTGAAACTCCAATACTTTGGCCACCTCATGCGAAGAGTTGACTCATTGGAAGACTCTGATGCTGGGAGGGATTAGGGGCAGGAGGAGAAGGGGATGACAGAGGATGACGTGGCTGGATGGCATCACTGACTCGATGGACATGAGTCTGAGTGAACTCTGGGAGTTGGTGATGGACAGGGAGGCCTGGCGTGCTGCGATTCATGGGGTGGCAAAGAATCGGACACAACTGAGCGAGTGAACTGAACTGAAGGATCAGTCAGAGAGGAAGGAAGAAGACTGTGAGAGGAATTTCCTGGTAGACAATTAAGAGCTTCAAAGAGGAAAGAGAAACAGATAGGATCAAATACTGCTGCTAAGTCAAGCAAGAATGGAATATTGGCATTAGCAACATAGTAATTGCTCATCACTTTGGGGATGGTGGTTTGGTGGAGTCCTGTGGATAAGAGTCTGACTGAAGTGAATTAAAGGGAGAATGGAAGGAGAGGAATTAGAAACTCAAGTTTTTGCATAAAAGAGACAATAGGGTCAAACAACTTCTGGTGGGGTTAATGGGAGAAATAATACCAATTTTACATGCACAAAGGAAAGATCCTGAAGATAAAGTGAATTGATGATGCAGGAGAAAGGAGGGGAGATTGTTTTTGACTAAATGAAAGGGAGAGAGAGGAGAGAGGATAGGTCTATTCAAGAGGTAGAAATCTCAGTTGTGGCTAAGAAATATGCAAACATCTAGTCTGTAGTAGATCAGAATACAGATGATTGGTATAGATGTGAGGGGAGGAGCTTTTGAACATGATTTGAATGGCTGCATTTTCTTGGTGAAACATCAGACAAGGCTGGCAGCTGAGACTGAGGATGGAGGAAGAGGCTTTGGGGTATTTCAGAAGACAAGAGAAAATAAGACACAGAGAATTTGTGCTGACTCATAACCTGTCATTCAAAGTGCCGCTAAGTGGTTCCCATGGTTATCTATCAGATCAGTCGCTCAGTGGTGTCCGACTCTTTGCGACCCCATGAATCACAGCACGCCAGGCCTCCCTGTCCATCACCAACTCCCAGAGTTCACTGAGACTCACGTCCATCGAATCAGTGATGCCATCCAGCCATCTTGTCCTCTGTCGTCCCCTTCTCCTCCTGTCCCCAATCCCTCCCAGCATCAGAGTCTTCCAATGAGTCAACTCTTCACATGAGGTGGCCAAAGTACTGGAGTTTCAGCTTCAGCATCATTCCTTCCAAAGAAATCCTAGGGCTGATCTCCTTCAGAATGGACTGGTTGGATCTCCTTGCAGTCCAAGGGACTCTCAAGAGTCCTCTCCAACACCACAGTTCAAAAGCATCAATTTTTTGGCGCTCAGCCTTCCTCACAGTCCAACTCTCACATCCATCCATGACCACAGGAAAAACCATAGCCTTGACTAGATGGACCTTTGTTGGTAAAGTAATGTCTCTGCTTTTGAATATGCTATCTAGGTTGGTCATAACTTTCCTTCCAAGGAGGAAGCGTCTTTTAATTTCATGGCTGCAGTGACCATCTGCAGTGATTTTGGAGCCCCCCAAAATAAAGTCTGACATTGTTTCCACTGTTTCCCCATCTATGTCCCATGAAGTGATGGGACCGGATGCCATGATCTTAGTTTTCTGAATGTTGAGCTTTAAGCCAACTTTTTCACTTTCCACTTTCACCTTCATCAAGAGGCTTTTTAGTTCCTCTTCACTTTCTGCCATAAGGGTGGTGTCATTGGCATATCTGAGGTTATTGATATTTCTCCTGGCAATCTTGATTCCAGCTTGTGTTTCTTCCAGTCCAGCATTTCTCATGATGTACTCTGCATAGAAGTTAAATAAACAGGATGACAATATACAGCCTTGACGAACTCCTTTTCCTATTTGGAACCAGTCTGTTGTTCCATGTCTAGTTCTAACTGTTGCTTCCTGACCTGCATACAAATTTCTCAAGAGGCAAATCAGGTGGTCTGGTATTCCCATCTCTTTCAGAATTGTCCACAGTTTATTGTGATCCACACAGTCAAAGGCTTTGGCATAGTCAATAAAGCAGAAATAGATGTTTTTCTGCAACTCTTGCTTTTTCCATGATCCAGTGGATGTTGGCAATTTGATCTCTGGTTCCTCTGCCTTTTCTAAAACCAGCTTGAACATCATGAAGTTCACGGTTCACATATTGCTGAAGCCTGGCTTGGAGAATTTTGAGCATTACTTTACTAGCGTGTGAGATGAGTTCAATTGTGTGGTAGTTTGAGCATTCTTTGGCATTGCCTTTCTTTGGGATTGGAATGAAAACTGACCTTTTCCAGTCCTGTGGCCACTGCTGAGTTTTCCAAATTTGCTGGCATATTGAGTGCAGCACTTTCACAGCATCATCTTTCAGGATTTGGAATAGCTCAACTGGAATTCCATCACCTCCACTAGCTTTGTTCATAGTGATGCTTTCCAAGGCCCACTTGACTTCACATTCCAGGATGTCTGGCTCTAGGTCAGTGATCACACCATCGTGATTATCTGGGTCATGAAGATCTTTTTTGTACAGTTCTTCTGTGTATTCTTGCCACCCCTTCTTAATATCTTCTGCTTCTGTTAGGTCCATACCATTTCTGTCCTTTATCAAGCCCATCTTTGCATGAAATGTTCCTTCAGTATCACAGTAATCCAAGTCTATGCCCCAACCAGTAATGCTGAAGAAGCTGAAGTTGAACGGTTCTATGAAGACCTACAAGACCTTTTAGAACTAACAGCCAAAAAAGATGTCCTTTTCATTATAGGGGACTGGAATGCATAAGTAGGAAGTCAAGAAACACCTGGAGTAACAGGCAAATTTGGCCTTGGAATACGGAATGAAGCAGGGCAAAGACTAATAGAGTTTTGCCAAGAAAATGCACTGGTCATAGCAAACACCCTCTTCCAACAACACAAGAGAAGACTCTACACATGGACATTACCAAATGGTCAACACCGAAATCAGATTGATTATATTCTTTGCAGCCAAAGATGGAGAAGCTCTATACAGTCAGCAAAAACAAGACCAGGAGCTGACTGTGGCTCAGACCATGAACTCCTTATTGCCAAATTCAGACTTAAATTGAAGAAAATAGGGAAAACCACTAGACCATTCAGGTATGGCCTAAATCAAATCCCTTATGATTATACAGTGGAAGTGAGAAATAGATTTAAGGGCCTAGATCTGATAGATAGAGTGCCTGATGAACTATGGAATTAGGTTCATGACATTGTACAGGAGACAGGGATCAAGACCATCCCCATGGAAAAGAAATGCAAAAAAGCAAAATGGCTGTCTGGGGAGGCCTTACAAATAGCTGTGAAAAGAAGAGAAGTTAAAAGCAAAGGAGAAAAGGACAGATATAAACATCTGAATGCAGAGTTCCAAAGAATATCAAGAAGAGAAAAGAAAGCCTTCTTCAGCGATCAATGCAAAGAAATAGAGGAAAACAACAGAATGGGAAAGACTAGAGATCTCTTCAAGAAAATCAGAGATACCAAAGGAATATTTCATGCAAAGATGGGCTCGATAAAAGACAGAAATGGTTATCTATACAAGGGGGCTATCATGTGCCTTGAGAATCATCTGTTCTCAAGGTTAAACAGTCCCTCGGACTTTGAGGAGATCAACCCGAATATTCACTGGAAGGACTGATGCTGAAACTCCAATAATTTGGCCACCGTATGCGAAGAGCTGACTCACTGGAGAAGACCCTGAGGTTGGGAAAGACTGAGGGCAGCAGAAGAGGGTGACAGTGGATGAGATGGTTGGATGGAGCATCACTGCTCAATGGACATGAATCCAAGTAAACTCCAGCAGACAGTGAAGGACAGGGAAGTCTGGCGTGCTGTGGTTCATGGGGTCGCAAAGAATTGGACATGACCTAGCCACTGAAAAACAGTAATGGTTTAAAAAAAAACACAAAAAAACTTCTCTAGCAACTGTGTCATGTAACAAACTTTTGAGAATTTTTTGTGATCTTATGCAGTCTACTTTGGGATTTTAGGTTGTCAAAATCCCTCTTAAAATGAGATGTTCAGAATTAAAGCCAAAGCTTTTGGTGTGTTCTGTCTAAATAAATGATTGGATACCCTATTAAGACTAACCAGACGGCATGAGCTTTGAAAATGAGACTTTGACTCGCGTCTCATTCCACAAATCCATACCTGAATCCCAAGAACCATCCCAACCTTGTACCACTGATTCATTTTGGATTAAATTCAGTCCCACACTAACTCCTTTAAGATCCTTCTCTGTTAGTTTCAGATTAGCATTCTAGTCTTTCAAGGTCACTCTGAATGTTGTTTAAGTCCTTGGAAGAAAAACAGGTATTGTTTATTAAGCAAGAACCAAAGGCTGGGTTAAGGTCTTTGCATGCTAAATCACTTCAGTTTTGCCCAACTTTTTGCGACCCTACGGACCACAGCCTGACAGGCATCTCTGTGCATGGGATTCTCCAGGCATGAATGCTGGAATGGGTTGCCATGCCCTTCTCTAGGGGGTCTTCCCGACCCAGGGATTGAGCCCACGTCTCTTGCATCTCCTGTATTGGCTGGTGGGTTCTTTACCACTAGAGCCACCTGGGAATGCAAGGTCTTTAAAAGGCATTGAACTAATTGAATTCTCTACACCACCCTAGAGAGACATGGTACCATTTTACAGTTTAAGAAACAGAGGTACTGAGAGATGGAGTTATTTTTCAAACGTCACAGAGGTAACAAGATACAGAATGGGAATTCAAATTCAGGGATTTAAACTCCAATGCTTCAGCTCTGCTTCGTGTTTCACAGCCAAGAGACAGTGTGGGAAGAAGGCTAGCAAAAGAGCTCAAAGCAGAATTCAGATCTCCTGAATCTGAGAGTTCTTCCTGGAAATGTGCCCTTTCTTAGGTCTCCTATCCTCCCATTCTCTCACAGATGGCTAGACCTGGAACGTTTGTACATCACTTCTTATGTCTAATCCCTAAATGTTTATGCTCTACCGCTCATTTCTGAAATATTAGTCACTCCCAGCCTTTTTGCTATCTTCATATTTAAAAAGCATTTAAACCAAACGGACAGGCATTAGAGAGGGTTGGGACACCTGCTGAAAGCTTAAAAGCTATCCCATATGTATCACTCTAGTTGTAACAACCACATTTTATTATCTTTTTCTTTTTTTATATTTGATGATTTTTTTTTGCTACAATGACCATTCATATTTAATCATAATGGGAACCTCCCTGCCATCCTCGCCCTATCATACATGTGCCTTTTTCATGCGGTTTCTAAAATAAACAGTGTATTTCAAAGGCAAACTCTGGTTCCAAAGACTATGACACCCTTAACAAGTTCTTCCAACTTTTAAGCCTCCCAAGGAATTCCCAACTGTCCAGTGATTTAACTTGTCAGATTGCTGGAATCAAGTCACTCGTACATATTACCCCTTGACCTCCAACTGGCAGCCACAGTCCTCTCCTTTGTGAAGAATGACACTCCTCCCGCTTGACAATGCAAACTGTCTGCTCACCGTTTTGCACACAGCTGCGGCAGCTGAAAGCGTCTGGCACACAACATATGGAATTTAATTTCCTGATGTTTACATAGATTGAAAGTGTTTCTGCTACAGACTTCAGATGATCTTCTGCACCAGGCCTTGAGGCAAAAGCTTTCAGCCCATTTCTTGCCCACCTTCTAAATGCCCCTGCTGCAACTCATTCTGTGAACAAGACGAGAATCAGAATGTGAAGTCTGCTGGTGTTAAGTGCCTTGAAAGATTGAGTCCTTTACTTATTAACTTTGCTGTGTTGGTGGTTTATATCAGTTCTGTTTTCAACTGGGAAAGGCAGGGTTTTAAACTATACATGTTTCCTTGAAACTTTTTAAAAATAAAATTTTAACTTTGGAACAGGTTTAGACTTAGAGAAAAATTGTGGAGATAGTGAAGAATTGCCATCTACTGCATATCAAGTTTTTTTCTATTGTTAACATCTTACACTGGAATGGTATGATCTCTGTAATTAATAAACCCATATTGATACATTATTACTAGTGACAGCCCATACTTGATTCCAGTTTCCTCACTTCTTACCTAATGTCCTTTTCTCTGTTCCAGGATCCCATCCAGGCTGCTATATTGTATCACGTCTCTTTAGGTTCTTCTTGGCTATGACAGTTTCTCAGACTTTCCTTGTTTTTTTATGATCTTGACAGTTTTGAGGAGTACTGGTCAGGTATTTTGTGGAATGAGCTCAGTTGGGCTTTGCCTGAGAGGCTTTTGTGTGTGTGTGTGATTAGACTGAAGTTGTGTGTTTGAAGGAGAAAAATGACAGGTGTGAAGACCCGTGTTCACCCCACCGTGTTAAGGGTGCCTGCATACATGCTTAGTTATGCAGTCATGTCTGAGTCTGACACGTCTGACTCTTTGTGACCTCACAGACTGTAACCCGCTAGGTTCCTCTGTCCATGGGATTCTCTAGGCAAGAATATTGGAGTGTGTAGCCATTCCTTTCTTCAGGAGATCTTCCCAACCCAGAGATCAAACCCGGCCCTCCTGCAGTGAAGGCAGATTCTTTACCATCTGAGCCATAAGAGAAGCCCCATGTTAAGGGTAGATGTTAACAATGGAACTTATCGGTGGGAGGGTTAGCCTTGATCGTCAGGCTGAGGGAGCACTTGTCATGCTTCTCCGCTGTCCAGTTACCCTGTTTACCCACTTTCTGTGCTGTGCTCATTGCAAAGAGCGCAGTCTGTACAGCCCACACTTAAGGAGAGGGAAGCTGGTTCCACTTCCTTGAGGGTGGAGGTAATCTACATAAATCACTTGATACCATTCTCAGTGGAAGATTTGTCTGTTCTCCCTAATTTACTTATTCGTTCAACATTAGTATGGACTCGTGAATAGTCCTTTTATTTTTAGGGTTGTAATCCATTGCCACCTTATTTATTTTGCTGCTCAAAATGCTCTTGGTTTGGCCATCCGCGTCTCTTGCAGTTGGCTCCTTCTGACATACTCTCGTCATTGTAGCATTTGTTTGCTAATTTCTTCCGCACTTCCTTACTGACTGGCACTACACAACGCTCTAAAATTGTCCAAATGATAAATGCTGGAGAGAATGGGGAGAAAAGGGAACCCTCCTGCACTGTTGGAGAGAATGTAAACTGATATAGCCTGAATGGAAAACAGTATAGAGATTCCTTAAAAACTAGGAATAAATCTACCATATGACCCAGAAATCCCATTACTGAGCATATACTCTGAAAAAAACACAATTCTAAGAGACACACGTATCCCAATTTCACTGCAGCTATTTACAATAGCTAGGACATGGAAGCAATCCAGATATCCAACAACAAATGAATGGATAAAGAAGATGTGGTATGTATATGCAATGGAATATTAATCATAAAAGGGAGTGAATTTGAGCCAGAAGTAGTGAAGTGGATGAACCTAGAGCCTCTTATACAGAGTGAAGTAAGTCAGAAAGAGAAAAATAAGTATCATATATATGATACTTATTATAATGTATATATATATAGAATAATGTATATATATAGAATACTACATAGAATAATGTATATATATAGAATACCGAAAAATGGTACTGATGAATCTAGTAGACAATGGACTTATGAACACAGCCAGAGAAGGTGAGGGTGGGACAAATTGAGAAAGGAGCATTGACATATAGATAGACACTATCGTGGATAAAATAGATAATTAGTGAGAACCTGCTATATAACACAGGGAGCCCAGCCTGGTGCTCTGCGATGACCTAGAGGGTGGGACAGGGTGAGGGGAGGGGGCTCCGGAGGGACGGGATGCATATATGTGTGTGTTGTTATATATTTGTGTGTGTGTGTTGTGTATGTGTATGTGTGTGTGTGTGTTGTGTATGTGTGTGTTGTGTATGTGTTGTGTGTGTGTGTGTGTGTGTGTTGTGTGTGTGTTGTGTGTGTGTTGTGTGTGTGTGTGTATGTGGTGTGTATGTGTGTGTGTGCGTGTGTGTATGGTTGCAGGGCAGAAACCAACACAATGTTGTAAAACAATTTTCCACCAACTAAAAAATAAAATAAGAACAAAACAACACGCTCCAGGATCATCTTTCATATTTCCTGCTCCTGTCTTAGAATCAGTCATTTTTCCCCCTTGGAGTTCTGATGTGACTTGAGCAGTCCTAATGAGAACGTTCTCACGGGGTCTCTAGCAGTCACGGGGTGTGGAAGTTTGGTCCAGGAAAAGCTGCTGGCAAGAGATAGGACACATTACTACGATCTCAGTTACTATGAGATAATTAGATGCTGAGGATTCAGCAGTTCTGAGACCTGGTCTCCAGTCTCAGAGAGTTCATAGTCTAATGAAGAAGGTACATAAATAAGCAGCCAACCACAATACACCCAGCGAGTCCTATGAGGGGTTGGGGGTGGGTAGGTGATCCCAAGATTACAGGGCAGCAGAGAAGAGAGTCATTTAACCCAGGCTGGAGATAAATTTTCCTGGAGATAAATTTAATGAATGAATTGAATAATTTATATTCTTGATAACTCATTTAGCCCCTCTGATCTAATACATTTTGAGATTTTTTTCAAAGTATATTTACTCATGGATCTCCTTTCTAAAAAAATTTTTGAGCAGCTTGTTTCTTTCAGGATCTGTGATCAGTCAGAAGAATCTACACCTTTCCATCAGGTCTTCATGAATGAAGAGATAGAGCTCCTTGGTCCTTTTCTCAGCAAGGGACTATATGAATGCCCAGACTGGAATTTGTTACTGAAATATCCTGGATCTTAAAGATCCAGCATCTCTCAACCTTTGTGTTTCTTCTGCATATGAGTAGCTATTAAAGTTAAGGACTATAAATGTTTTTCCCCATCTTTAAATATCAAAAGAACATTGATTTTGATCCGTGTTCAGCCAGACTGTATTTCCCAAAGATGGTTGCAATCATTTCTCCCATTCCACAAATTCCTCTCACAATGAAACTTTGACATTGCTCTGATCAAAGCAGGGAACCTATAGGTGCTCTCCCCTTAAGTTTAAGAGGACTTGTCACCATGACAAATGCCTGTAACATGCCTGTAACACCTGAGGCAGGGTTATAGAAAACATATTTCCTGGCTTGCACCTAGTTCTCCTCTGAGGTATTTACTCCTGGCATCCAGCTGCCATGCTATGAGGAAGTCCAAACTGGTGCATGTGGAGACAGCACGTGGAAAGCCCACATTTGAGAGGTGGTGCCTGACGCCCATTTGAGATCTTGGCTCACACCAGCGCCAAATGTGAGACATGCAGGTGAAGGTGTCCTGAGATTTCTCCAGCCTCCAGCTCTCAAGGGATCCCTGGCTTATGACTCTGCTCTGTTGATGCCATAGACACATAGCTGAAACTTGTCCTCCCTTTGCTCCATCCCACAGAATTCATGAATATGATACAATTGTTGTTTTATACCGTGAATTTGTGTGGAGATATGGCGGAGGAGGTTTTTATGATGCACTAGTACTGGGGTCGCACAGAGTCGGACACGACTGAAGCGACTTTGCAGCAGCAACAGCCGCAGCAGGACTGAAATACAAGTAGCCAGCTTCTCAGTCCTCCAAGCGAGTGGCCCCTGATAAGATAGCTAGTCCTGAGCTACAGAAAAGCCTAGCCCTTTCTCTTATAAGCACTTCTGATACCTGGTTCTTTCCAGGTATCCATATACAAGAGCAGAAAACTGTGTTTTCTCATTCATTCATTTCTATAAACTCAGGGTCTAACCCAACACCAGAAAATTAGTAGACATTCATTAAATATTTATTGGATGGATGGATACAAAGAGGCATGGCTAAATGAATATGAATATGATCTTTTGAGGGGAATTCCTGGGAATATAGTAAAGCAAAACTTTACCTACAGTTGACTAAGGTAGAAAATGCATGTATTTCTTTAGTTATGTCAAACTGTATATAAACAGTATTCTGATACCCCTTACCTGAGAATCTCAACTGGTTTTTGTCTACCTATTATACTATGTGATAATTTGTCCCAAGATTTAATGGATTGTAACAGAATTAATTTATTTGCTTATGATTCTGGGTTTGGTTTGGCTGAGTGATTGCTCTGCTTCACTTAGTATTGTCTGGGTTGGCCAAATGGCCTCACTCACATGGCTGGCAGTTGGTGCTGGCTGCTGGCTGGAAGCTAATTTGGGGCTAACAGCCAAGGGTCAAGGGTCTCCTCCATGTGGGTTGCTATCTCTGTGACCACTTAGTGTGTGTGTGTGTGTTTGTGTGTGTGTGTGTTAGTTGATCAGTCATGTCTGACTCTTTGCTACCCCATTGACTGGGGCCTGCCAGGCTCCTCTGTCCATGGGATTCTCCAGGCAAGAATACTAGAGTGGGTAGCCATTTCCATCTCTAAAGAATCTTCCCAAGCCCAGGGTTGAACTTGGGTCTCCTGTATTGCAGGCAGATTCTTTACTGTCTGAGACACCAGGGAAGTCCAAGATGAAAGTATCAGTTACTCATTTGTGTCCTACTTTTTGCTGTCAGGCTCCTCTGTCCATGGAATACTCGAGTAGGTAGCCATTCCCTTCTCCAGGGATCTTCCCAACCTAGGAATCGAATCCAGGTCTCTTGAACTGCAGGCAGATTCTTTACCATCTGAGCCACCAGGGAGGCCAGAAGCTGACAGACCACTTAGACTTCATAGCAACTACACTGTGTCATATTATCCTGCTATATTTTATTGGTCAAGTCAAATCAAAGGACCAATTCAGATTTAAATGAAGGGGAATAAACATTTAATGAGAGAATGGCAAGCTTACATTACAAGATGGAATTTGGGGTGGAAGATACTGTTTTAGCCAGAGGATATTTGATTAATTGATTATGTTTTAATTTACTTGCTTGCAACCTGCCTATGTGGATTGCTGTTTCAATTCCCAGAAATTTCCATTTTCTGGTTATGCACAAAGGCATCATGTGCCTCACCAAGTCCTTTGAATACAGCATTAAACTTCAAGTTGAAAAAAAGCAGTTTGAGCTTTAGATCTATTGTGGAATTACTATGTCTCTTGGGCTCTATGGTTTTTCCAGTAGTCATGTATGGATGTGAGAGTTGGACTGTAAAGAAAGCTGAGTGCCGAAGAATTGATGCTTTTGAACTGTGGTGTTGGAGAAGACTCTTGAGAGTCCCTTGGACTGCCAGGAGATCCAAACAGTCCATTCTAAAGGAGATCAGTCCTGGGTGTTCTTTTGAAGGACTGATGCTAAAGCCGAAACTCCAGTACTTTGGCCACCTCATGAGAAGAGTTGACTCATTGGATAAGACTCTGATGCTGGGAGGGATTAGGGGCAGGAGGAGAAGAGGACGACAGAGGATGAGATGGCTGGATGGCATCATCGACTCAATGGACATGAGTCTGAGTGAACTCTGGGAGTTGGTGATGGACAGGGAGGCCTGGCGTGCTGCGATTCATGGGGTCGCAAAAGTCGGACACGACTGAGCGACTGAACTGAACTGAACTTGGGCTTGTTACTTAACCTCCTGAGGCAACTGATATAGGTTATAAAATAAAATAATCAATATTGTATACATTCTGATTGTCTTAAAAAGAGGTCAGTTATCACAATAATGCTATGAACTGCCTGACACACTGCACCATAATAACAGATCCTTGTTGTTGCCTGCCTCCTATAGGCTCAGCACTGTGTCATATGTGACATGCATTAGCTATTCTAATCTCACAAACTGAAGCATCAGAATTAGTGTTCCCAGTTTACAGAGGCAAAGTTAAGTAGCCAATCCAAAGTTAAACAGCTAGGCATCAGTGATCTTAGGTGTTCAAACCCACAACTGACTCTAAAGCTCACTATCCAAAGGAATATGAACCCCTTTCCTTTCAGTAACTTATGATGTAAGATAAAATATTTGCAAATAATATATCTGATTAGAGATTTATATCTAAAATATATAAGGGGCTCTTAAAAGCCAGTAGTGAAAGGACAAAAAACCCAAGTAAAAAATGGGCAAGGGATCAATTTGAATAAATAATTCTCCAAAGAAGATAAACACACAGCCAGTCAACCTGTGAAAAGGTCCTCAATCTCATTAGGGAAATGAAAATCAAAAGCACAGTTACCACTACCCTCTCACAAAAATGGATAAAATAAGTAGACAATAACAAGTGTTGACAAGGATGTGAAAATTGGAGCCTGCATAGATTGCTGGTCAGAGTACAAAACAGCACATCTTCTTTGAATAGCAGTCTAGTAGCATTGCAGGAAGTCAAATATAGAGTTACTGTAATGACCTAGCAATTCCCCTTCTGGCTATATTTGCAAGAAAGATTAAAACATCTGACGACAAAAAACCTTGTACACAAGTATTCATAGCAGTATTATTTACCACAAAGTGGAAACAACTCATCCTTCAACTGACAAATGGAAAATAGCATATATCTGTACATGGAACATTATTCAGCCATAAAAAGAAATAAAGTACTGATACCTGCTACAAGATGAGCTGTGAAAACACTCAGTGAAAGAAGCCAGTCATAAAAGACCATGCATTGTACGATTCAGTTGTAATGAAGTCTCCAGCATAGGCCCGTATGTAGAAATAGAGACTGAATTCATGCTTGTCTAGGACAGCAGTTCCCTATCCTTTTGGCGCCAGGGATTGGGTTCATGAAGACAATCTTTCCATGGACTGGGGGGAGGCAGGTGGTTTGCAGATGACTCAAGCACCTGTATTTCTTGTGTACTTTATTTCTATTAAATTACATCTGCTCCCCCTCAGATCATCTGGCATTAGATCTTGGAGGTTGGGGACCCCTCATCTAGGGTGAAGGAGTTTGGGGAAATAGGCAGTGATGGCTGATGAACCCAGGGTTTCTTTTTAGGATTATGAAAATGTTCTAAAATTGATTGCAATATTAGTTTGACAACTGTGTGAAAATACTTAAAACCACTGATTTTTTACACTTTAAATGGGTGAATTTCTTGGATATGAATTATATATCAATATGCTGGTTAAAAATAATACTATCAGGCATATATGTCATTAACTTTGTTAAGCAGTTCCTATAAGCTCATTATAGATCATAGCTTAAACTTCACCACAACCTAGTTGCTGCTGCTGCTGCTAAGTCACTTCAGTCATGTCTGACCCTGTGCAACCCCATAGACGGCAGCCCACCAGGCCTCCCCGTCCCTGGGATTCTCCAGGCAAGAACACTGGAGTGGGTTGCCACTTCCCTCTCCAATGCATGAAAGTGAAAAGTGAAAGTGAAGTCACTCAGTCATGTCTGACTCTAGCGACAACCTAGTTAGGTAGCAATGTTATTATTTTCCTTTGGGGGGGATGATTTGGGAGAATGGCATTAAAACATGTATAAGATCACATAAGAAACAAATCGCCAGTCCAGGTTTGATGCAGGATGCAGGAAGCTTGGAGCTGGTGCACTGGGATGACCCAGAGGGATGGTATGGGGAGGGAAGTAGAAGGGGGGTTCAGGATGGGGAACACGTGTACACCCGTGGCGGATGCATGTTGATGTATGGCAAAACCAATGCAATATTGTAAAGTAAAAAAATAATAATGATAATAAAAAATTTAAAAAAATAAATAAGAAATTAGTATCAAAATAAAAAATTGATATTAAAGATACTTTAAACAACAAAAAATAATAAGTAAATAAATAAATAAGGAGAAAAAATTAGAGAGTAAATCATTTCCTTAAGATTCTTTGAGATTCCAATCTTGATAGACTCCTCTAGAATCTACAGGCTAAATTATTATGTGGTATCCATTATTATCAATTATAAACTACACATACGTGAGTGCCTGCATGCAAAGTTACTTCAGTCATGTCCCACTCTGTGTGACTATGGACTGAAGTCTGCCAGGCTCCTCAGTCCATGGGATTCTCCCGGGAAAAATACTGGAGTAGGTTGTCATGCCCTCCTCCAGAGGATCTTCCTGACCCAGGGATTGAACCTGTGTCTCATAAGTCTCTTGCATTGGCAGATAGATTCTTTACCACTAGTACCACCTGAAAGCCCATAAACTGCACATTATAGCTCTGTATTTCTCCTCTTTCCCTCTCTTCAATTCTACTTTGTACATTTCCTCCTACCAAAGAATTTGTGCTGAGATTTTTATATATTTCAAAGCCAATGTCATTGTAAAATCTTGTATTGAATACCCATATATGTTGCCCCCACAAACACACACCCCCCAAAAAAAATTCTGGTTAGCTGTAATTGCTAACCAGATAATAACCATGGTGATTGCAGCCATGAAATTAAAAGACGCTTGCTCCTTGAAAAAAGAAGCTATGAGCAACATAGATAGCATTTTAAAAAGCAGAGACATCACTTTGTCAACAAAGGTCTGTCTAGTCAAAGCTATGGTTTTTCCAGTAGTCATGTGTGGATGTGAGAGTTGAACCATAAAGAAGGCTAAGTGCCAAAGAATTGATGCTTTTGAACTGTGTTGGAGGAGACTCTTGAGAGTTCCTTGGACTGCAAGGAGATCAAACCAGTCAGACCTAAAGGAAATCAGTCCTGAATATTCATTGGAAACACTGATGCTGAAGCTCCAATACTTCAGCCACCTGATGCGAAGACCTGACTCATTAAAAAAGACCCTGATGCTGGGAAAGACTGAAGGCAGGAGAAGGGGACAACAGAGGATGAGGTGGTTGGATGGCATCAATGACTCAGCGGACATGAGTTTGAGCAAACTGTGAGAGTTGGTGATGGACAGGGAAGCCTGACATGCTGCAGTCCATGGGGAAACAAAGCACCGGACACGACTGAGCGACTGAACAACAACAAATGGGGCAGGTTGGACTGTTCTTTTAAAATTTCCCTTCAGGATGGGGGTGGAGGTGATATTGTCATGTGGCTTTAAAGAAGAGATGGTCATATGTCCCAGAATTTGAAATATGGCTCCGTCTTTACCAGTTGCATAAACTTGGACTGGTTACTTTGTCTTTCTGAGGCTAGGTTCCCTCAGCTTTAAATTGGAGATGAGGACCTTACCTA
Source organism: Bos javanicus (assembly GCF_032452875.1). Taxonomy (NCBI): domain Eukaryota; kingdom Metazoa; phylum Chordata; class Mammalia; order Artiodactyla; family Bovidae; genus Bos; species Bos javanicus. The sequence continues at coordinate 105,858,664 of NC_083875.1, read as the reverse complement.
CCTGCATTGCTGTGATGACCCTGCTATGGGAATTAACAGGTGTAGAGTTAACTGGAGGGCGGCCCATGCTCAGTGAACAGGAGCCCGTCTTCTTTTTATTTACCCTTATTTACCCACCAGCATCCCAGATTTCCAAACATGGTGAGCGGAACACACTGGCAGACGAAAGCTTTCCCCAAGCCCAGAGAGCTCTTTTTTCTCCAAGCCCAGGAAGTTCTCTCCTCTCCAAATGGCCAACTTAAACCAGATTGAGAACCTGAGGCAAAAAAACACACTCTTACTGGGGAGGGAGTGCATTCCAGCAGTTGGCTCCGTCTCCCAGCTTCTCCAGAGAAATCAGAGCGGCTAAGACGTTTAAAGCCCCAGCCAGAATCCCTGATTTAATTTGATTTTATAGTTGCAGGGATTGCCTTGTTGTGGTTTCCCTATATCACATACAGAGCTCGCCTCTGCTTGCCGTGGAGGGGAAGCCAGTCAGTATACACGTGTGTTGGCACAGCGCTCAGTCTCAAAGGCTTGTCTCCCGATGCCGCCGCTTCTGCGTGGAGATCCAGACGTGAGGATCAGAGACAGGACATGGGCTGGATAGGGGAGGCTTTGGCCCAGAAACAGGCTGAGCTCTGATCTGCATCTGGACTCCCTAACCTAGTCAAGGATTCTGTACAACTTCAGACAAGGATCCTCCCTGAGCCTCTACATTAACCCACATGCAGCATGGAAATAATACTCCATGCTTCTCAGGAGTGGTATTAAGATGTGAGAGCTGATGAATGACATTAAGTGGGCCCTCCATCAGTGTCATTAGAGGCCTCCCAGGAAACAGAAGCAGATAAACAGCATGAGTAGCGTGCTGAACTAGCTCAGCGGACCTCATCTTCACCATTCTGGGCAGATAGAATCCACGAAGGAAGATGTTTCTTTTTTCTTGCTCCAAAAAGGCACGCTTTAACATTTCTTGAGGTGTCCTGTTCATTCTACGCTTAGCTTTCTAGAATCCTAGGATTTATCAGTGATGGAAGGAAGAGGAGAAATGACATAGACCTCTCCACTGGCGTGCTGTGGTTCACGGGGTCACAAAGAGTCAGACACGACTGAGCAACTGAACTGAACTGAACCCCTTTATCAGCTAGGGAAACTGAGGCTCAGAGAGGGAAACTGACCTGCAGAAGAACACACAGCAAGTTGAGTGGCTGAACCTGGCTTTGATATTTGTGTCCTTTTCACGGCATCAAATTGTTCCTGGGGAATCATCTGGGAGAAATTTAAAGAGAGGCATGATTGCAGTGACTGTAAAGTATGAGACATGTCCAGGGAAAGAGAACTCCTTTATTTGGCCAGAGGACGTGTGAAGGTGGAGCAGAGGCAGCCTGCCAAGGGCCTCCTGGGGTCTGCTGAGAGTTTCAGCATTAGCCTGGAGGCAGTGGGAAGCCATGCTCCCTGGAATATAAATGACTTGAGGACACAATTCTAGTTCATATCATTTTTGTGAATCACTTCCTGGCATGCAACATCTGGCATATAGTAGGGGTTGAAAGCGACTGCTTGACGATGCTAGACTTTCAGATCTGGGAACCTGCGTGGCTGAAGAAACTTCCCCATGCCTCTGGAGTTTGCTCAAGTCAAAGAAATTCTGAAACCTATCGACAATCATTCACTTTTCTAAGAATTTCTGAACATGGGAAAGTAAGGGCAGGAAAAGCCTTCAAACAGCTTCCTTCGGAAATGACATGCCCCTGGTCACCTACTGAGCTGGTAATAAGTAACCATTCCTGATAGCTCGTGTATAGTGCATGACCCTGCATAACGCTGATTCCAGTGAGTGAAGTGAGTAGATGCCACATCGACAAAATTGCTTAGCTGAAAAGATTCTCCATCTGGCGTCGGTCACAGCCTTCTACCCCAAACATACCTGTGTTCCACAGTTTTGGCCATCAGCCCAGGGACATCTGGTGGTATGCTGACCTTTGGTCATCCTGTTTTTCTAACTCTGTCATTGATTCTTTAGAAAAAGGAATTAAGGTTATCACGGCTGGAGTTTGGAATGGATTAGTAACCCTTGAAAGGGCTTGCCCTTCAAAGAAGCAATGAGAGTACCAAAATGTGGATCATCCCTTCTTCCATGGTGGGGGTGGTATATTCTTGAAATTTTAACTGGTTTCACAACACTAGCTAAATCTAGAAAGAGACCTTGAGCTGGCTTCATGAATGATTACATAACGGAAGGGAAAGTGCTCAGTGTTTACTGGCCTTTTTCTGTGAACCGGGCGCTGAGCTAGGTGTTTCTGTCTTGTAATCCTATTTGATGGGCTTCTCTGGTGGCTCAGATGGTAAAGAATCCTCCTGCAACGCAGAAGACCTGGGTTCAGCCTCTAGGTCAGGAAGATCCCCTGGAGAAGGCAATGGCTACCCACTCCAGTATTCTTGCCTGAGGAATTCCATGGACAGGGGAACCTGGCCGGCTACAGTCCATGGGGTTGCTGAAAGCAACACATTATAATGTGTTGACATTATAATCTTTACAGGTTGACAATTACTTTGGGTCAGGAACCCAAACATTAGACAGACAAGGGTCCATGGAGATAAGAACTGTGTCTGTTTCTTCACCACTATATGCCTGGTATATATGTTAAATGACTTTCCCACGGTCATAAAGCTGGAATGTTAATAATATAGGTTACTGAATGATGGTCTGTGGGGATGTATATAAAGCTGCGTGTGTGTGTGTGTGGGAGAAGGCAATGGCACCCCACTCCAGTACTGTTGCCCGGAAAATCCCATGGATGGAGGAGCCTGGTGGGCTGCAGACCATGGGGTTGCTAAAAGTCAGACACGACTGAGTGACTTCACTTTCACTTTTCACTTTCATGCATTGGAGAAGGAAATGGCAACCCACTCCAGTGTTCTTGCCTGGAGAATCCCATGGACAGAGAAGCCTGGTAGGCTGCAGTCCATGGGGTTGCACAGAGTCAGACACGACTGAAGCGACTTGGCAGGCTGTGTGTGTGTGTGTATGTGTGTGTGTAGAAAGCCTTAGTTTGAATGGCATCTCTCTTTCATTGATAAACTTCTAGGAACTTTCCGTCCTGCAAGGTCTTATTCTATATGGTCCAACTTCATCCTATCTGTTCTCCGTTTCATTTCCCAGCTTCCAGTTTTACTAGTTTTGTTTCCAGCCTTCTGAGGTTGCTGTTGTCTTACTCTTGCTGTTCCCCTTGTCCAAATCTATCTTAGCACAGCCAATTTTTCTTATTTTTTTGGTTGCATCTCAAGTGACATATCTTCAGAGAAGCCTCCTCTGACAACCCAGTTTACACTGACTACTCAGCCCCTTACTGTCACATTTCTCTATGCATTTTTGTGCTATATTTGTTCCTAGCCGAGGTGAAGTCCTTTACTTATATATTTATTTGTTGTTTGTGAGACTCCTGGTGGCAGGAATTTTACCTTGTTTTTATTCACTGCTGTATTTCCAGCATCTAAAACAATTTCTGGCAAATAGTAGATGTTAAATAAATATCCAATTTGTGAACAGATTAGCGAATAAATGAACAGATGATCTATGACTGTCACATTGTAAATAAAATCCCTAAACACTACGTCTTGACTTTTTTTTTTTTCTGCATCATGAGTTAGTTACTCTGTCACGTTCGACTCTTTGCCACCCCAGGGACTGTAGCCAGCCAGGTTTCTCTGTCCACGGGATTTCCCAGGCAAGAGTACTGGGAGTGGGTTGTCACGCCTTTGGGGGTCTCTCTGACCCAGGGATCAAACCTGGGTCTCCTGCACTACAGGCAGATTCTTTACCATCTGAGCCACCAAGGAAGCCCATTTTCTGCATTAGTTCTGGTCTTATATCTCTGCTCCTCTATCCAAATGCAGCTTTTTCTGTAACGAGTGGGAATTTGTTCAGCAAACATCACCCTTCTGTTTCCCTCTGCCTCTGACTAGGGTCCTGGCATTAGGGCCCTTATCCAATGTTCTAGCAATTCTTTCTGTTTTTCTATTTTTTAAATTCAATTAATTTTTGTTTTGATAATGTTGTGTTGGTTTCTGCTATAGAATGCAAATCAGTCGTAATTGTACGTACATCCCATCCTTCTCAATTCTTTATAGTTTCCTAAATTCACCAAACCTTTCCCTCTGAATTGTTCTTGCTGTTCCCTCTCCCTGGACCATCCGTAACCATGCACGAGTCCTGCAGAACCTGTGGTCCTGAGTATAGACAGCCCGTTTCTGGGAAGCCTTTTCTCATCTTCCTAAATGGTACCAACCTCAGTGCCCCTGTCGTGCCTGCTCCATGGTTGTATTTTGCATTTATCCCACGATGGGATTACATTTTCTGTCGTTTTCCTCTTGGAAACAGTTAACCAAGGGAAGAATGGAAGTCAATTTTCTTCTATCTCCATCTCATCTCTTCTATACTCATCTCATGTATGAAGATGAGTACAAGACGACTGTCCAGTGACCAGGCATGGAGGATGGGGTGAATAAATGAACATGAAGGAACAGATTAAGTGATTCTTAAGAAAACCCATCCGTGAATGTCTGACCCAGGATTATCGTGTAGTTCCCACTCAGGGTGGTCAACTGTCTGGGTTTGTCTGGAATGTGAGACAACTCTCTGTGCTACAACTGGAGAAGTCCCTGCAAAGGAAGATGACTTGATCACCCTGTACACACCCAGCTCTATAGCTGAGTGAGGACTCCTGTGCTAGGCTCCACGAGGAGGTGATTGCTGCGATCCTAACCCACCTTCCGTGCACTCCAGGGCCTTTAGGGAGCTCGCGTCCTTCACCACGGCAATGTGTTTGGAATTCTCGCTCTTGGTTCTACCTTTTCCTCCCCTTGCCAGTTTCATATCAACAATTATTAGTTTTTCTGAGGGGATTCCCAGCTCCTTTCCATACCCCACCCTCACTTCTGATTTATTTTATGCCTTCTGGTTCCTTTTTTGTTTTGTTTTGTTTTAGCAGAATAGTCACTGTCTTTATAGAGTTCTTTTTAAAAAGTCAATACAGTTATTGGCCTCCAGAAGTGAGATAAAGGGGGGAGGGAGAGAGAGAAAGAGATTGACAATTTGGAGACCCCCTGCAGTGAGGTTTGAAGCTAGGCAATCTCCTTGTAATTAACAAATGAAGAAGAGACCTAAGACCAAACCTGAAATCTAGTTGCAGGAACCCGAGATCATTTCCCCTGACAAGTTCAGAGACAGAAATCTTAAACGTTTGGGGTAGTGTGTTGGCATATGGAAGGGGCGGGGTAAAGGCTGGCGGGCCAGGGCTTCAGGCTGACGGCCTCGCACTACCTCTGCAACACTGCGTGAGTCATATGACTTTTCAGTTCCCTATCTGTGAAGTACGTTTCCCTTTGCCCAATGCGGGGTCGCTACAGGACTGAGCTCAGTGCAGACACGTACTAATTGCTCAATAAATCACTGTTCCCTTCATACCCTATGAACATGATTGTCTCCAGAATATGGAGTAGGGTTGTCCAGTGTGTAGGGTTAAGTAGCTATTACATTTTGCAACCATGAATTAGCAAGAATTGTGCTCTCATGAACCATTGGTTTTATATACAATAAATATTGAGTTATGTGTAATGTGTGTGTCCTAACTAGTTTTGTGACTTTTAGTAGTTCCCTTGTCACAGGAGTATGCCTGATGTGGTATGGCTACAGAGAGATTTGCAATTTCTCAAAAATCAAACAAAAAGCACCAATATCCACATGAAACGCGTCATACTCTTTTGACTGTGCAATTCTATTTCTAGGAATTTATCCAAAGGAAATAACTAGAGAATGCATGTACAATGATGTTCATCTCAGCATTGTTTATTACAGTGAAAAATCAGAAACATCTGGAATGCCTGACAATAGAGATTTGGCTAAGTTAATTACATTTCAGACATTCAATTGAATACCACGCAGACATCAAAAAATTGTGTTCTCTAAAAGTATTTAATGACTTGGAAGCAAGTTCAAGGCATATTGTTAAATGAAGAAAGCAGATAACAAAACAATATGTCCGTATGTTTCCAATTTTGTAAAATAAAAATTATGAAGGAAACAATAATAATACTAAATAATACCAGAAGTAGTATCATTAATGGTTAAGAACACAGTCTGTGGAGTTAGAACTCCTGGGTTCAAATTCCAGCTCTGACGCTTTCTTGCTACGGGATTTTGGAAATCCTTTACCTCTATTTGTCTTAGTTTCCTCTTCAGTTCCCGTAAAATGGGGACAATCTCGTAGAGATTTTTCTGACAATTAAAATGTTCTGTAAAGCTGTAGAATAGTACTTGTCAAAAAGTCAGTGTTATAGAAGTGTTGGCTATTTGTTTCATTTTTTTAGTGATGTAATTCATAAGCTATTTTAAAACAAAATTAGAAATAAAAAGATGAATCATAGATATATCTATATCTCTCTATATATGAGTTAGTCTCTGAGTTGTGTCCTAATCCTTGTGACTCCATGGATTGTAGCCCACCAGGCTCCTCTGTCTCCTCTCCTCCAGTATCCAGGCAAGAATACTGGAATGGATAGCCATTACTTTCTCCAGGGTATCTTTCTGACCTAGGGATCAAACCCAGGTCTTCCACATTGTAGGCAGATTCTTTACCATCTGAGCCACCAGGGAAGCCCATATACACATATGCAAATTCATTCCGCTAATAATTGCTTGAACTGAGATTTGAACCAAAGCCTATCTGGCTACAGAATTTGATCATTTAACCATTATGCAATTCAGAAAAAGGAATGTCAGCCATAGTTTTCTCACATTCGCAGGATGAGGAGTAATTTTTACTTTCATCTTTGTGACATTTTGGATTTTCCAAAATTTTAACAATGGATATATATCAACTGGTTTTATAACTGGAAAGACACTACTATTCGTACACTACGTTTCAAATTGTTCAAAATTAAACATAATATCCCTCACGCAACTGCTGTCTTTATCAGTCCACTGGCCGATGATTCTATTTCTGCACCGTGACTAGGTGGAAGGTGAGCTCCATAGGAGATGCCTCAAATAGTACAGGAGGTCAAGTTCATGGTCACAGAAAATAGGTCACAGGCATCCTATAGCATTGGCAGAGGATTCCAGAAACAGTATGAGTTATAAAATCAGACAGAACTGAGTTCAAATCTCCAAGCTTTCAAGCACAGACTCTTGGATACATTTCTTAACTGCTCAGTCTGCTTCCTCCTCTAAAACAGGAGCATGATAGCTCCTTGTGGAGTCCCAAGTCATCAGGACTCTAAACGAAAGGTCAGTCCTGTTCCAGGCACACAGTTGGTACTTACCCCCAGGTAATAGCCCTGAATAGCCCTACACTGAATTAACATTTGGGTGAGTCCTACTTCCTAAATGCTAATCTTAAACAGTGGTAATAAATGCAAAATCACTAACTTCTAGCTGACTAACATCAGAAAGCTCTCTCTAACCTATTTCCAGTTTGGAGGAAAAATTTTGCCATTGCTGTTGCATGTAGCTCCCCCCGCCCCCCACCACCTTTAAAGACAACAAATAAAACACCAAAAGCAACAGCTTTTTGTAAGATGTTAAAAATACCTTGAGGATTAAATCCTGCCTGCCTGTTCCTGGTTTGGAAATGGGCTTGAATGCATTCCTTACACCCAGATTGGATCACTCTTACTTTCACCCTGCAACCTTGCCAGTGCCTTTTTTAAAAAAAGGACTATTATCATCACAAGGACTTGTTTTGTGCCAGAACATGGCAATAGAAATTATCTCTGGCAATTCTGCAGCTCTATCCTCTCACCAGCCCCTAAATCTCAACAAGCGTTCTAAATTTCAGCCGGAATTGATTGGAAAATTGGCCTTATAATTCACAAGGGTTCAGATTTGAGATCAGTTAACATCAGACTTCTGGAAATATTGGCTGCTTCCTTGGGCCAATGAGTGGTGAGTTTTTTCTCCTTGAAAGCAGAGCTGAAAGTCATTTCTTTCTTCCTCACACCTAGTTATTACAGATTTTGCATCCTGAGAACTGCTCTGGTTGTGGGGGTGGCCCGGGGGTGGGGAGGCTGGTACATACTGTCTCCAGCAGGCTTTACGCAGAGCAAGAAACTTGTTCCTACAGTAGGGAATCTCAGGACTCATGTTCTGAATTTACAGATGATAAAGTTGAGTCCCAGAGAGGAGGCAGGATTTGCAGAAGTTATAGCAGGAATTATGGAAGACCGCCATTCCAATTTCTTGAATCTTAGGCTACTGCTGTTTTCCTTCTCTACTCTGCCACATCTCATATTTGAAAGCCTTTGATATCACTCCAAATGGTGGGTCATCAATGTTGACTCCTCATATCATCTCCCAAATGTGGCCCAGATCCCATCTACTTAATGGGAGAACAATGTATATTCACCATCTTTCACACTCCGACTCTCTCATGAACTCTCTCGGCCTCTCACTGGGCCATTCTGCAATGTAGAGTGAATATCAATGGCTTTTAGAAGTTGCGAGATCTGCTTTGGAATGTGTGTTTCTTGTTCCAGTTGGACTGCCTTCTGAACATGGAACAATTAAAAGTCAGAATACTGCTTTCCTGGAAGTGGGAGAAACAGATGAGAAGATGCATGCTGGCATGTGCTTTCTGTAACACAGACTCCAATCCACCCTGAAGACAGCCTTTCAAAACCCGCATCCACTTTAAACACGATGACTGACATCTGAGGAGGGCCTCTGTTTGGAATTAAGGATCGGATCTGCAAGAACGAGGCAGCAGGAGCTTTACCTGAATTGGACTTCTGACACACACTGAGAGGCAGTTTAATTGCATGATCAATAACATTTCAAAGAAAGCTCAGAAGGTCACCAACATCACCATGGAATGCAGTAAAATATGACAGAAGGAAAACCTGAGCACACTGTGTCAAGAGTCCAATCAATAGTCACTGAGTTTTATTTGTGTCAGATTTAAGAACACTTTACTTCTGGGCCAGAAGAGGGTGAAGGCAGTTATGCAAACCAACCAGCTGCTTCTCAGAACCCAAAAGTTCACCGAGGATCATCGGTATGGAATACACAGAAGACAGCTACGAAGGGACTCAGCAACGCTACTCATAAAAGCATGCAAACAAACAGATTTCCACACTGTCAAGCCAAGTTCCAAATGTTGCTTACAGCTGGGTAAATTTGACCTTCCAAGTGTTTGCTCTTCCTTGTCACCCATTTTAAAAACAAGAGACCTAACTCAGGATTACGTGGAGGAAATTTTAGCATGCCAGGTTGGTTATGAGACCGGGCTGTAGAGTTAAGACTGCCTCGGTTGGGATCCCGTTCCTGCTACTTATTGACTGCCTGACCTTGGATAAGCTACTTAGCCTCTAAAAGCCTTTATTTCCTCTTCTTTAAAATGGGGAAAACTGTTTTGCCTACCTCATAAGGTGTGGTGGGGAATACATATGTTAAAATGCTCAGCACAGTGCCTGGCACATAGCAAGGGCTCCATAAATACAAGGTTATTACTGAAAGTTTCTTGCTTTTCTCATTAATATTGATAAATGTCCTACAAATACAACATGGTGAATGCACCTGGGCATATGACGGAGAAGAAATGGCCAGCAGGTGAGGAGAAGAAAAGCAAAGATATTCTGGCATAATTGTTATAATTGCTGCCTCTTACTGAGAACTTATGAAGTACCTGGCATTGTGTCATGTACTTAATGAATATAATCTCATTTAATCACCATGGGATATTATAAGGTAAGTACGACTCATTTTCTGTACCAACAATCAAAGCAAAGCAAAGTCATTTATCTAAAGTAAGATACCCTCAAGATAGACTCAAATGTAGAACTTTCTGACTCTACGACTTTTGCTATACTCTGAAAGTGAGAGTGTTAGTTGCTCAGTCATGTCTGACTCTTTGCGATCCCATAGACTGGAGCCTGCCAGGCTCTTCTGTCCATGGAATTCTCCAGGCGAGAATACCAGAGTGGGTAGTCGTTTCCTTCTCCAGGGGCTCTTCACAACCCAGGGATCAAACTTAGGTCTCCTGCATTGCAGGCAGTGTCTTTACTGTCTGAGCCACCAGGGAAGCCCAGAACTCTACTCTGATTACCTGTAAATCCCTTGGACTGCTTGGTACCGTTTTGACGTAACACACAATGAAACATCCTTGTTATTGGGAGGTAGCTATGTCACGTGACACCAGATTAGTCCTGTTATGTACACTGGAGCTGTACTCCATGGAGCTTGTGAGCTTCCACGGCAAAGGAGGGGCCATAGATGTCTACATGTTCACCAGCTTTCAGAAAGGCAGAATAAAAAAACACATGGGCAAAGCTAAGACATACAGTCTCCTGTCTCACGAAGTTCTCTATCCCTTGATGATGCAAACTGACAGGGCTAGCCTCAAAATATATTCAGGTCATGTGAGTACAGCAAACATTTATAAAAAGAGGTACGTCATAGGTATTGTCTTGCAAGGGATGGTCAGCCCAGAAAAATGAACTTATTTCCTTGCACACAAGGAAAGCTCATGGGAAAATAAATGAGCAATTATAAAAATGTCTTTTAAGGCATAGTGATGGAGAGTTTGGGCTTCTTGAAGAGAGATTCTGCGTTTGAATTCTAATGTATGCTTACTCACTATATGGGTTCAAATCCCTGTGCCTTTGCATCTGTAAAGTGGGGCTGCTATACCACCCCTACTGCACATGACTGTGAAGAATGAATGGGGTACAGCACGTGGACAGCTTACTATGTGCGCACGCTCTTGTTGCCGCTCAGTCATTAAGTCACGTTTGACTCTTTGCGACCCCCTGGACTGCAACATGCCAGGCTCCTCTGTCCTCCTTCACTGTCTCCTCGAGTTTGCTCAAATTCCTGTCCATTGAGTTGGTGATGCTATCTAACCATCTGCTGCCTCCTTCTCCTTTTGCCTTCAATCTTTCCCAGCATCAGGGTCTTTTCCAAGAGCTGTCTCTTCACATCAAGTGTTATGTGTTCTGTGCACATAACTAGCACTCAACAGTGTTCGTTTTTATACTGGAATTAGACCACTTGCCTGGGTCTAGTCTGAGTTCTACCTCCTACCAGCTTTGTGCCCCTGAGCAAAGTACTGAACCACTCTGCCTCTCAGTTGTCCCATATGTAAGCTGGGTTAAGACTGATATGTGCCTCATAGGGTCATAACAAGGATTAAGTAAGTTAATATTTATAAAGAACTTAGAAAAATGTTTGGCACACAGCAAAGACTCAATGTTGAAGTGAAAAGTGAAAGTGTTAGTCTTTCAGTCAGGTCCGACTCTTTGCGACCCCGTGGACTGTAGCCCTCTAGGCTTCTCTGTCCGTTTCTCCAGGCAAGAATACTGGAGTGGGTAGCCATTCCCTTTCTCAAGGGGATCTTCCCGACCCAGGGATTGAACTCAGGTCTCCTGCATTGCAGGCAGATTCTTTACCGCCTGAGCCACCACGGAAACCCCAAAGACTCAATGCTCACTACTATATTATCGTTGTGATAATTTCTGATGGTGGGAACTACAAGATACCGCAAGGAAACAAAAAGGCACTTATCTAGAGCTGTGGTGTGTAGGTGAGAAGGAAAACTTCCTAGAGAGCAGAGTGCAAGTGGGTATATGTCAAGTAGATGGGCAGGGGCTAGGGGACAAGGGCAAGGTCTGGATTTAGAAAGAGCATTCCTGGACGTCCTTTACCTTCCTTCTTCAATGGCGACCTTGTTGCTCACAGCTCTTGTTTTTGCCCATTACAGTTCATGGGTCCTGAAATTGGTTTGAAGGCAAATTCCAAGCTTGCAATGGGGTGGGAGAGGGTAAGAAGAGAATGCAGTACCCCTTTCTGAAAACGGGCTGTAACCATTTAGCCGATTATTTAATATTGAGGAATGCAGTAAGGTCAGAGCCTGGATCACCTTTCAATGGAGCTACAGCTCCAACGAGCAGGCTCTGAAATTGCTTGAAGTCATTTACACCAGTGAATGCATATGTATCAGGGCCTGGTTAAAGATTTAGAGGATAAGCTGGTTAATAGAATTAATTTGATATATCCGGTATAATTCAGTGGAACACGTAAGTGCCCTTCAGAGCTCAAAACTGCTGGGAGAGGAACAAATCTTTGTACCAGCCATTAAAGAAGGATTAGTTGGAATCCTGAAGGAATAAACCCATGACTTTCATTCTTCTCCAGCTGTATGCATAATAGATGTCTTGATAAATGGCTATGGTATAAGCAACTTATCAAAACAACTTGGACTGCTGATGTATGTATGTGTAAGCATGTGTGTGTACATATATATTAGTATTTTTTGCCACTTCAGGTTCATGCCACAGTTGTATCTGATCCCTTTTCCTCGTTTCTGAAGCCAAAAGGGAATGCGTGAAAGACCAGGGTTTCATACACTCACTAAGGGCATGAATGAAAGTTGCTCAGTCTTGTCCGATTCTTTGTGACCCCACGGACTATAGAGTCCATGGAATTCTCCAGGCCAGAATACTGGAGTGGGTAGCCTTTCCCTTCTCCAGGGGATCTTCCCAACCCAGGGATGGAACCCAGGTCTCCCACATTGCAGGCGGGTTCTTTACCAGCTGAGCCACAAGGGAAGGCCACTGTGGGCATCGCTCTTCACAAAGTGGGGTGGGCAGAAGATGGTCACCACCGTTGGTCTCTGGGTAGGTCGAAGAGGGCCCCTGGAGGGAACAGTGGCTAGATGCCTTGGATTACAATATGGGCTGGTCCAGTACTGAGGCTGCTGGTAGGAGCTGAGAAACAAGACAGCCGAAAGAATCTAATACTTACTGCAGTTCACCAAGATGTCAACGCCCCCATATTTGCAGTTGAAACATGACTGTGTAGGACCAAATAGCTGGCTTTTTGAAGGTGATTCAAAAACAGGAGTAGATCATATTTTCTAAGAGAAATAAAAGCTTCCTCCTACATTCCTGTTCATTTTGCGATGCCAAATTAGGGAGAACTTCTGGCTGAGAAATAGGAAAAAAAAAATTGGAGATGTTTTAAGATGATGAGATGGGTTCTTTTTATGCCATTCTCAGTATATATGGTTTTTTAAGATGTCAAATGGGAAAAATGATAACTTTTTTCCAATCTGGGAAAAGAACTTGGGAGTACACGCTGATGACTCTTCTAGGGTATGTGTGTCTACGGCCAGCATAATCATTAAAATATTCTGTGAGCTGGGAAGTACGTTAGAGGGGAATTTTAACAAAAGGGAGAAAGCAAAGGAGAAAGGAAAAAAGTGTGCATTTTCTTTTTACCTAAAAGTTTGTTTTGACTTTCAGGGATCACGCAAAGTATCCAGCTCAGTGCCTGGTAGATAGGAATCATGTAAAAACAAAGAACAGAGATGTGCTTAAAATTGATTTTTACCAAAAGGGTAGGGGTAGTGCATCTTATCTTGTGTTCTTAAATAAATTACCTTTCTTAAATAAATTATCCTTCCTCATGGAAGATAATCATTGCTTTCCTGTTTCTCTCTGTGCCCCTTATTGGGTAAGTTCAAGTGCAAACCTTGGGCCACAGAGAGAGGAAGGCCTGGACTGATGGGCCACTTCTGACTGATGGGGGGCAAGGCCCTTCACCCCAACACGCCCTAGTGTCCCGAACTATAGACTAAAATGGGTACAACGGTGCTTCCCTTACAGAGCAGTTGGAAGGATTCAATGAGAACGTTTTCACAGCCATCAGCGAGGAAAGTGGGTGTCTCACACTTTCTGTAGTTATCCATCTCTCTTCCCTGTTTTTCAACAACGATCCTAATATGTAGGATGAGATCAGTTTTACCTTGAGTTGGTTGATGGAAGTTTCTGTATCCCTTGCAGCTGCTCTGGTTTACAATGTAAATGAATGCTAAAAGAGCCAAGGGTCAGCAATACAGAGGAGCAAGTCCTGGGCTACAACAACCTTTCCATGCCATACAGAGAAAACCCATGCAGAACTCAAGTACTTCAAGGAAGAAAGAAGGACAGAAAGAGGGGCAAGGAAAGAAAATAGGGAGAACAGAGGGATAAAGGGACAGAGAGAGAGAGAGAAAATAAATGTGGTTTTGAAACACTCTTCTAATTCTTTGCGAAGAAAAGACAGCAGTGTTGAGCTAATGCCCCCAAAATAGATCTGAGCAAACATTTGCCAATGATCTGGAAAAGAAAAATCTTTTCTGACACTTCTCTTTAAGTAAGGCTGGAATGTGGGACTTGGGGAAGGGAGGGTGGTGCCGAGGCCAGGCGAGGTCCTGCCCACTCTGCATCAGGTCCTCCAGAGTGGCACTGCCAATGTTCAGACCTGGCTTGTGACAAGCAAACCTCTGAAGCCTGTGGTTTGGATTTTGCTTGTGGCTTTCTTTTCATATGTGAGGTCTTCTTATATCCACGAAACCAGGCCTTGCCCAACTGACATCAGACCAAGAGGCTACCCACACTTACAAGGATGTGTGCCATCTCACCCTTCTTTACAGTTTTCATGGATCTCACTTAAGAAGCAGCGGAGTTGGGAATGGGGGGATCACAGGTGATCAGTTCCTCTCCCTTCCTTGAATTTACAACAACATTTTATGAACTGAGTATTCCATGCATGGTAACTGATATTAACTAGAAAATTGTGGTTTGGGCAAGTGAATTTGGGAAATAGATTCCATAAAGGTAAAGAGGTCCTTAGGGGGCACATTGATATGCTAATGTGTTTTATGCGGGCTGTCAGTCACCTTATTTTATTCTTATTCTATTAGCATCATTGGACCCTGTTCCTCACTTTCTCCTTGAAATACGTGCTCCAGTTAGCATACAGGTAGAGAAGGAAACGGCAACCCACTCCAGTGTTCTTGCCTGGAGAATCCCAGGGATGGGGGAGCCTGGTGGGCTGCCGTCTACAGGGTCGCACAGGGTCGGACACAACTGAAGCGACTTAGCAGCCAGCAGCAGCAGCAGCTACTCTCTCTCAGGTTCCTTCTATTTCATTGGCCTCTCTCAGCATCCTTTACAGGTTCCTTTTCCTTTTCCACACCTGGGAAGACCAGGTCTCAGTCTGAGGCCCTCCCCTATTTGAGGAACACTCAACACCATTGGGTGGTTCTATTGACTTTATGAGTATTTAATGCTATGGATATAACAATGACACAATTTTTTTTTTTTTCTCACACTGTGATCTCACCAATTATCTGCAGATTAAAACTTTATTTATACAAATGATATCAAAACTTGAATACCTAATGGGCATTTTCCATGTCATATGTTCAAAACAAAACTCCTGCTTGCCATTGGCTCCCTCTGCCCTCCATCCCCACGGCTTCTACACAGTTTTCCATTTCCACCAAATGGTGTCCTGCTCCCATCTGTCCAGGCTCAAAAATGTAGGCGTCATTCTCGACTCCTCTCATTCTCTAACTACCCATGTCCAGTTCAGCCCACGTCTTAACTGCATTACTTTTAAAATACGTCCTGAATCCAAGGCTTGTTACCACTACTACACTATTCCAAACCATCATCGTCTTTCACATAGACTACTTAATGGCCTTCTAACCAGTCTCCCTGGGACACGCTCCCTTTCCACAGTCAATTATCAACACTTCATGATTTAAAAAACAGAAACCAGATCATGTTACTCCCCTTCAAAAACCTCCCAAGATTTCTCATCTTACTAAAAATAAATTATGAACTTTTCCCCATATCCTAAAAAGCCCCATATAATCAGACTCCTGCCTGCCTCTCGGCTCTCATCTATTACCACTGCCCCCTTTACTCAGTTCCCCAGAGACACACCAGTGTATGTGCTACTCTGAACAGGCCAAGGTTAACCACAGGGCCTTTGTACTTGCATTGGCCAGTATGGTTCTGCCTCAGATTCTCAACCGGCTTTCTGACACCAATTCACCAGCTCAGTAAGCCCTTTCCTCCTCAGAACCTCCATTTCCCCTCTGCTGTGAGAAGATTTCAAAGGGAGGTGGTGAGGACCAGGATTTGTAGACTGCAAAGTGTCAGGACACGGAACAATATTTGGTCCCACATAATAAAGCTGATTCACAGTATCGGTAACCAAACCAAACGAAGGCACAGCAGAAATTCAGTGCTACAATTCACCATGGTCGCTGTCATTTCAGTACAGAATATCTTAGTCATTTAAAAGTGGAGACACAGTTCATTATAATCTTGGCTCTACTTCCATGTTTATTGTAAAGATCTTCTATTCCTTGATTGGAGGCAGAGCTGAAATTGGACAACTGAATCATTTCTATGAGTAACAACATTTCAGAGCTTTCCCCACATCGTTTATGTGTTAATAGATTTTCTCCTCATGACAACCCTCAGGGGAGTCTCATTATCCCCATTTTACAGATGAAGGAACTGAAACTTGGCAAATGACGCTGATTTCCTCATGCACACAGAGGTAACAAGTAACATCGACGACTTTTGAACTTAGATTTTTAAACAAAGTCACCTTGCTTACTCATGAACTACTATGTTCTGCTTCGCTATGAACAAACGTTTAAGTATTTTGGCAAAGAGGATTCCGTCAGCTGTAAGGACTTTTGAGTTTGTGTGGTATTGTTGAAGGCCCTAGGCTTAATATAAAGAAGGAAAGTGTTTTGGTCTCTAAGTCTCTGAGCATTTTTATAAGAATATGTGACATTACAAAAGGACTCAAAAGACTGAACTAGGAGTAATGAGAGCTTTTCTCAAGGAAGCACATTTTTACTGACAGCTGTCTTACATTAGGCTGGTTTGCCTCATGCGACAACATGGGCAAGCTGTGACCTCCGCATCCCTGGAGGTATGTAATCAGAGACAGCACAGCCTCTCGTGAGAGACATTACAGACTGGAGGGCTTTCTTGAATCATACAAGCTGCTCTAGACATTTCTACACAAGCTGCATTGCGTAATGGTTAGGGTTCTTTCAACCTTGAGGCATGGTTGTTCAGCCAACACCAAACATGAAGTCTCAGCTTGGTTTCCTCCAAAAGCAGAGTCTGAGGTAAGGTCTGGGTGTCAGGCAGTTTATTTGAGAGGTGATCCAGGCGGTAGGATAAAGAGTGGGGAGAGAGGGACAGGGGAGAAAGGAAAGCGAATCAGTGGGGTTAATGAGCTGAGGATTGTTATGGTTCTGCTGAGACCCTTCTAGAAACCATGTGAGCTGAGCTTCTACCCATGTTCTCCCAGAGGCTGGGCATTTATTCATCAGCTTCCACCCAACCAGTGCTGGCCATGTCTACATAGGAAGATGAGCAGGCTTCTGTAGTTCCAGAACAGCCATAGGGAGAAACCTGTAGAAGTTGGTAGGATACCACTGAGATGGGTTAAAACAAAAATGCACGTAATTATCCATCACAGCTACACTAAGGTAAGAGGCCGAAGGGATATGATGTTGGGCATCAAGAACACTTCCTATACCTAGGCTGTGCTTTGGTTTTTAGGATGGGGTCTGGAGGGATGAGCAGGAGCCCCCAAGGCAAAGGCTCCTTCTACTCTGGTGTTTGTTTTTAAACCTTTTAATTTCATATTGGAATAGACTTGATTAATAATGTGGTGATAGTTTCAGGTGTCAGCAAAATGATCAGTAATACACACATGTGTATCTATTCTTTTTCACATTCTTTTCCCATTTAGGTTGTTACATGACATTAAGTGGAGTTCCCTGTACTACACGGTAGGTCCTCGTTGTTATCCATTTTAAATATTGCAGTGTATATATGTCAATCCAAAACTCCCTAACTATCCCGTCTCCCCTCACTGTTTCCCCATGGTAACTGTAAATTCATTCTCTAAGTTTGTGGGTCTGTTTCTGTTTCGTAAATAAGCTCATTTGCATATTTCTTTTTAACACTCTTTTCTTTTTAGGAGTACAGAATTAGCAATGGTTCCTGTGTCAGGCAGAATAAGGTCCCCTAAACCCTCAAAGACATTCACCTCCTAATTCATGGAACCCTTGTGGCTCAGATGGTAAAGAATTTGCCAGTAATGTGGGCAATTGGGGTTTGATCTCTGGGTTGGAAAGATCCCCTGGAGAAGGGAATGGCAACCCAACCCAAGTATTCTTGCCTGGAGAATTCCATAGACAGAGAAGCCTGGCAGGCTACGTGAGTTGGCAAAGAGTCGAACACAACTGAGTGACTAACATTTGCACTTTGTGTAGTTAGATTATGTAGCAAATAGGAAATAATGCTATAGGTGAGATTCTAATTGCTAATCAGCTGGCCTTGAGACGAGATTATCCTGAATTATTTGTATGTTCCTAAGGCTATGGTTTTTCCAGTAGTCATGTATGGATGTGAGAGTTGGACTGTGAAGAAAGCTGAGCACCGAAGAACTGATGCTTTTGAACTGTGGTGTTGGAGAAGACTCTTGAGAATCCCTTGGACTGCAAGGAGATCCAACTAGTCCATTCTAAAGGAGACCAGTCCTGTGTGTTCTTTGGAAGGAATGATGCTACAGCTGAAACTCCAGTACTTTGGCCACCTCATGTGAAGAGTTGACTCATTGGAAAGGACTCTGATGCTGGGAGGGATTGGGGGCAGGAGGAGAAGGGGACGACAGAGGATGAGATGGCTGGATAGCATCACCGATTCGATGGACGTGAGTTTGAGTGAACTCCGGGAGTTGGTGATGGACAGGGAGGCCTGGCGTGCTGCAATTCATGGGGTCACAAAGAGTCGGACACAACTGAGCGACTGAACTGAACATATCATAAAGGACCTTAGAACTTGAAAATGGAGGTAGGAAAAGAGAATCAGAGAGATGACAATGTGTCAAGGACATTGCTGTCCTTGAAGATGGAAGAAGGGAGCCACAAACCAAGAAAGGTTGCCAGCTTCTAGAGTCTAGAAAAGACAAGGAGATGGAGTCTTAGCTAGAGTTGCCCTAAGGAATGCAACCATTTCAACACCTTGATTTTAGCCTCATGAGATTTATTTCAAACTTCTGACCTCTAAAGCTGTAAGATAAGTACTGTGTTGCTTAAGCCAGTAACATTTGTTATAGCAGCGACAGGAAATTAATACAGTGCATTATTCCACAGACTGCAGAGCAATCTGTGGAATCTAATCAAAGAGGATCAGCACACTAGAAAGCTTTTGGCTGAAATAATGCTCTTGCGTGACAAATAATCCCCAAACTCTGTATGTTAAAACAAAGAAAATATATTCCAGGCTAACAGGTAGATAGGTTGATGCAAATAACTCAGCTGCAATATATGCAAAAAACTGTGTACCATCATAGGTTGGGCTTTACTGGGCTCTAAGCTTCAGGATGGGCTCAGGTCAGCTCCAAGATTTTCACCGCAATACCCAGACTGAAGAAGCAATGACTCTCTGGGGCCAAGTAGATTGCATCTCCTGGCCAAGGGAAGGAACTCTGAAAAGCTGGCATAAGTTTGCTGTGCCTCTTTAGGTCACAGGTAGATGGTGACATACTATTATTTCTGTCCACACTCCATTGCTGCCAGTAAGTCATAAAATTTGGCCTAAGACAATGGGTTCAGGGAGGATACTTCTGGAGAAGGAGAGAAAGGAAGGGAGTGAAGGAAAAAATGTAGATAAATAATGAAACCTAGTGCAATCACTGAGACATGTCAGTATCTGTGAAGGTATGTGTTCACCTGTCTCTTGCATAGACAGTTTCCATCATGATCTGGCCAAAATGGCTGATTTTCCAATGAACAGTGCAAATCTACAGAGATCCCTTAGGTTGCACACATGTCTAAATACACTCTTAGAATCCTTAATTTGAGAATCACACAAGAAGGCATAATTCAATTGCCATCTTATTAGGGGAAAGAGAGGTCTTGAGAAGGAAATGTTATTTTCTCAAGACTAGACTTTTAGTGGTAGAGTTGACGATAGACCAAAGGCCTTTAAAATCTCAGTCTGGGGCTCAACTCACATCTTTCTTAATTCTAGAATCCTGCTTCTAGGTACCCCAACAGCTTTGTTAGCATTCCAAGTCCTTTGGGGTCTATAGACTGAATTTAGAAAGGTGAGGTTGATTATTCCAGCATCTTACATACAGAGTCTTCATTTTTCTCCTGTAAAGCTTAGGTTTGAATAAGCTTTACTTTGGCTGGGCCTAGGGAAACCCACTCTGCCCCTGCCTGAGGTCCTGCTTGGGTATTGTAGGGCAGTGATTCAGAGCAAAAGCACCTTCCAAACCCATATGGGCCCCTTCACTTTTTTTCTGACAGCAGTCATTTCTAGACTCATTAGAGATGCCCAGATCGAGAGGGCTAGAGACATGGAGGTTCTCCTCTTGGCCACAGGTCAACTGGGGCATCTTCATGGGCTTTCTTAAGACTCCCTTTTCCCAGGAAGCTTCAGTCCTCCAAAGAAAGAAGGCAAGGTCTGTTTCCTATGGCTGAAAGACTCTTGTCATCCTTTTGTTCCTCCTAAGCCTGGGGAAACCCTAGGTCAGTTGCTCTAGGAATCCTCCTCAACTTTTCCTGGGCAGAATTAATCACTCACTTCTCTCTCTGCTTACTAGCACTTTAGGCAGGCTTTCTTCCATCACCGACCCTACTGTATTATCCTTTTTCCTTTACACAGCTCCCTCCCTCACTAGGTTATCTCTTCTTCTGTTCCTGGGACTCTATTTCATTTAGCATGATGACCCACGGATTTAGTACAATGTCTACTAAATAGAAAGCAGTCAGTAAACACCACTTGCTCATTTAATGATTCTAGTGATTATTATATTTGAGCTAACAGTTCATGATAATGTTCATAGTAAAACACAATAGTTATTTACTAAAGAAACCTGGGTAAATTTATGAATGGAAAAGAAGTGATGATTATTAAATGTCTTCAGGGGCCAATCTCTATCCTACACGTGGTCCTTCAACACATAGAAACGTACGCATCCGTGTGTACAAGACAGTAAAGGATAGCTTAGTGGACATAATAATCAACATTTTTGAATTATTAATGCAGACAGAAACAGATTAAAGAATACTTATTTAGAAGGCTTTTTTTTTCTTCAAATTATCTGTGTGCTCAGCAATCAACCAATGAGTTCTACTGTACCAGTCTAAAAATAAACAGGGAGTGCTACATTGCCAGAAATGATCTCAGCTCACCTCTGGGAGGTAAAGTCTCCACTGGAGGCATTTTTGTTGCTCAGCTGTAGAATAGAAGTAGGCCCTCTGCAGCAATTTCCAATTAGCTAAAGGGGTTCGGGGATGATTTTGGCAAACTTGACCTAGCTTTGAGCATGAGTTTGTTTCATTCCTCACTGTGCACATCTTGCCATTTCTGAAGCTGTGAGTCAGGCTGATGTCAGCCAAACAAGGAGCTGAACCAGCATGTCCAAGGAGATTGGAGGTGTCCTTGGCAAGGGGCTTTGATGCTACCTACCAGGGACAGATGTCCTAGAAGTGATGTCACTTTTTTTCCTATTTAGGTCATAACTCTACAGTGGCCTTTGTGCAAAGATGTTGAAGTGAAATTGTGAGCACCCTGAGAGTGCTTTCTTAAGAAATGGTTACGCATGTATGTATCTATATATTGATATCTAGTTAGTTACTAGAGACCTGAGAGTTAAGAATTCTGGTTCTTGCTCTGTCATGATCTGTTTTGAACTTTGGACAAATCATTCCTCTTTCTTGGACCTCTGGTTTTCCATCTGAATGACAACTATATTGGAAAGGTAATCTCTAAGACCTTTTCTACCATTGTGTTTCCTTTATTCCTGGAGACCAATGGCAACATTTATATTATTGCATTTAAGGAACTGATGTATCCCTCTGAGGACATTTTGCTACCAATCAATGGTCTTGTTTTGTCTTTCATTATCATTGCCTCAAGCAGATAAGAAATTCATCAGATGTAACACTCTTGACAGTCTGTAGTGGGATTTGGAAAGGAAGCTGTGTTCCCTTCTGCTGGCTGACTATAGCCAGGTTTAAGCAGCATGGGGTTGGGAATCCGCATCCAGTGGGTGTAGTGGAGTTTTAAAGATGGTGAAGTTCCATAACTGAGTGTCAGATCCTGGACTGGAATCAAATTTTTGGACACTCCAGACCTTGAATTTCTTGATAATTAAAAGAAAGTCATAGTACCACTGATCTCATTGAAATAAGCTTTCCTTCACTTTACAGCTTAATATCTGAAGGCCTCAGGAACATTATTTCCAACTTCTCAGCATGTAAAGTGGCTTTTGTTTCACCCCCTAAGATTTTCTTTAAATAATTACCATCCATGCAAAAACTGTAGTGCTCAAAGATATTCATATTAATTTGTTGCCCATTTATAACCATCACAACATCTTCAGCCTCATCTACTGCTGCTGCTGCTGCTGCTAAGTCGCTTCAGTTGTGTCTGATTCTGTGCAACCCCATAGATGGCAGCCCACCAGGCTCCCCCGTCCCTGGGATTCTCCAGGCAAGAACACTGGAGTGGGTTGCCATTGCCTTCTCCAATGCATGAAAGTGAAAAGTGAAAGTGAAGTCGCTCAGTCATGGCCAACTCTTTGTGACCCCATAGACTGCAGCCCATAAGGCTCCTTCATCCATGGGGTTCTCCAGGCAAGAGTACTGGAGTGGGTTGCCACTGCCTTCTCCACATCTACTGCTATTCTCCTTCAGGTATTACTATTGATCAGAAAGCTGAAGTGATCAGAAAAGAATAGAACAAAGTCAGAGGAACTAACTTGGGCTGAATGCTTTCTGTGAACTAGTGCACCGGCCTTCAAGCAGTTTCTCTCTTTCAACCTCACACTAGCATGACGGTTTAGGAATTTTACTGGTGAAGAAACCCAGAACTCAAATCACACTCGGGAAGCCTATAACAAATAGTTTTATCATTGGAAAAAATTATTCAAAGGCTTCTGATGGAAGGGATAACTTAGTTTCTTGGATTTGTTTTAAAATTTTATTGTGTGTTTAGTTTTAAAATGAAAACAAATGTTTTCCCCACATTTTGACTGCAAGCGTTAATTGCATTCAGTATCTAGATCTTAATTAACCTTTCTTTGGAATCTTAACTTCTAAGGAGTGTTAAATGAATCAAGTCTAACGTACAAAATAAAATATTACTCATTTTAGTTAATGCCTTAGACATTAATTGGGAAGGAAACTGAGTGTAGGAGAAGAAGTGTCATGGGGATTTTTACTTCTCCTTTGCTTATGTTTCCACCTTCCCCCTGCAACACCTTCCTAGTTGGTTTCATTCATGAAATTGTTTTAGGTGAATGATAAGTAGGTTCATCTTTGAGGCCTAAGAGACTTGGGAATGGGTTGTGCTCATTTTCCTATCAGCCACATGGCCTGGGCCTTGCATTGCTGCAACACTGAGCTTCATAAGCTTGGGATGTAAATAACCAGGAAGCTTAGTGTTGCCATTGGGATTTAATGAAAAAATGAACTGCACAGGAGTCCCCCCTCAGCCAAGGTTTTGTTTTTTGGAGTTTGAGTTATGCACAGTCAAGTGAAGTCTGAAAACAATAAGTGAAAAATCCCAGAAATAAATGATTTATAGGTTTTACATTATGCTCATTCTGAGTAGCACACTGAAATCGAGCTGTGCTTCTCAGGACCTGAATCACCCTTTGTTAAGCTTTTCCCACCTGTTTGCCACTCAGTAGCTGACTTGGTTATCAGCTTGGCCACTGCAGTATCACCGTGCGTGTGTCCAAGTCACCCTTCTGCTACTTTTTAGTGGTCCCAGTGCAAGAGTAGAGACTGGAAAAACAGTGTTTGCCGGGATCTGTATTATCTGTGGTTTCTGGCATCCACTGGAGTCTTGGAATATTTGTTCCACTGATAGTGTCTCAAAAGCAGGTAAGATTTTCATTCCCTCAAAATTGTGCCCCCAAAAAGGAGAACTGCCTTGCATTTGAGAGTTTACAGTGTTATCTCTGCTGCTCTCAGTTACTGTATTTTGAATAACAGACTTTGGGGGACGCAGCTTGTTGTTCAGTCCCAGAGTCTTCTCTGACTCTGTGACCTCATGGACTGCAGCAGGCCAGACTTCCGGGCCCTTCACTATCTCCCGGAGCTTGCTCAAACTCAT
The DNA here is from genome assembly GCF_032452875.1 of Bos javanicus. Classification (NCBI taxonomy): domain Eukaryota; kingdom Metazoa; phylum Chordata; class Mammalia; order Artiodactyla; family Bovidae; genus Bos; species Bos javanicus. Next base: position 105,834,679 of record NC_083875.1, on the reverse strand, counting down.
GTCCACTGAGTCGGTGAAGCCATCCAACCATCTCATTCTCTGTCATTCCCTTCTCCTCCTGCCTTCAATCTTTCCCAGCATCAGGGTCTTTTCCAATGAGTCAGCTCTTCGCATCAGGTGGTCAAAGTACTGGAGCTTCAGCTTCAGCATCAGTCCCTCCAATGAATATTCAGGACTGATTTCCTTTAGGATTGACCGGCTTGATCTCCTTGCAGTCCAAGGGACTCTCAAGAGTCTTCTCCAGCACCACCGTTTGAAAGCATCAATTCCTTGGCACTTAGACTTCTTTATGGTCTAACTCTCACATCGGTACATGACTACTGGAAAAACCTTAACTTTGACTATATGGACATTTGTCAGCAAAGTGATGTCTCTGTTTTTTAATACAGTGTCTACATTTGTCATAGCTTTTCTTCCAAGGAGCAAGTGCCTTTTAATTTCATGGATGCAGCCACAGTGGTTTTGGGTCCCAAGAAAATAAAATCTGTCACCTTTTCCACTTTTCCCCTTCCACTTGCCATCAAGTACTGGGACCAGATGCCATGATCTTTTAGATTTTTGAATGCTGAGTTTTAAGTCAGCTTTTTCACTCTCATCAAGAGAGTCTTTAAGTCCTCTTGGCTTTCTGCCATTAGATTGATATCATCTGCATACCTGAGGTTGTTGATATTTCTCCCAGCAATCTTGATTCTAGCTTACGATTCGTCCAGCCTGCTATTTTGCAGGATGTACACCCCATAAGGTTCAATAAGCAAGGGGACAATACACAGCCTTGACAAACTCATTTCCCAATTTTGAACCAGACCATTGCTCCACGTCTGGTTCTAACTGTTGCTTCCTGATCTGCATACAGTTTTCTCAGGATACAGGTCAGGTGACCTAGTATTCCCATCTCTTGAAGAATTTTCCAGTTTGTTGTGATCCACACTGTCCAAGGCTTTAGCGTAGTCAATGAAGCAGAAGTTGATGTTTTCTCTGGAATTCCTTTGCTTTCTCTGTGACCCAGAGGATGTTGGCAATTTGTTCTTTGGTTCCTCTGACTTTTCTAAACCCAGCTTGTACATATGCAAGTTCTTGATTCATGTACTGTTGAACCCTAGCTTGAAGAATTTTGAGCACTACCCTGCTAGCACGTGAATAAAGCTCAACTTTATGGTAGTTTGAGCATTCTTTGGCATTACCCTCCTTTGGGATTGGAATGAAAACTGACCTTTTCCAGTCCTGTGGCCACTGCTGAGTTTTCCAAATTTGCTGGCATACTGAGTGCAGTTCTTTAACAGCATCATCTCTTAGGATTTTTAAATATCTCAGCTAGGATTCCATCACCTTCACTAGCTTTGCTTGTAATAATGTTTCCTAAGGCCCACTTGACTTCACACTTCAGGATGTCTGGTTCTAGGTGAATGACCACACCATTATTGTTATCTGGGTCATTGAGACATTTTTTGGACAGTTCTTCCATATATTCTTTCTACCTCTTATTAATCTCTTCTACTTCTGTTAGGTCCTTACCATATCTGTCCTTTATTGTGCCCATTCTTGCATGAAGTGTTCCCCTGATATCACCAATTTTCTTGAAGAGGTCTCTAATCTTTCCCATTCTATTGTTTTCTTCTATTCCTTTGCACTGTTCACTTAAGAAGGCTTTCTTATCTCTCCTTGCTATTCTCTGAAACTCTGTGTTTGGTTGGGTATATCTTTCCCTTTCTCCCTTACCTTTAGCTTCTCTTCTTTTATCAGCTATTTGTAAAATCTTCTCAGACAACCACCTTGCCTTCTTGCATTCATTTTTCTTTGAGATAGTTTTGGTCACTGCCTCATGTACAATATTATGGACCTCAGTCCATAGTTCTTCAGGCACTCTACTAGATCTAATCCCTTGAATCCATTTATCACCTCCACTGTATAGTCATAAGAGATTTGATTTAGGTCATACCTGAATGGTCTAGTGGTTTTCCATACTTTCTTCAATATAAGCCTGAATTTTGCAATAAGGAGCTCATGATCTGGGCCACAGTCAACTCCAGGTCTTATTTTTCAAAGCTTTTTTTAGAGCTTCTCCATCTTTGGCTGTAAAGAATATAATCAATCTGATTTTGGTGTTGACCATCTGGTGATGTCCATGCATACAGTCATCTTTTGTGCTGTTGTAGGAGGGTCTTTGCTACAGCCAGTGTGTTCTCTTGACAAAATCTTATTAGCCTTTGCCCTGCTTCATTTTGTACTCCAAGGCCAAGCTTGCCTGTTACTCCAGGTATCTCTTGACTTCCTACTTTTGTATTCTAGTCCCCTATGATGAAAAGGGCATCTTTTTCTTTTCTTTTTTTTGGTGTTAGTTCTAGAAGGTCTTGTAGGACTTCATAGAAGCAATCAACCTCAGCTTCTTCAGCATTAGTGGTTGGAGTATAGATTTGAATTACTGTGATATTGAATGGTTTACCTTGGAAATGAACCTAGATCATTCTGTCATTTTTGAGATTACACCCAAGTACTGCATTCTGG